>NC_072795.1:74980000-75605000 GCF_028583425.1 Eublepharis macularius
AAAATACGTACTTTAGTGTGTCTCATTTACCACATAAGCAATAAAGCTATGTCACATTTGGATCCAATCCAAGGCTTCTTGAGGAGTGGCACCTCAATTATTGAACTCATTTCCCACAATGATTTCCTTGGCACTAAGTTTGCTAAGCTTTAGGCAACAAATGAAAAGACCCCCCTAAACTATTTCTTTTCTAAATATGTTTATACTTATTTTTCAATGAATACTAAACTGTTTGGAGTGTTTTTGAACTATTTGTTCTGTGTTGTTCTTTGGTATTAGGGGTTTTTGTTTCAGTGTCTTGTATTTTAATTGTTTTATGCTTGATTGTTCAGAAACTGCCGTAGGAGTTTAGACTACAGGATGCAAATGTTTGAAGGAAAGAAAATAAATTCAGATTGTATCATAAAAACTTATTTTCGAGGTCTATCTCTTGAAGATCACCTGGAAAACTAAAACTAGGTAGCCAAAGTCACTGTATATAGATGTACTCCATGTTGTTGGTATTTGCAGGACAGTTCAGCATGGATACCAGCATATAAAGTGGGTGGAAAGCTGTGAGAATGTTCTACAGATGGCACATTTGCCTCATGGTGATTGTTAACCACCCTTGTCAGCTTTGTGGCCCAAGTGCTGATGATGGCAGAATTTCTAGCACAGTAGGTACAATTTAAATCCCAAAGCAGGTGTCAAGGAATTAATGAAGATATTCAGTTAGAATGGGTCTGTAGGGAAACAAGTACATGAGGAGCTCTGTGACTTGTGATACTCTTGTTGCTTTAAAAGAACAGCTGTGTGAACCACATCCACATAAAACACAAAATATCATGGGGAAATCTTAATTTTATGCACTTATAAGGATCTCAGTCTTAAAGATGTAAGGTTAATGTATGTAACTCAGTACAGGATGCCCACTTGAGTTTCGAATACATGTCTGACAGGTAGATAAATATGCTATCCATAATGTACAATGGTTCCTTGGTGTGGTGCTGATGTCACACAAGAAAATTGACTTCTTTTTTTCCAATGAATAATTTATGCATGACCACCAAGCAGCTCATTTTTAAAATATATATATTATGTCTTCATTTAAAGGTAGAAGGTTCTATATAGTCTAGGAGGCTGTGATGGTTTATCACAATTCTGGGCTGCTGTAGATCAAGACAGGATGGCATTTGTATTAAAGGACAAAGGGGGAAGTGACTGTAGAAACCACTGTCTGTGGGCGGTGTTAATGGGATTTTTGCTGTTTTAATCCATGTTTTAAATGTAACTTATGTTTTTACTGTTGTAACCCACCCTTGTGGGGAGGGTGGGATAGAAATACAACAACAGCAGCAGCAGCAGCAGCAGCAACAACAACAACAACAACATCAACAACGTGCAGTACTCTCCATGCAGCAGGGAAAAGTAAAAAATCTTGATGGAGTAGAACTTGAAAATGGCGGCATTATGAAATCATTATCAAACAATGAACATTATAAATATCTTGGAATATTAGAATTAGATAACATGCTGCATGTGAAAGTAAAAGAACTGACTCAGAAAGAATATCTCAAAAGAGTACAAAAATTCTGAAGTCAAAATTAAATGGTGGAAATACAATCAAGGCCATAAATACAAGGGCAATTATAGTGGTCAGATATCCAGCTGGAATAATAGATTGGACACAAAGCGATTTAGAAAAATTGGATCCCAAAACGTGTAAACTAATGAACACACATCACTCTTTACACCCCAAAAGTGATGTTGACAGGCTATATCTACCACGAAAAATTGGTGGAAGAGGACTGTTACAAGTACATCAGGTAGTGTTAGTAGTGGAAGAAGAAATGAGAGGCCTGAATGATTACATCAGTAGAAGTACAGAAACATTACTTCAGGCTGTGAAAACGGAGAATATATTAAAAACAACCAAAACAAAGGCTGAATACAAGAAGAAAGTTTGAGAATAGATTAAATGGCTGGAAGAACAAACCCTTACATGGACAACATCTAAAAAATATTGAAGGAACCTGGGCATGGTTGAAGATGGGTACAATCAAGAAAAAACCTGAAGATCTGATCTTCGCAGCACAAGAACAAGCATTGCTAACGAATGTTATGAAAGCCAAAATTCAGAAAATCAGTGAAAATCCAAAATGTCGACTTTGCCAGAAAAAAGATGAAACTGTGTCCCACCTTATTTGTGAATGCAGCAAAATTGCACAGATGGACTACAAAGCTAGATGTGACAGGGTCGCAAAGCTGATTCATTGGGCATTGTGTAAAAAGTATAACTTGCCAGTATCAAAGAATTCGTGGGAACATCAGGTGGAAAAGGTGCTAGAAAATGAAAAAGTCAAGTTCTTGTGGGATTTCAGAATTCAAACCGATTGGCACCTTAAACATAATACACCAGACATAACAGTCGTGGAAAATCGAAACGTCTGGATAATCAACATGGCAATTCCGGGGGATGCCAGAGTCGAAGAAAAAGAACAAGAAAAAATGATTAAATATAGAGATCTGGCAATAGAAAACACTCGACTATGGAAGAAGAATGCAACAGTAGTCCCCATTGTCATTGGGGCACTTGGAACCATCTCGAAAAACTTTGCATTTCATATGGAAAAACTGCAGCTTTCTGACATAACACCTATAGAACTGCAAAAGACGGTGCTACTTGGAACAGCATACGTATTACGCTGATATCTGGTTGATACTTAGGTCTCCGGTGGAAACATGTATCAGCTTAGTAAGGCCAATCAATAATGACATGTGACCTCTGCTTATTGTTGATTGTGTTTCAGATAATTCGAATGATAATGATAATGATGATGATAATGATAATGATGATAAAAATAATAATAATAGAAGATGGCACTTGATGCAGATAGGCTGTTTTTGTACTACCTTTGGTGCACTGGAACACTGAACATAATTAATGAAGCTTGCCCACATAATAAAACTCATTTGATATCTCCCACAGACTTGGACTACAGCCAATCTGCAGTCCTTATAAAAGTGTTTCAATCCAGCTAGGCAGGTGATTTCCAAAGATGTATTGCAGTTTGGATGGGGGATTATGGGCAAATGGGCCCCATACATGCAATTTTTTCAGCCCAATATATTAGTTGAGATGTGATTATGTAACTTTGTCAGCTAAACTGCAGTTTGAATAATTTGTTCAGAAACAGAGCTAGATTTAATTCCCCAAGCGGGATATAGTCTCCAGAGCTGAATTTAGTCCCCCTGCCTGCTCTCTTCTTGCCATAATTGGCATTTTACACATAGACACATTCACGTATAGCTATTCAGAAAAATATATATATGCCAAATTTACAATGTGTTTTGCTTCTAGGATGGAAAAAAATACTATGCAAACTTGTAATGCAACATAGAGCTATCATTGTGGCACCCTCAGCATTCTTGTGAAGACATCTAATTGCAGTCTCTGCCAAGCTAAAGAGAAAAGCTTCTTCTGCTCCATTGCATCTAGTTGTATGTGATCAGTTTTGTGGGGACCTGGAGACTTATTTAGAGTCGATGAATTCAATGAGCTGTTCCACACAATACAACAATCCACTGTCATACAGCTGCCACCCTTTCAGTCCTCTCCCCCCCAGCTGTATCAGAAGGAACCATGAAATCTAAAGAAATTTAGGAATATTCAGGAATAAACCAACACAGACCACCTTCCAGGACTCCCTTCTTTACCAACCCAAACCCACACATCAGATAAACTAAATTATTCCAGGTTATTGATAAAGGACCATCTCTCTATGTGACTCCACAGACATATACTGCCAGTTCCTTTAATTCTCTGCCTGACATCCCACCTAGTACATCTGCTACAATTATGCTGGCTGCATAAAATGTAAGCACAAAAGTATCTCAGAAACATGTTAGACAATCATTTATTTATTAATGTCTATGAGAGGTTTTATGTACAATGACAGCTGATTTTCAACCTCTGCCACTGACATGCTAGAATCTACAATTTTCCAAAGTCTGTAAAATAAACAATGATCTATTGCAGTCGGTTTTGATCTTTGTTTTAAAGGGACAGCATGAACTTTCCCCATCTATATTATGCATCACTATTACAGAAACCTGCTGGGCCTTTTGCTAGAAATGTAAATATAATTCTAGTGTTGAAATTGCATTACATTGTATGCTGCAAGCAAGAAAGTGGAATAATAAGACTGTGATGGACAGGAACTGTTCCCATTATTATGGCTGCAGGACTGTTTTCCTTTAGTGTTTTCTCAAGTGCTTTGTCCACTTTGGTTTCAAATTACTCAAGTAATGGGATTTTAACCAATATTGTGGGGAGGTGATTTCACAGTTTAACAAACCTCCGTCATTATGTTCAAAATGATGGATCAATCATCCCTCATCTTTTTCTTACAGTGAGATAATCTTTTGGAAATACAACTGGCCACAGTCCCAGGATCCAATATGGATTTTGGCCCTAGCAGCTTGGAAAAAAAAGGCACATGCAATCCTGCTCTGGTCAAGTAAGGACGGAAATAAGATGTTGCCAAACAAGTAGGTCAAAACTAGAGTTATGATGATGAATAGGTTTGGAGTGCCAATATCAGCTCTCCATCTGTAAATGGGGAATAATAACCACTCACCAAAGAGTTAATTGTTGGGAAGAATGAGATAATGATTGCAAAGCACTGAACACTAAAAATGGCATATTAATGATTAATGCTAAAGAAATCTTGTTGATTGCCGGCAATTGGACTGTAGTCCAATGACTGCTTTTTGGCATGCCTAAATCTTACATATGCATTTATTTTTGATTCAGAGTCTGAGAATGCTGTACTAGATTAACACTGTATTTTCACAATAAAATGAAAAGTGCTGCTTCCCGATTCCCCTTGTCAATTTTGTGATTTCCCATCTGATACCTGCTTGTCACTGAGACAAACAGCATCATCAGACCCAAACAGTTGAGCAAGTGTCAGTGCCTATTATAACAATAGGAGTCATCATTATATATCTAATTCTGAACCACGCTATAGAGAATATGATCAATAGATCTGCTAGGGACAGATAGGGGGGATTTCTCTACAAAGATAAAGGAAATCCCAGGTTAGTAGAAAAATCTGAAATCTAAACCAATTAGTCAATCAAACAAATAGGGGGGGGTAATAATAGCAACAGCACCTGTACTTTTAAGAAAACTATGCTCACTGAGCTCTCAGTTGCCATTTGGGAGGTTGCTAGGCAACCACAACAATATTGTGGAGTAGAGATGGGCATGAACCAGAAAAAAACAAACCTTGCAGTTTGTGGTTCATGTTTCACAAACCACGAACCACAAACTTTCATGAACCTGCCCCAGTTCGTGAACCGGTTCATTTGGTTCATGAAAACGGCACTTTGGGGCCAGCAAATCACCAATTCTGGGTCAGCAGAAGGTCTGCAGAAAGCCCATCCCCCATTGCCTAGGAAACTGATTGATCGATGCCAAGCTGTCTGCAGTGATGAACTGAAAAATGAACCAAACAAACCTAAAGTTCATTGTGGTTCATCAGAAATGGGCTCTGTCAAACCGCCGGTTCACGAACCATGAACTGGCCTGGTCCGTGATGAACTTTGGTTCATATTTCGGTTCATGCCCATCTCTATTGTGGAGCCTTCCAAGTTTTGGTTTCTATTAAGCAAAGCTACGGTGGGGAAAGGGGGGGAGCAAGGGTGGACTTGGAGACCAAAACAACCTAGGAAATGTCCTGTCTTGTTGACCTAGATGGCTACCTGTGTTTGCATCCCCTTTCCCTAATAGCAGTACTCTAAGTATGTCTAGGGTTCAGAGTGGCACCCACAGGGTTAATGTAAGAGTGGAATCTCTTCCTATGTATACTGGGGTCCTGTGGATGGTGCTAATTCTAACTACAAGAAAATGACAGGGGGAGTGAGGCAGAGGGGAAGGAGATTTTGTGACCTGATGACTCCCAGTGATTTGACAAATACGGTGGAGAATTTAATGAGAAAAGATACCTAAGGACTATAATGAGGCTTTACTACAACTAAATAACTGAACAACAGAATAGCAATAAAAAAACACAGACCAGGAAATCTACTACAAATTTTACAGAGCGCACAATGAGATGTTTTCCTTCCCTCTTCCCATGTCATAAACCACTACAATACTAGACCAAAACACTTAAGAGTTAGAATGAGTCTTTACTACAAGCTAATATTTCATATCACAAGCAGTTACAGATCTTGGCATGCCATATAGCTGATATGTCAGTCTAATGTGATGTGTGGATGTCCTAATTGTACTAGTGTATGTTTAAATGAGAGTATGATAAATCATACAACCTGTCCTGAAGCTGATTGCAATTGACATTCCCTTCAATGGAACTCTCAGAAAGATTGGACCTTCCAAGAAGGAAAGGGTCCCAGAAAAAGGGTCCCGGAAAAAGGATAATGGGGAAAGAAGAAGACAGCAATTAATGGAATCTGCAGACACAAAAAGGCAGAAGAGAGCCCCAAAAATACATGAAACAGAAAAAAGTGAAAGAATCGCAATTGAGGAAATAGGGCAAAAAGAGACATAGAAGAAACAATTGTGACTTAAGAGTAAGGCAAATAAAATCTGTTTTGGGGCATATCTACGTATTATTTCCTATACAAGATGCACAGAAGGTTGTTTAATATGGGATGTGACCTTTAGATTGGCTCATACTCTTTAATTCTGTCTATGATTGGATGAGTAAAGTACTTGACTATGCAGTGGGAAACCAGTGGATGAATGACTGATTGATTTCGGGTAGCCAGGCGGAGATAGGAATTTTAAATCCTAGTGTGAAAGACTCCTCAAAGAGTATCCTTAATGGCTCTTAGTATGGTTATGCTAACACATGTTTGAAGTGGATACTATGGCTGAATCCACATTACCTCAGCGCGTCCCAGTGTTGCACTAAATGTTCGCTAAACACCCGGAAGTATAGCGTCTTTCAAGCGCGATTTCTGATTCGTGCTACAAAGACGCTATACTTCCGGGTGTTTAGCAAACATTTAGTGCAACACCGGGACGCTCCGAGGTAATGTGGATTCAGCCTGTGTATGAGAGATGCTTCCTTTGTTTGATATACCACACAGGCTGATGGATTATCCAAAATGAAGGGGAAAAGGCAAATGGTGCAAGGTAAGAGTCTTTAGTATTTATATAACCCCCACTTGTTTTGCACACTCTTCCCTTGCACCATTTACCTTTTTTTCTTCATTTGCCTTGGTGCAGCCCCTTCTTTTCTACTGATGGGTTATCCAACAATATATTATGGGGATATAAAGAACAGTGATTGTCTTGAGTTAAAGCGGTTTACTAGTTTATTTAAGGTCTAGCATGGGAACCTTAATATCTATATGAAATAAAAAGGACTATGTTAACTAGCTGCTACTGAAGGCTTAATCCTTATACCTGGAAACAGGAAGGTGGAAAAGGGAAAAATGAGAGAGGGGCTGTTACCCAAATAGGTCGTCTCCTAACTTGTTGAGGGCATTAGGTTAAAGGAGGCAAGCGAGAGGGAGTAACTGTGATTCTCCACCTATGTTTATAGGGATTATTCCCTTAAGAGAACTCTTGAAATGAACCAGCCAGATGTTCAACTGGAAAGGGTTTTATTAAAAGAAAAATAAAAGGCCAAACATACACACATCACTCACAGTACACATATGAGGCTAACTAAGAGAAAATCTGGGAATAGAGGGGAGAAAGTTTTGGGGAAAGTGAGGATAGAGGTCTGTGGAGACAGGAGCAAAATGACTAGTATTTCACAGAGAAGAAGAGGCCTAAATGAATTTAGGGTGTAAAAACAAACACATACATGCACTGGTGGCTAGGGATTCCAAATATAGGGAAAAATGCTCCCTGGGGAAAGCTGAGGTACTTGCCCCCTAAACAATAATTTGATGCGTTTTCTAGAGGTGGATATTGAGTTTGGGAGAGGCTTAATAGGTATACCTGAGGTGGACTATAGGTGTAAATGGTACTTGATGACCTTGTGAGTACCAGATGGGAAAAGCTACCAGGTTTGCTGAATAGCATTAGGTGGTGCTTAATCAGGATACATGGGTGAGGGGAAGTGGGGCAGGGTGTGGATAAGATTAGTCAGGAGTTTCTTGGGAGACCTTATTGTCCTAAGTTATGCATCTCTCCAGGATCTGGAGGGGACCATTAGTCAGTCAGCTGCTCTGACTCCCTTCAAAAATATTTTTACAGGCTGTTATCCTGGCTGGCATCTATTTTATTTTATTTCAGGCCAGGCAGTGTCTTCCACTTATGCTATATGGAGAAAGGTGTTTATGATTTCATATTTGTAAATTGCCCCTCAGTGGGAGGAGGGGTCTGACTGCAAACAGGGGAGTGAGAGAGAGGCAACTTCTTTTTGTCTGCAAGCCTTTTTCCTCTGCATACACGAGAAGCCTTTCTGCTCTATATATGCGAGGGGTATGTGGAAAACCCTCAACCTTGCTGCTAGGGCACTGAATTCCACAGAGGATGGTATGGGTCCATTGGGGGGGGGGGGTGTCAGCTGATCTGGAATGTGCAGGCTGGTGGGTTAAGGTGAGTGCATATTTCAGCAGTATGGATGCTGAGCTGTCACAGTCCTCCTCTCCTGTTGTGTTTCCTTATGGTGGAGGATTCACCAGGGACAGGCCTTGTGGTGACTACTGAAGGCTCACCAGCCACATAACTCAGTCCAGCTTAGCAGTGGTGGCTACAGTGCAACTGGGCCCAGCTGCAGTGGCTGCTGTGTAAGTGGGCTCAGCTCAGTGGCAGCCACTGTGCAACACGGTTAAACTTTTCCCTAGGGAGAGGCTGCCAAGGGAAAGCAAAAGAGAACGGGGAGGTAGTGTTACCAGAACTGCTCTTTATTATAATGGGGAATTAGCTATAGCAGTCTGTAACTTAAAATTAAGCGCGGATCATAACCTATGTATACGGAGGTCCCGATCCCAGACACTCTAGTGAAAAAGAGGCAGACTACAAATAAGTTCCAAACACGTGTATTCAGTGTGGCGTAAGCCTAAACTTGCACAAGCATACAAGAAACACACAAGATCTAGGAAATACAGAGTATGAAATGCAGAGACGTTCGCATTAGCTGGTTCCCAACGATGATAGGGGGAATACTCACTTATCCTGAAGCAAAGCAGAGACACAACAGCGAGGGTGGCCCAATGCCAGCACTGGGACCACAGACGGACAGCAAGGAAGTCTGGATAGGATGGCACGCGCACCATGCGGTCTGAGAGGCCGGCTTAAATACCCCAAAACGTACCCTGGGGCTGGTGCTGTACTTGGTGGTTCTCACAGATTAAAACAAAGGGTCTAATGGGCTACTGAATGGCTTGGATGGGCCACTTTGGTAATCAGATTGTGATAAGTGACACCTCAGGAAGAGGGGACAAAAGAGGGAGGGGGAAATCCAAGTGGGCTGAAAGGATGTTCCAGCGGACAGGGCTTGTCCTGATGTCATCAGCTTCTGGAATGCGGAGGTTTCTTTGAGATGCATTCTCTAAGTGCTTGGGATGGTCGGCACTTAGTTCCTTCTCCCGGGCGGTTCCTAAGATATGCAGAGCGGGGCGAGGTGCTCTCGCTGCGGACGTGGTGTGCCCGCTTCGCCGAAATGGCTTCTCAAAGCAGTCTTCCTCTCAGGGTCTTCTGGCTGCCTGAGAACATGGATGCCGGCTGGGCATAGCTGGGGCTGGATAGCAGGCTGCCCGGTAGCGAGGGCAAGTTCGGCGGCCGGCTCGCGGGAGGCTCCAGGCGGGAACTGAGCAGGGAGCGCCTAGCCAGGCTCGCTGGAGGTTTCCCCGGCAGGCGCCCGGCTGCTAGCAGCGGCTTGGGCCCATATGAGGCAGGCTTCCATGGAGGCAGGGGGAACAACACTTTAAAACACAGTCCAAGGCAGGGAACAGGCACGGTCCGTGGCAGATGGCAATGCAGGCACGGGGCACACTTGTAATAAAGTCCAAACACACACTGGAAATCCAGATACAGGTCTGGGCAGAGTTGCCCAGGAAAAGAGTCCTTTTGTGCAGTTAACCACACATGGAGTCAGTGAACTACACAGTCTATTGCAGCAGCAAGATAATTAGCAAGCAGGCAGGAAACTGACACGTGTATCAGAACACACACGTGCAAAGCAGTCTTTGGTGTAGCAGTGAAACAGCAATGCAGGAAACTTTAACACAGTTCATGGCAGGCTTTAAAGCAGGGGAGGGGGCCTACTTGGCAACAATTCCCCCCCTCGGAGACCATGTGACGTCAGGCACGTGGGTCTCCGAACTTGTCTTCAAAGGCGAGGTGGTCGGCAATGTCCGGTGGTCGAGCTTCGAGCGCAGAAGGAGTGGGAAGGGAAGGGGGAGGAGGCGTCACTCAAAAATTTAGTTTGGAGAACCACCTAACCGAATAAGTGCAATTTAGATCAGCCAATGGGCTGCAGGTCTCTGGGTTCACACCAGGAGGTGTGCTAAGTGCAACCGTCAGAATAAATAGCAATAATTCATAAGTAATAGCAATTCATAGTGGTATAGGCAGCAATGAGCAATTCATGCATATAAATAGCAATAATTCATATCTGTGTACATTGATCAATTCATACATGGGAATACTTCATACGTAATTCATGATGGGTTAAAAGTACTAAAAACCAGGAGCAATTCATATACATGGATTAATTCATAGGCATAGGACTAAAAGCAAAGGCAATTCATGGATACAATTCATGAATGTAAGAATAAAAGCAGGCTACTTCATAGGAGGTTAAAACAAAGCTCATAGGTGAGGGAACAACTCATATAAGGTGAAAAGTGCAAGTGAGGCATAGACCAATTCATAGAGGGTGGAGCAATTCATAGATGGTTAAAATCATAAATACATATATATATAGGATAAAAGCAATGATCTAGGGAGTTAAAACCAATTCATAGGGATAGCAGCAATAAAAGCAAGTGTGGGGAAACAATTCATGAGGGGTAAGCGGCGGAAGGGCTCATGGGGGCAGAAAAATAAACTCCGCAATTAAAAGACCAATTCATACAGTCAAATTAAAACCAAATTCATACAGGCTAAAACCAATGTTTAAATACCCAGTAAAAGAGGCAGCACAGGAGGGGTCTCAGTTAAAACCAAATTCATAGGAGTTTAAAATCAGAAATAAAATAACCTTTAAAAGAGACTGCTCAGGAGAAGTCCCGGATAAAACCCAATTCATAAAATGATAAATAGGCTAGAATTACCTCGGCGGAGGGAGTCAGGTTAAAAAGGCAATTCCTAAGGTTAAAATCAAATTCATAGGGATAAAGATAATAGGGGGTGATAAAAAGGATCCCAGTTCATGGGAAGATCATGGGCGCACTTACAGTAAATAGAGGGAGGGACTAGTTCGGGGCTAAATTCATGGGGGTAAAATTCATAAAAGTAATGGCAAGAAATTCATAAAACAGTAGAGCAACAAAGATCACAGACGGCTCAGTCCGCAGTACAGCTGCTGGACTGGGTTGCATATATACAGGAGCAAGCAAACTTAGTCCATGTGTTCCAAAACACACTTCCACCCCCCCTTGCTGTCTGCGTCAATCCGCAGAGCAGGGTCGGCAGGCGGCGAGAAGGGCTTCAGGCACACAGTTCTAGTCCTCATGGAGGTAGTGCCGCTGGCAGTCGATCGTAGGCAGGCCGTGGGCTGGGAGGCAGGGAAATATGTTCCCCCCCTAGTCCACAAGAGGGCCTCGGAGTGGTGTCCGGCAGCAGAGCGTCCATAGGGCTGGTTCAGGATCCGTACACATAATCATAACAACACAAGCATAGTTCATAACACCATAAACAACAGAATAAGCAAGGAATAGAAATGGGGCGCCAAGAACAACCATTAAGGCAAGAGGAGGTCGGGGTTGTAATGATCCAAACGGTAGGACAGTTGGAGTTGCTGGAGCTGTCGGCGGCTCCAACAGCCCAAATAAAGCAGTGAGGCACACAACAAAACTTGAAAGGCCAAAATAACGATGATCGGGTGCAAAGCCAAATTGTAAATTCCAGTGGCAGTGGGGCTCCAGCCAAAGAGGGTTTCCCACCACGAATGCTCACCGGTGGTCTTAATCCGCTGGGCAAGGTCCAAAATCTCTTTGCCGTTGTGGGACACAACCAAAGCAGTGGTGTCCCCATCTCTCTGGATGCTCTGGAGGGTGCGGCGGAGCTGGGGGTGGGTCAGGAGCTCGTGGATTAGCTCCAGACCGATGCCGAGGGAAACTGGCTTCACATAACGATAGATGGAGGGTGCCACCAGGATCTCTTCTTGGGTCCAGACCGGTACCGTGTAGGTGAAGTCGCAGGCTGCCACCGAAGACAGGTTGCAGAAGCAGCGATTGACTCCCGGGATCACGGGCTTAAGCTGGAACGAGTTCAGGATCACGACATCGCAGGCCGTTCGCACGCAGGCACATCCTTTCCCAAGGTAGACCACAGCGGAGCTGTTCTCCCGGACGACCTTGAAAGGGCACTCATTGAGGGCGTCGACTTGCGGGGCTACACAGGGGTGATGCGGTGCAAAGGCTTGGTCCTGGCAAATGAAGCCGGTCTGGTCTCGATGCTGGCACCCTTGGAGGCTGACGAGCTGCCATCCGGTCGGGGTGAAGCGGGCCCAATGGTCGGGGTGGCGGGCGTAGAGGACCTTGGTGTCGCTGACTTGGAGTCCCAGAGGCATGACTGGATACACATGGAATGACTCGTGCGCACTGGCCGTTAATAAAAATAGTTTAAGCTCCTGGGTGGTCGGTGAGAATGAGGAATTTACGAGAGACCACCAGGATTCAAGCTCCAGTTCAATGGGTGACAATTTGGGCATAATCAATCTTTTGATTTCCAGGGGCAAGTGTCCGTCCGTGGCTTGCCGAATTAGCCCCATGGCCTCAGCCTGGTTTAATTGTTGGGCTTGCATACATGCCATGGCTATTGACACGTTGCGTTCAAAAGACTGTGTTCCTTTGAGCAGCAGAGAAAAATCTCTTTCAATTTGACTCTCCCAGTTAACTAAAATGGAGCTGATCTCGTGTTGCCCATTCGAAATGGAATTTAGGGACTGCACCACCGGTTTACCTAAGTCGGAGATGCTGGTCGTGACATGAGCAAACTTATTAGCGAGAGTCTCAATGTTGACCGAATCCATGATTGCTAAGCCTCCGGCTGCAGGAGCAGTCCAGTCGGCAATGCTTCGTCTGGCACGCGAGAGAGAGGGAGAGGGATCGATCCACAGTTGTAGCCATGCATTCCAACCCTTGCTACCGGCCTCCAGATAGGGAGCGCACTGCGGCAGCCTCTGGGTTACATTTAGCTCAGCTAAGTCTATGCGGATCTCTTTTAAAGACATTTGCGGGCGGACTAGAACTCTCTCTCGAATGTCAGTTTTCAAAACATGGGAGCCCACTATATGCGTGCCGCCTTGGCTCAATTGTTCATTGCTAGCAATCAAAGGGTCAATTTGGATGGTGTGGGTCTCCTGGGTCCGGATCAGCAGGGAATAATTGCCTGGTTCATGAGTCAAATTTACAAAGAGCAGCCCAAGCCGGTGAAATTTCTCTACTAGGGGCTTAGTTTGGCATTCGGGCGTCTGTTGAACCAGTATCCAATCGGGTGGGCCGTGTTTGGCTAGGTCTTCCTCTTTTACAATCCAGGTCAGGTTCTCCCAGCGTTCTATAGCAAAGGAGAGAACTGCACCTGAAGGGGGCGTGACAGTGACTGATGCAGATTCAGTGGCAGTAGCGCCTAGTAGGATGGTCATTTTAAAGGGGTCTCCTGCCTTCCATACTGCGGCCGACACTAGAATAACTTCACAGTATGGTCCGAAGGCCTCAGTGACAAATGGCGAGGTTTCGAAATTGGCAGGGGTGGTATATTTGTCTACCACCGGGACTGCGGTGGGGACTGGCCTGATACGGGGAAGGAACATACAAGGAATCGGAGCAAGTGGTGAAACCGTATCAGTAGGCGAGTAGCACACTAGCTCTTGGGACATTGTTTTCACTCCTACACATAAAATAACAAGCTCTGGGGGTCGGATCCACTGCTCTTCGCAACTGCGGAAGTTAGTGCGATCCGTGGGGGTGGTCATATTAATCTGCTGCACAACTTTGCAGACCATCATTTCATTCCCTGCTAGTGTATTAATGCATCTCCAGTGGGGGTAGGGCATTAATTTGGACGGGCGTCCCTCTATTAGGGTGACTGCCAGCACGAGCAAACACAGAGTAGCCAGGTGCCTCATCTCCTGGCCTTCCTTTTCCTTTTGTGGTGAAAATATCCTGGGGAGACCTGCGGATATAAGTACAGGTTCCCTGAGTTTGTTGCAGCAAAATAAATGACGTGAAGTGGGGAAAAAGAAGGAGGGCGTTTTTCTGCCAGCACTGTTTATTAGACGGGGTTCGAACGAGAAGTCCCAGGGCACTAAGCGGGCCTTCCAGCTTGTTGCTCTGGGGAACTCCTGTGCGGGGGCTTCTTCCTACAGCATGTATATTTCAGGGGGGACGTCTTTACGTCGGGCAAGGGTCGGCTGTACGTTAGGCGGGATTATGCAAACTCGCCCCAGGGGTCCCTGGGTGCCTAGACTATGTGGCCTTCAGGTGCCCCTTGCTCGGTGGCGGGCTATTTTTATTTTGCGGGCTGAGAGCTATCGGTCTGGCTCGGCCTGGCCTTGCCGCTTTAAAAGGGAAAAAACTAGAGAGCGGTATCCAGTAACTATAAGGGTTGCTGCTAAAGGAGACCTTCGTTCTATTTTTCTAAAATAATTTTTAAGTAGATGAGGTTAGGGTTGAAGGTATGTTTTATGATGGTTTGCTTTTGCTTTGCCTTTTTCCCTCTGCTTTTTTGCAGGACCTCATGTATGTATTTCAGCGGACCATTTTTTTCCTAGGATCAATTTTTGGAGGGACTCCTTCGGGAGGCCCCAATTTCATGTTAAAAGAAAGAAACACACAAAGCAAAAGCACACGGGCGTGGGTTACTTTCAGGTTGCCCTCACTTGGAAGGCCTGGCAGGGCTTCATTATGACTTCAATATGTCTCCCCCCCCTTCTTTTCCCTTATACGGTACGGGCAAGGGAAAAGATTTCAGTACGTGGGGCGAGCGGCTGCTGGCGGAAAGGGCCGAAGTGGAGCCGAAGGTGCTCGGCAGCGTTTATCGAACAGCGGCGGAGGCGGCCGAGATCTGCCGGCGCCACTGGGTCTGGGTTATTCGGGGGTCATCTTGGCGCGGGGGATCCTGGCTATGTAAATGAGGCACGCTGCCCCTTGTGCGTAGCGAACGCACCTCAATAACATATTCCAGAGGGCACATATTTACAAAATACTGGCGGGTCTTTTACTTTTGCACTAAAGCGTACTGGATGGTGGCGCCATATAGCAACTCATCATGACGAATATGGACATTAGTAAAAGAGGGATGTTGGGCTATCTGGGGGTCCTTTTCCAGGGGAGGCACGGCCCTCAAAGCCAAAGCCGACCATCATGCGAAAGCGTGGGTCTGGCAGGTGAGACCCCGAATCTACGTAGATGCGGGATCTTCACCAGCACGGCGGGTGAAATGTTTTCAAACAAAGAAATCACCTTTTTTGGTGGTTTCAACGTTGGAAGACTGCATTCACTTTTGGGCTAAAGCCTCTCCAAACACTTTCACACACAGCAAATCTCTTTTGCCTGTGCAATTTTTTTCCGAACATGCGGCTTAAAATCCAATTAAGAATCACTCTCGGTGGTGGTCCTATTTGGCTTTGGTTGCCGTGTCTTCCCCAAGGGTCCCAACTGTGGGGCCCGCCTAATGAAGTTAAAGAATAGAACTGAAAATCTTTTGACACTCATATCTACATCTACATATTCTGCTGTTTCTTTTATACTAAGGCTACAAAGGTCTGGTCTAAGGGAACACAGGGTATCTCTGGCCCAGGATGAAGGGATATCTGGCGAATCACTGGGCAGAGGGGGGCTGGGCTGGCGGCGGCTCCCCCAGGGTCATACACTGGTGGGGCGGTCTGGAGCGGCTTCCCTTTCCATTCCTTTAATTGAGAGGCATGAAAGTATTTTAGCCAAGTGCCTCCTGTCTTCCTCTGGATAGCTACCTGATAGACGGCTGGAGAAACTCTTTTCGTGATTGGGACGGGACCTTGCCATTTGGCGGCTAGTGAGGGTGCCTTCTGTGAGAACTTTCTATATAAAATGAGCTGTCCTTCCTCCCACTGCCTGGGGTTCCTGACCCATCCTAGCTTGCGGTCCATATCCTTCTGAGCTGTGCCCAACTTCTGGGCTACTTGCATGTGGACGGCGTGTATGGATGAGATGAGGTCCTGAACCCAGGCGTCATTGATAACTACGGGTTGCATATCAGAAGGGAGCTGCGTGTCTAGCCAGAAGGCTTCTGGGAGCTGCATTTTCCGTCCTGTCATGACCATATGGGGCGTGAGCCCGTGAACTGCGGTGGTGCCTCTGATGGCCATTAGAATTATGGGGAGTTTTTCATCCCAGTCTCTCCCGGAGGAGCGAACCATCTTGCGGAGAGCCTCCTTGAGGGTCCGGTTGGTTCTTTCTATGGCGCCGGAAGCCTGGGGATGGCCGGCTATGTGAAAGCGTTGTTGGATGCCTAACGCCTTGCAAAGTTCCTGGGTTACTTCTCCGATAAAATGTGAGCCCAAATCGGAATCCATGACTCGTACAGTGCCCCATCTCGAAAACACATTATTGAACAGTAGTTTGGCCGTGGTGGCTGCAGTGTTATGTTTACACGGGAATGCCTCGACCCATTTACTAAAGGGATCTATGACAGTGAGACAGTAGCGATTGCCGCGGGGAGTGGGAGGAAGGGGACCGATAAAGTCAATCTGTATACGAGCCCAGGGTCCATCAATTCTCTGATGCTGGAGGGGAGCTCTAGGCCCAGTTGGGTCTGCATTGACCATAGCACAAGACAGACAGTTGTCCACCCATTGTGCTACTTCGGTGCACATGCTAGGCCACCAACCAACCTCTTTGACCCTCTCCAGAGTCAGATCCTTGCCTCGGTGTCCCTGCTCGTGGACAAACTGAATCAGGTCGGCCCTGACTTCCAGTGGCACTACCCAGTGGCGTTCACCGGCTGCATCTACTGCCCAAACTATGCCTTCCTCTTCTCGGATCAATAATCTTCCTGTCTGATCTCTTCCTGCGGCTAAGAGGTCAGCTACTTCTGGGTCAGATATCTGCAGTTGTGCTAGGTCTAGTGTTCCTGCGATTCCCTGAGCCTGGCTGCGGGCTTGTGCTCGGGTGGTGACAGGGTGGAGAGGACAATCGGTGGCTGGTTCCGGTAAGGGAGCATTTTCTGTGGCGGCTGCCTTGGCTGCGAGGTCTGCCTGGTCATTCCAATAAGCGGTCTCTGAGTTTGTCTTTTGGTGTCCTTTGACATGGGTAACCTGCGTTGGGCCTGTGCGGGACTGAAGGAGCGCGGCTACTTGCTGCCATAGCTGTAGGTGGGCTACGGGTTTCCCATCACTAGCTCTCCATCCCTGATTCTGCCACACCGGGAGCCAGACCGTGGCGGCTTTGGCCGTCCAATCCGAGTCTGTGTAAATGGCAAGTGGGCTTTCTGGGGGCTCAAACTCGAGCACTGCCAGAAGCGCTTGCACCTCAGCCGCTTGGCTGGAATGGGGGCGGGCTGGACTCTTTAGAGTGCATGCGTCGCTCACTCGCACGGCACCATAGCCTGTCCGAGGGGAGCCTCCAACGTGAAAGGAGGAGCCGTCGCAGAACCAGCATGTGAAGCCGTTCAGTCGGGCGTCCTCTAGCGGGACTCCCCAAGTGACTGGCCAAACAACCTGCGGTGGCGGGTCCAGGGGGCACTCGTGCTCGGTCCCGGTTACTAACAGGCCATAGGGGGCTGGTGGCTCAGTGGTTTCCTTTTTAAACTCTACTCCGCGGTTGACCAGGGCCAGGGTCCACTGTGCTATGCGGGCGTTTGAGACTTGTCCATCTTGTATTTTGCCAGACAGAATATATTTGAGGGGCGTGTGAGTGGTTTGAACTATTGTGCGTGAGCCTCCTATGATAAATTCCCAATGGGACAGACTCCAAACTAGAGCAAGGCAAGTCTTTTCGCATGGGCTGAACTTGGTCTCGACCGGAGTTAGATTGCGAGAGGCATAGGCTACTACTCTTGCGGTTCCGGCTTGCTGCTGGGTGAGCGTGGCTCCTATGCTCTTGTCTGACACGGCTAACTGAATAAAGAATGGCTGGGTAACGTCTGGATGGGCTAGGGCCGGGGCTGCGGCTAGGCTGCGCTTCAGTTCGGCTAAGGCGGTCTGTTGATCCGGTCCCCACTCCCAGGGAGTGTTCTTCTTGAGGAGAGCATAAAGGGGGCGAGCCTTGTCTGCAAAGGACTCGATGAAGTCTCGGGAAAAGTTAAAAGTTCCTAGAAGGGCTCTGAGGGAGAGGACATCGGTGGGTGCAGGCAGCTTGGAAATGACCTCCATTCGCTGGGCATCCGGGGTGCGACCCTCGGGTCCCAGGGTCAGACCCAGGTACTTGACGCTGGTCTGAACCAATTGAGCCTTTTCCCTGCTTGCCTTGAACCCAGTTTCGCGGAGGAGTTCCAGGACTTCCCTGGTGATTTGGTGGGCTAGTTCTTCTGTAGGGGCGTGGACTAAAATGTCATCCACGTAGCTCAGTACGTGGGGCCTCGAGGAGGGTTGGAGGCGTTCCCACATCTGAACTACATGGGCATGACAAATACTGGGGCTGGAGTGGAATCCCTGGGGTGTCCGCTTGAATGCGTATTGCTGGCCGTGGAAGGTGAACGCGAACTTGTACCAGCAAGACTCATGCAACCGGATGGATTGGAAAGCGTTGGCCAGGTCTATGACCGAGTAGAACCGGGACCCAGCGGCAATGGCCGTCAGGATCTCGTTGTACTTGGCCACAACCGGGGCAACTGGAGGGGTGGTGGCATTCAGGGCACGGAAGTCGACCGTCATTCTCCAGGTCACTCCATCTGCTTTCAGAACTGGCCACAATGGGGTGTTGCAGATGGACTGCATCGGGAGTATGACGTCCCACTCAAGGAGTCCTTCTATAGTCTTGGCTATCCCTGCCTCAGCTTCCGCTGGGTACTTGTACTGTCTTTGGGGAGGGGGGTCCTTTCCTTCAATCAGGACGCAGGCGCCCTTCACTATCCCACACTCGGCTTTGTCTGTCACCCAAACTTCGGGAAAGTCCTGAACCCAGGGGTCTCCTGTGATGGGGGCGAGAGGAAGGGGGGCCTTAAGGGCTGCACATCGATGGACTGCATTGACAAAGTCTGGGCCTCCTGGGATGCGCCACAGGAGCCCATTTGCTAGGTCAATGGTCAGTCCCTCGGCACGGAAAAATGGCATGCCCAAAAGTCCATCATCTTCTCCCCGGTTTGCGCATGCCGAAATCCGGGTGGCCAGGTTCCCAACGGAGAGGGGGATATCCTGCCAGACCGGGGATTCCTGCATGCCGCCTCCAAAACCGGCGAGCTGCATGGTAGTAGAGGTCTGAGTTCCCTTTGTAACTAAGGTGGGCCGGAGTATATTAAGCGAAGCTCCGGTATCTATAAGGAGGGTGGCAGGCTTCTTCTTTTCCCCGGGAGTCCCGATCCCTGCCTTTACTGTCGGTCTCCCCCATGTGTCCGGCTTTAGTTTGGCAACTATGCCCACGGATGGAGACTGGGACTCGGGGCGACCCTATTCTGATCCTGCACCCTGGTCGGTGGAAGCGGCGCTTCCTCTAAAGGGGTTGTTGGGGCTTGGGCGTTCCCGGACCGCAGCTATCGGGGGACTCGAGAAGGGAGGGTCTGGCGGTAAAGGGGGCGCCGACGGGGGTACTGGGGGCTGCTGCTGGTCTTCCCACTCCATGATCGCCTTCATTAGAACGGACGTGGGCTTTCCATTGAATAGCTCCATGTTTGCTCCAATGTTTTTGAGGCGCATCCAAAGTTCCCATCGGAGGGGGTCCCTGGACTGGGGCGTGCTGCCACGGTCCCGGTAGCCCTCGTGGTCGCCCTGTGATGCTCCCCAAGCGTTAGACTGATCTGGAGGTGGGTAGACCTGATGGTTGTACGGGTGCGATGCTCGAGAGTGAGAAGGGGCTAGGGGCGCATCCTGTGATCGGGGCTCGTGGGGTCCCTGCTGGGAGGAGGAACCGTAACTCGGGGTGGGTGCAAAGGAAACTCCCGGGCGGTAGTCCCTTGGCCCTCTTCCCCGGTTGAAACTGCTGCTCCTTCCCCTCAGGATTCCTCCCCTTGCCTCCGAGTACGAGTTGCGTCCCTGCGGTCAGTACTGAGAGTGGGGGCCATGATTGGCGTAAGTGACTGCACTTATCGGCTCGCTCTCCTTCCTACGAGAGGCCGGGGACTTCACATGGCGGATGGCGCCGGTTTCTCGCAACAGGCCAGCAATGCTCCTGATGCGAGCTTCCAGGTCTACCCATGAGATGCTCCCAGGCTCTACTCCTGCCAGGGCTAGGCGAGTGGTGCTGTTGAGTCCATCTATAACTGCCCTCCTGAACTCTAACTCGTCAAAGTCGGGTAGATCGCTGGCATCTAGGTCCACTTCGTCTGCTAGTTCAGCGAGAAGCTGCTTTCTAGCTAAATATGCTTCTGGGTCCTCTCCGGGTTTCTGGGACTCTGCAATATACAGGGCCTTCAAGCTTTTGGTGGGCCATAGGAATGCGCACAGTTCTTTGATGGACCCATACTGACTGCGGGTGGCTAACTTTCGATTAGAAACATAGGCATTAAGGGCTGTGACTATGTCGGGGCTGGCGCAGTGGCGGGCCAGTTGGGCTACATCGGAACCACTAGCGGAGGGCTGGGAGGTGGTCACATGGGTGAACCACTGGATAGCCGTGTCTCGGTTTAGGGGTCCCATGCGATCTGCTATGGCTTGGAGCTCGTCGGGCCTCCAATTGCGGGTTTCCTTAACGACCCGGTCTGTCTTTCTGCCATCCTCGTCCATGGATACTATTTCTTTAGTGGCTATTGGGTGGAGGGGCTGTGGAGCTTCCTCGGGCTGGGGCGACTGAGATGCCCAGCTATCCTTACTATCTTCTGGGAGGGCCAAGAGGGCTGAGGGGTGCACGGCGGAAATTACGGCCTGTTGCATCCCCAAGTGTCGCTTCAGGGCCTCTAGCTCCCTCTTACAAGCTGAATGGTCCACGGCTGCGGTTTTAGACTGGTTGTGGTCCGCCATGAACCGGGCGGCATGGGTGAGCTTAGTAATCTCCTCTTGTCCCTCAGTTAATGCGTGCTCAGTTATGTCGGCACGAGCGGTGGCCGCTTCAGCCTTGTGCTGAGCGTCCTGGAGGGCGGTAGTTAGTCCTTGCTTTTCTAGTATGAAATTGACGCGTTCGGCGCGCCACTCAACTGCTCTTCTCTCGTATTCTTTTTCCTGTTCAGTTAGTTTAGTCCTGAGAGTCTGGATTTCTAGATGCAAGGCGTCCTGCTCTCGCTCTGACCTCTCCTCTAGCTCCTCCTGCGCTGTTTGTAACTTACTAATTAGGGACACGCTGTCCTGTAGGGCGGTGAAAAGTGCCCAAGCTCCATATCTGTCTTTCTTGCTTGACCTAGGCTTCTCTTTGTCACAGAAATCCTGGAAGGCACTTCTAACTATCTGGAGTGGGTCGGGTCCCTTGAAGGAACCGGCTTCCCAGGGGCAATCTCCCTTCTTCACTAGCCACTTCTCCAGGCGGGGCACGGTGGGGTTTGCCCGGTACATTTTACTTTTTATTTAAAACTACTTAGGGGTTTTTTTCCCAACTTTTCCTCTCTATGTTCCTTTGGGAGGTTTATCCTTCCTTCCGGTTCTCAAGGATTTTTAAACTGGATACTACACAGGTTTTTAACAGGGGTGATTTAAAGGTCCTACTTTTAGGTTTATAAGGGTATTTAAGGGTTCTCCACTCGGTTCTTCTCCACCGGGGGAGAAGGAAAAATTCCTATTCCCGTTTCAAGCTTGCCTACAAGCCACGGGACCAGGAAAAGTTTACTGGCTCAGAAGGTGCTCTCAAGCTTTCTAAGCCCAAGAACAAAACGCTCAATGCTTCCAAGCCTCTGCTTAGAAGCCAAAGCTCAGGGGTCTCCCAAGCCTATACTCGGAAAACCAAAGCTCAGGGGTCTCCCAAGCCTATGCGCTCAGAAAACCAAAAAGTGTTCCCAAGCCTCTGCTCAGAAACTGCAATTAAGGGGGTCTCCCAAGCCTCTGCTCAGGCAACCAGAAATGCTCCCAAGCCTCTGCTTAGAAACTGAAATGCTCCCAAGCCTCTGCTCAGAAGCTACAACTGCTCTCAAGCTCTCTAAGCCCAAGAACTAAACTCAAAGTGTCCCCAGGCCTCGTGCTCAGAGACAAACGGTTAAACTGTCTCCAAGCCTTGACCAAAAGACTAAATGCGCTCAAGGACTGCCTCTGCAAGTCCCCAAGCAAAAGTGCCCAGGAGTAAAGCTTACTGTACTCCCAAGCGAGGTGCGCCCATGAGTCTGACTTAAAACTCGCAAGCGGAAAGGCGCCCAAGAGTCCTCCTTAAAACTCTCAGGCGAAAAGCGCTCAAGAGTCTATCTTAAAACTCTTAAGCACGGTGCGGCTGGCTGCCGCGGGGCTTCAGGAACCTGGCTTCAGATTCCCAAAGCTAAACTGACCAAACGGACTATCGATCCCTTCACGTTTCCTCCGGAGCGGGGATTGTAGCCTAAGTGCTGGCAGGAACGGGGTTTGGACGGACTTAGGAGAGACAGGGGAGGGCAGAAGAGAATTTTATATGTGCTGCTTCAGGATGTATATGTCTATATAGAGCCTACTTCTGGGATCCCACCCACATAGATGCGTTTAGGCGGCCCGGAAAGTGGCCAGGAACTTCACCAGTTCAGAGGTCCTCACCCACAGTACACTGGTTATAACGGCTGGAGGGCCTCGCGGTGCACCACAAAAGGCAAGTAGTCCAAAGCTGGCTGAAGGAGGAAATGGGGAAAAGCCAACCCACAAGATAGAAATGCTCACTAGAGCCACACACACTCACACTTTTAATTCCCTGAGCTAAATTGCGCTCTTTACACTGAGGTCTGGAAAATATTCCTCTAAGTCAGTTCGCTGAAGACACGCGTGTCGACTCACGTGGATTCACACGAACTGGGTCATGCCCGCATCCTCCACCAGTAAACTGTTACCAGAACTGCTCTTTATTATAATGGGGAATTAGCTATAGCAGTCTGTAACTTAAAATTAAGCGCGGATCATAACCTATGTATACGGAGGTCCCGATCCCAGACACTCTAGTGAAAAAGAGGCAGACTACAAATAAGTTCCAAACACGTGTATTCAGTGTGGCGTAAGCCTAAACTTGCACAAGCATACAAGAAACACACAAGATCTAGGAAATACAGAGTATGAAATGCAGAGACGTTCGCATTAGCTGGTTCCCAACGATGATAGGGGGAATACTCACTTATCCTGAAGCAAAGCAGAGACACAACAGCGAGGGTGGCCCAATGCCAGCACTGGGACCACAGACGGACAGCAAGGAAGTCTGGATAGGATGGCACGCGCACCATGCGGTCTGAGAGGCCGGCTTAAATACCCCAAAACGTACCCTGGGGCTGGTGCTGTACTTGGTGGTTCTCACAGATTAAAACAAAGGGTCTAATGGGCTACTGAATGGCTTGGATGGGCCACTTTGGTAATCAGATTGTGATAAGTGACACCTCAGGAAGAGGGGACAAAAGAGGGAGGGGGAAATCCAAGTGGGCTGAAAGGATGTTCCAGCGGACAGGGCTTGTCCTGATGTCATCAGCTTCTGGAATGCGGAGGTTTCTTTGAGATGCATTCTCTAAGTGCTTGGGATGGTCGGCACTTAGTTCCTTCTCCCGGGCGGTTCCTAAGATATGCAGAGCGGGGCGAGGTGCTCTCGCTGCGGACGTGGTGTGCCCGCTTCGCCGAAATGGCTTCTCAAAGCAGTCTTCCTCTCAGGGTCTTCTGGCTGCCTGAGAACATGGATGCCGGCTGGGCATAGCTGGGGCTGGATAGCAGGCTGCCCGGTAGCGAGGGCAAGTTCGGCGGCCGGCTCGCGGGAGGCTCCAGGCGGGAACTGAGCAGGGAGCGCCTAGCCAGGCTCGCTGGAGGTTTCCCCGGCAGGCGCCCGGCTGCTAGCAGCGGCTTGGGCCCATATGAGGCAGGCTTCCATGGAGGCAGGGGGAACAACACTTTAAAACACAGTCCAAGGCAGGGAACAGGCACGGTCCGTGGCAGATGGCAATGCAGGCACGGGGCACACTTGTAATAAAGTCCAAACACACACTGGAAATCCAGATACAGGTCTGGGCAGAGTTGCCCAGGAAAAGAGTCCTTTTGTGCAGTTAACCACACATGGAGTCAGTGAACTACACAGTCTATTGCAGCAGCAAGATAATTAGCAAGCAGGCAGGAAACTGACACGTGTATCAGAACACACACGTGCAAAGCAGTCTTTGGTGTAGCAGTGAAACAGCAATGCAGGAAACTTTAACACAGTTCATGGCAGGCTTTAAAGCAGGGGAGGGGGCCTACTTGGCAACAATTGATAAAGCTAAGTTAGATGGTGGGTGGAAAGAAGAGGAAGCAGGATAAGGTGGGAGGCTTTGACAGCTGCTAGGTAAGGGAAAGAGGAAAGAGTGTGGAAGGGGATACAGAGGATAAAGGAGATGCCCCCTGCAAGTCCTTGTGGTCCCATCGCTTGCAAATATTGAATATCAGTCTTTCTCAGAACCTTTCTCTAGTTTCCCATCCAGCCAAATAAAGTTAGTGATAAGCACTGATAGGCTTTGATAAATTGCTATTCTGTATTCTTTTGAGTGCCAGGCAAAGTCTTTCTTATGTAGGCCAGTCTTTGAGATGCCCTGAGGGATCGGCATAAGTCAGTTGTGACTTGATGGCACCTTTTGTACACACAATATTTTTAGTTATCCTACCCTCACTGTTTTTGATTTTAGGCTATGATTTTTAATAGGTTCCTGTAATGTTGCTTTGAGAATATTTATGTTTTATTCCATTCTTTTTGGTGTGTTAGTGACATTTTAATTGTTACTTCAATTGCATTTAAGTTGCATTCACTGTTTTATTTGCTTTTAGTATATGGTTCTGTTTTTCATATTGCTAGCTGCCTCAGATATACCTGCTCTTGCACCTACTGCTTCTGAGTTTATTGGAGGGGATACTTTACAAAAATCCATACTGTCACTATAGCAGAAGCTCAGAAATATGAAAATCCCACATAATTACTAGCCAAACATATGCTTTCATTATTAAAATCAGAGCATATTTTTGCATACATTTCTGATTAAAATATCTGTTCTCACGTGGAGTAGAACAAACATTGAAAAAACTAAAAACTCTGTCACAAGGTGATATTATGGAATTGGTACTACAGGCAATTACCACAAAGTAAAATGTACCTATGTAAAGTAAAATGTAAAATGTCACCATGTTTGACTGCTTTCAGTTGTTCCGTAAGCTGTGGAATATCTCAGATCTCACCCCAAGGAGATGCACTCAGAAGATGCATTCTCTCTGAGGCAAATTATTGCTGAAAGCTATGATGGTTTTACCAAATTAAAAATGAAAGTGTAGCCATATGTAGAAAACTGATGGCATATGCTTGGTATGTACATGACCGAGCAATCTTAAACAGGTCTACTCAGAGGTAAGCCCAATTTCGTCAATGGGGCTTGCTCCCAGGAAAGTGTTCCTAGTTTACTGCTAAGAGACCTGGGAGAGGTTATGAGGAGACAATTGTCAACTGATCAGTGCTTCGTAATTGTGGAATACAATTGCCAGAAAAATGAAATGCAGATTGAAATATGGTTTCATCTGTTCAGAATATTCCAAAAATTCAGACACAGAGATCTCTGTCTTTTGGTGCTACACCTCTGAAGATGCCAGCCACAGCTGCTGGCAAAACGTCAGGAACTACAATGCCAAGACCACGGCAATACAGCCCGGAAAACCCACAACAACCATCGTTCTCTGGGCATGAAAGCCTTCGACAGTACATCAGACAGTTTTGTTATAATCCAGATTGCCTTCTTTCAATTCACTACATGTTAATTCAGGATGTTCGCTATCTTTTAGTTGCATAAATTGCAATAGAAATGAGCATTTTGTACTTTTAACTCTTTCATCTCAAACCCTCCGATGTCACACATTATCTCAACTTTGTGTCATTAAAAGGTATTTAAATTTTGCATGTTAACTGTAAACTGAACAAGTGGTCTGGTTCCATTAGCAAAGGCTCAAAAACAGATTCAGTAGCTGGTTACTGGGTCCAGTCTCACAAGCAGCCTGGAAGCAAGCAAACCATGCAAACTGATTGAACCAGCAAGGCTGTCTACTTAGCCCAGGGCTTAGGTATCCTGGAGGTCAAGTCCCCTCCCACTCTTGGGCTTCATCTGGCCAGGGCTTGATTGAACCCCAATCCTGCAAAGCACTGTGTGCACTTGAGCAGTGATCTAGCTCAGTAGCTGGAACAAGTGCTGTCAATCTGTGTCAGTCTTAGGGTGTCAGTCCCTGGCAATTAGATCCCCAAGTCCCTCACAGCAAGCAGGCAGGGGCATTGGTTGAAGAACTTTATTAGAGATCCATACAGTTCAGGTGTTCACTCATAGGTAGCAGTTGACAGAAGTAATTAGGCAAACAATAGGACTACTGATATAGAGGGACGTTCTCCCGCCCCTTTGCATTTAGGCGCGAAAGCCTAAAAAGTTACATGGGAACAAAAAGCAATTTAGTCTAAGATAAGGTACATAGTGGAATCTTCCCTCCTGTGAAACAGATACATGTGTACCCAGTTGCAAGCTTTTAGCCAAGGCCACACAAAATTGAAAGCACATATTTCTTAGAGATAAGGGAGAGCTCGCCAGCTCCTTTGACAATTAATATTAGCAGTTTGGACACCTTCAGGAGTCTTCTCATAAAATGCTTAAGATACAGTATTATAATATAACATGCAGTGTAAAATGCAGGAAAACCCAGTGTAAGACAATGGCATGGATGTATGGAATACATGACATACTGCCCCTCTCGTGAATGTCTTCCTCCTCCCAGGGGTCCTGGCTTATCAGGGTAGAATCTATGGAATTTAGAGATGAGTCTGCGGGCATTCACATGTGAGCTTTCCACCCATTCCTGGTGGGATTCAGCAAAATATTTCCAGTGCACAAGGTAATACTATTTATTTTGCTTCATTTTAGAATAATAATAATAATAACATTTGTTTTATATACCGCCCTTCAGGACAACTTAATGCCCACTCAGAGCAGTTGACAAAGTATGTCATTATTATCCCCACAACAATAATCACCCTGTGAGGTGGGTGGAGCTGAGAGAGCTCCAAAGAACAGTGACTAGCCCAAGGTCATCGAGCTGGCTTTAAGTGGAGGAGTGGGGAATCAAACCAAGCTCTCCAGATTAGAGTCCTGCACTCTTAACCACTACACCAAACTGGCTGTCCGATGTATCCAATATATCTTCTACCTCTTGGTGCACTTGTCCCTCTATTAAGATGGGTCGAGGAGCTCCCCATTCTGGGTACCATTTGTCTGGTGGGGGAGCTTTTTTCAAGAGTCTAAAGTGGAATACTGAGTGGATTTGTCTCAAGTTCTTTGGTAGATCCACCTCTACAGTTACTTCATTGATCAATTTCTTAACCTTAAATGGTCCTACAAATTTCCATCTGAGCTTTTTACTAGGTTGTTCTCCCCAGGTTGCTCTCCCCTTAGGTTTTTTGTGGAGATATACACAAAATCTCCTGCTTGTAGTTTCCATAGGACAGAACGTTTTCTGTCAGCAAACTTTTTATAGTCCTCCTTAGCTTTGTTCAAAGTCTTTTGTATGACTTCCCATTGGGTTGTCAAATTAGACCACCATTCCCCTAGATCTCCTGGCTGCTGAGATTTCGGGGTTTGAGCAAAAGGCACTGCTGTCCCTTCATAGCCTTGTGCTATTTTTAAAGGGGAGGCACCTGTGGAACTGTGTATGGAGTTGTTATATGCATATAGTGCAAACACCAAGAAATCTGTCCAGTTATCTTGTTTTCAATTAATGTAACATCTTAGGAACTGTTCCAACACTTGATTTGTCCTTTCTGTTTGCCCACCAGTCTCTGGATGATGGATGGAGCTAAGTCCTTGTTCAATTCCTGCTACTTTCATTAGCTCCCACCAGAAGTTGGCAACGAACTGTATTCCCATCGGAGACTATCTTTTCAGGAAATGAATGGAGCCTCACCACTAGACATGGGCGTGAACAGCAATACGAATGAAAAAAAGCCATGAACATTGGGTTCAGCTGTTCATGAACAAGCCGTTCATGAGGCCCCATTCTGAATGAACAAGTGGTCATTGCAAAGCCTTGTTCGTGCGTTCATCAGCCGTTCGTCAAGCCAGACAGTCTGGTGCCTTTCAATCAATTCCCCTGGCAACGGAGGTAGGGAGGGACTGAACTCTCTATCAACTCCTTCTGGCTTTCCTTCTGGCTTTAACCCTTCAGCTTCCAGCAGACAGTCCAGTTTTTGCCACTCTGAAGAGAAAATGACAGCAAAGGGGGCGGCGCCAGATCTCCTGGTGCGAGAGGGATGGAGAGAAGTCTCTGCTGGCTCTGCCCGCTATGAGAGGGATGAAGGAAGTCCTCTCCCCTCTGACACTGAGAGAATGAAGCCCCATGGCACCGGCTCTGCCCGCTGTCAGAGGGACAAGTAAAGTACCATCATCCCTCTGACAGCAGGCAGAACAAAGCCCCATGGTGGCAGCTCGAGGAGAATCCCCTTATCCCTCTGACAGCGGGCAGAACAAAGCCCCTCAGCGGCAGCTCTGCCTGCTGTCAGAGGGACAAGAGGAGGGGAGTCCTCTCATCCCTGTGACAGTGGGCAGAACGAAGCCCTGCAGTGGCAGCTCTGCCTGCTGTCAGAGGGACGAGGGGAGGGGAGTCCTCTCGTCCCTGACAGTGGGAAGAACAAAGCCCTATGGTGCCGGCTCTGCCTGCTGTCAGAGGGACGAGGGGAGTCCCCTCATCCCCCTGACAGTGGGCAGAAAGAAGCCCCATGGCAGCGGCTTGAGGGGAGTCCCCTCGTTCCTCTAACAGCAGGCAGAACGAAGCCCTGCTGCCGTGGCTCTGTCTGCTGTCAGAGGCACGAGGAGAGTCCCCTCGTCCCTCTGACAGTGGGCAGAATGAATCCCCATGGCGGTGGCTCTGCCCGCTGTCAGAGGGACAAGGGGAGGGGAGTCCTCTCGTCCCTCTGATAGTGGGCGGAACGAAGCCTCGTGGCGGCAGCTCGAGGAGAGTCCCCTCATCCCTCTAACAGTGGGCAGAATGAAGCCCTGCGGCAGCAGCTCTGCCCACTGTCAGAGGGATGAGGGGAGTCTCCATGTCCCTCTCACAAGGGCCACAAACACTGAACACCAAACATGTTCA
The DNA here is from genome assembly GCF_028583425.1 of Eublepharis macularius. NCBI lineage: Eukaryota > Metazoa > Chordata > Lepidosauria > Squamata > Eublepharidae > Eublepharis > Eublepharis macularius. The sequence goes on from NC_072795.1 coordinate 75,009,466, forward strand.
TTAAGGGGACATGTTTCTTCTGTTCATTGTTCGTTGTTCATGGATGGCCATGAACAACGAAAAGGGTGTTCGGATTTTTTTTCCTGTTCGTGCCCATTTCTACTCACTAAGTGCTGCATGAAAAGTGTGGCCAGTTTCTTTGTTGTGGGGATGGAAGTACACGGAACAAAATGTGTTTGTTTTGAAAACAAATCAACCACCACTAGAATGACAGTATATCCCTTTGAAGGGGAAAGATCAGTTATAAAGTCCATTGAGACCACAGCCCATGTTATAGAATGGGTTTCTAGTGGTTGCAACAGCCCAGGGGTTTTCCCCCTTCTGGATTTCCTCATTACACATATGGACAAGAAGATACATACTGCGAAATGTCTTTTCTCATGGTTGGCCACCAAAACTGCCTCTGTACAAGATGCAAGGTTTTCAAATATCCAAAATACCCAGCCAGTTTTGAATCGTGACATTGTTTCAGCACTTCCTCTTTCAGGCTGGCTGGGATGTATAACTTATCGGATTTGTACCATTTACCATCTTCTCCTTTTTTCAGATGCATTTTTGGTACATTTCCCCCCCCCTCTTTTTCTGCCTCTGCTTTTACTTTTCCCCCCCACTCGGGGAGGCTGGGTGCCAGGCTTCTTTGCACAGCTTGGCTGCGGGTAGTCACCGCCCCTCCCAATTGGACTGGTGAGAACATCTTATCAATCACCTCCTCCCTTTGGTTTTCATGTTGGGGCATGCGTGAGAGCACGTCTGCCAGGAAGTTAGATTTGCTGGGGAGGTGCTTCAGTGTGAAGTTGAACTTGGAAAAAAATTCTGCCCACCTTAACTGTTTGGTGCCTAACTTATGGGGGGTGCACAAAGCTTCTAAGTTCTTATGATCAGTCCACATATCAAATGGCCCCTTGGCCCCTTCTAACCAGTGCCCCAAAGTAGTGAGCGCCAATTTTACAGCAGAAGCCTCCTTCTCCCATATACTCCAATAGTGTTCATTTTCAGAAAACTTTTTGGACACATACGCGCAGGGGTGCAATATCCCCTCCTCATCAATTTGCAGGAGTACCCCCCCTCAATTGCGACATCACTCACGTCCACCTGTACGATAAATTTATGGTTCTCATCTGGATGCTGTAGAACCAGCTCTGAGGTAAATAGCTTTTTAAATTGCTCAAATGCCTGGCATTCTTTAGTCCAGTTTAATTTAGCGCTGGGTTTTGTTCCTTGCAGTCCCTTCCCTTTTGTTTTCAGTAAGTCAGTTAAGGGTAGGGTGATTTGAGCAGTTCCATATGAATGGTCTATAGAAATTAGCAAACCCCAGGAAGGATTGTAACTGCCGTCTAATTTTGGTGGGGCCCACCCTACCATGGCTTGGATTTTAGCCGGATCCATTTCCAGTCCATACTCAGAAACACGGTACCCTAAGAAGTCCAATTCCTCTTTATGAAATTCACATTTATAAAGCTTTACTGGCAAGTTATGGTCTCAGCACCTTTCTGACCAGTTTTACATGTGACTTATAATCTTGCGTATAAATCAACATGTCATCTAGATAAACAACCACACCTTTGTACAGGTATTCATGCAAGACTTCATTAATTAAATTCATAAAAAACCCCGGGGACCCTTGTAATCCGAAAGGCATGATGAGATATTCAAATTGCCCCAATGGGGTGTTGAAAGCAGTTTTCCATTCGTCCCCCTCCCTATCCTCATTCAGAAGTACGCATCTTTTAAATCCAGTTTAGAGAAATTTTTTCCTTGCGCCACCACACTCAATAAGTCTCTGATCAGCAGGAGGGAGTATGCATTAGACATTGACACAGCATTTATTCCATGATAATCAGTGCACAGTCTTAGCCCCCCCATCTTTCTTCTTGTGGAACAATATTGGTACAGCATGAGGGGGAGCTCTTCTCATGGGCCAGCTCCTCCTGGTGAATTCTTGTCTCCCCGGACACTGGGAAGCAAAGTGTCCTATGCCCCCACATTGGATGCATATGCCCCTTCTCCACCACATGGCTCTCTCTGTCTCCTGATCGGATGGCTTGGGTGTCATTGGCTCTCTCCCTCTGGGTTCTGAGGCCTTCTTTTTGGCTCCCATTTGTTGCTGCATTCTCATGAGCTTCACTACCTGGTCTCGGTTTTTGACCTCACATGCCAACTGGATCCATCCCAGCAGGGTTCTGGGGTCATCTTGTACCAACACTTTAGCAAGTAAGCCAGTGTTTAGTCCATTTCTGAAGAACTCAGTTTTAATCCCCTCATGGTAGTCACGCACCTTGGCCGCATACTGTCTAAACTCAGCTGCATATTCACAGATGGGTCGGTGTCCTTGTCTTATTGTTTTTAACTTTGTTCTGGCTCTTTCCTCATCAAGAGGGTCCTCAAACAGGGTTCTCAGGGCATATACAAACGCATCCAGGTTCAAGAGTTCTGATGCTCCTGCCTCATAGAGAGTTACATACCATGTTGCTGCAGCTCCCCCCAACTGGGACCCTAGATGACTCACTCTACTATGTTAATTGGGAAACGGGTGGCCCCAGTCTTGAAAAAATTCTACTTCTTGCACAATAAAAAATCCCAAATCCTCTGGATTGCCATTAAATCTTGCATCCAGTTTGCACCACCTTTGTGGTGGTCCTACTTTGTGATCCCCAACCCTGGCCAGTTGTCTTGGGATAGGGGCCGCTAGGGGAGGTGGTTGCATTGGACCTCCCTGAACTCCTTGGGGCATTTTGGGTGCAATGTAGCTTCTATACGGTAATGGGGCTACCAATGGTGTGACATGAAGGGGTGGTTGATGCACTGGTGCTTGTCCCCCCAGTGCTCCATAATGGGGTTGTAGCACAGGGCCCCCCTGATGTGGGGGGCTTAATTGTAATATGGTCCCTGGTGGGACCCAGGGTATCTCCGCCCCTGTGCCGTGTTGTGGGGTTTGCATGGCGGGAACTCCATGCCCATGTGAGGCCCTTGGTAATCCGTTCCTGATTGGGACGAACATTCTCCTCGCTGATTACATTTGTAGCGGGGCATGGATAGTAGTTACAGGTTGGGTCCCCCTTTGCTGGCTTGCCACCATCCCTCGAGGTTGCAGCCCGAGGGGCATCTCTTGGTTCAGTGGACCTGCTGGCGCGCCAGTCACCAGAGGGATATATGGTAATCCCATTAGTGGCCTCAGTGATGGCCCCTGTTATGGGAGGTTTCACTGACCTTCCTCCTCCTCTGTCTCCCAGCCAGTTGGTTGTGAGCACTGTAGCTCCTAACAATGGTCCAGCTGTCACCTGCTGTTGAGGAGGTTGTGCCCCCAACCCCTCCTGGAGTTGTGTAGTGCCAGGGTCAATTTGTAATCCCATTGCCACTCTGGATAGTGGCAGCATTCCGTGATCACTCAAGCCTATGGTGGGGTCATCTTGTTCCTCTGTGGGGAAACTGGGGGTGGAGGGAGTGGTCTGAGTTGCAGTTGCAATAGTTTCGTGATTTGCTCTACTACTCTCATTGGTCGATCTGTAGAGGTTCTGGTCAGGGGCATACTTATCATATTTTGTACCCCTAACACCACTTGCCCCATGCTTTGATGAAGGACTCACATTTGTGCTTTAATTGACCTCATCTCTTCCTGTTGCAAGGGATCGAGGAATTCACATTCCTGAGGTTCAGGCCCCCCGATTGGTCGTCCTGGTGGAGCATTTTCCACTTCCAACGAAGTCCTTTGCACAGGTAGTTTTGGAGTCTGGCCCCACGACGGGTCACTTGGCACGGCTGCTGCTGCACCAAGTTCACACATATCCCAAGGGTCTCTGCCCGTGGGCTCCCGCACGGGCGGGAGGGTTTCGTCTTCCCTGAAGTATTCTTCCAGTTTGAGGGAACAATGGCCGTACCATGCTCCCCTCCCCCGTACTTTTTCTTTGATGTTATCGACCGGCGGGGTGCCCATTCTCTTATGGTAGGTAAATTCCAGGAGTAGCAAATAGTTCCCACCTTGGCAATTGCTCCAAAATCTCTCTATCTTGGCAGAGTCTCCGTTGTACTAAGTCCACACATCTTGGCTACATTCACATCCATAAAGTGCATACATGACAGCCTGCCACTTCATCACTGAATGACCTCCTCATGGGCCTGCTGTCTCTGTCACTTTTGCCTAGTAGGGAAGAACTTGGGGGACTGGTAGTCCAGGATTTGGCAGTACATAGCAGGGGACTGGCTGCCCTGGATTCTGGCATGTTGGCAGCATCACCTCAAACTAAGCCTTCAGGGGTAGGTCCTTTGACAGAGTTCTTGGGAACCAGGAGCCCTGGGTTGGAAGAGGCTGTGGGGCCTGGAGGGTCTAATGGTGTTGGGTGTCTTTTGAGCTTCCTGGACTTCCCTGAGAATGGTCTCTGGCTCCTCCTGGTCTTCATCTAAGAAATCTAATTCCAAGACCAGCAGTGTGTGTGTGTGTGTGTGTGTGTGTGTGTGTGTGTGTGTGTGAGAGAGAGAGAGAGAGAGAGTAAAAAAGTAATAAAAATGAGAACAGTTAGAACTTCAGAACCTGTGATACAATACCACTGGTAATCAAAAACTCATATGCAATGCTGTACTTGAAAAATCAGTGTCCTGTAGATGAAAGAAATGGGTAAATACCAAATTGCCAGTAGGTTGTTCTGTACAAATCTATTTTTAGGCTTAGGAAAACAGAGTTGGTGACATAATTCCTCCTATAGGTTTGTCCATTCTTACTGGTATGAAAGAGTACAACATGGGTGACAGCCCAAGAGCTGATAGGTATGTGGATAGTTGAAGTAGTATAGATGGAGCTGGGAGAGTCATAGACATTTAAGAGAGGACCTTCAGGCTTAAAAATATTTTGTAGTTTTAATGTTTTGAATTCTGGGTTCTAATCTACTTTTATTTTGCTCTTGCAAATCTCTCCTTTTTTCTCATGACCCTGTAAGAGAAACTAACAAATGATAATAGTTCAAGTTAATGGGTATGCATACATTACTACTTATGAAGCTAATTAAAGTTAATTAGTTAGTTACATTTTAACTTGCTTTAGCACCTGCCAGTTCCTTATACATATAGATAATAAGTTCTTTAGGGAACTGTTACGCCTAGGGGTCTTAAAATTTGGCTGTTCTATATTCAACTTCAATGTTCATTCTAATAAATGCAACATGACAATTTCTGTATTGGCTTGCAGCACCAACAAGACTACAGGGAGATTTCTTAGTGACAAGAGGAAACTACCTTTCTGCAAGCTAAACAAGGTGAAAAGGTGCTTCAGATATAACTTTTTAGAGTGCTTTTGACCTGCAATGAGAAGGAGGAGAATGAATGTTACTGGACAGATGATTTGTGTGTTCCCACCAGTTGAGCATTTTCTCAGTCAGCACCCATACTCGCTTTGGTTTTTAATCTGTTTTTAATCTCTCCTTACCTCCCCCCCCCAGCCTAAATTACTTGCTTCAGTTGGCTGTGGTATTCACCTGTACATAGTATTTCACAACAGATTGCCTGACAGGTGGGAGCTTGTAATGATTATAAGTATAACCTTAATCACACTTTAACAATTACTTACTTACTTACTTACTTACTTACTTACTTATTATATTAGATTTTTAGTCTGCCCTCTCGGCCAAGTGGACTCAGGGTGGAGCACAACATTTTAATTTACATAAAAACACATAAAAGCAGATAAAACATTACAATAAAAGTTAAAGCACTACATACTATTCTATCACCATCTCCTCAGATGGTGATGGAAGAGTTACTTCATTTCAGACATTCATTATGTATGAAGGTCTTCATGCTGATGTCATATCCACCCAGACAGAGACATACAGACAATGGACAAGCCATTGGGGTCTTGTCAGCCCCAGGTAACTCAGAAAACTGAGCGGAAACATTCAACATTAACTAGCCAAATGCCTCATCATCTAATTAGTGACACGCATGAATGGACGAACAAGATTCCCATTGTCCCAAAAAACTGTAAATAAAAAATAGGTTGTTGGGGAAGGAGAAGAAAGAGGACTGTTGCACTCAATAGGGATCCAGAAAAAAAAAATAAGCCAGAATTTTGCGAAGAGCAAGTATTGTATGTTATCTATTCATACTGGTGTCATGCTTGGCCACAATGGGATATGTATTTCTAGAGGCTGAAGCTTTGACTATCAAAAGCTCACACCCTGGAAATCTACATGATCTCTAAGGTGCAACTGGTCTCACATCTTGCATATCTTGCTCTTCTACTGCAGACCAACATTGCTACCCACCTGAAACCATCTTACTGATTAGATATGGTTTGAACCAGGTTACAGTGCATTTTTAAATCGGTGCCTCCTGTTAATTTCCAAAAGTTAATTCAGTAATAATAGGCTGTACTACAGCACATACATGCTACTGTAACTTTTATTTGTATGGGTTCTATGGGGCAAGCAAACTTTCACACAATTGTAAGTTAAGAATTTTAAAAAAAACATTTAACAATAAATACAATACAACTATTTTTTCCTTTAACTAAACTCATAAGTGCAACCATACAGAAACTTTCAGCCAACAATATCTCTGAAAAGATAAACGGTTCAACTTGTTGGATCCCACCAAATGGTAAGAGCCCCTTCGCCACAATCTTTCCAGTTTGAAGCAACTGGAACCCGGGCTTCTGTCCTCTTCTTGGGGAATTACAGCCCTACAAATATAATACAATCCCAGTAACATCAACCAAACACAATACACCAACACCAACAACAACACCATTTTTAGTCATATTGTTCAGATACAACATTTCTGATTAATTTATTCAAGGTGATAAGAGCATGTTAATTATTATTCAGCTCCCCAGCAACCAGCTTCTTCCTCAGCTGCTTGGCTTTAGCTACTGACTCCCCCCTACTGGGCTAAACCAATTATCTCATAAGGTTACACTATGAACACATTCATTGAGCTGGTTCTCTGGCAACTGGTTCAGGTGGCATGATGTGTTCACTGTGAGCACATGATGAGGAGTACATCAGTGTACCACAAGGGTGAAGGAGGGTATGAGCATCATATCCTGGACTGGTGTTGTAGGAGACTATCACTGTCTTTCTTTGGGGTGACAAAATACTTTGAATCAGCCGCTACACATTAACTCAGAACAATTTTTTTTCACAAGCTGAACTATACTGCATGCTTCACAATGTTTAATATTGTCATGTGACAAGCCTTATACCTTTTCTGCATTCTCCCTTTTCAACGTCCATTAAGAAACCATCTAACCTTCCTTCAAGTTGGAAGTTAGAAGATTACAACAAGAATGGAAATTTAGCATTTGTTGGTTTTATTGACTCTTTCAGAAATGCAACTGCAAGTGTCAGCAACTGGTGAATATTTGTTCTGTCAACAGAGAAGACATCTCTGTCAGTCAGTGTATGTTAGTCACTGACCTGGTAATCTCATTATTGTCTATTAATCATTGTGTTTTCCTCAATTTTGTCAGAAACTCCAACAACTTGGAATGTATGTTAAAAGACATTACCACTGAAAACAGTTAGAATAGGATGATTGACAAGATACAAATTGAAATTTACCAGGGTTGGAATATAGGGCAGTAACTTGTACACACAATTATTTGAAAAGATCAAAGACTTTATGCCTTATCTTAATTAATTCCTTCACTTCATTGCAATATGGGTAGCTGATCAGATTTCAGTTTTTTTGATCAGGGTAGGCAGTGCCTTGAATTCAAACATTCCTACTCACTGAAAGAAGTACTTATTCCTTCTATTTTTATAATGTCCTTCAGACAGACATGATGACAGCTGAAATGGAGTCAGTAAATTTCTTTTCCATTAAGTTATGAATTGTACAACAGAATACTAAAGTAATTACTCCATAAATCTTTTTGCTATGAAGTTTGAAACTTAGTTTTTACTTGCTATAAAGCAATGCAAGTTAGGAGAAAAAACCTTGTGCAATGTCTACATATATACACACGTTAACCTAAACCAGTACTATTTTGTGAGAGTAGGCTCAATATACACAACGTTTTCCCAGCCTCTAAAAATTCCTCTCCCTTCAGAAGAGGGGGCAACTTTATAAACACAAAAAATTATATGTATGTCATCTCCACTAACGCAGACTGAACAGACTTCATGATCAGAAATCCGCAGAGGGCACACTCATGGTTCTAAGATGTGCAAGAGCCAATCCAATTAACATCATGGTGCCAAAAGGAGAATAATGAGATTTGAAGCTCCAGCGCTCATATATTAGCTCAAAGAGATTCTTTAATAAAGGACAGAGACTGTAGACTAGGCTATTATGTACTATCTGCTAATGCAGATATCCTCCTTATGGGTAGTTTGATGTTGCAAAATATGTAATGTAAATTACTTACACTTTACAGTATGTAATCTACCTTGGATCTCAGTGAGAAAGGCAGACTATAAATAAACAGACAGTAGTAACAGCCCCCCGGACTCATTGTTTTCGTTGGTAGTTAAGCATGTGGAGGAGGAATACAGATCATATATGCTGTACTCTGAGAAATAAATGGGGAACAGCAGAATAAATTCTATAAAAAGTGAGAAAATGGGGCAATAAATAGTTTATTCCAAATATTTTTAGAGCAGGTGAAACAATGCTGATAATATTTAAATCCTTTTTGAAGTCAGGTGTGCTTAAAAAGAAGTAGCAAGAAATATTGGAAGATCACTTCTTCGGAGGGGAGTGAGGGCAAAGTGTGCTGGCCTACATCTCACCCATGACTAGGTATACTAACCCCATCTCTGCCTGTATACATTCAGCCTAGTGTGAATAGCATTTGCACATGTCCTTTTCATTAAGACTGTTAAAAAAGCAGCATCCCTGATCATAGGACAGATCCAACCCAAATGCAGTTTGTATATGCATAGAGTACTGTGCCCACATGAGACAATTATGCATCGTTAGGGGCATGGACAGTATGCGTGGTCATGAGTGGGGTAAGTATGTATATTTTGCTCAAGTCAATTCCTCTCCCCCTCTGTGTGTGTTGACCTCATATTTATATATGTGTACCATGCTTTATTCTACAATGCATCTACAACTGATATATGTTAAAATAAAAACTTTACCACTAGAAAGCATGACTACAGTGTCCCAGAGCAATCTGAACATTTGTGTAGGACCCCACAGTGTCCCACCATAGAACTTGTGATTCCCCTCTGAACTGGGTTTGTCTCAGCTAGATCCCCAAATATGTGCTGAATTCTGAGGATTCTGAAATGCAATGACAATCTTATATTTGTGCAACTGTATGTATTGTACACATGTTTCATTTGCTAAATGTGGTGACTTCTGAGTTCTCCTTGACCTTTATGGTCCCAGGGTTTTGGCATCTTCAAGGTTTGGGCCACATGAATTAATTTATCTGGACATGGACAGAGCACATGGAAGAAATTGGGAGATTGCATTAGTAATTTAAATGTGCTATTCCTATTGCTCTTTCTATTTACCATTTTGTTTGAGTTTGTTATTAAATTTTATTACAGGCTATTAGCCTTTGTGTGATTGTGAAGTGATGAGCCTGATAAACAGCAGCAAAACAAATAAACAAATTACCATTAGCATGTGGATAATTGAAATGAACACACTTTGCTGATAAGACGTTTGCTCTCTTTGCAGCCTAGTTGAACAATTAAGTAGTGTAATTAATGTGCCTGATGACAAATTAATGAAACATAATCCATTCTCTGTGCATCTGTGCCATAATATAATGCTGAAGTAAGCAACAGTACTAAATTCAATGAGGATACAATTCTACACGATTAGAGTTTTCTATTGGGAAGTGGTTGCAATTTAAGTTCCCCTATATCTGGACACAGTGACATGAAAGAGGTTTATAAAATGATGCTAAGTGGGGAGAAAGTTGTAAGAGAAAACTTTCCTTTCTCCTCTCCCAGAATACTAGAACTTGGGAGCACCCAATGAAATTGATGGGCAGTGAATTTAGGGGGACCAGCAGAAGTACTTCTTCACAAAAAGCACAACTTATGGAATTCAATGTCACAAGATATACTTTTGGTCACTTGCTTAGACAACTTTAAAATTGGATTAGGCAGTATGGATGCTGGTCTGAATACCAGTTGCTGGGAAGGGGGCAAGTGGTAGAGGCTTTGGACTCTGCCCTACATATTGGCCTCCCAGAGCTCCTGGTTGGCAAATACATGGAACAAGACAATGTTGGGCCTGGCCCAACAGAGTTCTTTTTTATGTAACGTGTGCATAATCTAAGGCAGTGCTTGATTTAATTTCAAGCCGTTGGTTCTGGTCCAACCTTCTGGGTCAACAGAAAAAAACTCTGCACCATCCTCTATATGAAAGCCCATCAAGTACTTGAAGATGGTTATCATATCACCTCTTAGACATCTCCTCTCCAGGCTTAACATATCGAGCTCCTTCAACCTTTCCTCATAGAACTTGGTCTGCAAAACTCTCATCATCATCGTTGTCCTTCTCTGGACTCACACTAGCTTGTCTATATCCTTGTTAAATTGTGGTGCCCAACAATTCTCTAGGTGAGAATACTCACCTAGTTGGGCATCACCAATTGTGGTGCCCAACAATACTCCAGGTGAGGTCTAACCAGAGCAGAGTAGAGCGATACCATCACTTTGCATGATCTGGACACTATGCTTATGTTGATACAGCCTAAAATCGCATTTGCCTTTTTAGCTACCACATCACACTACTGACTCATGTTTAGTGTATGGTCTACTAAGACTCCCTAGATCCTTTTTGCACATACTACTGCCAAGACAAGTCACCCCCATCTGTCAGTCCTAGGGTGGCAGTCCCTGGCAGTTAGACTCCCAAGCCCCCTCACAGCAAGCAAGCAGGTGCATTGGTTGAGGAAACTTTATTTAGAGATCTGTTCAGTTCAGGTGTGCACTCATAGGTAGAAGTTGGCAGAAGTGATTATTCAAACAATAGGAGTACTGATTATAGGGGACGTTCTCCTGCCCACTGGCCCGTTTACATTCAGGTGCAAACCCCCCAAAAGTTACATGGGAACAAAGTAGTTTAGTCTAGACAAAGTACAGGGTGGAATCATTCTCTCCTGTGAAAAAGATACATTTCAGTACACAGCTGCAGCTCTGGTCCAAGGCCACTCAGAAGTGAAAGCGTATATTTCTTAGAGATAACAAAGAGGTGACTGGCTCCTCTGGGAATTAGTATTAGCAGTCTAGACACCCTCAGGTGACTTATATAAAATGCATAAGATACAGTATTTAACTTTGGCATTATATCAGTATGAGTTTAAGATGTAGTGTAAGATGCAGAACACAATAACGGCAGGGATGCTGATTGACTGATTGACTGATTGATTGATTGATTAGATTAGATTAGATTTTTAGTCCGCCCGCCCAGCTGAGTGGGCTCAGGGCAGAGCACAACATTTTAATTTACATAAAAACACATAAAGTCAGATAAAACATTACAATAAAATTTAAAACACTACATACAATAAAATCTTCTTCTCAAATGGCAATGGAAGAGTTACTTCATTTCAGACATGGCCCAGATATCTATATCTATCTATATCTATATCTATATCTATATCTATATCTATATCTATATCTATATCTATATCTATATCTATATCTATATCTATATCTATATCTATATCTATATCTATATCTATATCTATATCTATATCTATATCTATATGATGGTGGACAGATCTTTTCAAGTCAAGTCAAGTATCGCTGGCGAGGGCCCAGCCTAGCCTCTGCCATATGCCTGGCGGAACATCTCTGTCTTACAGGCCTAGCGGAAGGATAATAAATCCTGCTGGGCCCTGGTTCCATCAGACAGAGAGTTCCAGCAGGCCGGTGCCAGGACCGAATGCCCTGGCTCTGGTCAAGACCAGGGGAACCTCCCTAGGACCAAGGACCACCAAAAGTTTTTTATGTGTAGAACGAAGTGTCCTCTGGGGTATATATAGGGAGAGGCAGTCCCGCAGATATGCTGGACCCAGTCCACATAGGGCTTTATAGGTCAGCACCAAAACCTCGAACCAGACCTGGTACTCAACTGGTAGCCAATGCAGCTGGTGTAATATAGGTGCTATATGTTCCCCTATTGAGACTCTTGCAATCACCCGCGCAGCTGCATTTTGAACCAGCTATAATCTCTGGATCAAGACCAAGGGAAGCCCAGCGTAGAGCGAGTTACAGTAGTCTAATCTAGAGGTAACTATTGCTTGGATCACTGCTGTTAGGTTGTGGGTTGACAGGTAGGGGACAAGCTGCTGGGCTTGTCTCAGATGGAAAAATGAAGACCAGACAACTGCTGTGATATCTGCCTCCATAGTCAAGGAGGCATCCAAAATCACCCCCAGGCTCCTCACTCTTGCAAGCGTGAGGAGCCTCTCAGTATAAAATGCAAAACACAACAATGGCATACAACACAAGGCAGACTCAGAACACAACAATGGCATACAACACAACAATGGCATGGATGTTGGCATCCATGCTATCCATAATTATGCATTTGATTTTTCCTATCTAAATGCAGAACTTTACCATTTATCCCTGTTGAAATTCATTTTATTGTTTTAGCCCAGTTTTCCAGCCTTTCAAGATCATCTTGTATCTTCCTGACTCTATTTTCTACATATTTGCTACCCCTCCCAATTTAGTATCATCTGCAAATTTAATAAGCATTTCTTCTATTCCTTCATCCAAATAAATTATAAAAATATTGAACAGAACAGGTTCCAGGACCAACCCCTGAGGCTCTCCATTTGTCCCTCTTCTCCAATAGGACAAGGAACCATTAAATAGCACATTTTGGATGTGATCTGTCAAACAATTACAGACCCACCTAACAAGGATCCAAACCACATTTTTCCGACTTGTCAACAAGGATGTTATGTGGAACCTTATCAAAAGCCTTACTGAAATCGAGATAAGCTATGTCTACAGCATTCCCCTGATCCAGCAAGGTAGTAACTTTCTCAAAAAAAGAGATAGGGTTAGTCTGACATGATTTGTTTTTGAGAAACCCATGCTGGCTTTTAGTAATCACCTTTTCTAAATGCTCAGACTGTTTGATGATTTGTTCTAAGACTTTTCCAGGTATAGATGTCAAACAGATGGGTTAGTAGTTACCTGGATCCTCCTTTTCCCCCTTCTTGGAGATGGGGACAACATTTGCCCACCTTCAATCTTCTGGCACCTCACTAGTTCTTCAAGAAGTCTCAAAAATGACGTACAGAAGCTCAGAAATTACATCTGCAAGTTCTTTTAGTACTCTTGGGTGCAATTCATCTGGCCCTGAGGATTTTATTTGAAACTAGGTGTTTATGTACTACTTCTATACCAGTCTTAGGCTGTAACACTCTTCCTCCATCATGTGTTCTGTTATTGCCATATTGAGCCGCATTTCCCTTGAAGGAGAAGACTGAAGAGAAATAGGAATTGACCAGTTCCACCCTCGCTTCATCGCCTGTTACAATTTTACTTTCCTGTCCCTGAAATGGGCCTACCATGTCTTTGCCCTTTTTCTTACTTTGAACATAAGCAAAGAACCCTTTTTTGTTGTTTTTAGCATTTCTTCCTAGCCTAAGCTCATACGAGCTTTAGCTTTTCTAACACTCTCCCTACAAGCATAGGTTATTTGTCTATATTCATCCTTGGTTATAAGGCCCTCCTTCCATTTCCTAAATGAGTCTTTTTTATTTCTCAACTTTTTAGAAAGCTGTTTATGGAGCCACCATGGCTTCTTTAAGCTCCTCCCATTTTTCCTTCTTATATGAATCATTTGTGATTGTGAGTTCAATATTTCACCTTTAAGAAAGGTAAAATTTATGTAATTATTCATTGCTCTCATAGTCCATAGAGCTTTTCAAGTGTCAATAGGTTTTTAAAAGATGGCATAGGACAGAAGAGGGTTCCCTTCATAGAGATTTGGTATTCTTTTAATGATTTTTACCTTTGATCCCCACAAGAGTATTCAGTGATTTGGATTCATTCAGCCTGACATAGCTCATTAATTTTCTACCCTCAATTTTGTAATGATCATATTTCCTATATTATTTTATTTCCTTGATTCCAGCTTCACAGCAGCTACCTTTTGCAAATTGACTTGAACAGTTGTTCTTATTGAAATGAATAAACATTAAGCAAATTACAAGAATCCATTAGCCACATCTGTTTCCAAGTCATTTGAAATGGGTGTGTGTGTGTGTGTGTGTGTGTGTGTGTGCACTGCATGATAATACACTTAAAAACATTTTTGCAATTCAAGAAATAATTCCATTAATTCCTATTATTATTATTATTATGTTGGATAGATCCCTGCCAATGAAGGTAGTGTTTTTCTCGAGCTCAAGGAGCTTTCAGCTGGTGCAATAAGACCTTCTGCTGGTGGCAGGTTTCTACCGTTAGAAGAAATCTTTGCATTAATGAAGTGGATTTATAGGATCCAACTTGTTATACTTTTATATTACATCATACTTTTGAAAGAATAACAAAAATCAGGCCTATGCCATGCAGAATTTACAATATTAAATTCATAATCTGGGAAGCAGTAAAAGGAGAAGAGGGTGAGCCACCAATGTAGTGTAGTGGTTAGGGTGTCAGGCCAAGTCTGCATTCAAATCTTCACACTGCCATGATCCTGTCAGACTATGGAATCCCAGTTATCTAGAGTTCGTCTCCCCGCTTCTGCAAGAAGCACAAAGTTTCTTGATTCCCAAAGGTTTATTGAAAGACAATGCTCAAGATACAGTTATCCATATTCCAAGGACTAGGCAAGTCTTGGCTGAACAAAAGCTTTGTTGAGAATGACACACAAAGTGAAAGTAACAACACTTCAAACACCCATTCCCAGCCTCCCCCCTTAGTCCTGTCTAGAAGGCCTGGGAAGGTGAGGGCATCAAGGTCGGCCAGAACGGAGTGATAAGAATTCTTCGCTCCTATGGATATATGCGGCTTGGGCAACACCTGGGCCTGGAGGGAGAGAACTAAACAACTACAGATTATAACATAAGAACATGGCATAGCTTTGGCTTGAGAACTGACTAGCAAACTGACACTCTGACAGATCCTCACAGTGCGACTTTGACTCAGCCATGCTTTCTCAGCCTAACATAATTCACAGGGTTGTTGTGAGGAAAAAATGAAGGGAGAACCACACACACCACCTTGAGCTCCTTGGAGGAATAAGTGAAGGTAAGGATAAACAATGGAAGAATTGGAATCAAATTCTCTATACTTGTATCAGAACCCCAAAAACAAAGACAGGAGGCAACAATATGTATGGGATAAAGTATGTTTTATTAATTAAATGGCTGATCTGCACCATCTCTCACATTTTAAGAGCAAGGTGCCTCTATAGTAGCACTCTGCCTACTAGCATTTTCAACATCTTCACCCTGGCTTTAGACTTGGCCAGCATTACTGCCAGATGTTTTATCCTAGCCTGTACAGTAACTGTACTGAGAAGTGACAAGTCTGAACTCCCTCCCCTAATGTGCAACTTGAGCAGCTACTTGAGCAGCTAAGGTGTTGGCTGATGTTGCTTATCACCAAAGCTGTCCCCTCTACAACCTGCTCCACTGCATCAGGGAACAATCGGCTGTTTTAGGACCTGTCATTCATGCTTAGATGCCTCGGAGGAGTGCCTACCAATTAGCTCTACCAGTGCTGTAGCAACCCACCCTATTCCTGTCATCCCTAGTCACAGATGTTTGGCATCCCTCCTATGGAAGGTGTCTATGTATTATTTTCGCTTTACAGTGATAAATTGCTGCAGCCTGCAATGATGAAATGGCCTCTAGCACAGTGTATATAATCTGTCTTACCAAGGATTCTGAGGCTTGGATCTCAGCCCAGTGCAACAATAGCACAGGTATCTGTGTAGTCTAATGTCTATATGAGAACCTTATGGGTTTTTATAATCCTGTGATGTGGAGTGTTGCCATTTTCTATCTTTCACATCCTTTTAAATTGGTATATGATGTTCAGGTGTTTTGTTTTATTTCATGGTAGAGTTCCATCCATCAAAGCTGACACAAAGATTCTGAGGAGGAGGATTATGCTGACAGAATCTCATGCCCCTCCTGAGAATTTTTGAACTATCTTTGCTTGACTGCAGGTATGAGTATAATTGACATGTAAAATGTACTATCTATATTTCTTCCTAGAAACTTCTTTTTTGTGGTTATCTAATAAGTAGGCGTTTCATTGTAAGAGACTTTCCCCTCACAAAACACACTTGTAAGGATGCATTTGTTTCCATTTCTGAACATGAGATTATTTCATATGATATTTACTATTAATACAGGATAGTTGTAAAAGCTGGAATTAATTGTAAAGTACACACCCGCGCACACATGCACATGCACACAGAGTGAGCATTTCATGTTTTGCTCTGGCCACACCACAAAATGAGGGGGGGGGGTTATAGCAGCATGACATCAGAAAAAGTAGGGAAGCAAACACTTTTTTTTTGTCTTACCAGTGCAATACCCAATTGGCTCAATGCTATCTACCATTCTGTTGGTCTTTGCTGATGCAATTAGACATGGGCATGAAATTTTTTTTTTAACAAATCAGCAGTTCGTGGTTCGGTGCTGACAATGATCCCGAAGTCGCGAACCACAATGAACATTTTCCGTTGCTGAAACGGTTCATGGTTTGCAGTTCGTGGGTGCCAGAACGGCCCCCATTGCACTTAGAGAGCCCATATTCACAGGGAGTGGGTAGCAGACTTTCCTCCAGCCAGCAGCCAAGTTTGGTCAAGATTGCAAGAGGGATCTTGGAGTTATACCCGCTCCAATTCAAGGCCCCCAGGAAACCCCCACTCAATACAGTTAAAACCACCAGTTGACGTTGGCCCAGTGGATCAGGCACTAATGTGAGCCCTCAGCCAAGGTACCCACTGAGCTTGGCCCCAGGGCCTGGCAGCAGCCCTGGCACCAGAGGGAGGGAGGGACTAGAGCCCTAGCCCACCACTCCCACAGAGCTGAACAGATCAGGCACTAATGTGAGCCCACAGCCTCCTCCCCCTCCCTCTCCTGGGTGTCTTCTCCCAACTTTGCAGCTCCATGGTTGGAAGGAAGACCTGCCGATCAAGGTAAGCTGGGCTTCCATTTGGGTTTCCAGGGTGACAGAAGGAGCGCAGACAGAGTTCAGACATTCCCCTGGCTCCGTTTCCAGAGGAATTGATTGCTGGTGCCTGACTGTCTGGCTTCCTGAACCGCGACCAAATGCACCGAACCAGCCTTCTTCCGAACGCTGGTTCATTTGCCGAGGACAATCACAAACTGCCGGATCGCGATTGCGCAATCACCAATTTCATGGGTTTTTGAAGTTCATAATGCGGTTCGTGCCCATGTCTAGTCACAATGTCTAGCCCCATAATTCACAAAGCATAACAAAAAGTCTCAGTTAACCAAAGGACCTCTGTGTATTGCACAGATAGATAGAAATCTATATGGAGAAAAACCTGATATAACGAAAACAACTTTGTGTTTAATTGCATCAAACAATATAGGATGGATCCATCAGCAGAAGGCATTGATGATAGCAGATCTTCTTCATTTCCCCATATCTGGCCCCCTGCCAAAAAGGGGGGGGCTCTCTGGTTTTGCTGCCTTTATCAATTGGCCATCCTGCCCCACAGATTTATTGATGTTGGAGGGTTGTGCAATATGTATACTGCTGTTTAAATGAATTTTTATACTGATGTTTTTATATTTTTATGCTACCCTATTTGTTTTTACATCTTCTATTTGTAATCTTCTCTGAGCCTGCTTGTGGGGCAAGTGGAATATAAATGTAAATAAATAAATAAATAGAAAACTTGATACCCAGAGTTGCAAGATGCATAGAGAGTAACAGACACCTAGGTCACCCAGGTCAGTTTGCTGCAGTGCAGAGGGAAAAGGAGGCAAAATCTCTCCCTCCTCCCTTGGCTGTCAGCAGAGCTCTGCTGACAGAAGAGGCAATAAAGGCAATTTTGTCCCTTTCCCCTCCTTACTGCTGGTTACTGCCTTCTATAGCTATTAATCCATATGACTTCTACAACTCCAGGACAAACTTTCCTGGGATCAAAAAGGACAGTTGGGAAGAAGGGAAAACTGGAAACATCTGGAGTCTGTATGTAAGTGAACTGATGGATCTGACCCACATATTTTTGAAATGGAGTTTATAAAAGTCTGTGTTGTATACCAGTGCAACAATATGCTTCTGGAGTCAATAGGAGGGACCCCAACATTATGAGTGCAATCTAATTAAATTTTTAGTTGATAGATTTCACCAAAAGTGAAGGGGGAGTCCAGAAAAGGCATTGTGTGCTAGTCTGCAAATTATCAATCCACCCAATACTAACCTGATTGCCTTAAACCACATTGATTTTAGCGGTACTTGCTTCCAACTTAAATATATATAAGAGAACACAGAAAATACAGCTAGATCAAAGGTGCTCTTCTGACTTTAGGAGTTCACCATCAGTATAGAAAGTAGGGCCCTGGGACATTTGTTACTGAGATATTTGAAATTCATTTAATATGAATTTTATTGAGAAATTGTAATTAAATGTGTGTTTTATTTAACTGACAATATGTATACTTTATGTTCTTGTTATAAGGGCCCATAAAAATTCCCATGAAAATGAACTATATTTGAAAGTAGATAATTGGAACTAACAAGACACAATACATAAAAGTATGAGACTGAAATAATAAAAAACCCTGCAATAAACAGAACAATTTTATTGGTTGAGAAAATGTAAACATTTTAATGGGGATATAAAAGGAAGAATAAAATACAGAGGTACAAACATATGCTTAAATACCTTTCCTGCCTGTGCCTCTTTTGTTAACAGAAAAATTGTGATGCATTTTATCTGAGTTGTCTTCAAGATAGTGCTGATTTGTCCATTGAAGTGGATGGGAAATTTTCAAAATACTCAACTCAAGACACAAAAGTCTTTATGCTCATCTCCACATGCACAATGGGCTCTAGATACAGCAGAACTCAATGATGTCTGCTGAACTCGCTCAGGCTTTTACCTAGAGATAATCTGAGCCAAGTAAAATAAATAATTGAATTTACTTCTCATCTTTATTATATTCACAATCATGCAAGGGTAAAGTTTCATGGTTTGAGACTTTAAAAATGCCTGATTCAGAGCTACAAATCAAGGAATCTTCATTACTGTTATTTAAAAAGGACAATGTGTCAAATATATTTAGGTCACAAAATCTGATTGTGTGAATCTCAAAAGAAACATGAAAGATTGTGAAAAAGTGTCTATAGCCTGAGCATGAATATGAATAAACTGAATTTATAAGCAAATTAAAATGTATTTTTAATTTTTAAACACTGAAGGTGCCACAAAATTCCTGTTCTAGTGAGGGAGGGTAGTCTTAGCCCTGAGCCTGCGAAAGCGGGGAGGGCGGAATATAAATATAATAAATTAAATTAAATAGTATTATTAATACTTTAATTTCTATCCTGGACTCTCATTGGGACCCTTAGATTGAATAGTAAGACTTTAATAGTGGTAGGCACATGTTTGGTTGGAGTAGGAGTCCCAAATCAGGCCTCCTCTCTTCTAAACTCATGAGACCAACTAAGAGAAAACTGTTGGCACCAATCATCTGTGAATGATATTCATAGACTTCGGCAAATGAAGAGAAATGTTCAAGGTAAACTGAAACAAATGTATGGAAATGTGACAGCTATCACAACCTATCATTATAGACAGGCTTGGTTCAAATTTAACACAGAACTTTTGTATATTTTAGCAATGATTAGTTTACGAAACTAGGTGTCACTTTGCAGATAGTCACTCAGAGCGGAACTACAAGTGACAAAAGGCACAGGTTGGACACTTGTCAGCTTCCCTCAAGTTTTGATGGGAAATGTAGGCAGCTTGGCGGAATGTTGGACAAGTGACAGTTGAAAAGTCCATTGGACAGCAGTCAGAGAGCCAAGCTGCAAGACTAGGATGCCTACATTTCCCATCAAAACTTGAGGGAAGCTGACAAGTGTCCAACCTGTGCCTTTTGTCACTTGTAGTTCCGCTCTCAGATTCTAGTTTGGCTTGACAAATGGTGGTGTCAGGACATATTTCTTGGCAGCTAATGGAGGTTGTGATTGAATATCGTAATTGACTAGTGTTTCATATATAAGTCCCAAATGATTTAGCTGCAACAGTTGACTAAGGAAAATGACTTTACTGCATTGAATTTAATGACTGAGGATTTACACTGTGAGTAATTTGTTATATTTATGTGCAATATGCTCTTGTGTGTACTAAAATGAATTGTAATTTATACAGCAACATTGATTATTGTCATAATAATATGTTAGAATGGTTATATTGTATGATGATAATTAGACCTTTATGAATGTATCTTATATTTATATCTTGTTTGGAAGTAATAGCTGTCTGAGGTCTGAGTCCCAGCCCCCAGACTTGCCAGGAGGGAGCAGTGGGAGGCAACCGGGAGGCAGCAGACAGCAACCAGGTCCAGAACATGCCCACTCCAGGGGGAAGGGGCGAAAGGCCAAAGCCTCAGAGGGCTGGAGGGAGCAGGGCGAGACCAGCCAGTCCCACCCTCCAGGGGGAAGAGAGGGGGCTAAGCAGGCCAGAGGAAAAGGGCCAAGTCAGGGGGAATAGGGACCCAGCAGCAGCCCAAACAGAGCCCTTACCAGCCAAGGAGGAGAAGGAGCCACTACAGCCCAGAGCCACACCCTGGCCAGAGGACAGTAGCCTGGCTCAGGAGTTGCTAGGAGCCAAGCCCCTCCAGGTGGAGCTGCCCCAGGCATTCTGGGGGAGGAGATGGGTAGCCCTGCCCGGCATCAATGAGCAGGCAGCCCAGAAGCTGGCCAGGGCAATTCCTCGTGAGCAAGGCCAGGGAAGCTCAGCAGCACAGAAGCTGGCTGGGGCAGTTCCTCGCGAGCAAGGCCAGGCATGCTCAGCAGCACAGAAGCTGGCTGGGGCAGCTCCTCGTGAGCAAGGCCGAGGAGACCTCAGGTGGGGATGGCTCACACTCAACCCCACCCTGCCAGCAAGGCAAGGAAGCCTAGAAGAGATTAGTGATAGGAGGGAAACACCCGAGGGAAGGCACAGCTGGGCCCAGTCAGGAGAGGGAACAAGCCTGGAAGGAGGGTGGGGTGGAGAAAGGAAACCCTCTAAAGGGTGGCTGGGAAGAGCTCTGAGGTGGTGGGTGTGAGTAAGGAGTGATGGTGTGAGTGAGAGCAGAGCAGTGCGAGAGTGGAGGCTTGGAGGAGAGTTCTGGGAGGAGGAGATGATGGAGGACACAGGGGGTAAGCAGGCCAGGTTGAGTAGGCCAGCGAGTGGACTGAGAGGGAGTCAGGGTGATGTATACTGCCCCTCCTTCCACAGAGCAGGGTCCTGCAGCATCCCTGGCGCCCCTCTGATGTCAGGGCCGGCCCAGCCAGCGTCCCGCCCAGCGGCGGCAGCAACAAGCCCTGACAATAGCATCCACCATTTTCATTGTGTTTATTGAGATTATTGTGTGTATATATATATATATGTATATACATATATACATATATATATATATAATTCTGGCAAGTTGAAAGAGGCTGGTGAAGAAGCAAGGAACAGCGAAATGGGGTACAACTGAGGCCGGTGCACCTGTTGCCAACCCCCCGCCGGGAGCTTCCCTTCAGGAGTGACTCGGTTTGGGAAAATATCATGGACTGCTCTTAAGTTTCCAAGCAGCCACGACATTTCTTTGCCTGTATAAAAAGGAAAATATAAAAAGGAAAGCAAGTTGTACAACAGAAGAATTTTGGTGGACTGTGATATATGAAATTGACACTGTCTTTTTGAAATATTTGGTTATAGGTCTGTGAAATATAAATGTTGATTAATACACTTTGATTTGTTATATGGTCTCCTTGGATTGTATGTCCTTTCTGGTTTTGTATTATATATTGGAGACTATCCCCTTTGTATATGTTCAGGTGCCAGGACATATTTCTAGGCAGCTGGGGAGTACATGACAGTGAAGCCAGGGAACAATCCAGGATTAAACCAGGATGTCCATGTTCATAATTGTGGTCAGAGAGCCAATTTCAAGCTATGGCTTTTACAGACCCCAATTAACTACAGGTTATCAAGAGGTTCACAAATGGACCATTATAGTATAGGGATGGGCACGGAACAAAAAAACCCCAAACAAACCAGGAGGTTCGTGGTTCATGGATTTCACAAACCGCGGAACTGGACCAATTATGAACCAGTTCATGATTGGTGGTTTGTGGGGTTTAAATGCCCCTTTCCGGCCTTAACAGCAGCAGGTAAAGGGGCATTTAACAGTTTAAATGGCCCTTTCCTGCCTTGTAAGTGGTTGGTCCTTTCAAAGAATCAGCTGGCAGGGGGGGATCCCCCCTCACCACCTGTCAGCTGATACTTTAAAGGGACCTGCTGGTGGCAGGGCCCTTTAAACTGCCCAAACCCCAGCCCCATCTACCCCCAGTCCCCAATCCCAAGCCCCAGCCCCACACATACCTTCCCCTGTGGCGCAGCATCCTTCCTCTCCTCCAGGGAGGGGCAGGAAGGCCATTTTTGGCCTCTTCTGCCACCCTAGGGGCCTGCAGGGTGGTGGAAGAGGCCAAAAACAGCCTCCCTGCCCCTCAAGTGGCTTCCACGGCAGCCATTTGAGGGGCAGGGAGGCCGAAAACAGCCTTCTAGCCTCTCAAATGGCCACTGCGGCCCCCAGGGTGCAGAAGAGGCCAAAAACGGCCTTCCCACCCCTCCTGGGAAATGTCCATTTAAACTATCCCTGTAAATACGACCCAACAAACCAGTATACAGTTCGTGGAAGTTCCATGAAAAGGAGCTTCCATGTACCCTGATTCACAAACCCCGAACTGGCCTGGTTCGTGGGGTTTTTGGGGTCATATTTAGGTCCGTGCCCATCTCTATTATAGTAAGCAGTTATGTTAATTAAACTAGGTTTTACTTTACAGTCTGAACTGAGCCATAATCTGACCAGGCCCACTAACTTGTGAAAAGAGAGACAGACACTCTGAACCATAAGTAAAGCCTGAGTTGTAACTTACTAGAAATTTACTGGAAAACATGTAGTTTATAATTAGAACACATTTAGCAGGTAAATGTGAACCAGTGGTGTAAGCAAGGATTTTTGGTTCAGTAACCTGAGCAAAACAAGAATTATGTGCTTCAGATTTGTGTAGCACCCCCATCCCAATTTACTATTGAGAAAAAGCTGAACCAATACTTTCAAGAGACAAGTGGTATCCTAGAATTAAATTCAAAATGATAATTCATTGTTTTCAGAAGGAATGTTAACCTATTACTAGTTCCTAGGAAACACAAGAGAGACAAAGCAAGTATGATATTGACACAATTTCTTTAATGAAAACTTTGGTATTTAATTACAAAAGTTTACACTCCAATAACAACCTTTTTTCTTACACTCAGCAATGGTGTTAATTAAGTACAGCCAATCAGGTCTTTGATGGTTTGAGTTTAGTTGAGAGATCTAGAATCTGAGCGTTATGAAGTTACTGAACAAAAAAGCATTCAAAAGATTCTTTGATAAGAGAAAGAACTCCTGAAATTCTGGAGCTCATTTAAAATAATTCTTCACAATATATAGTGAATTATTAAACTAATATTTTATTTCTCTGCAAAAATAAAATAGGAAACAATATCAATGGGCTGGATCCAATAGTTCCATTTTGCTAACTGAGGAATCTTACATTGGTGGACGACTCCTTCCTCTGAATGAAGGAATCCTTCCTCAACAGGTTGGTACCTTTCTCCAGCACAAGGAGTCATTTTTTCGGGGACCACAGTTCTCTTTGTCAGATGCAACTGGCAGGGAGAGCTGTGGTTACCGAAGGCTTATACTACATAGGAATTGGATACCTTCACTGCTACAAACTGACTGCACACCAAAAGGAAATGTTTACATTTCCAAGCAAAGGAATGTTTTGATTGCCTCTATGCTAATTGCATTCTGCCTTCTTGTGATCTATGCTCCCCTCCTTCCCTCTCTTTCCCCCTCCTCTTCTGTATCTGCCCAGTTTTGATCAGGCATCTGACGAAGAGAACTTGATTCTCGAAAGCTTATGCTATAATAAAATTGGTTAGTCTTAAAGGTGCTACTGGACTCTTTTTGATTTTTTTTAATGAAAGACTGCACAATGGAAGAAAAGCATAGGGTTCACCTCAAACAGATTCAAACAGATTTTCTGGTCACATACATTCAAATCTTAAGATATTCACTTTCAAATAAGACCCAGTAATTTTAATAGTAAATACCTCTAAATGAATGAACCACAAATCACAATCTAGTGTCAGTCTTGGAACAACTGAGTTAATTCAGCAGTGACACTTTTTAGGATTCATTGACAGAACAGCAGGAAGTCTCAGCTTGAGCAAGAATTAATTTCTTCTTTTTTGTTAACAGTTCACTGAGTTTTACACATTTCAAACTAACTTTACACTTGGCATTGATTCTGGGTATAGTAGATGAAGGAAGTTTCATTTGATAGTCTGCTGTGCAAATACAAATATTTCATTTATATCAGAAGCTCATATTTGGGTCCCTCAAATTTGTTTTTGAAACTGCAAAACAAATTTGTGGTTTGGTAAAACAGTTTTCACCCATAAAATCCCTGAAGCAGGTGTGATTCTAGAATAATCAATCCGGTTGAGTAACAGGAGTGACAAAGACCCTTGCTGGGGCAGCATAGTGTTTTGTGTTTGCCTACAGCCCACGTTCAGGTAGCTATTGAGGGTGGTGGTGGCTGGTCTCAGCTCTGCTGGCTAGGAAGTTTTATCCTTCCAGCTAATTTCCCTGTCTACTGTTTGCTGCACTGAACATTTGGGAAGAGAAGGGAAGAAGAAATGTTATTAAAAAATTGAAACAATGTGTAGGCTTAACTTTTTAAAAACTAAGACAATAGTCTATCATAAATATGTGAAAAATATTTTGGGACTGTGCCCAATACTCTTTGCTAACTACTGGAGTCATCTCTGCTCCAAATAAATGATATGAGATGCATAGGGTTAATCTAGACAGTTACAGATATTTGCAGGAAAAAGGAAATTAGTACCATCACATAACAATGGGTCCTAAACCAGAACCTTCCTATCAATGCACTGAAAAGCAACACCTATTTTTCTGGTGGAGTTATTTACTTATTTCATGAAGAATGGTTATTGTATATTCAAGAAGCTACAGACTAACTGTGACCTTAATCTTAAATCTCTTTACTCATGATGACATGACTAGCATGGGAGACTATTTGTTCATTGCCATCTTATTGTATACAGAAGCTGATTTGTTCATCTTTGTTTACAAACATCTTTCAGACACAAGTCAATGTGGTGTATTAATTCAATCCTCAGGCCTCAAAAACTAATGTATGATTTAGAAGACCAATTTGAAACAGCTAGCATTCAGAAGCTCTTGAGAGTACTAGTCACTGAAATGGAATACAGAAAATTGTATCAAAGTGGTATAAATGATCTAATATCCTTCTGTTGAAAATGCCAGAACTAAATACTAGAGAGACTCCAGGATATGAGACAAGGAGCTCTGTAGTTTAATCATTATACATTATATAATGGAGATCTTTCATTGATATTGTGTCAAAAGAATGGAATCCTTTGATCTTAGAGATATTTCACACTCGGTGTTTACCGCGCTGTCAAGTAGAAGTCACGCCGATGGAGGCGGCTGCGGATTTCCCCCCTGTCCTTTCACACTTGTACTAATCCCCGAATCAGCCTCCCGAGATTTTTTTCACATTACCAGAGATACCCCGTCTTAGCCGCGGAATTTCCGGGCTCTCAATTAAAAAACAAAACTATCCAAAAAAGCACGCATGCGTGGAAACGTTTCGCCGGGGTTTTTTTTTTTTGTTTTTTTAAATACCGCGCCTGCGGCGTCAGCAGGCAAGCTAGAGAGAAGGGTTTGAGTTTTCTCTTCCTACGCTTTATTCTGTTTTCCCAGCCATAGCCGCTGTCTTCTTAGGCGCGCCGTTCTTTAGCTTAGTGCCCCTCTTGCCAAAGAGAGCTCATTAACCCCACCTTTAATACAGAGGTGGAATCTAGCTGAGAGGAGTCCCCCGTGCATGGTTGCTCGTTTAATTTGGGTCACGGGTGGGATTCATACGTGAGTTGCAGGCGCCCAATAAAAGTGTGTGAGTGCATGCTGAACACAGACATCACAGTACAGCGACCAAGGTTTAAATATGATCCTGGTTACTTATTCAGAGGACCTTGAAAAGTGTGTCTGCGGATCATCCCCGTAATGCTCCTGGTGAGCTGGGTTCATCAAACAGGCCATTCATTCAACTCCTGTTGGATGCTTTTGGGGAGAATGTCCCAGCAATAACGCATTTATACCCCGTGTGGTGGAACGTCTCATATTTGTTCCCTCCCACCTAGAAGTTATACTTTCAACCACCTTCTCCTGCCCACTCTGCCCAGAAAGGGGGAGGGGGGGTGGCTAATGACCAAGTCATCTGTCAGTTCTTACTACCAGTGGACATGGAACGTCAGCTGACAAACGGCACAGATGGGACCAAGGTTGTTGATCCTCATGTTACAATGTGAAATGCAGCAGACTGTGCGTTCTGCCACACGACAGACAGCTTAAAAGTCCACTTGACAGCATTGAGGCAGAGACGCTTCAAGACTTGCTTTCCCACTTCCTGCATCGAAGCAGCATGTCATATGACCATTGGTTCCATCTGTGCCTTTTGTCACTTGTGGGTCCTCTTTTTGTTTCTGCTATGTGACTTGATCCACAACATGAAAGATG
The DNA here is from genome assembly GCF_028583425.1 of Eublepharis macularius. Classification (NCBI taxonomy): domain Eukaryota; kingdom Metazoa; phylum Chordata; class Lepidosauria; order Squamata; family Eublepharidae; genus Eublepharis; species Eublepharis macularius. The sequence continues at coordinate 75,036,263 of NC_072795.1, forward strand.
CTATTGCATCTAGTGTGATCAGGGGAACAGGCTTCTTTTGACCGTGTGGATAAATTCAAGATGAGGATGCCAGGGGAGGTGACGTGTGGGTCTGTCAACTTATGGTTCTAGAGTCTGCTGCAAGCTGCGGCTTCTCCCTGGATTTCTGTCATGCAGTAACAGTATGTCAATAGATTTTCACCTTTACAACTGTTCCATGTTTGCTTGCTCCACTGGACTGATAGTTCAGGAAACAACATAAACCTATGTTATGAATGACTCTGTGGGGCATCTTTTTCAATTTTTCCCCAAGATAGGGACCGGTGGGGTGGTTGCCTAACTGCTGCAATTAACTAACATCTTGAGGTGTTCTCATGTTTACCCATCACAGACACATACGGCCTTGTCAACTATTGAAACCGAGCCATGATAGATGTTAAGTGTCAAGCATAATAAATAGATTGCTCGTGAACTGCGGGGACACCTCTGAAAAATTCTCAGTCCATAACAACGTTTAACACACACAATGTCTTATTTTTTAACATTGAAAACAGATTTATTTATCAGAAACAAATAACACAGACTTCCCAACACCAAGGAACAAAAATCTTGTCACTGATTCAAAATTCCAATTTTGCATGACATTAGAACCACACAGTGATTAGAAAAAAATGAAAATAAGATCTTGCTTTTGCTGTTCATGAGAAATTATTATCCACATTGCAAACAACTTCAACATGATTCATAAAGCACTGGAAATAATTGACATGTGAGAGTTGTCAATTGTAATCTTTCCTTCCATTACGTTATTTTTAAACATACATTTTTTTTCTTTCTGAAACAAACTAAAATATTGCTTAAACATTCTTCAAGCTGACATAACACTGGCTAATTCTTCTTGTCATCTCCTGATTGCTCTGATCCTGAGCTACGATGACCTCGCTCAAGTGCAGAAACCTTTTTCTTTAGAGAACTCAGTTCTTTGTGAAGGCTTCTATTGTTTCTCTCCAATCGGCATATTCTTTCATGGTATCTTCCCACTGTTGAGAAACAGCAAAAAAATTTATTTCTTCATGAAGAGATGGGTTTCGACATTGCGAGAACTTTGCGGTTATCAAAACTACACCAGTGACAAACAATTTTTTTTAATCCTTGTGGAAAACTTGAAGGCCATTCCTGGCATTTTTCAAGGTTTGAAAATATCCACAAAACAATCACCAGGTACGGTTGGTGGTGCTGAGATGGCTCCAGAAAACAAAATCAAACAGAGTCCAGTTGTACCCTTGATACTGACCCATTTAATTTAAGCTTAAGGTGTCGTTATGAGTTGCGCTCTTTGTACGTTGCATAGTGGGTCAAAAGATAATGGTTAGGTGCATAAAAGGAGTGGACACTGCGGGGTAGATGCTTACATTTCCATCTGATATGCCAATGCAACCATATTCTTATGATATTGAGATCATTTTGCCCATGATAAGGTACATGGAAGCCAAGCTATAACTACATGTTTGCAAATTGCAAAAGAGTATGGCCTCACCTCCCAGACCAACTGAAACTAATGCAGCAAAATCTGTGGAGAAACATAGCTCTCACCACTGGACGCATCTGACGGAGAGATGTGTGTTCCACGAAAGCCGATATTTTGGCTTTTGGTGTTCACAGTTCTCTTTGTCAAACTTTATCTGGTGGGGAGAGCCCTGGTTATCAAAGGAATCCGCAACATTGGAAGTGGTTGTTCTCGGAGGTGCCGGAGGAGTCTCTTTTATTCTGCAACCGCAGACTAACGTGGCCACTCCTATGACCCATTACAGGGATGGACTGATCTGCATACCACGGGGAAGATGTTTGCATCCACATATTGGAAGGAGTTGTTTGAATCCACCCTGCACCCACCACGCGTTCAAAACCTATGAAAAATGTATCCTTTGTGCCTACTTGCATCTGCCAAATAGTCTAGTGATTCATGAAATGTGCTTCAATTACATCGGTTATGTCAATAGTTTTGAACGGACACTATTTGATTATGTGACCACAGACTAGAACTGATGACTTATCTGGATCTATGAATCCACATATCAATGACTCGGTGAATGTTTCCCTACTGACTTCCATACGTGATGTGGGATTGGTACTGTCGCGCCTGATCTGAGCCGCGTGATCAGAAACACCACACCAAACTCTGCCTCAAGTTTTCCTTGGAATAGTCATACTTACTTCTTGATAGACATAGAGATTGTATTCCCTGCATACTATGATAGATCTCGCCAATATCAGCGGATTGGTCTTTATTTGGCATCATGTCACGCAAACCTCCCGCTGAAGTATCACCTGCAAAATTAAAGTCAGTCAATATTTTAGGCAGATATTGAAGTGTCACCCAGCAAAATAAATCAGCGAAAAATGTAACTCCACTCAAATGTGGCATAGCTAAAACGTGCCTGGGGAAAATGAGAGAACTGGAGTTCCCTCTGCATCCTCGGTTCTGCCTTCCTCAACGGCGTTTCTGTCCTCATCCTCAGCATCAGAAGAAGTTGTTTCCTCAATTATGTGAAGTTTGTGCTCAGCGCTCATGGCATACTTTCTCACTGCGGCACCACTGTGTGTTGCTAAAGAAGCTAGAAAGAGAAAAGGTTTTGTTAGAAATTTCCAGAGGAATCCCACATCTGAAGGTTGTGCAAGTGTTGGCAAGGCTGTAGTTTGAGCCTATGCTTGACATCTTTAGAGCCGCAGTGTGTTTTGTTCAAGGAATGAACTGATCTCCTCATCACCACATGTTGGGCATTGTTTACATTCACGATGATGAAGGATGGAAGATAAGTCACCACTTTGGGTTATGAAGACTTTGGACTGCTGATACAGAGACAATTTTTTCTGCCGGAGAAACCGCGCAGAAGATAACAGCCTTAGGCACAGGAAAAAACAAAGGAAACAAGATAATGGGAACACTGCTAAACACCCTTGAAAAATAAAGGCTGAAATTGTTTTCTAGTGATGAGAGCTATATCAAGAGATCGTGTTCACTTCACGTACCACTCAAGAAACGTTGACAAGGTGTTAGTTGTACTCCACTCACCTTCAAAGGAGTCATCATGGAGAACAAATATGTTTTGTTTTAGCTGAGAGTGGATCTGGTTACCTTGATGGTATTTTGCCCAGGCAATAGTGCTTTGATTGGCAAAATAATGGCCATTCATTCCTGCAGAATCTCATGCAATCCCACAATTTTCAGAGCAGCTCTTGATGGCACGTGTGAACCACACAAAAAATTACCTGAGGTACTCGGTTGTGGAGATACATCTCCGGGCATTATGGTTTCAGGAGCAGTCATGTCATCAGTTGCTTCTTCGTGACTACTGCCGGAAGATATAACGATTACGGTTTCTTCAGTTTCTAGGCAATGAGATCCACTGTCATCTGTTCTTTCTCTCTCTGAAGCTAGTGATTTAATACAGCAGAATTCCAATTAATGATCTTGTTATTGGTACATGGAATACACCACTCACTTCTCAAAGTACTTGGACAAGAAAGCAAATTTTTAAAATTGCACCATTTTCTGATCTGATGACGGATCAAAAAACAAATTAAAAATGGTGGCTTTGTTTGGAGTTCATGACTTCCTAAGAATCCTGTCGATGGTTTTTGAATTAGTTTGCCATGGGTGAACTCTAGTAAGCTAACAATCACATAAAAAGTTAAACTTACCTTGAGGAAATGCTGCTGTATTGATCTTTGCTGGGTCTTCAGTTGTCACTCCAAGAGGTGCATAGGCTTGCGCATCAGATTCTGCTGCACTTGATGATTCCACTGCAACAGTTTCTGAATTCTCATCATCCTCAGATGAAGTTTCTTCAATCTTGACTGCTCTTTCACAGATAATCTCTGAAATGAAAAATCATTTGAACAATGGTAAAAAACGGAATGATCGCCCTGATAATGTTTCCCTTTACTTACTTTGCTTTTTATGATCCAGGCATTCAGTTAAGGGGATCAAACAGGATGCATAGCATAAAAGTGGTGACCGGGGGAATTGCATATTAACATGAAAGATGCTTTTGAGGAGATGGTATTTCTCTAAGAACACTCTATGGCTTTCCAATCGTGACAAATAATTCGAAGATTAAAATTAGAGCGTGACAAACAGAAGGTTGACTTCAAAAAACACCCATTTGTTAATGAGGAATGAAGTCTCTTTGAGAACATGCCACTAAAAAGGTGTCATTAAACATGGGGGACTTGCATGGTCCGCCATGGAATGGGGGGGGGGTTCAAAAAACTCACCATCATGAGGTCTTTCTTGACATCGAGGCCTCCCTGCCGCCTTCCAGATTAGCATCATCGCGTTGTGCACCCTAATTCTACGACTGCTTCTAGGAATGCATTGCAGTGCCTCCATTGATGAAATGAAATCGGACTTCAGTTTTTGGAATTTGCTTCGACACTGGTTGGCCGTTCGATGAAATCCGCGACTGCGTAGCACTCTTGAAAGAAATCGATAGATGCCGCGGTTGCTTGATTGCGTGCTGGCCATTAACCGAGATGCATGCCCACTCCTCCGAACAACCCTCAGAAGAAGAGATACCTCCTCCACTTCCCAGACATTTCCATGACGCCGGGAAATCATTTTGCACCAAGTGAACTGCGCCACACACAAATTCCAAAAAGTTCTCTCAAGAGTGATTGGTCTCCCATTTCATCCGCCCGCCCCCTCAACGATTTTAGCCAATCGTCTTAGTGCCCGCCAAAAACATGGAATGTTCTCAAGTAAAAATTTATTTTGGTGGACAGATCAAGTGGAGGCTTATGATAATTTCTCAGAAGCGTGTGGACTTGTGACTGTGACATTGAAGTGTAATTTTGTTTAATTCGTGGTGAACACAGATAAACCATTTTAAAAAAAAATCTAGGACAAGATTTCCTACCCTACCGCACCGTTTTTTACTCTTTCGTGGATGGATGAACGTGAAACTCGATTTCTTTTCCATCACGTGACTAGTAAAGGGGAAAGAAATTGTGGGAACCGAACAAGACAGTGGTGCGTGTGCGAATTGACAGGGCAAAGAATCACACAACGCTTTAGACTGACTGCATTCCTTGTGCTTGAAAAAAACGGGACCGAGTACTTTTTTTTTAATAAAACAAAGCGCTACTTCACAAAACATACATACCGCTATTTTTTTTTCTGATAGGTGTTTCAGAGTCAGGAAAACTGGACTGGGGAGGGGGTCAACACATCAATCCACTGTAATCCGCCCCTCTTAATTTTGCTCCATCACATGTGTAGTCATCGCGACATTTGAGTGGAAGAACTGGTCAATCTGCTCCTGCAAGTCTACTCTATGCTCTTTGCCCTAAAAGACACAAGCACAACTATCCCTAGCAAATGTCCTTCCTCCCCTCTAGGAAGTCATGATTTTTCTCCCGCCAAAAATGTGGCCACGATGATAGGCTGGCCAACTTGGGCGGGAGTTTTCCTTGGAACTGTGCGTTCTCCACTCTTGTGAACACATTTCTCTCACGGCATACTTTGGAATTGCGGAGGATTTTTTGAGCCCGATTTTATTCTGCTGAATTATGTCTGCGGTCCGAGCATTGGCACTGGCCTTGCTTCACATCATCTTTATCTATATTCAGCGATCGATCGATGCCTGCAACAGTTACTGGATGCGAGTGGTTAGAAGAAGGAGAATGCTTAGGAAATCACTTGCACTGAGGTGCATACCTCCGCCTTTATGGAGAACAAGGAGAACAGCAATGAACAGAGCACGTTTTCTCGCTGTAGCCGGAATCAGAGTCCCCCGTCGCTACTGGATTTATCCCCGTAGCAGGGACTGGTGGGACAATTTCGTCACTGCCATATGGGATGACCAGCTGTGGATTGAAAATTTTCGTATGACCAGGGAGACTTTCAATGAATTGGTTCATTCCATAGGGCACCGTCTTTCCCGTCAGCGCACCAGACTTCGCAATCCAATCTCTGTGGAGATGAGAGTCGCCATAGCACTTTGGTATCTTGCCAACTGTTCGACTTACCGTCAATGCATGAACCAATTCGGAGTGGGTATTTCAACAGTGGCAGGAATCGTCTTGGAGGTCTGCTTGGCGATAGAATTGGAGCTACTCAGTAGAGTCGTGTGCCTTGGACCTGATGTGGCGAGGGTGAGTACGCACTCATCTCCCAGAGTAACAGTCTCCATTCAAACTGTACTGGTCAAAGATTACAATTTGAAGCACAAAAAACTATGTTGCTGACATGTAGGCAATGAGCTGCACCTTTAAACCAATTTTATCGTGCCATGAGCTTTCGAGAGTCGCGGTTCCCTTTTTTCTTGTGCGTTTGAACAAGCGAACTGTGATTCTCAAAAGCTTGAGCTACAGTAAAATTTGCAAGTGCTGAGGGTTCTACTGTACTCTTTTTTATTTCACTAGTACAGACTATGGCTAACTCCTCTGGATTCTGGAGATGTGAGACTGCCTCAGCGCTGTAGTGAGGAGATTATGAATATAGGCGGTGGGAGAAAGAGGGGATTCTCTCTAACAGCAATCTTGTTTTTTTCTCTTTCATTGCAGATTATGTCTGGATTTCAGAAACTTGGCTTTCCTCATTGCATTGGTGCAGTTGATGGCACCCATGTTGCCATTTGCAAATTTAAAGGCCGTGGACGGGAGTACATCAACCGCAAGAAATTCAATTCCATTCTCATCCAGGGCACGGTGGACCATACTGGAAGATTCATTGATGCAGAGGTTGGCTGGAGTGGGCGGAACCATGACGCCTTTGTTTTTGTGAATTCTGCAATTTGTACGGCAATGGATGCGGGGGTGTTTGTGCCAGGCAACCCCAGTCTTACAATAGAGGGTGTAACCGTGCCACCACTCATCATATCTGATGCAGCCTACCCCATGAGAAGGTGGCTGATGAAGCCCTTCAATAGGCCCCACACTCCCGCAGAAGCATACTTTGACCGCTGCCTCACCAGAGCTAGGACCATAGTGGAAAGATGTTTCGGACGTTTGAAGGGGCGCTGGAGGTGTTTGAGGTCACAGCTTATGGTTGCGGAGGAGAATGTGACCTGCATAGCTACCGCGTGTGTGGTGCTACATAACATTTGTGAATTGAAAGGTCATGGCATTCCAGAGGATGATTCTCCCGTGAGGCCTGTGGAGGTGGATGAGGAATCTCTTGAACTCCCTGTGGGAGACAGAAGGCACCGGGAGGAGGGGAAGTTGGTGCGCGATGCCCTTGCACGCCACATGTTTCGAAACAGAGAAATCTAACAATATAAAAAGCTCTTCAGTCTGATTGTGAAAAAATCTGTGGTTGAACTAAGAAACGATTGTTGCATGTTCAGAGGTTGGACTCACGGTTTCAAAAAATGTTTCTTGTTGGTTTTGCCTTGATTGGATGTGTCATGCATTCAGTTGCAAGTGCTGGATTCCTATGAAACATGGTTTGTTAGAAAGCTTTGTTTAGAGATTCAATGATGATCTAATGAGTGAATTCTCATTGTTCCATTCCTGTTTTGAAATAAATTTTTATAACATCATGGTAAGAAATGTTCTGTTCGGTGGGCATCAAGTGAGCAGGAGGGGTTTCCACAAAGAGGGAAAGTGAAAAAAAGGGTTCATCATTGCACAGCCCAGGGGTGCCAAGATGGTCAGCACACTGTTGAATGCTAGCTTATCCGTGTGAAACAGCATCAGATCCACAAACACCCTCCCCCAACGTCACACTTCCACAGTGTTCCCTGCGATGGGAACCACCTACAGAACAAAGGAAAAATGACAACCACACACCAAAGTACTCTATTATAAAAAAACCATTCTCTCCTTCAAACTAAAATTGAGAAGGACAGTGTGAGACATAACACAGGCAGTACATAACACAACTAACCATACTGTGCAGAATTAAACCAAACTCTATCACGGGAAATAAAAAAAATTATTTCTTTAAGGTCTTTCAGGTTCCCATTTGGTGGGCACAACAGGACACGAAAGCAGCCTACAACACCAAATAACACAAATAGCATGCACAAATTCTGCCAGCAATTATGATCGGGGGATTATTGTGTGTGAATTACGTAGTGTTATCTCTCTGGTTGAGGGAATGCTGTCACGGCCTTAGGTCTGCACCCACCGGTTTTTATATTCAAACAAGTGACATAAAAAATCCTTTCTTATAGCAATTGTGTTTTGGGTTGTTCTGTAAGGTGAAGTGACTTGTGCCCTATTTTCCCCTATAATAATAATAATAGCATTCGATTTATATACCGCCCTTCAGGACAACCTAATGCCCACTCAGAGCGGTTTACTAACTGTTATTATTCCCCCAAAAAAGTCACCCTGTGAGGTGGGTGTTGCTGAGAGAGCTCCAAAGAACTGTGACTCGGCCAAGGTGACCCAGCTGTCTTCAAGCGGAGGAGTGGGGAATCACACCCAGCTCTCCAGATGCCCTTTGGTGTTCTCCCCCACCACCAATGTAGACGGTGTCTGGTCTACCGCACAGTTAAAGGCACGAAGTTGTGTGGCACGAGAACCGCCCTTCGAGGTGGAACCAAATGCCCCCCCCTCCAGGTTGGTTTGCCTTGGTGCTTGCTTGGGGGGTTGGAGGACAGGTAGGAAACGTTCCCCTGATGTCACTGGGCATCTTTCATGCAATATTCCTAACCCCAGAACGACCAGCCTCTCTTATTTTCAACGTGGGAGATGATGGAGAAAGAGGGTGCCAAGAACAACATATTTTTCAGTCCATTAAAAGGACCACCCAACCGGCATCTGCCTGAACCATGTTAGAGGAAGTTAGGACAGGTGGGAGCAGGCACCATGAAAGTTGGCAGCATTTTGATTACAAAAGGCCACCCTGAACTACCTGGGAAGATGAATTCCTTTTTCTCCATATAGAAACATGGATATTGTTTGAAGAATGGGGCACCTTGTTTTGGAGTCCGTAAAATCTTTATGAAATTCATGTGGAGACGGAAGGGAAGGTCTCCAACGGTTTGTGTTGGATTTGGTCGGAAACCCCCCGCCCCAAGCTCTGCTAACTCTGGCAGAAGGTTTCGGAATCGAGATTCTAGCCAGTAAGCTAGTTCTGTGGTGTCTTTCCGTGTCAGTGTTCCCCAAATACTGACAAGAATTCCTGATTCTTAAAACCAAATATATACAGCTGAGACAGGCGTCCCCTGCACACCCCTACTATTATCCCCGAAATATTTCCAGCTCATGTTTTGAGTTGCATTGTTCAGCAATCCGATGTACGCATGAACCTTTTCTTCCTTATCAAGCATTTCGGCGAAGGTGGGAAACATTTGTATTTGAATTCGCCCCTGCACTCATGCTGTCTGTAGAAATGGCCAACCTTTATTTTGGCGGAATTTTTTTTTTTGGAAAAAAAATTGCTCGCAACGATTAACCCTGACACAGCCAATCAGAGACGTTTATTTGGGTCGGAATATGATGTCTCTGACAAATCAGGATTGGCCTCTTCGACCGGGGAACCCAGGACTACAGGAAATAGACATGCCACCACGGAGAACTAGGGGCACCTTTTGGCAATTTGAGGAGGTGTCCCTGCTTCTGAAAATTGTTCTGCGTCTTGGTTTTGCAGCCGATTTTATGTCGAGCGCACACCAGCGCAACAGGGGGGCGTACCATGCCATTGCTAGGAAGCTGACTGATGCTGGTTATAGCCGAAATGCCAACCAGTGCAGGACCAAATTTAAAAGGCTGAAATGCGAGTTCATGGCATCCCTTACGGCATGCCAAGGCATCCCAAGCTGCAGCGGGCGGATCCCACACCATCACTCAATGATGCGTTTGTGGATAGCTGCTGGGAGACCACGCTGGGAGGATCGCCACCATGAAGGTAAATGAAGTACTGTGGGATGTTTATTTTGTGAAGGCACACCTCTAAAAATGTTTTCACCATGCTTTAAGTGAGATGGGGCCCCCCTTGCACCATCATCAAACACCGTGTCTTCCCCCCCCCCTCACCCATCCCAATCCCCTCACTAAGATGGAAATGTATGTTGGTACAAGGCACCAATTTCCTGAATGAGAGGAATGTTGGATGGAAGTTTTCAAGGAAAAACCCCAGAACAGGCATGCTGTGTTGGGATCAGCACATGGAACACAGGAACACGTGGCACTGAACGGCACTGGGACTGTGCCCTGTCCTTGAAGACTATCCCACCATGTTTAAAAGTTGTTTTGTTTCTGTTCTTTGGGAAAGGTTTATGGTTTATGTCGGCACATATTTTTAATGTGTTCTCTTAAAGATGACTCGGCTACTGTGCGGTAAGTAAAAACAGCATTCCACACACCTCAGCCCTTATCATTCCTCCATGGGTATTCCCCCCCCTCCCTGCCCAAGATCCCAAACCGGCCTTCTAATCTAAACGGCATTCCCTAAATCCCTACACATGATACAGCATCGGTTGCCTAGGGTGATCAGCATTTCAACATTCCCTTGCCCCATTTTTTGAATTAGTCAGAATTCCTTGTTCATAACATTTCATCAATACTGCTCTTACTGATGTTTTAATTCTCTTCATGTGTTTCTCCAGCAACATCATACAGACATGAGGGGGAGGAGGAGCCCACGGAGGAAACAGGCTCAGAGGTGACCGTGCCAATGGATGAAATGGCCTTGCAACCCAGTTCTGAGGCAGTGAAGCAAGAAGAGGGAAACTGCTCCGAGTTCAATGAAGAAGTCACACCTCAGCAAGCAGTGATTCCACCAGAACAGCTGACTGAGCATTCAGGTACACAAATGGAACTAACTACACCGTCATTCTGCCACATGTTAAACACGTGCTCTGTAATGACAATGAACAAAATTAAATCAAGTTCTCCAAACCCCCTTTTCAGGTGACCCCTGTGAGGAATGCATTCAAGCGCGGTGTCCACTACACACTGTAAATGTGCCTTCTTCATCTTTGGCAAGGGAACAGCCCCTTGAGATACTGGAGACTGTTCACAAGGCAGTGGGAACATGCCTCAGCTGCGGTAAGTAACCATCAATGACTTACAACGTTTGTGAACACAGAAGTGGCCACTCTGCGCTTACACCTTTTGTTTCCACAGCAAAGAAAACCAACAGAAGGATGGACAGCCTGCAGGCCTTGGTGAAGAAGCTAGAAAACAATGTGAGGAATTTGAATGAGGAGAACAAGAAATTGAGGTCCGACATTGATAATGTGCTGTCAAGGTTTAAGGAGATGTAGAAAAGATTTATTTAACATGCATGTTAGTTAAGTGTCCATATGATGCCTCACATGTAATCTTTCAAGTTTTGAAAAGAATAAAAAACAAATTTAAAACTGTGTAGTTTCTCCCATGGGTCAACATTTCAAACAACCGTGGTCAAAAAATAGATCTGGCAAACCGCACCTGGATTGCGGTGGGAAACAAAAACCAATTTTTTTCAATGGCCATTGTCAACCCCTCGCCAACATCGAAAAACACAATTACAGCTGTGACAAACATAATTTCAACAGCAATGATACGTGTGATATGCAGATTCCAACCCAAATGCTGCACCGGAAAAACATGTGGGGCTCAGAGGGATGGATCATATCTTTCTCTCTTTTTAATGATCCGAGCCCTTTTTCTTAGTGGTGCCTTCTCATGATCGTTATCGCGTGTTTTGCTGTTGGCATTTTGGGAAGTTTCTGCAACCGGGCCTGCTCTTTGCTCCCTGACAAAGAGTTCAGTCAAGGAGCTGAGGGCACCGACAGCCCTATTAAGCCCCTCCATATTTTGTGACTGTGCCTCAATAAAAGCCCTACGATCCTCTCTTGCCTCCCTGATAATGTCCTCGTGCCATCTTGTCTCTGATTCCATGGCTGCACGCCAATGGCTGGTTGCCTCCAGAATTTCTCCACGTTCCTTTCTGTTGTTTTGTTCCTCCCTCTGTGCCTGAGATAGCATTCTCTCTGCAACGTTGGTGAGGACAGAGACGCGCCTGGTTCTGGTGCGCGCCTTTTCTAAGCGTGTAGCAGGAGACAGTTGTGCCGTGGGGACCTGCGGTTGTTCCACTGCTGGTGGATTGTTCAGATCTCCTGTTGGAAAGGACAGTGGTTATGCAAGTAGTAGTTACAAAGGAGTTTGCGGAGGTCACAATTTCAGCTCTTTCCTACCTTGCGGATCCTCTGCACCCTGTCCTGTCACCTCCGGGAACTCCTCTATCTGAGTTAAATCTGGATCTTGGAAATAAAAGATTTGGTTGTAAAATGAATGAGTTGATCTTCTTCATTCATGCTCACAGAAGTCTTCTTGACATCAGCAGAACGATGTTTACACCAATATTTTCCATGGTAGCCCAACCCCCACAAACAGATAATTATTTTGAGACTATAGCCATGTTTCTCATGGAGCGGAGCATACCAGGGCTCATTGGGAGGGCAGCATTGATTGTTGACCACAAGCACCCCACTCTATCTGCATCTTACCGTCTGCGGCATTTTCATCCTCTGGATCGGTCATGTCCATTGGGGGGGCTTCTCCGATTGATGTTTCTTGTTCTGTGGAAGAACCTGCAGTAATTGAAAACAAGTGATAGGCTGGTAAACAGTTAATGTACCATGGTTCTCCAGGGGGGGGGGGAAAGGGAGGTGACGTTACAGACCATTGTCAGGTGTGGATTAATGCTTGGTGGAAGATAACCCAACCACCTTTGGGATACCTTGCACATTGCTGATCAAGGTGAAGTCCCCCTCTCCTTTCACAGAGCCCTTCTCTGCTGAAACCTGCGCCAGCCCCAGTAAAAAACGTTTCCCACCGCTAGCTTGCCTTGAGAAGCGGATTTCCACAATATTGGTTATACGTCCCCATAGGCAGAATAAACAACACATCCTTCCACGCACAAAGGTTAAATCAGGGAAATGCCCCCCCACTTGCGCCTCATCCCTCTCCTGCAGTGATAACCCAAACACAATCAATCCGTTGAGCATATCCCCGAAATCCTAAGCAGAAGGAAAAAATGCCCCTGAGACTCCGGGAAAGTTCTGCCCAGGCGGGGCACACTGGAGGGCACAGCGAACCCACCCCAACCAAGGACCAGTCATGTCGGTCAAAACTGCATGCTCACCTGAATAATTGGGAGTGGAAGCGGGGACCGCCTGAAGATGTAGAGTGACCATTGGATGTGTGAATAGTTCCTCTGATCCCTCCCATGGAGCGGGAACGCCATGGTTCGACCGATCTTCCCCCATGGGGTCGGCATTGCTCACCGACTGCAGGTTAAGACTTCTTGCCACCCTTTGTGGCCGTATGCTTGCATCCCCTCTGAAAATTCTTGCAAGCTGTGCATAGAAAGGGCATGTTGCAGGGGCATTTCCCGATCTTCCATTGTGTGCCGCGACCCTCTTGTACTCCTGTCTCAAAGCTTTTGTTTTTGTCCGGCATTCGAGTGCGGTTCTTGCATGGCCTCTCGCCACCATCTGCTCTGAGATGCGCTCGAAAACATCAATGTTCCTGTGACAGAGCAATAGTGCCTCTTGCACCTTCTCCTCACCCCAAAATTCAATGAGGTCCAATGTCTCCTTCTCCCTCCAGGAGACCCCTCTCCCACTGGTTGGTTTTAGTGCAGCCATTTCCTTGAGCAACCGTTGAGCAGTGCACGGAGGTGGCACAGATCGCAGGAGTTGAATTTCCCGCCCAGCAAATAATGGCACCCCATTGGTCCACAAAAATCACGTGATCCCAGAAGGGGTGAGTTTGAACCTCGTTTGAGGGCACCACCCACTGCCCCAACCCCATTCCCATCCCGAAAAAAGGAGTCAAAATATGTAGAACACACAATTGGAGATGTCTCAATGCACCTTTGCATCCACAGAACGCAGAAACGTTATGGCCAATTTTATTTTTCATTACTGGAAAATGTCGATGGTGGTTCCTGATTGAATTGTCAAAATGCAGAGAGTTTTGAGTGGAGAGGGGTTGTCACTGAAACGTTTGGTTCATCATGACCACAATCGCTCACCGCTAGGCAAACATTTTTTTAAGGGGGGGGGTTGGAAATGTGAGGCGCGTAACACGAACTTATCAGGATGCAAAAGACGGGGAGAGAAGAATAGAGATGGCACCAATGGAGATGTACCGCTGAAATGTTTGGGTAGCGGGGAAAAAATGGCGGACGAAGCATTTGGGGAGCTGGAGATGCAGACCAATCAGCTTCCGACGACAAGACTTAGCGGGGGGAGAGAGAAGCAAAAAAGGGACAAAAGTGTTCACACTGGGATTTATCGGATCAGCATTGAGTTGGCAGCGGATTATGGGAAAATTCGCGGTATGTCCGCAGTGAGAAAAATCGGGGATAACCCGGACTGACAGCGGCTCTGCGTCCCATGGATGCCTTGCTAATGTGAAAACTCTGAAAACATGGGATGCAAACCAGGGACAGATACGCTGCTAAGTGTGAGTGTGAAATAACTCTTAAAAAACAGGTACTCCCAGGAATCCCAAAACATTTCAACAAACATATTTCTTTTCACAAGTTGCTGATACATGATTGGACGTTAGAGATGGTGGTGAATACCACATTTTGATTCAGAATATTCTCTGTCTTTTGTAGCATTTGTACAAAAGTCTCAGAACTTTACCAGAAATGTCTCTCAAATCTCTGAAGGACCTGGCCTACCTCAAAGTTCTCAGCAGCCCTCTATTGTCCCATTCTTTTGCTGCTTCCCCTCATTCTTCAGTTGGCAGTGATAGGGAAGGCTGAAGACAACAAGGGAAAGAGTGAGCTCCCCAGTGTTAATGGTGACAAAACAGAGGCTTTTGATCATGCTCAGAAACCTCTATTGCTCTGTAGTGGACCTACAGTTTTAATTTCTTCTGGTTTAATGCATTGAGCCAAAAAGAGAAGCCTCAGTGTTGATAGAAGCTTCTGCTCATACTTAGAATCCTTCATTTTGTCACTAAGAAAATTGGGAAGTTTGGGTCTTCTAACTGTACCCAGACCTTCTTTCCATTCTATTCCTTCCATTCATTTTCCTTCTCCTTTGTTAGAGAGGTTTTAGAAAGGCTGAGAAAATGTGAGCTCAATGACAAAGCAATGGCAGAGAAGGCAGGAAGCCTTGTAAGCTGATTACAAGTTAACAAAAATTTGGAAAGGAGTTAGATTCAGATCAAAACTGGGGAGCCCATTTCCAAATGAGGGGCATTCCTTTAAGAGCCCCTCCCTATGCTGAAAATTCTTTCCCATCTTTCTATATTATTGGCATATCCAATATGATTGCAGATCTTTCTAGCTTATCAGTGTTTGAGTGTTGTTTGCTGTGGTGATGGACCAGTGATGGGCAGCCCAATCCTGAGGACCATCATGGTGGAGGTGGCCACCTGTCAGCACAACAGTGGCATTGCTGGACCATTCCCTATGAAGGACTAGGCAGACAGGAACCAGGTAAACACCTGCACAGCAGGGCTGCATGGGCCATGATCACACTGTTACGAATATGGCCAGAAATATAGGGGATAGTTGCTGGACTTGACTAAAAACAGCAGATGTTTTTGCAAACCAGAAACAGAATTGGTGTAGGTAAACAAAGTAAAAGGGAGTTAGAGGCCCAGAATAGAATAGCCTTGAAGAGGGACAAGAAACAAAGTAACACAATCTATAGCCTTGTGTAGATTAGAAGTGCTCTAACCCATATCAATAGATATTATGTGTGGAGGACAAGGTGCGAAGCTCTGAGAATGGCAAGAATGTCAAGCTTCACAGAAGCAAAGATATAGTTTGAAGATGGTGTATAGCAGTTGAATGACAAAAGATATTCATATGTTTGAGAAACTTGTAATCACCATTTTAAAATAGATTATAGTTAAGAGTAGCAAGAAGAAATAACATTTTTATAAGTATTGATAACTTTGTATGGTGTTTGAAGTTATAAGATATTAGCCCATAATGTGCACACTTTATCAGGTGGGACAGCTAGCTATTGTTAGCAGACAATTTAAAAAACCTATAAATATGGATGTTGAATGGATCTTGAGGGATCCCCCTCATAAGGGGTTTGCTTGCGGCCTACTTATTTTGGGATAACTGGTGTATCTTTTATGAACTGGTGTAACTGCTTTCCTTTAACAATTTAACAGTAATGGATAGTTTAATTTTCTCTCCAGTTAGTGTTAAAAATGCAATATAGTTACATTTTAATAAAAGATTAAATAGAAGCAGAGGTTCTCTAACAGTATATCTTGTGTACTAGATCTACAATGAACCTAAAACATTGTTGAGGCATACCTCCTGCCAGGAATTAAATGATCTGATATACGAAAGCTAACCAGATGCCTAGGACTTCTCAAGTGCATGTCCATATTTGAAGCAGGCTTAACTAGAGTCATCCAGGACAATATCATGTCCCCAGCAACCAAACTGTTGCACCAGAAAGACATCACAATGGTGCAACAATGAGGCAGGAGGCAACCAACACAGTAACATAGAAACATAGGACTGGGATGGACCTAAAGGGTCATCTAGTCCAACCCCCTGCACAATGCAGGAAATTCACAGCTACCCCACCCCAATGCCTGCTTCTCTATGCCTAAAGCAAGGCATAAACCCTTTGGGATCTCTGGCCAATCTGGCCTGGAGGAAAATTCCTTTCTGCCCTCAAAGTGGTGATTGGCATTACTTTGGGCATATAAGAAAGGAACACGAAACCCTAGCACGGAGTCATCCCTTCCTGCCTTCCCTATCGTGATCTGCTTCATACTATGTCATAGAATCAACATTGTTGACATATGGCCATCCAGGTTCTACTTTAAAATCTCCAAGGCAAGAGAGCCCACCACCTCCAGAGGAAGTCTGTTCTACTGAGGAACTGCTCTAATTGCAAGGAAGTTCTTCCTCATATTTAGCTGAAAACTCTTTTGCTTTAATTTAAATTGTTGTCTCTGGTTTGACCCTCTTGGACAACAGAAAACAATTCCACTCAGTCCCCTATGTGACAGCCCTTCAAATACTTGTAGAGGGCTATTATATCACCTCTCAATTGCCTCCTCTCTAGACTAAACATACCCAGCTCTTTCAACCTTTCCTCATAGAACTTGGTCTCCAACCTCTCACTATTTTTGTCACCCTCCTTTGGACATGTTCCAGCTTGTCAACATCCTTCTTAAACTGTGTTGCCCAAAACCAAACACAGTACTCCAAGTGAGGTCTAATGAGCAGAGTAAAGTGATACTATCACTGTGTGTGATCAGGATGCTATACTTCTGTTGATTACAGCCCAAAACAACATTTGATTTTTTAGCTACCATATCACACTGCTGACTCATATTCAGTGTATGATCTACTAAGACCCCTAGATCCTTTTCACATGCACTGTTGCCACGACAAGTTTTCCCCCTCCTATACGTATGCCTTTGATTTTTCCTAACTAAATGCAAATCTTTATATTTATCTCTGTGGAAACTCATTTTCTTAGTTTTAGCCCAGTTGTCCTGCCCATCAAGATCATCCTGAATCTTGACTCTGTCTTCTACTGTATTTGCTACACCTCCCAATTTAGTGTCATCTGCAGATTTAATTATCATCCCCTCTATTCCTTCATCCAATCATTTATAATTATGTTGAACAACACAGAGCCCAGGACAGATCCCTGAGATGCTCCACTGGTCATTCCTCTAAAAGAGGACAAAGAACCATTTATAAACACTCTTTGGGTGAACTAGTTACAAATCCACCTAACAGTAGTACAATCCAAACTGCATTTTACCAACTTGTCAAGAAGAATATCACGTGAAACCTTATCAAAAGCCTTACTGAAATCAAGA
The DNA here is from genome assembly GCF_028583425.1 of Eublepharis macularius. Taxonomy (NCBI): domain Eukaryota; kingdom Metazoa; phylum Chordata; class Lepidosauria; order Squamata; family Eublepharidae; genus Eublepharis; species Eublepharis macularius. The sequence continues at coordinate 75,054,020 of NC_072795.1, forward strand.
TAAATTATGTCTACAGCTTTCCCCTGATCCATCCAAGCAGTAACTCGCTCAAAAAAGAAAATAAGGCTAGTCTGACATGACTTGTTCTTGAGGAAACTGTGCTGGCTCTTAGTAACCATAGCTGTCTTTTCTAAATGCTCAGACTGTTAGATTTGTTCTAAAACTTTTCCTGTTTATTGATGCATTTAGATATACTGTTTCACTGCATATATATTGATATACATTGTAGTAAGTTTTTCATGGTGCTTGTGCTTTTTTCTGCCCTTCCAATCTTCTAGCACCTCACCTGTTCTCCAAGAGTTCTCAAAGATTATAGTCAAAGGCTCCGAAATTACATCAGGAAGTTCCTTTAGTACCCTGGGATACAATTTATCTGGCTCTGAGGACTTGATTTCATTTAAAGAAACTAGGTGTTTACATACAACCCCTATACCAATCCTAGGCTGTAACTTCGTTTCTTCATCATGTGTTCTCTTTTTGCCACATTGAGCACAGTTTCCCTTGAAAGAAAAGACCATGGTAAAGTAGGAATTTAGTAGTTCGGCCTTCTCTTTATCACCTGTTAAAATTCCACTTTCTACTTCCTGCAGTAGGCCTACCACTTCCTTGTTCTTTTTCTTGCTCTAAACATAGCCAAAGAACCTTTTAAAGTTGTGTTTAGCATCTCTTACTAGCCGAAACTCTAACACTCTCCCTGTAAGCAATGGCAATTTGTTTATATAACAACTATAATCAAGGTGTCTTAAGAGTAATTTGCATGACGATATAATTATCCAGATCTAGAACTTTACAATGCAGCTACAAGAATAATCAATATAATACAAATAATTCAGGATAAAGGAAAGACTGATTGGATCAAAACAATAACAGTTCAGCAACACACAACTGCATTACAAGATAGAATTTAGAAAAATGTCAAGCATAGTCCCAAAGAATTGAAATATAACCCATTTCTAATAGCAATCCTAAAAATATGGGACAAATATAGGAACAAGCTAATTCCAAAAATTTCTCATTTTTCTACTATTGCTTCGCAAGAAGACTCAGCACTTAATCAAAGGATATCCAAATTAAGAAATAATATAGACTACAGTAATATGATAGATATCACATCTAAAACAGGACTGTTAGAGAAACATAAATTAGAGGAGAAAATAGGACAAAGAATACCTTGGTTCCTATACTTTCAACTAAGTTATTTTGCAAAAGATATCAAATTAAAAGAAATATTAGCCAAACCAAAAACAGATTTTGAACAAATTATTGACACGAAAGAACTCACACACAAAGGCTTAGTTTCTAAGATTTATACTTTATTGGTGCGTACCAATGACACAGTAAACAATGCCTTACACAAAAAATGGCAAAAATACTGTGAAACCACCATCCCAATCACCGATTGGGAACAGATATGGTCCTCAGGTTTGCTCAACTCACAAATCATTAATGCTGACCTTCAATCATATAAAATTATCAACCTTTGGTATCTCACCCCACAAAAGATATCCAAAGTATATTCTAGCCCTTTATGTTGGAAACAATGCGGGGAAGGAAGTGACTGTCCTCACTGCTGGTGGAAATGTCGCTGTATTACAGAATTCTGGAACAAAATATTAGATCAAATTGAGCATATGACATCCTACAGAATACCTTTAAAGCTGGAAATCATTTTTTGGGCATCTGGAAGGACTTAGTTATACCTTCTATCAGGAAAGATCTAATTATAATATTACTCAATGCAGCTAAAACATCACTGGCATCACACTGGAAGTCAAAGCCAATTCCTACAATTAACACCTGGTATAACAAAGTTTGGGACTTCCTACTGATGGAAAAAATAACTGAGGGCCAAGCTACACATGACGAATGACACTTGAACGGCAAGTGGATTGAGTGGAGGGCAAGTGAACAGAGAGATGTATTGTTGAAGGCTTTCACGGCCGGAGAACGATGGTTGTTGTGGGTTTTCCGGGCTGTATTGCCGTGGTCTTGGCATTGTAGTTCCTGACGTTTCGCCAGCAGCTGTGGCTGGCATCTTCAGAGGTGTAGCACCAAAAGACAGAGATCTCTCAGTGTGAACAGAGAGAAATACACTTGCCGTTCAAGTGTCATTCGTCATGTGTAGCTTGGCCCTGAGAAGCTGTATCTTCAAGCCAACCCAACAAGAAATACAAATTTTTATACAAAATGGGAACCTTTTTTAGATTTTCTAGCTAAAAACGAACTTTTACTAACAAAATTGAGATTTCAAGAAGTTATGGAAATGGAAAAGTGGGGTTTCCGGTAAACATAACTATTGGGAAACTATACCAAGAAGGTTACTGTTATAAAGGTATGTTTCTCATTTCATGATTGGGTGAAAGTTTAAAATTATATATATTGATAAGATTATCTCTGTATTACGATTTGGTTGAGATTTGAGTATTTAATATTGTTATTATTATAGTTTGTATGTTACAAGTTAATTTAAAAAAAGAAAAGAAACCGGGAGGCAGAAAATAAACAACCAAAAAAGAGAGAGAGAGAGAGAGAGAGAGTAATTTGCATGAGTAGCTAGAGCTGTGTGTTCTTCAGTGTTGACAGCAGAAGTATTTTACACAGTCAATAGCAGATCCCATTGTCATTTTCTGTTACCTGCTATGGTCCAAAATATTTCCCAGAATTCTGCTTCTTGGGGAGAGGGGGCTCTTGGGGGAACAGTGTGACAGGCAAATGAGGGGTGGGGTCTGTACTAGAGAGCTAATTAGCAAAAGTTTTCTCCCCTTGTGTTAGGAGACATTACCATGGGACCCAAGATAAAAACACAGAAAACAATGCAGACTCATAAAGCTGAAACATGTACATTTCTGCTACAACATTCACAATCACTTAGATGATTTTCCCATTTTTTTTGGTCTTTCTAATATATCTTTGATCAAGGAGAATATTCAGCTGTCTGGCTTCAAGACATGAAACATGATATGCATACTGAGAATCTGTCCCTGGTTAATTGGGGTGAGTTACCAGCATATTCATCTCCCAGTGACTGCCACATCAAACTATGACTTGCAGACTTGAAACGGCTATTGCGGATCAAACACCAAGGATGAATCTTTCCTACCTTTCACCTCAAACTTTTCAGCAAAGGTAGTTCATACAATTGAGATATATCAAGTTATACATATTCATGTAGGAATTAGTTAAGCTTCTTTAAAGGAAGAAGAAATTTACCTATCTCTGTACACTGCATTGCACATTTCTGTAATATGAGCTCTGTATCTATTCATATTTTTGTTTTAACAGTTTTTATCTGTTGCTGCCTCAACTCCATGTAAAGCAATGTGGGGATGGTAGTTTCAAACAGCATTTACATCTGTTTATGAATCGCATGTGAAATGCTATTTCTTTTTCAAACTGCATCACTTTTTCTGGTGCCAGAAATGGCCACCCTCCTCCCCTAGGCCACCAGGGCTTTTGCAATAATAATTTTAAAAATGGCACTACAATACGGTTACATTGATATATTGTTGTAATGAAAGATGCAGCAGGTTCCCTGAATTCCCAGATTTCATTTTTTTTAAAGTAAGTCTCTAGCTACTTCCTTTGTGGAGTTATGCCTTTCCCCCTATATCTCCACAAGGAAAGGAGCTAGAGACTTTTTTTTTAAAGGAGAGGTATACCATTCCAGATAATATTTAGGGTCACTGCAGTGTGCTCAGCAGCACATGTGCCTAGCCAAAGATCCGTGGAGCAGGTGAAGAAGCAGTTAAAGGGCTCCACTGGGGGACTTCTGGTTCCAGCTGAGTGTGATTAGGCGTTTCTAGGCTGTGCTCTGTTACAGAGAAGTATTGTTGTAGCTGATTTTAATTAATTTTAGCTTTTATTTTAAATAATTTTCTTTTTATCTCATTTTTAATTCTTCTCCCCTCCTTCTGGTAAAGGAGGGGGAGGACAAACTTTTATTTTGTCTGTTTTATAAGCAAGAAGAGAAAGCTCTCTCCACAGTTTTATCTCAGATATTCCCATCAGCTATACACATAGCATGGAAGAGTTTCTTTCTTTTAACAGATAAAGCTGCTGCCTGCCTCTGCTGCTGCTGCAGCCATTCATTTGCTGTGTTTAGTTAGGGCTCCAACTCCTAGATAGTTTATTGTTTTCTGAAACCTCTTTCTGCTATTTCAGTTTACTTTCCTCTTCATTCTATTTATACATTGTTAGGTAAAAGATTTATTGGTTTCTGGTGGGGGATAGGGTAGGGTTGGCTGGTTGAGAGGATAGCTCAGCTTTGCTTTTGTTATTTACGTTATGTTATATTATATACTTTTATAAAAAGGAAGAAATGAGTAAGTGACGTTTATTCATTTACTTTGATAGTCACTGGGTGGTGACTTGTTTTACGAGTACTTTAGTTTTTTTAAGGGCTGTTTTAAATTCTTTTAAGTAGTTTTAAATAGTTTTAAGTGACTTTAAGCTGTCTCATTTTAACCTAGGGTATATTGAAAACATACTGATTTTAGTGAATAGATTTATACTGGTGACTATTGAAATGGGAAAAATGTGGTCCCACCCCTTTGTTGTTGATGATTTTAACATGAAATTAAAACAAAACCAATTAGATGATTTTCTTATTAGTGCTTCTCCAGTTTTCATAAAAAATAGGTTTGCCCCTTTATTGCATCAGATCCAAGTGAAGGCTGATGAACTTGATAGTTCCTACTCTTTGAACCAAAAGGATTCATTTATTTCAATAGGGAAAGATGATATGGTAATTCTTGATGAGAACACTGGAAAGAGATCTCAAGCAGACACATTGAAACTTATTTATAAGAGGCGTTTGTTTATTATAAACTATCTTCTTAAGACCAAGACTATCTTCTTAAAACCATTGAACCAGGAATACTCATTACAAAGAGTGTTTACAGGAAGCCAGGAACACTCATTACAGGAAGCCATTTTATTCAGAAATGGTACATCCAGCAAAAGGCCTTTATATAACAATAATATCAAGAAAGGGACTTATTCTCCTTCCCTTTCAACAAATAAGAATTTGCTCCAGGTGACTAACCTCCAGATTGTAGTGACTGTCTTGTCCTTAAAAGGACAATGGATAAATTGGTGGGGAAAGTGGAATACTAAAAAGCATTTGTCCTAGTTGTTGGATGTGCCAGCTTCTTCTAGTAATTTAAAATTTACTGAAAAGTTAAAAGCGCCAATTCCATTACAAGGGCTCACCAGTCAGCTGGTGCAAGAGGGAGTTAAAGCACTCCCAGCGCTGCCAGCAAGTGGTGCCAGGAGCACTTTAATGTTTAAATCCCCACTTGCTCCACCTGTCTGGCAGGCACGGACCCATGAACCGGTGTGCTTCCATGAAAAGTTTGTGGTCTGTGGTCCGTGAAACATGACAGACCATGGCCCAACAACCTATGGGTTTTTCCCGGTCCATGCCCACCTCTAATTTTAGGATCCCAGCATTAATGTTTACTAGAGCTTCTTACTTTAAAAGGCATAGGATCCAACGATCAAATTCTCTGTATAATCCAATCAAAAAGCCACTCATCATGTCTAGCCCTCTTAAGGACAGGAAAAGTATACACTCAAAGAGGATACAACCTTCTACTAGTGATAGAAACTTGATTGGATTTTCACCATACTCTTGAACCAGACTTACTAGAGAGGATGATTTGTGAGAGATTTAATCAACCAGATGAAGTCAAAATCCTCTCCTTTATGCCATCCTCTCTAAAGAATAATCAGCTGGATTTAGCAGTTGAGAACCTCCTCCAATCATTCCGCTCTCTACCTTTTGAGGAAGAAGGTGAAATAATTGCCCAATTTCAGATTCTACAGCATATACTAGTACAAATCAACCAGGATCAAAACAAGTTAATTAACTAAAAAAGAGACTATTAGCAGTCCCATACTTGTCCTCTGATAAGATTATGAACCAATCATTAGTCAATCCCCTAGATGTAATCACCCACTCTTTGACTAGTTAGAAGCCATGTGATCCAAGTCCAACAAGAGGGAAAATTCCTGTGCCTCTTGAGTAAAAAATTATAATTAATTTGACGAGTATCCTCAAGCTGCCAGCACTAAATACTTCAGTAGTAAAAAAATGAACTAACTGGGACTTGTGGACTTCATATTTTGAGTTGGAATATAGCTGGCTGGGCCTCAAGGTTTTGCTGTAAGGATACTAAAGCATTTATGGCTTCTTTTGATATTCTACTTCAGGAGACCTGGTTAATGGATGAACTTGTCTTTCCTGGCTACTTAATTCACTTTCAGTGAGCAGCCATAGGCCCAAGGCAGGGGGCAGGCTTAGCTTGATTAATTTTAACTAGGGGTGTGCACCAGAAAAAAAATTCAGGTTTCTCGCTTCAGTTTACCTGAAGTGGGAAAAAGCTTTGTAAACAACCAAAACCCTGTCATGGCCCAGTCGGAGAGTGAGGTCTCCTCTGGAGGAGAGGAGCCTCGTGTAGCCAGCCAGGACTCCTCAGGAGAAGAAGAGTTCTGTGTAGCCAGCCCTAGCCCTGACTCAGCAGAAGCCAGTAATCAGGAGCAGCAGCTGCTGGCTGATCAAAGCTCACAGCCAGCAGCTGAGACACCAGGACCCTCTAGCCCCAATACCACAGGGGAAGCTCAGCCAGGAACTTCCACAGGGGAAGCCCAGCCAGGGGCTTCCACCCCCCCCCCCCGGTTCATCCACGCCTAGAGAGTACCGTAGACAGCACCAGAGACTGGAACTGCAGGAGAGATGGCGCAGTGCTCGTCTCCTGAGCCGATGCCAGCTGCTGGAGAGCGACGATGAGTAGCTTCAGGATGGAGTCCTAGCAGCTGGCTGAAAACCACACCTGGCTATAAAAGCCAGTCAGGAGCAACTGCCAGGCGTGGAAGCAATGTGTCTACTGCCTACAACCACTCTGTGTTCTGTGGATTTTGCCCATGCCTGCTTTTGGACCTGACACTATCGGTAACTGACCTTGGACTGTGCCTGACCTTGCTCTTGGACTCTGGACTCACTCCTGGCGTTATCTCGTGCTCTGACCACCAGTTTGACCTGGCTTTCGCTCTTGGAACCCCGCTTAGACTTTGGCATTAAGGCTTGGACTTGAGCCACCCTGCTTGGGCTAGCCCAGCCCATGACAAACCCTAAGCGACAAGCCGCTTCGGATTCAGGTATTTAAATTTCTTCAGTTTGCTTCATAAAGATTCGGAGCATAGCAAAGTGAGGGAGGAAGCTTCCAGCCCCCCCCACCAACACCCCCCCACTTACCTGCTTGGCAGGTATTTCCCCACCAAACAGCTGATCCCGGGGTTTAAATGCCCCTTTCTGTGCCACTGCACAGTGACACAGAAAGGGGCATTTAAACCGCAGCCAGCTTGGATCAGCTGCTTGGTGGGGATTTCCCCGCCAAACAGCTGATCCCGGGGTTTAAAATGATCCTTCCCGTGCTGCTATGCAGGGACATGGAAAGGAGAATTGTAAATCCCGGCTGGCTTCCATCAGCGGCTTGGTAAGCTGCTGATCCATTGGGGGAATGCCATTTCCCTGCCGCTTCACAGTGACAGGGAAAGGGGATTTAAATGTTCCGTTCCCTGTCACTGTGAACTGGTGGGAAAAGGGCATTTCTCCCCCACTTGCCAGTCAGCTGATCCAAGGGGAGGGATGCTGCTTTCTCTACCACTTCACAGCAACAGGGAAAGGAACATTTAAATGCCTTTTCCGTGTCGCTGCAAAGCAGCGGGGAAAGGGCATTCCTCTTCATCCCTTGGATCAGCTGCCTGGCCAGGCAGCTGATCCAAGAGGAATGATGCTCCTTTGCCCATTGCTTCACAGCAATAGGGAAAGGAACATTTCACCATGACAGGCTGCACTCAGCCGCTTGTTGTGGAAAACCCTGACAAACAGCTGATTCAGGGGTTTAAATGTCCCTGTCCATGCTACTGTGCAAGTGCAGGGAGAGGGGCATTTCACCCCACAGGCTGCCCTCAGCTACTTGTCGGGGAAACCCCTGACTTGGGAGTTTAAATGTCCCTCTCTGTGCCGCTGCGCAGGGAGAGGGGTATTTCACCCCAGCAGGCTGCACTCAGCCACTTGTCGGGGAGACCCCTGACAGGCAGCTGATTCCGGGGTTTAAATGTCCCTCTCCATGCCGCTGTGCAGCAGCTGGGAGAGAGGCATTTCATCCCTGCAGGCTGCACTCAGCCACTTGTCGGGGTGACACCTGACAGGCGGCTGATTCCGGGGTTTAAATGTCCCTCTCCTTGCCACTGTGCAGCAAGTGGCACTGTGTCTCTCCCAGCGGCTGGGAGAGAGGCATTTCATCCCCGCAGGTTGCACTCAGCTACTTGTCAGGGGAACTCCTTGACAGGGGAACCCCCTTGTCAGGGGAACCCCTTTGGGGTTTCCGAAACGGCCTCGGGACACTGGGTCTGTTTCAGAAATCCCGAATGTTTGCAAATCAGGTTTGATTCGGGTATCTTTCCTGAATCAGAAACCCGAATCACACACCCCTAGTTTCAATCAATTTGAATATTGAACCCTGTGATCCCTTGCTGGCAGATGATTTGATGATTGCCTTTTTATTAAAGCTGGATGATGTGATGGTTATCTTTTCTTCAGGGCCAAGCTACACATGATGAAAGACACTTGCCTGGCAAGTGGATTGAGTGGAGGGCAAGTGAACAGGGAGAAATACACTTGCCGTTCAAGTGTCATTTGTCACTTGTAGCTTGGCCCTCAGTCTATATTTCTCCATTCATCCCTAGTTTAATGGCTCAGAGCTCATTTTTGGGGGACCCCTTTAATATTAGCAAGTGATTTTAATGCAAAGATTGGTAATGATGATTATACTCTCTTCTTCAAATTATTGGGCCCAAATAATGATGAATTTCTTAGCCCTGTTTGACATTATAGAAAATCCAAGGATGTCATAATAAACAGAGATGGTTTACAGCTGGCCAAATTTGCAATTTATCCTATTGAATGGCTACCCAGAAGTTGATGGCTCTGGTAACTTCACTTTTGTGAGTCTCAAAGGACCCAGTTAAATAGAACATATCTTGGTCCCACTTGAGGATCACTCCCACTCTCAGTTTCTAAAAGTTGGTGACTTTATGGGAAGTGACCATCTCCCAGTTTTCTTTTCTATATATTTATCTTTTGAACAGTATCGTATTCCAGACCAAAGTTTCCCTCTTTCCCAAACTCAAAATAAAGTTTGTCAATTAAAGCCCTGGATGAGAAACATGATAGTTGGAATGTCAATTGATGATATTTTTGAGATGGGAAAATCCAAAGTATTTTCTCTGATTAAAATACCTGCCCTAGAAATCAATCATAGGAGCTTGATTTTGAGGGCCAGCAGTTTGTTCATCCTTATCTTTTAGTCTTTCTTTCCCCAAACCATTTCCCTCTATATGTATTATCTTACCATCCCATGTAGAGCTTTCTTGTTTGCAAGATTGAATATTATACGCTCAATTATTTTACAGGGTTGATTTTTGAGTAGGCCCTATTCCAACAGAATTTGCCCTTGTGGCCTCGATAGCATTGATTCAACCTTTCAAGCCCTGCTTGAATGTTGGTTCTTCGAAAATATAAGGGATTATTATATTAGGCCCTTAATTAACCTTTATACTTCACAAACCCTGGCTCTTTCGCTTAGTGCTAAGGATCCTAAATTAGCAATTGCAAAATATGTCTCGGTCCTTTTAACCCTTGCATCCAAAAAAGATAAAGAGTAAGTATTAATCTGCTGCTCAAGATTTATGAATCGATGAGCTTCTAAGGGAATAAAAAGAAAGGAAATGGTTCCAATGAGCTCCCTAGGGATACCCCCTAGTGTGCAGAGCTGTGAGTGTGAGAAAGGATGGCCCAGGCCCCAGTTTGATGATGTATAACATAAAGTTACTTAGAGCTCTAGAAGGAAATAATGTATGTGGTGGTAGGAACTTAAATAGGCCTGGTTAAAAGCTGGTTAGGCCACAAAAAGTTGGCAGGAATAGGGCAGGTTGCTCAGGATAGGTAGGGTTAATTGGTAAACACCCTGAGGCATCTCAGCAAAGGTGGGGGGGGGGCTCCAGACAAGCTCATCACATGCTGGGCAGCTAGGTGGTGCTGTGAAGGAGCGCCCTGGGTGCTGAGCGGCATCTCCCAAACTGGGTAGGTGCCTTGAGGCCGATGAAGGGAGGAGGATGAAGCTGGGTACCTCTTGGCACAGGAGGCTGGGCTGGCTATGATAAACAAAGTGGGCAGAAATCGCCAGCCAGCTTTGGAGCCAGGGTGGACTGCCAGGTGGGCACCAAAGGAGGATGCCTAGTGCAGCCTGCCCACAAAATTGTCAGCTTATGGTATAAGCATTTGATGGAGATCTGCAGTTCAAAGTTCAAGGTTAATAAAGAAACTAGTTGAGCCCACATAATTTGTGCCTGTCTTTATTTCCTCATGTCATATTTGGGATGCTGGGGCAAAAGGTTTGTTGAATTTTAACCAGTCCACTCACTATAATGCAAGTTGATGAGCCCAGTGGGTTAAGAAAATAACTTTGTGAAGCCCATTTGATATAAATTACCTCTATACCTTTGTTCAGATTATGATTTTGGTGATTTAACTGCTCTGTGTGAACAATACTCATAGCCGCTATTTGTGTGAACAGGCAACCTGTTTATTTTCCAGACGTGGTATGTGTGATCAGATTTTTGAGGGTACATGTTCAAGAACACCAAAGCTAGAAAATAACACATTATCCTAATATATTATATTTACACATGTTAAGCGGATAGTGGGTGGCTCACTCTCCTGTTATGCAAGGTTGGCGCACCAACATTGTAATGACTAGAAGATTAGTTGCACTACCTCAGGAAAGCAAAGTGGATGAGTCATGAATATTTGTAAAATGTTTGAAATGCAATGCACTTCATAAATGTGAAGTATTATTAAAGCCATACAGGCACAATAAAATCCCACATTGGAGGATATTCAAAACCAGAGCCTTCATATTAGTAATGAATTATATTTTACTAGAATACAGTATTATTAAGAACAACAATATGGAAATATATATCAGACTAACTTGAAAATATGACAATGTTCTTAGAGACTAAAATTGCTTCACAAGGAAGATATTGCCACTTGATCTGACAGTTGTAAGACCCATATGCAATTCAGTTATTATTTGTTGGTGGTACTCACTCTACACCTCATGGAGACCCATATTCATAATTTCCATCAACCAAAATAATCACATTTACTTTATCCTTGGCATTGGGCCTGCACCTCAGGCAGTCTCATGGTGGCTGTTTCAAGGTGGGAATCAATTACTAAGCACGTCCCCTCAGGCAAAGGTCTTGCCCACTTTCCTGTATCATGGGGCAGGTGCCATGTTGAGGAACAATGTTTAGAAGAGCTGTAGGCGGCATGTCAAAGACCTACTGAATTAGTATCACTGTTATTAGTAATCTTCTGTTTGAAGCAAATGGAGAAAAGACAACCAGAGAAAATAAGGTCTCTGATGGGTCAGATCAAGGGTTCTCTAATCCAGACATTTCTACCAGTGGTCTGCCATGTGTTGCTGGAAAGTCCGAAAGCAGGTATGAAGGTCAATTCCTCCCCTGTTGTTAGTTCTCTGAACATGAAGGCCTCATTAGCCAGGGTTGGTTCTCCAGCCGAAGTTCTGGGGTAGCACAATTTGGAAGGTGTCAATACATTGCAGGACTCAGCTTGCAACATGAGAGGTGACACAGGCATTGCCTCCTGGACCTGTGGCCATAGCGGCTAAGTTAGAACTCATCTAACACCAGTGCAGGAGAAAGCAATAGGTGTACCTTACTTGGGGCAACAAAATACCTTGAGCTGGCCCTGTATTTAGCTATAACTCATGAATTTGTCTAATCCCATTTTTCAAAAGCCATCTAAATTAATGAGCATCTCTGCATGTTGTGCCTGTGAATTTCACATGGTGTGAAGATTTATTGTCTTTTTGTTTGTCCAGAACTTATGCCCTATATATTCTTCAGCTCTGTGAAAGGCAGAGCACTGATCCGTGTTTATATACTTTGGCCATTCCATGAAAATAAGAAAATTTCCTGTCTGTCCACTATAATAAGTGGACACTCCTTACTGTGCAGAACATGCCTAGTACCAGCAATCTCTAAAGCTCCTGGGTATGACTATTACATCACTTCAGTCCATAAATTACAGTATTCACTGCATATACCTAAAAAGAACACACTGGGTCTGTCTTTTCTGTACAATGTGAATGGACCTTGAGTTATAGCACAAAATTTTACCTTAGCTATTTAGGTTTCTTTGCAACAACAGTGTAATGAAACTAGACTGCCATCTTCAACGCCTTTGGGAGTAGTCACATTGATAATATCTCTCTATTGAAATCTTTGGCTGCTGAGTGAATGCTGAACTTCTGAAAAAATAAAAAGAGACCAAACTCTTTGTTTGTGATCATGCAAGAGAAATTTAAAGTACAGGCACAGCATCCCATGGATGTGTCAGAGTTTCTTCATGGTAACAGTAAGTTTATTATATTCTAGGGAAGATTATTGGGTGCCTGCAACACCTTCTCAGTAATCAGAGTAAATTGATCAGGGGGGAAAAGTAAGGATGACACAGAAGCAATTGCCTGAAAGGATGCGGCAGTGATGCCCATTTGCCTCTCCAGGGAATAAATAGAAGTGCTGAGATCTTCTGAGGTCAGTCTCATCAAAGCAACTTCCAAAAAAAGAAAGAAAAAGATCAAAGAATTCCTTCTAGATTAAAAAAACCCTAGACTAGTAGAAGAATTTAGGATGTCATGCTTGGGTATATAACAACTTGCCTCAGACACCTTATGTGGAACCTCATGAAGAAGAGGGATTAACTGAAAAAACAAGGACCTTAGAATTTTGTAAATCCATTTCAGGAAGTCCAGTTCTGGTTTTGTGATTGGCAACTGAAGCCCTGCTGTAGTTACCACCATCACTTTTGAAAGCTAGATGTTGTCAATTAGAAAGAGATTTTCCCTCCCGCTTGCTGCACTCTGCTACAAAATCCCTGCTTCAAGATGGAAAATGGCCATTTTGTCTTGTTTCTCTTTCTGAACAAACTGGCCTGTGCCACTGAGGGTTCAGAATAGGGGTGTGAACTGAAAAAAAAATCTAGGAAATCTGGGAAAGATTCCCGGATCTGGTTTGGGAAGATTAGAGTATCCTGGATTTATTAGCCCATTATTCCCTTCAGGGAAGACTATTTGGAGGCTATTCAAGGGCTGGGGGAGACATTTTTCAAGAAAACTTACCCAAATTTGCAAGGAACCTACTCCTGACTATCCAATAAAGACACTACACCCCATCCAAGTTTCAGAAAGATTGTACTCTGGTATCCAATTCTATGGGATCCAGAAGCCTGGGCCCAGAGCTTTTCTGTTGCTGTGTTTCTGCTGTTGAACAGCCAAGCAGAAGTGATGATGTAAGTACTTACCCTTAGGATTTTCCAGCAAGCCTGTGAAAGCTTAAGAGAGCTTATGTGGCCATGTGAAGGTTATAGATTCTGGTTTATTTGTTTAATAATGTGTTTAATGATTTTAACAGATTATTATTTTTGTACAGTTGTAGTTGTTGTTACCAGTTTTGGGTCCTGAAGGTGCTGGGGAAAAGGTGAAGTTTATAAATACCCTAGATAAAAAATAAACAAATGAGTATGTAAGATTTACTTACTTACAGTTTTCCTTTCTCACAGAAGTCCAAAGTTGATTACATAGTGGAAGAGATAATACAATATAATCAACAGCTAGGACATTCACTGAGCAAAGTATAATAAAAAATAAACAGGACATTCAGTGAAAAAGTCACAATAGGGTATATTTTTCCAAATTTCCCAGAAAATTGAGGAAACAAGCATAAAGCTGAGCATAGAGATGAAATCTTTCTGAAACAAGCATAACTAATTTACATAACATGTTTAGCAAAGTGGAAACTCCCTATAAGGTGCATGTCTATATCAGCAGACAGTACCCAACAGAGAATCAAATATTCCCTGTCCCTACCAATGCATATCTCTGAGCTACTTCTTATGACACAGCCCTATAATCTGGGTAGAAAGCCTTCCTGAATAATTCAGTTTTGCATAATTCGCGGAAAGCCAGGAGAGTGGGAGTTTTCCTGACCTCCTCAGGCAAGCTATTCAATATAGTTGGGGCCACCACAGAGAAAACGTATGCTGTTGATTTTACTCAACCACAGGGTGGTATCTGCAGAAGGCCCTGTTCAGATGAGCAAAGCTGCTGTGGTGGAATGGGGGGTGCGGAGGCATAGCTATGAGAGGCCGGGGCCATGAAGACCTTTGGATGTGATAATCATGACCTTGAATTGAGCCAGGTAATTAATGCAAAGCCAGTGGAATGATCCCAGAATGGGAGTGATATGCATGCTCCATCTAGCTTCCGAAAGTAAACAAGCTGCAGCATTCTGTACTAGCTGGAGTCTCTAAGTTATCTTTGAAGGGAGACCTATGTAGAGCGCATTACAGTAATCTAGTCTCAATGTTATTGTGCTGTGAATCCAGATGGCCAAATCAGCTATGTCAAGATTGAGGGCCATCTTCCAGGCCAATCTAAGTTAGGAGAAAGCCTTTTTTTGCAGCTGCATTTAGCTTGTTTCTCTAGCAGCTGTGCTGGATTTAGTATAACCCCCAGGCTCTTAACTGACTTAGTAGCTGTTTCCATCATATGGGTTACCAGAAAGACTGTTTTCAGTTGTAGCCTGTTTGGTACTATCATCTCAGGGATTTAGGAATGAGCTAGGCCCCCCTAGCTCATTCCTATAGATGTGTGTGTATGTGTGTGTAATGTGTGTTATTTTTTCACACATTCTAAGTTTGTCCTACATCTTGCAGATTCCCCCCATAAATAAATAGTTTATAATTAAGCACAGAAGTATCTGCCTGTTGATCACAATACAAATTGCCCATCATTTCAACCAGGTGCAAAAAAAGTACAGTTTGGGAAGTGTCTGGCTGGTCTGCAGTGCTGTGCCTTACTTTCTGAACATTCTCTGCCTGTCTCACTCAGCAGCAAACCAAATATTAATAAAGAGTAATACACGAGGAAAGGCTACAGGGTAACAGATTTCATTTCTTCTTTGAGGAAAAATGGAAATTGTGACTCTTGAGGGCAATGAAAAAAATGTTGTTTTGAAGAAAATAAAACTGTTAGAATGAGTAAAATCCTCATACCATAGGCCTAAAGTGCAGTTAAAAAGCCATTTTATATTGTCCTTCTGAGCCAGAGGCAGAAGAATGATGGCAAGAGTCACGTATGAGTGTTTTATACTTTAATATGCAGCGATTGCTGCAAAATTAGTATCTTACCGTTTCATGTGTTTTAATAACTTGCTGGAATTTTGAGATTCAAAAAGAAAAAAAAACATTTATACACCATCATCTCTGCTGTCCTCATAAAACAAATATTTTACATTGGAGAGAAAAAAGAAATAAATATTTTGCACTGAGGAAAATGGTGGTAAGAGAATGGTTTCCCATATTTTAAATATTTATTTCAATGGCTCAGCCATTCATTTGAGAATGTAATAAGTGCACTCAGTTATTACATGACAAATTAACAATTATCATTGGCTGTTTTCAAATCAGGTAGTTGATCAGGCTGAAAGTTGCATTAAATACAAATGCGTATTAATAATCCTACAGTGTAGAGTTATACTGTGACAGACTACACTTGAAAGCAAGTTTCCTAAGTGCAGCAATCAGAGAGCTGGGAGGGAAAGACTTATCTCTCACTTGGAATAGAGAGCTTAAGTGACAGTCTGCTCCCTCCTCTCTGATTGGTCAGTTAAAACCCTGCTAAAGGATTGAGAGTTGGTTTCTGATTGTATTGTTCAGAAACTGCATCCTGTCATCATGGTTGTCACATGGCCTGATTTTTTGCCAGTGGCAATGTGTGCGGATGGCTGTGCATGCTGGCCGCCTGCCCAGGAGGTTGGGGTAGGGTGCCTTGGCATCTCCCTCACCTGCAGGGAGGGGCTGCTGGTGCCACCCATGGACTGACCCCTGCCGCCCTGCCCCCACCTTTGCATGCTCAGCATTTAGTGATGGCGGATGGAGGCTGGCATGAGGACTAAGCTGCCCAGGCCACCCAGCACCTGGTTGTGAAGGGGTTCGTGAGTGTGGCAGAGGTTGAGGTGGCATAGAAGGTGGCCAGGCCATTCACCCTCAACAGCCTGTTCCCATGCCAGGTGAAGGAGGCTGGCTAGGGGATTCAGCACATGGTTTCCCTTCCAGGCCAGCCCAACCACCTCTCATGTCATGGAGGACGTCAGCACATCAGGCAGCAGTTCCATGCTCCCAGAAAAGCAGTGGAGGCTCTAATTGGGGCCCTCTTTGCTGACCTCCTGGGCAGTGGAGGTGCGTCCCCTCCATTCCCAGGCATGGCCACTCGGCTTTAGAGGGGCGTCTGATGGTGGAGACCAGGTTGGAAGGGGATGATCTGCTGCCTGGTGTGGATAGGAGCTCCACCACTTGTGTCCCCCCCAGTAAAGACCCTGAAACCTCTTTCATGAGTCTCATGTTGTCTCTTTCATTGGCCCCCTTGCGGCACACTGGGGCTTCCCAGTCAAGCTTCTGGTGGGGTGACAAGCAGTAGGGGGTGGGGTGGAGGAGGAACAGGGGATGTCTGGCTTGTTGTGGCAACCTGGCATGCAGGCTGCAGTCCAGTCCATTTCATAGTCTATGCCTCCTGGTCCTCCTCAGATCAGGGCCTCAACGGCCCTTTCTTCGGCCAAAGAACAAAACCCTCTTGGCTTCCCAATCAATGGAGGCTAGGTTATTGCAGAATCAACCCATATAGCACATAACTAGTGGAGTAGCAACTTTAGCGCCCAACTTTAGGGAAGCCCAATTGTGTCAGATCTTGGAAACTAATCAGGGATGGCTTTGTTTAGTAATTGGATGGGAGACCTCCAATGAAGACCAGGGTTGCAGAGGCAGGTAATGGCAAACTACCTCTGTTAGTCTTTTGCCATGAAAACCTCACCAGGGGTTGCCATAAATCAGCTATGGCTTGACAGCACTCTCCATCACCAGAAACTTTAGCAATGTGTAATTGTGGGTGAGACAGAGCTGGGAACAATGATATTTGGTATGAGAGCTGGGATGCTCATAAGACCAGAGTGCCTGTTTTCATCTGAAACATGTTGATGCGGGAGTCCAGAACAACAATCAGCATTTGTCTTCCTACCAAGCTGCAGCCTTTCTGTATGGCCACATATCCATTCTCACTGTTGTCCAGTATTTGTTGAGCATTTTACTAGTTTTACATTGAATCATTTTGTCATAATAAACAAGGTTATGTTCTGCCTAGTTAAATAAATATTTCAGGAAGATTTTTTTTAACCACTGGAAAATTGGAGAAATTATCAGCTCATGGTTTTTACTATTGATACAGCCTTATTAGATCTGGAATAAGTCCATCTGGGAGCTGCTGTCTTTTACAACTAAACATGGATCTGTAGGAGGAGACACCATGGCACTTCTATCCTGACTTTCAAAAACCTTTATTCTTGATATAGCAACATTCTTTTATAAATGTTACAGTCTGCGATAATGAGATTTATCTAAGCAGTGACATTTCCCTGTTAAGAAGCAATGCGTTAACTCAGCCAACATTCGACATGTCTAGCAGCTATAATTTTCAGACGAAGATGCAGAAATTATGGCAAATTCTTATATAAAAATGCACACACTTGCTCTGGTCCTATGACACATTTCTTATTGCTGTACAGTAAACAAATATGCCACCTGTATATAAAAGAATGACTGAATTTGTATGAGTAGTTGCCTAATTTGAAATGCAGTCAATGTTTGGCAAAATTAATATGATTTCATTAAATTATTCCCTTTAGAATCTGGTACATAATATAAAGAACTAGTAAAGGGGAATCCTCAACCACGTTGCACCTTTTGGTACTTTTGCGATTTTGGGAACAGTCACTGACATAAAGGCTGCCATGGGTGCTGGGATCCATCACAAAACATTGGGAAGTTCCACAAAATGTTAGGAGGTTCCAGTCAAAGCATCCTCCTGTAATGAAGACAGCTGTTTTCAATTGAGTGCTCCTGCAACAGACACAATTGTAGTTTCACTTCACCTATCCACCAAAATCTTGTTTTATGATTTAATTAACAAAAGGTATATTTGGGGACTTGTTTAACACAGTATTCTTGGCAACATCATATCCTCATGACCCACTACTTGTTATGAGAGGCAATTTGCAATTTGCAAATCTTTATGATCAGCTCTGCATGTGCATAACACACCATGCCACTGACGATGCAAGTGCTAAAAGCAGCCCATGACTTTAATGCCCTGATTGTGACACTGGGGGATACATACATACTTTTTGGTTTGGTGACCAAGGAGATATAGGCTGCCAACTACAAATGCCCCCAAACGGCCACAAACTGCAACACATCAGTAAGAATGAAGCTTCCTTACTGGTCCAACTATGACTTATCCATAGTTGTTCATGTGCAAAGCTGGTCAGCATGGTGCTTAATTGAACTTGGAGCAAAACTATTACTGAGCATGCTCAAGTCTAGTGTAACAGAGTTAGAGCATGGCTAGTTCAAATGGTGAGCATGTTCATATTGAAGTATTCGGCACTAGGGGTGTGCAATTCAGGTTTCCAATTCAGGAAAAATATCCAAATCAGATCTGATAAGCAAAGATTCAGGGATTTCCGAATTGGCCCCGGCATGCCAGGTCTGTTTCGGAAACCCGGAATCAACCCGGTGAAGCCCAGCCAGGGATGTCCAACACCACAGGAGAAGCCCAGCCAGGGGCTTTCACCCCTCCAGGTTCACCCATATTCAAAGAACACTGCAGAAGAAGGCAGAGAGTGGAGCTGCAGGAGAGAAGGCGCAGTGCTTGCCTCCTGGGATGATGCCAGCTGCTTGTGGATAGTGATGATGAGTAGCATCAGGATAGAGCCCAAGCAGCTGGCTGCAAACCACTCCTGGCTATAAAAGCCACTCTAGAGGAACTGCTAGGCATGGAAGCAATGAGTTGCATTCCTGCTACTGCTGCATCCACTCCCTTGAACCTTGCCTTGCTCTTGTAGCTTTTGGACTGTGTCCTGTCTCTACTCGCATCTGGACCTGACATTACCGGTACTGACATACGGACCCCCTGACTTGGCTCTTGAACTTTGGACTTTGGATTTGTGTTCTGACCCTGGACTGGACTTTGATTACTCTACTTAGGCTAGCCCGGCACCCAACAGTTGGTGTGCTCCAAATCTTTATGGAGCACACTGAAGCAGGTTAAATAAGTGATTCCCAAAGTGACTTGCCGCTTCAGAAATCTTTTATTTATGATTTTTTTTTTGCTGCACACCCCTATTTGGCACTCCTTTTAACTCTACTGTTAGAACTATACTTTCTTAAGTATCTCTGTCTGCAGCGACAACCTTCAAGTCACCAAGGAGTCTAAAGTTTCTAGCAGTTCCATTCATCTCTGTGTTCCCCCTTCCCATCATAAATACATAAATACCTCTATTGTAATAGATGCAGAGGAGTTAGCCGTGTTAGTCTGTGGTAGCAAAATCAAAAAGAGTCCAGTAGCACCTTTAAGACTAACCAATTATATTGTAGCATAAGCTTTCGAGAATCAAGTTCTCTTCGTCAGATGCCTGATATAGAGACTGGTCAAATACAGAAGAGGGGGAGAGGGAAGAGGCAATTAGGGGGGGAGGGAGAGGAGGGAGCAATCAAAACATTCCTTTGCTGGTATATGTAAACATCTCCTTTTGGTGTGTGGATCAGTTGGCTTCAAAGGAGTTTGCCCTGTTAGTTTGTAGCAGCCAAACAGCTAGACCATCCAATTCCAATGCAGTATGAGCCTTCGATAACCACAGCTCTCTCTGCCAGATGCATCTGACAAAGAGGTCTGTGGTTCCCGAAAGCCCACGCCAGGTGCCTCTGAGCTCCCCCAGACCCCACCTCTGTAAAGGAAATCTGTTACCTGTGGTAATGTGATAACCATTCATAGTCCCTATTCAGTCCCAGCTTGACAGAGTCAAATTTGCATATGAATTCCAGTTCAGCAGCCTCCCATTGGATTTTGTTTTTGAAAGGTTTCTGTTGAACTACAGCGACCTTTAAGTCTTTGATGGAATGTCCTGGTAGATTGAAGTGTTCTCCCACTGGTTTCTGGACGTTTCCATTTCTAATGTCAGATTTGTGTCCATTTATTCTTTTGTGTAGAGGTTGGCTGGTTGTCCAATGTACAGAGCAGAAGGACATTGTTGGCACATGAGGGCATATATCAGATTGGAGGATGAGCAGCTGTAAGAGCCAGAGACAGTGTAGTTGATGCCATTGGGTCCTGTAATTGTATTCCCTGGGTAGATATAGGGGCAGAGCTGGCATCTGGGTCTGTTGCAGGGCCTGGTACCTGTGCTGGTGACTCTGCTGGCCGATTCATGGTTTTGAGTGAGAAGTCGTTTAAGGTTGGGGGGCTGTCTGTAGGCAAGGAAAGGTTTTCCACCCAGGGCTTCTGAGAGAGAGGTATTTTCCAGGATGGGTTGTAGCTCACTGATGATATGTTGGATGGGTTTGAGCTATAGGTGACAACCAGTGGTGTTCTGTTGTTAGTTCCTTTAGGTTTGTCCTGGAGTAGACTGTTTCTGGGTACTAGTCTGGCCCTGTTGATTTGTTTCTTCACTTCATTTGGTGGGTACTGTAGTCCCAAAAATGCTTGTTGTAAATCTCTTAAGTGTGAGTCTCGGTCGAGAGCATTGGAGCAGATACGGTTGTAACGTAAGGCTTGGCTGTAGACAATAGACCGAGTGGTATGTTTAGGGTGGTAGCTGGAGGCATGTAGATATGAGTATCGGTCTGTTGGTTTCCGGTATAAGGTGATATTTATTCGTCCATTATGTAGTTGTACAGTGTTGTTCAGGAAGTGTACCTGTTGTGTAGAGTGGTCCAGGCTTAGGTTGATAGTAGGGTGAAAGTTATTGAAGTCCTGATGAAATCTCTCAAGAGCTTCCTTCCCATGGGTCCAAATGATGAAGATGTCATCCAGGAATCTTAAGTATAGTAGTGGTTCCAGTGGATGGGAGCTGAGGAAGCGTTGTTCCAAGTCCGCCATGAATATGTTAGCATATTGTGGTGCCATGCGTGTGCCCATGGCTGTGCCATTAATCTGTAGATATAAGTTGTCACCAAATTCGAAGTAATTGTGAGTGAGTACAAAGTGACGAAGTTCAGTGGCGAGGTGTGCTGTGGTTTTGTCCGGGATAGTATTCCCTATGGCTAGTAGTCCATCTGCATGTGGGATATTGGTGTATAAAGCCTCCACATCCATGGTTGCTAGGATGGTGTCATCAGGTAGGTTGTCAATGGACTGTATTTTCCTGAGGAAGTCAGTGGTGTCCCATAAATAGCTGGGTGTGCTGGTGGCATAGGGCCTGAGGATAGAGTCCATGTATCCTGAGACTCCTACCGTGATAGTGTCTCTTCCTGAGACAATGGGGCATCCTGGGTTACCCGGTTTATAGATTTTGGGTAGTAGGTAGAATTTTCCTGGCCGTGGTTCCTGGGGTGTGTCCATATGGATGCATTCTTGTATGTCCACAGGAAGAGTCTTTAATATTTTATTGAGTTCTCTTTTATATTGCTCCGTAGGATCAGCAGGTAGTATTTTATAGAATGTTGTGTTGGAGAGTTGTCTTTCTGCTTCCTGTATATAATTCTGCTTGTCCGTGATGACCACTGCTCCGCCTTTGTCGGCTTCCTTGATTGAGATTGTAATATTACCTCATACCTCTATTGTAATATTAATACAATTGCCAAGGCAGGTAACAAATTAAAACATACATAATAAAACCACATTTTAAAACAATTAAAACCAACCAAAACAACAACACATGATTAAAATGGTTAAAACAGATATAAAAACCATACAAAGACATAAAAAAACAACAATTACGACAAAATATTTGTCACAAAGGACGATCGCTTAGGGAATGCCAACTGAAAAAATAAGTTTTCACCTGCTGGCAACAGATGGCAAAGGAAGGGGACAGATGAATATCTGTGGGGAAAGAGTTCCTTGACTTATCAGGTGCCACCCACCTGATCTCAGAAAGAGGGGGCACTGGAAACCTGGTCTGTGAAGATAATGATAGTGGTCAGGAAGATTGATAAGGGAGTATCTGGTCACCACCAGCACCTTGAATTGTATCTGGAAACAAATTGGGAGCCAGTGTAGATAGGCCAAGATTGGAGTAATAGGAAATAAACTGAACAACAAAACCTAACTTCTCCTCTAGGATTTATAAACATATTGGTATTATCATCTTACTATATAATTGAGTAAGCATATTTCAGACAACTCACTTTATACCCTGGTACACCACCAGAGGGCGCTGCTATGAAGAGAAGCCTAGGCAAGGCAGCAAGTCCCTCCAGAAAATGTGCCATGGTGGGAAGCCCAGGCCGGGAACAGAATGGGAGCAGGTGGCAATGCCTGCCTTCTGCCTTCACCCAGTTGGTATTAGGAGTGAAGCAGGTGGCAATGCCCACCACCCAACTTAATCCAGCTGATATTAGGAGTGGAGCAGGTGGCAGTGCCCATCCCCTGCCTTCACCCAGCTGGTATTAGGAACAGAGAAGGTGGCAATGCCCACCCACACCTTAACCTAGTTGGTATTAGGAGCGGGGCAGGTGGCAATGCCCTCTCCCTGCCTTAACCCAGCTGGTATTTGGAGAAGGTGGCAATGCCTGACCCCCACCTTAACACAGCTGGTATCAGCAGCAGAGAAGGTGGCAATGCCCACCCCTTTGAACCAGTTGGGGTAAGGAGCAGAGCAGTTGGAAATGCCTGCCTCCCCCGCATTAACCCACCTGGTATTAGGAGTGAAGCAGGTGGCAATGCCCACCCCCTTCAGCCGGCTGGGATCAGGAGCGGAGAAGGTGGCAATGCCTGTGTCAGGTCTGTTGCCCACTGTCCCTCCATATTGTTGCTCAGCTTCAGATATGTTGCAATAGCCTTGTGCACCTGTTCCCTTGTTGCTTTCCAGATTCCAGGACGGTCGAGCCCTTATCTCGGATGGCTCGCCGCAGTGGCCTTGGGACAGCTCCTTCCTGTCCCACTACTGATTGTGTTTGGCTGGGAGAACTGGAGGGGTGGGGGGACATGTGGAAGGGTTGATATAATGTATCATGTACTCAATACATCATTCTTAACAAGAGACCTGTGTACAGCCAGACGCCTTTACTTGCTTCTGTGTAACCTATGGACATATGTATGGCGAAGCCTATATCTCAATAAAGACCCATTTACTCAAGAGAGCTTGGATTTCTTGCTGCAAGGGTTGGGAGTCACCTTCAATGTATCCTGTCTTCCATAGACTGACATATTGTTAAGAATCATCTTTACCTCCAAACCCGTACCCCGGAGAGATGGCTACTGGCTTTTCGTCGACTGAGCCACTCGACCTGGGAGGGAGGGATGCAGAGGACCTTTCCCTCCAACCGGTCTGGCTCCTGGATCCAGGGCCGATGGCTGGGCAGACTACTGCAGGCACGGGGGCGATTCCCTGGAGTGGGGCCACCCATCTTTCGTGTTCCACGTCCACCCCGAGACAATGGGCCCCTCGGCCAAAGGAGGAGGAGGAGCAGCGCCGCAGGACTTTATTTGCACGCTACTCTATGGGAATGGGGCTCATCAGTGGTCTGGACTGCCAACTATCGGCCATACTGGAGACCCAGCTGGGGCGAGAGGCCAGGATGGATTACACTTGGGAGATGTTCCAACTCTCTGTGGAAGCGAAGGGCCCAGTGATAGCCAGCAGCAGGCTGGAGTTCTGGTGGGACAAGGCTGTGGGCTATTACGTGGAGGCGCCCGGTCCATGCAAGAGCTCAGCTGCCGGAGGCCTGGAGCCCCCGTTCCAACCCCTGACCAGCCTGAGCTGGATACCACCACAGGAGCTCCAATGGTGGGAGCGGGTGTACCCGGAGCAGGGGGTGCCCAAGCCAACCAAGGGCGCAGAGCAACGAGGGGTGTACCGTTTGAATGCCCTCATTGAACAAGTCCAGGTGATGTGCTACAACCTGCTAGCAGTGACAGGCCTGACGAAAGGCTGGGTGGATAGCGCTTGCAGCATCCAACGAACCCTAGCACCCCACGAGTTTGTTGAGATTGGGGACCCTGGATTATACCCTGCAGCACCCAAAGAGGGGGAAGGGGGGCCCGGCGCACCTGTGCACCCCCCTCAGGCCCCCTGGATGCAGCACAACTGGTGCTGCTGGATGTACAAATACCCAGAATCGTGGATTACATGAGCGAGGGGTCCCAGGAGTCTCACTCCTCCGGCTCGAGTGGGTATCAAGATGCCTCTGGGACTCCCATTGGGGCAGGTATGGCGCAAGACTCCAGGGCCCCCACTGAGCCTGATTTCTCCCAGGAGGAGTGGGAACATGCGTGGCAGATGCAGCGTGCCTGGGAAGAAGAACTCTGCCACAAAGCCCTCCAAACTGCAGGAGGTCCAGGCTGCGGGGAAGAGGAGTGCTGGGCCGCCCAGGCCAAAGAGGTGTGATATGCCATGCTGGATGCCCAGGTGGTGGCTATGAGCGGAAAGTTGGCACAGGCCGTGCACCTAATGGGACTCATGATGATGCAGCCAGTTGGGCCCCCTGTGCTCACCCACCCTGAACTCCCCCTGCATCCACCCCAGGAAGAGGAGCCACTGCTGCCACTGCCACCCCCCGCAACTGTCCCTCTGGCCGTGAGTGGAGTTTGAGCCTACCGATACCCACCTGTGCCAGCGGCAGCCAGCACAAGGGGGGCGGTGGGACCCAGACACGGACCACTACCTGGACCACCACCCAGCCCTGCCCCCTATCTGGGGCTGCCAAGAACCCGACGGGTTGCCCCCCAGAATGTGCCAACCCAGCCAGGGGGGCTGGACAGCACTCCGCTTCCCTGAGACCGTATGCAGGAGTGCATTGCCCATAGCTCCACCCCTAGCGCCAAGAGGACAGCCCAGAGGACCTCAACTCCCCTGGGGGGAGCACTGCTGCATGGGCCATGGGACCACTGAGTCATCGTGCCCCCACTCCTGAGGCAGGAATGGGGGCAACCCATGCCCCCGCTTATCAGGCGGGATGGTACCCAGATGCCAGAGCGAGGGGAGCAGAGCTGCAATTGGGCTGGATTAAACTGGAGGCCACCTTTGATGGAGACTCTAGGAAACTTGGATACTTCATTGTAGAAGCACTGGAATTCTTCAACGAATGGGGGCATCTGTTCCCATCAGAGCAAAGCCGCGTTACCCATCTGGGGTTCAGACTGGGGGGAGTGGCAGTGGAATGGTATGTGATCCTTCACGACACGGGAGCCCCCAAGCTGTATGACTTACAAGCTTTCATCGGTGCCTTAAGAGGACCCGATGGAAGGGGAGAGGGCCCAGACCAAACTCCGAGCCATCCAGCAGGGATCCTGGCCCATAAGGGACTATGCTGCTGAGTTCCACCAACTCGCCACCAAGTGTCCAGACTATCATGAAGAAGTTAAGATAGAATTATTCCGGAATGACATGAATACAGACCTGTTAGACTAGGCCCTGATGCAAGATGACCCATCAACCCTCTTAAGATGGATCCAATTAGCATGCGAGGTTGAAAACAGAACACAGGTAGTCAGACTGGTGAAGCAACACCAGCTTATGGGCACATGGAGCCCCCCCCATATAAAACTGCAGCTGAGCACCCACATTAGGTGCCCCCGGACCCGGCCAAGAGATGTGAGATGCCCAATGCAGGCAAGGGCTGTGCCTGCAATGTGGGGGCGTCGGGCATTTTGCCAAACAATGCCCCCTCAAACCAACATTTGACAGATGAGGCCAAAGACCCCCACTGCCCCACAAGCCCTGAAGCCCAAGCACAAGCTACCACCCAAGCGGGGGAGGCCGGAGAACGGCTTGGATGCTGAAGAACACCCAGGCAACACAGAAGACCTTGGCCAGGAGGAACAGTTATACCTACTGCTGGGAAATGGGACATATCTGCCATAAGACGGTCCCGATGGCAGGTCGCGAAGGAGTCCACCCCACCCCAGGTGAGGGAAAGGGGGGCCATACTATTCATGCCTGTGATACTAGTAAACCCAAAAAGGGGAACCCATGTACGAGTGCATGCCCTAGTAGACTCGGGATGCTTACGTGACATCATTTCACCAGCCTTAGTAAACGGGCTCGGCCTGGACACCCAAGAACTAAGAGACCCAATAGTGTTGGAGCAAATGGACGGGTCCAGCATGATCCCTGCCCCCTATGAAACCAAGCTGGTCCCTACAGGGATGGGGACACACTGGGAAGCCTGATCATATATAATCAGCAATGTAGCAAAATACCCCTTGGTGCTAGGGAGCCGCTGGCTCTGGGATCATGACCCCTACATTAAATGATCCATGGGGATGATTGTATTCAAAGGGGACAAATGCGCAGTGTATGCATGGGCGAAAGTATGGGGGAAGGAGCCTCCCTCCCCACTGGAGGTCGTTTTGCTCATGGAGGAGGAGGTAGGGTCCATCCCCCTCGAGTATCGAGACCTCCGCTTAGCATTTGATGACTAGGAGGCCAACAAACTCCCCCTGCACCGAAGCATGGACTGTGCTATTGAACTAGTCCCTGGGAAAAGCTACCTAAAGGCAAACTATACTCAATGAGCCCAGCGGAAAGACAGGAGCTGAGGAAGTTCATTGACAAAAACTTGGAATGGGGTTTCATCCACCCAGCCAGCTCCCCCCATGAGGTGCCAGTCTTGTTCGTCAAAAAGAAAGACAGGGGCCTGCACCTATGCACAAATTTTAGGGGAATAAATGCTATATCCATGTCCAATGCATACCCACTCCCCTTAATCCAAGACCTACTGAGCGTGATGGCGCAAGGCAAAATCTTTTTGAAGTTGGACTTGAAAGATGCCTTCTTCCGGGTGCAGATACGAAGGGGGGACGAGTGGAAAACTGCATTCAATACCCCATTGGGACAATTCGAATACCTGGTCATGCCATTTGGCCTGAAAGGGGCTCCAGGTATGTATATGAACCTCATAAATGAAGTACTGCATGAGTACCTGGGGTGGTGGTTTACCTAGATGACGTGCTTATCTATACAGTGGATAAAAAAGCACATGTAGAATTGGTCCGGAAAGTGTTAACTGCCTTAATGAAACACAAGCTGCTGGTGAAATTGTCAAAGTGTGAGTTCCATAAAGAGGAGCTGGACTTTTTAGGGTACTGCATTTCTCATCAGTGACTAAAAATGGACCCTGCCAAAATCCAAGCAATAGTCAGATGGGTGGCACCCCAAACCAGAAGGCAATTACAATCCTTCCTGGGGTTTGCCAACTTTTATAGACCATTCATGAACAACTTTGCCCAAAAAACCCTACCCTTAACAGACTTACTGAAGAACAAGGGCAAAGGACTACCAGACAAAAAACCTAGCACAAAGTTACACTGGACGGAGGAATGTCAACAGGCATTTGAAAACCTAAAACAAAGGTTTATCTCAGAACTGGTGCTACAGCTCCCGGACGAGAACCGTAAATTCATAGTGCAAGTAGACGCAAGTGATATGGCAGTGGGCAGGGTTTTACTACAGCCCGATGAGGAGGGTAAGCTATGCCCCTGTGCCTATCTGTCCAAAAAGTCTTCAGACATCGAGCGCAACTAGAGTGTATGGGAAAAGGAAGCATTTACTGTAAAACTCGCTCTCACTACGTGGAGGCAATGGTTGGAGGGGGCTAGAAACCCATTTGAGGTCTGGACAGACCATAAGAATCTAGAAGTCCTATGCGCCCCCCAAAAGTTAAATGCAAAGCAATTACGGTGGGAGGAATTCTTCTCCAAATTCGAGTTTACACTGAAATACCGCCTGGGGTGGGCTAACTTCCTAGCGGATGCCCTCTCGCACATGTCCCAGCACAACAGTCAAAGGGAGGAGGTTATTGACACAGTGTTCTCACCCACCCAACTGGGAGGTGTAGTGACGACACGCAGCAAAGCAGCGAAAATGCAAAGCAGCCAGAAACCTGAGCTCACAGAGTGGGGGGAGAATGTAAAAGCTGAAGTGGAAAAGGAAGGGGGAGGTACACCCAAAGGCGAGCCAACCCAAATGGAGACAGGCGAATGGTATCAAGGCAGTAAGCTCTACATACCACACAGTTTACGGAGAGAAATCCTTCAACAATGCCATGACTCCAAATTGGCTGGCCATTTCAGCTACTTAAAAACCCTCTACTTAGTACAACAGCAATTCTGGTGGCCCAATATGAGATAAGATGTGTCCCAATACGTTACTTCCTGTCCAGTATGTGTTATGGGAAAATCCAGGAGGGGGAAACCCCCAGGGCTCCTGCAACGTCTGGAGACCCCACCCAGACCATGGGCAGTAATCTCAATGGACTTTATCACTGACCTGCCACCCTTGAAAGGATACACATGTATCCTGGTAGTAGTTGACCTATTCTCCGAACAAGTCCATTTATACCGTGTACTACTATCCCCACCGCCAAAAAACTGGCTAAGCTGTTCATGAAGCATATAGTTAGACTACACTCTTTTCCCCTCAAGGTAATCTCGGATTGAGGCATGCAATTCGTTGCCAACTTCTGGCGGGAACTCCTCCAAGTTGCGAGCATTGAACAAGGCATAAGCTCCGTTCATCATCCTCAAACCGACAGACAAACAGAATGCACTAACCAAGTGCTGGAACAATTCTTACAATGCTACATCAATTATCAACAAGATAACTGGACAGACTTTATCCATTTTGCCGAATACGCATACAACAATGCGATCCATCAACTGGAGCAAAATAGTCCATGGATACAAGGGAACAGCCTTACCCTTCACAACCAACCCCGAATCCCAAAAAGTTGGGGATCTGGGAGAATGGTGGTCTACGTTGACATCCCAGTGGGAGATGTTACAGGAGACCCTAAAAAAGGCCAAGGAGGATTACAAAAAGTTTGCTAACCGGCACTGCACTGAGCAATGGAAACTACTGCCCAGGGACCGGGTGTACGTCTCTACCAAGAACTTTAAAAGAGTCCAACCATGCAAAAAACCAGGACCCAAATACCTTGGCCCCTTCCCGGTCGAAAGAGTAATCAATGATGTTACCGTGGAACTAGAACTCCCAAAAAACCTATGCCAAATCCACTCAACGTTCCACTTCAGCCTCCTGAAAAAAGCTTCGGCCCCGGACGAGTGGCATCTGGAAACAGGGGTTCCACATCCTACCCTAGTAGACGGGCAAGTCCACTACGAAGTAGAGAGAATTCTGGAGTCCAAAATTAGAAACTGGAAACTTTATTACTTAATCCGGTGGCGAGACTTCGACGAGGCATTCCGGGAGTGGGTTGAACACTCCCATGTCAATGACCCCCGACACATTGCAAACTTCCACAGATGATGCCCGGACAAGCCGGGGCCTGGCAGGTGAGGAGGGCCTTGCGGGGGCAGAAATGTCAGGTCTCTTGCCCACTGTCCCTCCATATTGTTGCTCAGGTTCAGATATGTTGCAATAGCAACCTGTTCACTTGTTGTTTTCCAGATTCCAGGATGGTTGAGCCCTTATCTCGGATGGCTCGTCACAGTGGCCTTGGGACAGCTCCTTCCTGTCCCGCTACTGATTGTGTTTGGCTGGGAGAACTGGAGGGGTGGGGGAACTTGTGGAAGGGTTGATATAATGTACTCAATGTGTCATTCTTAACAAGAGACCTGTGTACAGCCAGACGCCTTTACTTGCTTCTGTGTAACCGATGGACATATGTATGGCGAAGCCTATGATATCTCAATAAAGACCCATTTACTCAAGAGACCTTGGATTTCTTGCTGCAAGGATTGGGAGTCACCTTCAATGTATCCTGTCTTCCATAGACTGACAGCCTGCCCCCTGCTTTAACCCAACGAGTATTAAGAGTGGAGCAGATGGCAATGCCCATCCCCCACCTTAACCCAGCTGGTATTAGGAGTGGAGCAGGTGGCAATGCCCACCCTCCACCTTAACCCAGCTGGTATAAGGAGCGGAGCAGGTAGCAATGCCCACCCACCCCCGCCATAACCCAGCTGGTATTAGGTGCGGAGTAGTTGGCAATGCCCTCTCCCAGCCTTCATCCAGCTGGTATTAGGAGCGGAACAGATAGCAATGTCCCCCCCCTTCCTTAACCCAGCTGGTATTAGGAGCAGAGTAGGTGGCATTTCCCCTCCCACCTTAACATAGCTGTTATTAGCAGCAGAGCAGGTGGCAATGCCACAACCAACCTTAACCCAGCTGGTATTAGGAGTAGAGGACTTTGCAGTGCCGCCCCCCCTTCACTCAGCTGGGATCAGAAGCAGAGCAGGTAGCTTTGCCCACCTACTGCCTTAACCCAGCAGGTATTAGGAGCGAAGCAGGTGGCAATGCCCCCCCCACCTTAACCCAGCTTAGATCAGGAGCAGAGCAGGTGACAATACCCCCCACCCCTTCACCCAGCTGGGATCAGGAGCAGATCAGATGGCAATGCCTGCCCTCCTTCTCCCAACTGGGATCAGGAGTGGAGCAGGTGACAATGCCCTCCCGCCTTAACCCAGCTGGAATTAGTGGCAGAGCAGGTAGCAATGCCCCCCCCACCATCACCCATTTGGGATCAGGAATGGAGCAGGTGGCAATGCCCACCTTGCTCCTTCACCCAACTGGGATCAGGAGCAGAGCAGGTAGTAAAGCTCACCACCCACCTTCACCTGTCAGGATCAGGCATGGAGCAGGAGGCAATGCCTGTTCCTCCCTTTATCCAGCGGGGAGCAGGGGGCAATGCCCACCCCTTTCACCTAGCTGAGATTAGGTTCGGAGCAGGCGGCAATGCCTGCCCCCCTTCACCCAGCCATAGTCAGGTGCAGAACAGGAGGCAATGCCCCCCCTTTACCCGGCATGTATCAGGCATGGAGCAGGTAGCAAATCCCACCACCCCTTCACATGGCCGAGATCAGGCAGATCAGGCATGGAGCAGATGACAATGCCCACCCCCTCCTTCACCAGCTGGAATCAGTGATGGAGGAGAAGCGAATGCCTGCCTGCCTGCCCTCTACTTTCTAGAGCCCATTGTACTTTTCCCACAACGGGCTTCGTTGATAGTAAATTATAGCACCGTATAACATCTAGGAAGCAAAAGCAACTAGGAGGATTAACAGAATCCTTATGCTTGCGCAGTCAGCTCCTTCTTCACTTTCCACTGTTTATGCGTATCCCAACAACCATGTAGAACTTGACCACTAGTAGCCACCACAAATATTTCAAAGGTTCCCTGTGACTCCTCCTCCAGCACATTTGATTCTCTTTCATAGTCAGAAGAATACACATAAGATTAGAACACCTACCTTCAGTTGCACCTTTCCAGGCCTTCTGGACTTCCAGGATGGACCCCTAGAATTTTTTACTCCTGGTCTCTACTCTTTGAGGCCTCACTGCAATTATGCACTAATACACACGAAAGGAGAATGAATTGGCACAGAATGCACCAGAGGATAATGTCAGCTTTTATAGTTTTCAGCTGTAGGCCTTGCGGTACATAGGAGCTCTCACAGTAAGTCACTAATACATTGATACATCTGCACACCAATTAATTTATCTTGTCTGCTCTGCCCCTGTAAACAAATGTACAAACAAAACTTTAAAATTTTTGTCCTTGATCTATTTCAACAGCTCATAAACCACAAGATAAATATTTTAATATCTTGAAGCCAGCTTCATTATATTTAACATACAGTAAAGATTGTTCCAGTGTTTGAGAAATGGTGTTGTGTCCTGTAACCTAGAGCAGATAAGACTGAGAAAATTCAACTCCCTCAAAGAATATACAAAGAATTAGAAAGAGGATCATGAATAAAAATTAAACAATTGATTGCAAGTGTCTTAATTGGCATCATTTATCCAATCCTGGAGTCAAAGATTCATGCCAAAATGTCTCTAGAAATAGGCCTAGTGAACAAGCAATAAGATTATTTTAAATAAGCAGAATTAGGAAGATGGGGATCTGTCCATTTTCTTTGCCTCAATAGTAGACATGGGTATGAACAAAAAAAAATGAACCATGTGATTCATGGTTCATAGCATTCCACGGAAACTTGAACTACGAACGTCCGACCTTTTTCCAATTCAGGAATTGGTTTGTGGTTCGTGGTTCATGGCATTTCAACCACCCTGCACTGTCTGCTGAAGCCGGTGCGTAGCGTTTGAAACAGACAGCCCCTTTCTCCTGCTGCCCGGGCTGTCAGTTTCACAGCCCCCACACAGTGTTCAGCCATGGAGTCTGTAAAACTGACAGTCTCTTTTCCTGCTGCCTGGGCTGTCAGTTTCACAGACCCCATGCTGGAACCAGTGCAGGATCTGTAAAACTGACAGCCTGGGCAGCAGGAGAAAGGGGGTGTTAGTTTCACAGACCCCGCACTGGTTCCAGTGTGGGGTCTGTGAAACTGACAGCCTGAGCAACAGGAAAAGAGGCTGTCAGTTTCACAGACCCCACACTGGAACCGGCTGAACCCAGCACGGGGTCTGTGAAACTGACAGCCCCTTTCTCCTGCTGCCCAGGCCAGTTCCAGTGCAGGGTCTATGAAACTGACAGCCGCTTTCTCCAACGGCCAGAGCAGTAGAAGAAAGAGGCTGTCAATTTCACAGACCCTGCACTGGGTTCAGCTGACAGGCTGAAACTGGCGCGGGGTCTGTGAAACTGCAAACCGGCCACATAACGTCTGGAAAAAGTCATTTGTTCCGGAAAAACGCAGTCCCACGAAACCCGTGTTTCTCTTCAAATGAACCGCCTGTTCCATACGGAATTTTGTTCCATGGTTCATTACGTGACCATCTCTACTCAATAGTGATAGACAATATTAAATGTGCATGTTTTTAAAATTAACTGTTTAGTTTGGTTTAGTTTATTGGTCTATTGGAGCCTACCCTCCACACAAGTGGGCCCAGGGTGGGTCACAACAAGAAATTATAATACAATTAAAGCTTAAAACATACAATAAATATGAATAAAAAGTAAATTTCAGTACAACATAGTTTCAATACAACTGTTAAAACAACTTAATAATCATCTTTGTTTTCTTCTAGGTAAAGTAGCAGGATCTAAGTAGTTCCGCTTAGGTTTTCTATCCAGACATCCAAATCTGTTTATGAAGTGAATTTGGACTCCCACTTTCATCATGCTGTCATCTGCTTTCCTCTGTTCTAGCTTATGCTGTTTGTTATTCTATTTCTGTTGGCATATATGATTCTTTTTCTAATTTTAATGCACAGTAAAGCACATGTGTGTGTTATGTGCTCTCAAGTCGCCTTTGACCTATGGTGACCCTATGAATGAAAGACCTCCAAAATGTCCTATCATTAACAGACTTGCTCAGAACTTAAAAACTGGAGAATGTGGCTTCTTTTATTTAGTCAAGCCATCTCGTTTTAGGGCTTCCTCTTTTCCTACTGCCTTCTACTTTTCCTAGCACTATTGACTTTTCCAGCGAATCCTGTCTTCTCATGGTGACCAAAGTACTATAGCCTCAGTTTTGTCATTTTAGGTTCTAGGGAGAATTCAGGCTTGATTTCATCTAGAATCCACTTATTTGTCTTTTTGGCTGTTTATGGTATCCATAAAACTCTCCTCCAGCACCATATTCCAAACAAATCAATTTTCTTCCTGTCAGCTTTCTTCACTGTCCACCTTTCACATCTGTACAACATAATGGGGAATATCATTGTTTGGATTATCTTGATCTTGGTCCCCAGAGAGACATCTTAAGGATCTTATCTAGCTCCCTCACTGCTGCCCTTCCAAGTCTCAATCTCCTTCTGATTTCCTCATTGGAATCTACCTGTTGGTTGATGATTGAGCCAAGGAATAGAAAATCTTGGGACAATTTCAATTTCCTCATTTGTCATTTTAATTCTCCTTTAGATATGAATCGACCCAGAGACTCTCATCCCCCATCCTTGATGGCTTTCCAAGCCACTCGGTTCCTCTAGGAGCCTCTAAGAGCTCTGGTCATTTGTTTTGAAGCACTTCAGCTTCCTGGGTTCTTTTGAGTGTCTGTGCCTCCTTGGCAAGCAACACTGGACACAGGCTGGTAAAATATATTATTGGAGGTTATTAAAGAAAGAACATAGGAGTGTGTGCAAGGCAGAAACCGCTCTTAAGCATTTAGGCAAGGCAGAAAACAAATAACAGCTTGCTGATCTAAATATGTTCTAACTAGCTAACATGTTACTGGCTATCTGACTAAGCATATTCTTAGTTGGTTCCAAACCTGGTTGATCTTACCAAAGTCCATCCATGCCAGCTTATTCTAGGTTTCCTGGAGGTGGCATGGAGCTGAAGAGCTTTCTCTCACATTGCAGGTAGTTGGCAATGGCTACAGGGTAGCAAGACTTATAAACTGCCTAGAGATAAAGAAGTTTCTTGAGATCTGGAGGGGCATCAGCCCGCTCAAAGAACCAATCAATTCTCGGTTACTTAATTGGACATTATGGCCCTGTCAAAGTTTAGGGAATATTGCTATAGCTGAGATCAGCATCAGGCTCTTACCTTCTCCAAGGCCACTCTCTCATGAGAAAAAAGCATCCCAGGTGCAGCTAATTAACATGAGGCTGGACATGAGGCTAATTAACATGAGGCAGGATATGAGGCCTGAACCAGTCTTAAACTTAGTATTCTCTGTTAAGTGGTACAAGGCCTGATCCTTAAAGGATATTTTACATGTGAGAAGAAACTACGTAGGGTCTAAGTCTATTTAAAAGCCAAATGGAGTAAAACTGATTCTATGACTCTGGAAATTTGAAAAAGTATTGCTAGAAAAAAAATGGCATTTTTCATTATTCCTTTATTTTAAACTAGAATTGAGGAAACGTCCCTTCTCCAGGTCCATACAAAATACAAACATCTATGCTTGGAATTATTAGGAAAGGAACTAAAAATAAAATGGCTAATATCGTGTCACGCTTGTGTGAAGAGAGTAGGAGTTTTCCTGGCGTCTTCAGGCAGGCCATTCTATAAGGTGGGAGCCATCACAAGAGAGTGGATCTTGTATACAGGCAGCTGTTGATTTTGCCCATTTGCAGAAGGCCCTGTTAAGATGAGCAAAGCTGGCATGGCAAGGCATAGGTAAAGAGGCAAGTCCTGAAGATATGACGCCACGAAGGCCTTATATCTTCATATGCAGGATATAAGGCCGTGAAGGGCTTTGTATATGATAGCTAAAACTTTGAATTGAGCCCAGTAATTGATGGGGAGGGAAGCCATTGGAGTGACTGCAGTTTGGGAGTAAGATGCATGCTTTGCCTAGCTCCTGATAATAGCTAAGCTGTGGCATTCTGTACCAACTGGAGTCTCCAAAGTTTCATTGAAGGGAGGTAAGCTGGGTTTCATCTTCATACTGATAAAAACCAGAGGTATTGTCGAAGGCTTTCACGGCCGGAGAACCCCCAACAACCAAAACCAGAGGTGTTTGGAAAGGTAAGGGCCAAACTAGATGTTAGGAGTCTGAAGAATGAAACAAATGAGCTAGAAATACATACAGAACCATTGTTTTGTTTCATTAAAGTGGCTTCTGGAATGGTGAACCAAGTCTGAGAAACCAAGTTATAATGAACACTCTCTTATCAAGCTGTTTGTGTTCTCACCATGCAGCTGCTACTGCAGGCAGACAGGCAGGAAGGCAGGAAGGCACTGGGCCTGCAGCATCTTGTTTTCCTTAACAGCATTGTCTCCAAACAATCGGATCCCAAGGGGAGAAAAACCTTACCATCTAGTTAACTCTGTTAGAGGGAAGAGGAAATGTGTGCATGAGTGAATCTTTTTTGTTGTTGTTGCAGCAATAACTGGGCAATGACATTCTCTCCCTTCCAATCAGATTCTCACAAGGGGAGGAGCAGTGCACTGACCTCTCTGCCAATCACCGTAGAAACTCCATTAGAGGGAAGAAGGAATGTGTTGGGGGATTGTGAGGGGGAAACTGTTGCCTGTAAAAAAATAGGGAAAGGTAGTGGATTGGGTTGGAATGGAAACGTCTGGGAGGGAAGACACGGGCTGGCCAAAAAGATGCAACAGTCTAGCATCATGGCACTGGTCTGTTTCCCCCAACCCAATCAAGGCACTTTCAAGCTTGGTTACTGTCATTATCATGAGAAGTGCTGCTAGACAGGGTGCAAATGATCTGTTCAATCAATCAAACTTGATAAAATCCCTGGAAGTCTTCAGTCATAGTGTTTTGGGACTCTTTCTTGGAATCAAATTGCAAAGGTATACCTCAATGAAACTTCAGCTACCTTACAGTTCTCACTTGTGCAACAAACCATCTAGTTTTCTCTTCAAGTTTCCATTCTACTGCAAGCCCCTCTCCCCAGCATCTGCCAAAACATGATTTCAAAAAAAAACATCCGCATCAAACTTAAGTCAAGAACCCTGGAAGCCATTGGCCTACTCTGTCTTTCAAAAACAGTCTTGTCTGCCTACAGCAAAAGGAAAATGTATAGAAAACATAGGTCTGGGGTGGGGAGGATGGAATTCATACAATCTTGCAGCTTGCCTGCACTTGGGGGCGATGCATATTGGAGGCAATTAATGTGAGAGCATACTGACACCCTGTTTTGCAGCAGAATGCCGAGCATCAAAAGGAACGATTCTCTCCTCATCATGGCAATGAAACTGCAAACCACAAGGAAACATGGCAGCAACAGGCAATAACTGACTCAAAGGTAATAATTGATTGGCACTATCATCACTTAGAAAAAAAGAGAAGTGAATATAAAGCAGAATTTTTTTATGCTGCCGCACTGGTTGGAGATCACCTCTGCTTGGGCACCAACCCGCCACTGCTACCCTGCTACCACTTTGCTAGTTTCCTGCCGTTGTGTGTCCACTGACACTTGCCTTCTTCAGGGTCCATTGTTGTGTGTGTAGTGTACTTGTGGAAAAACTTGGTGGATTGCTGTTTTAGAGGGAGTAGGACTAATGATCAATGTGTTTTTTGGTTAAA
Source organism: Eublepharis macularius (assembly GCF_028583425.1). Lineage (NCBI taxonomy): Eukaryota > Metazoa > Chordata > Lepidosauria > Squamata > Eublepharidae > Eublepharis > Eublepharis macularius. The sequence continues at coordinate 75,091,081 of NC_072795.1, forward strand.
GGTGAAAACAGCTGCCCTAGAGCCTTGTATCCCCAACATCCCTGAAAATAACAGAGTGCATGTGTACAGCCAAGACTCATCTTGATGCCTTCCTCAAGCATTTGGGGGGGGGGCTGTAAACACTGAACCCCATTGTTGTGTGTGCACAAACTCAGTGGGTTAAATGGTTTACAGGGAGGACTATGTTTTGTGCGATTTTGGTGCCATTAATTGCAAAAACATCTCTTCCAAAGCACCTCAAAGATCTAATGGCAAAGAATGCATCCAAAACTCATGATAATAAAAAAAACCTAATGGATTAGAGCCAAAATGGTAATGCCCCACCCCAAAAATATCAATAATAGTAAATAGTTCATTCAAAAGCCCCAGATTCAGAACTGAGACAAAAATTTTCTCAATACACACCTCTACTCAGGAGATATGCAAAAGTCTCCCATCTGTTCAGCTGTGAGTAAGACCAGATGAGGAGGGTGGAGGAGAATGGAGCAGCATCCTTCCCTTGTTGCTGTTTTTTTTCAGTCTAAATCTCTTTCCCTTTCCCCAGATATTGCCCCACATGGCAGGGGCACATACAGGAGATACAGAGACATAGAGGGGTAAGTTTGGGTGGGAAAAGAACAGGAAGATAATAATTTAGATACTGCTTCTGCTTGCTCATGTCAACAGCATTCAATGACTACTCTCTGAAAAAAAATGAAGAGATTGTGTGTGTAACATCTTATACAAATCTGCGACAAAGCTCAGCATGGGAACAATCAGAAACTATTAAAGTCCCTTGAGCGATTGACAGACATGGACTTAACTGGAATATTCTTAACATAGAATGATTTCTGGCACCAGTATTAAAAAAACCTCATATCCCACAGGCAGAGTCTACAACCTTGGGATAGTTTTTAAGAATGTCAATGTTAAACATTATAAGGGCTTTAAGTGTTCTGTTTGATAGGGAGCATTCATTATGCAAATAGGATAGCCCATGGGCAACTGTCTGTTTTGTTGAGCTTTGCTTTTTCTTTGTTCAAAGGATGGAAGTAGATACAGGAAAACTCCAGACTTAAGTTAGTAATTCATTTAACTACAGCTTTTCAGAGTATATTAAGAAGAAAAATAATCCCAAACATCAAATAAGAAGATATTAATCTGAAAGAGACCTAAATGAAACATGGAGGGGTCACTAGTGAAGAAAACGTCATTAATTTCAGCTGGTTTGCCTTTAAAGCTGTAATGGCTGTAGGACACTCAGATTTGTCATGTGTCATGTATAGTGGATAGTTCCTACCAAGATAAGGATTTAGAGAAAACCAGTATTTGCAGATATGTTTTATCAGTGACAACTCCACACATTTTTCAAATATATATAAGATAAACTCTTCCAAGATTTTGTCTGCCACAAATGATCATTGTTGAACTAACTGTATTTCACTATGTCTCATTCCTAGAAGGCAACTATTCCTTTGATTAATTTCAGAAGACTTTGGTAAGAGTCGATGCTTGTGTTAAAAATATCTGTTTGTAATGGGCAATGGGAATTTTCAATGACACATAGAAACTGAAACTTCATGCAAGGCTCTAGTTGGTCATTAGGAACCAAAAGCCATGTTTGGCCTTCACTGTATTTCCCATCACAGCCAACTGTGCCATTGAATGCTAGGGAATCCTTGTGTTGGCATCTGACAAAGGCCTCTTAGAGACCACATTTTCTGCATTAATGTCAGTTCTGAAGAAGGATTCAGCTGAACCTGAAAATAAGCAAAAATCCTATGCAGAGGTGGAAGCATTTAGGATAGCAGTTCTCGATCTTTAACAACCAGGGAACTCTCATTTTGATTTAAAAATGTTTCATGAATCCCCAAGCCCTATCTTCTTCCTTCAACAACACCTGCCATACATTGGACAGCCCATTACCTATGGAGGGCTCCATCCTTTAGTGTCCTCAGAACAATACAATGAGAATTACATGAGCTGCATTTCTACAGCAAGTTTAAGAAAAAAAGTTTGTTGTCTCTACATGGGCAAAAGGTCAGGTCTCAGAGGTTAGCTGATTCTACAGGGCTGCAACTTAAAAGACCATGGCTCGAGTTCTAATCAATCTCATCCTGCTATTGGAAAGAAACAACAAGAAACGTGTGCCAGAGATAGCAAGGAACTTCTTCATTGATTAATAACTTCTAGTCAGAGGCTGGCAAGGGACCTGGAAAAACTTGCAGTGCTGAAAAAAAGCAACAGAAAAGACTAGAATTTCACAAAACCTTAACTAGCAGAATTCAGCTGAAAGCTGCCATTGTCTTTTATTGTTGATGGATGAGGAGTGGTATCTCTCTGGTTCTCTGCTGAAGCCCATTGCATCAGAAAACCAGTTCAGTTATACCTGAAGTAACTAGGATGACTGAATCACGACTGTAACTCCTTGACTGCTACTTAGACAATTAGAGTTCCTAAGGCTATCCAGTAGGGCCCTTCTTAGGTTCTGATTGACCAATGGTCTGACAGAATAAGATTGTCTCGTATGATGAGGCAATTGCTCATACAGAGCTTGGTAAACTTAAAAAGTGTTTTAGTATTCATTTGGGAAGAAAGATGCCACAGCACTGTCACAGCACAGAAACTTAGTGACAGAAACAAATGTGTATGAAAAGACTATTCCATAAGGGAGGCCTATTATAGAAGACAGGCAGCTTGACGATGGGAGAGCAGGTGGCTTTCATCCATTGAGTGTGAGATTCACTGTCATTTAGTTTCCTCAGGGAAGGCTGCAATAGCACAAAAAGTGTTGTGGGACAAAAGTCAGTGTAAATTCAGATTGCCTCTACTGGCAATGATGCCTACCAGCTGTAGGACTCACTGCACCTTTTCCTCACAGCAGAGAAAGAACAAATAGCAAGGTTTTAAGCTGCCAAGTGAAAGAATGGACTTGCTTGAGAAAAATGTGAAATGTGCAGTCCTTATAGCCTGGAGAGTGTGAGTTCAGATGTGAATATTTGGGCTTGACAGATTGTGAATTATTGTAGTTATGGTCAAGAAATTATACAAATGGCTCATGACAAGGGCATTGTTGCTGAAATGATGGAGGTTCAGCATGAACTCATTGGTAATTTGTGCTCTTGTTGAACACAGAGTGCACTGAAAGCACAGCGACCTGCATTTGAGTGTGCTAAACTGATTATGTAAATATGCCCTCGTTCCAATGCCAAGGCCGATTTGATTTAATTTGACTATATTGTGTTACACAAACCATTCTTTTCTTTAAACCAGCACAAGCAATTGCTGTAAAAACCTTTTCATTGCTCTTTTTGAAGGAGGATTCCTATCCTGTTGCAATATCATAGAAGATCAGATCTATCCAATTTCTTTTTCCAGTTAGAAGATACAAATGTTTCTGGCTGGAGGACACATTTGCTATAAGGATATTGCAGAAACAGCCTCTGATCCTGACCTATACAAAATTTAGAACTCCCTAAGTAGCTCACCACCACTATCAAGGTATGAGTATTCACATACCAGCTGGTGGCTATGAGGATTATGGGTTTGGGTATAGAGCTTCTTCTAATTCTCACTCACTGATCATCAAGAGAACTCACACCTATGTTAGATACATGCACAATAGAATCCTGCATTGTCTCTAGGGAGATGATGCGTGAACAGGGAAGGAAGTTTCAGTCCCTTACAGTGCAATCCTAAGCAGAGCTACTTCAGTCTAAGCTCATTTAAATCAATAGGTTTAGACTGGAGGAATTCTTCTTAAGATGGCACTGTAAGTATCAGAAGCCCTCAGTTTTCTATATGCTTGGATTTTTGTGTGAGCAATGTCTAAATTTTGAAGTGGTATATTCCAGAGAGAGGTTTACCTCTCCAATATGTTGTGATGATTGGACTGTTAGGTTAGGACCTGGGAGACCCACGTCTGAATACCTACTCTGCCATGGAAGTTTGCTGGGTGACTGTGATGGAACACACTTTAAAGAATATTTCTCAAGTGCAGCCATCAGAGAGCTGGAAGAAAAAGAGTTAACAATTGCCTGGAATTAGAGTTTGATTGACAGGTTGCTCCCTCCTCTCTGATTGGTCAGTGGGAACTAACCTACAGGCTGACAGGATTTTGTTTTCAGAGGGAGTGTGTGTGGTAAAGTCTGACAGGGAAGGTCAGACAGGTTCCCCTCTGGAGTGAGAGGAAAGGAATATTTTGCCTTAACTGTGATATCATTGTCCTGAAGAAGCATTCTAGTTGAGAATTCCAAGTATAAGAGTCAGCTCAAGGTGAAGCCCGTTTACACAGCCACGACAGAGCTGGGAGTGTGTGTTGGTAAGAGTGATAGGGTGGTGAGTTGAGACTCCCTGTGAAGCCAAAAGCAAAAGAGTTATGCCTTCTTAAGAGAAAGTTAATTCCTGCCCAGTTTCTAAAGGGTTTTGGCTCTGAGGAGGACCCTGGGTCTATTGTGAAGGGAAAACAGTTTTAAACTAACTCCAGGAAACCTGAGTTGTCAAAAGGAACTCTGTGAAGAAACATTGTTGCTGTAACTAAAGAATTAAGTAAAACACTTTACACTGTTAAGAACAAAGAACATCAGAAACTAAGCTAATGTTTTGCCTATTATTCACAATGTATTCTGTACTATCAACAAATTCTACCCCAGCACTTTCATTCCCTGACTACACTTATTACATCCCTGTCTGTTCAATAAAGTTGTTGTTTCTTTTTGAACATTGTACAGTCTCCAGTGCCATTTCCAACACAAAAGAAGAGGGCTCCTGCTTTCCCCCACCAAGTTTCTGGGCTGGGCTAAAAAGCCAAAATTATAACAGTTTATCAGGGTGGGACACAGACTTTTAAACCACAAATGGAGACACAGTACTTTGGGCTGCTCAGCTAAAACAGTCAAACTTGTATCTTGGTGGGAAAATCTGCCTCATAGTGGGGGAGTGAAGGGGTGTCCATCACAGTGACTTTATAGCAGTCACACACTTTCAGCCAAACCTACCTCATAGGGTTGTTGTGAAGATAAAACAAAGGACAGGAGAACAAAAGTAAGCTTCTTTGGGTTCCCATAGGGTGAAAGGTGTGTGTGTGGGGGTATAAATGAATATAATTCATCAGCTGTTTGTGAAAATAAAACCAAACAATCATAGCGAAGTTTTCTAAAGTTGTTGAAGCTGAGGTGGTAACCTGTGTATGGGTTGTATAACTTCAGACAGGAGCTTTAATGACAAAATATTCCTCGATTAAAAATGAATGTATCCACAAAGGAAAATGAGATGTTTAGGAGGAGGGTTCTAGACGAACCCTCTCCCTGATAAGTTAACTTTTTATTTCTTGGAAATGTCATATCATATAAGCCCTACATAGAATTAAGTCTGCCATTGTATGCTGAAGACTAGACTCTCTATTTAAACAGCTCTCAGGCGGTAGGACTGGGGAATATTTTTACTTCATTCTTTGCAGAGCCACTACAGAACTGTAAGGACCAATAGCCTTATTCCATAAAAACCATATGTTCACATCCAGCCTAAAGAGGCACAGCCCAGACACAGGTTTACTACAATCAGTATGAATTTTGCAGATTATCAGACCTAAGGTCTAAAGTCATATTAAAATGGACGTTCATTTTCTCAAGATTATTTGAGTATTTCTTCTATATTGCAACAATCCAAATTAATGAAAAACCACCATCATTTTGAAAACCTACTGCTTTCTTTGAAAACATATTCTGGTGAAGACCATGTCTACAACTGTATTTTTAAAAAGCACCATAGGATCAGTACCAGACGTGTTGTGTGTGTGTGTATGAATAAGAGAGAGAGAGAAAGAGAGAGAACTAATCTCTGCAGGATGGGAATATTAGGTGGATGGTGGTTGCAATAATATAGAAAACCTGTTTCAAGGAAAGCAATACTAGTTCTATGTTCTTTTTTCCTGCTGTGGAACAAGCAATGTGCTAGTTAAGCTTTATTTATTTATAGTTAGTAAGGGTGAAGAATACTTTCTAGATTATAACACAATTTATAACAGATTTAATAAAAACCAGGGAACATTTTTACCATTTTAAAATGCAGTGGCCCATTTCTGCATTTTATACCTATGCTCTGCCTGCACAAACAACTGATTTTAATGGAGTTGTGTCTAACTATGATGTAAAAGAGAAAAAGTCAGGCATGAAATCGGTCTTCCACAAAGGCAGTAGATGTGAATCTTTGTAACCATGAAACATTTTAAGGTCCCAATTCCTGTATCATCTCGAGTACCAACTTTGTCTGACTAAACAGAGGTGTATGGAGGTATGTTTGGCATAAAAGGATGGATGTGAAACAAATCAAAGAGAAACCTAAAACAAAATTGCAACAAGAAAAATGAATCAGTTGCAGTTAGCTTGGAAAGCATGATCCATTAACCTTATGCAGCAGTACCTCGGCAATGGCTTGGAATTCATACCTCTTGGAGAAGGATTGCTGTCACCTCAGTAACAGGCTGGGAGACTAAACCAGAAGATGGATGTCTTTAGGAAGGCATTCATGAACAAACGGAGGATTCCAGTGTTTACAAATATGAATAATTGCATTACTGATATGAAATCACAATAAAGTTTTGCAAGTTTCATCATGAAGATTACTCATTTATTTACACTGACTAATATTTGGAAATCCAGAGGAATTTAAGTAAGATGTATTTAGTTACCCTAGGTCAGAGGTCCCCAATCTTTTTCAATCTGCAGGCGTTTTTGGAATTCTGACACAGGGTGATGTGCTAAACTACAAAATGGTTGCCACAGGTGGAGCCAACCCCAAAATGGCTGCCATGAGAGGCGGAGCTCACCACAAAATTTCAGGGAGTGGGGTAGTGCATAAGGGTATGCCTTCAACATTTCAGGCAGAAGCTCTGTTTAACAGGGTGCCTTTTAAAATTGTTTAAAAATATTTTCTTGCATAGACACAGCTTACCTTACGTGTTGTGGTGGCAGCTGCTGACAAAGCAACATTTTAAAAAACTGTACAACTAATCAGATCTCCAGTCACCAATCAGAAGCTCTACTGGTCCAAAGCCCTGCCTGGCCCAACCCACTTTCTAAAAAAAATTGGTGGGTGCAAGGCAAAGTGTGGGCAGGCACCATGGCATGCATGGGCACCATGTTGGGGGACACCTTCCTAGGTTTCTCTAATACTATTGGAGGTGCTTAAGTTTATTGGTTAAAGCAATGGCCATGTTGTAAACTCTTATTCCATTGCTCTCAAGCAGCAAATGTTCCAAGACAGAGATGTGCATAGAGAAACAGCCAGGGCTTTTTTCCTGCCAGAACACTCTGGAACAGTGTTCTGGCTCCTCTCCCTGTCTGGTGGCCCTGCCTCCTGATCTCCAGATGGAGATCAGTTCCCCTGGAGCAAATGGCCGTAAAGGTAAGGCTGCTCCAGGAGGGGGAAGCACATGCGGTGGGAGGGTGGGGAAATGGCCAGGAACGGGCCAGTGTTGAGCAGGGGAAAACTGCCTTGCTCAGCAGTGGCCTGATCCAGGCTGAATTGGCCCCCCAATGCCCTGGATTTGGGCCAAAAAGGCCCGGATTGGCCCAAAACGGCCAAGATCAGGCCGCTGCCAGGCAGAGGAGTACTCTCCCATGCAGCAGCAGCCCATCCCAGGCCAATTTGGGCCCAACCCTGGCTGTTTTGGGCCCCTTTTGGCCCAATTTGGGCACTAAATGGCCAGGATTGGGCCACTGCTGGGCGGGGAAGTGCTTTCCCATGTGGCCGCAGCCTGTTCCAGGCTTATTTGGGCATGATCCTGGCCATTTTGGGCCCAATTCAGCCCAATTTGGACCCAAAATGGCCCAGAATGGGCCGCTGCTGGGCAGGGGAGTCCTCCCCTGTGCTGCAGTGGCCCATTCTGGGCCAATTCAGGCCTGATCTGGGCCAAATTTGGCCTGTCCTGGGCCAAATTGTGGCCCCTGTGGAGCAGGGGAGCGCTCCCGTGGTGGCCACGGCCTGCATGATGATGTCACTTCCTGGAAGTAACATCATCATGCAGCCCTGGAAGTGCACAAGCACTGCACACATGCACAAGTAGTAACAGGAGTGCCACCTCTTCCCAGGAGTTGCCCCAAGTGAGAGTTCCACCACCTCTTTCCCAGAAAAAAAGACCTGAGAATAGCCAGTGTGGTATAGTGGTTAGGGTCCCTGACTATGATTTGGGAGACCTCAGTTCAAATTTTGAAGCTTGTAGGGTGACCTTGGGATACTCTAACCTATTTTACAGGGGTATTGTGTCAGTTTACAACTGGAGAAGGGAGAATTATGAATGGTAACCTGAGCTCCTTGGTGGAAGAATTGGATAAAAAGGAACAAGGTTGCTAAAAAGCTTTCCAGTGGATGCTCAAAGTAATATTGAAAACATGTATCCTAGGAGCAGCTTTAACAGACATAACATTTAGAATAAATATATGAGATAAGGGAAGCTTGCAGACTCATTGTGGGCTGAATTGCATTCGAGAGCTAGACTGTGGCCAGGTGAAGATCAGCTACAGCAGAGGAGGAGCCCCCAGGAGCCCCTCTTCCAAAGGAAGGTGCATGGTTGGTGCCATTCCAACTAACAACGGCAGGAGCAGGACACTTCAAGATGCTTGTGTTGCAGTCCCATAGGTAATGCATGGTTTTGGCCCTGTTCCTACTTGGGGGAGTGGCTCATGGCTTGGAAGGGTAGGCAGCACATGGGCTGCTGCCTGGGCTCCCTCCTTGTCTCTGTGGAGGGGGGACATGAGGGAACATCAGATATGGCCTCCCTCCCAAGAGTCGATCAGGCACCTCAGCCCTTGGCTACATCGTGTGCTGGTTCTCTCCCACCTGGCCAGGGGCTGCTGGGTGAGTTACAAACCAGGTGTCACATCCTAGGAGGTGTGGTGCAGCTTGGCCTCCAGACACTGAGTGTGGGGCTTGGCTGTGCTGCATGCCTGCCCCCCAGCACCCGCCTTGAGCTTGCAGGGCAGGCAGCAAGCTGGGCGCTGGGTCCTTGGGTACTGCGACTCAGCCTCCAGCCCCTGGGTGCTGGGTTCAGCCATGCCGCATGCCCGCCCCTTTTGCTGCTTGCCTGCAGCTTGCAGGGCAAGTGGCAAGCCAGGCAATGCATCCTTGGCAGTGCTGCTTGACCTCTGGCTCTGGGCTGGGCCACACCATGTGCCTGCCACTCATAACACTCTCTGGAGATTGCAGGGTGGGCAGTGAACCAGGGGATGCATCATCTAGTGGTGCATCTTAGCCTCCAGCCCTGGGCACTGAGCCTGGTCGTGCCATATACCCACTACTCAAAGAGCTCTCTGGAGCTTGTGGGGCAGGTGGCGGGCCAGCTGTCCTTGGCCAGTACAGCTTGACCGCCAGCTCCTGGGTGCTGGGCTTGACTGTGCTGCATACTCGCCCATCACAGCATTTTCTGAAGCTTGCAGGGTGAGAGGCAAGCTGGATACTACATCTTCAGGTCACGCAGCGTAGCTCAGCCTCAGGACCCTGGGCTTCTGGCTTGGCCAAGCTGTGCTTATGCCCCTCACACTGCTCTCTGGAGCTTGTTGGGTGGGGGCTGGCCAGGCACTGTATCCTCGGGCTGTCTGACCTGGCAAAGATTCCAGACACTGGGCAGCTGTGCCATGCACCCCCTACTCCCAGATCTTGTTTTGAACTTGCAGGGCGAGTGGTGAGGTGGGTGACATGTCCTCAGGTTGTGCAGCTTGGCATGGCTTGGCCTCTGGACACCATGCCCAGCCATGCCACGCTCACCTGGAGCTTGCGAGGTGGGAAGTGCACCTAGGCACTCCTTGGGCACTGCACATCAGCCTCCAGGCCTGCTGCTAGTCCTAACAGCACTGCAGCCCATCCTCTCTCAGATTCCAGAATGCAGTGGGCATCCTGGTCCTCCCACTGCATGCATGCCATCTTCTACCACGGCCATGTTAAATTAACTGCAATAGATGGTATATTTTGATGATTATCTTGAGTTGTGACTCATTTCTGGAATGTGTTTGATGAAGGGGAAATTGTGACTGCATAGTTGTGGCAAAGTGTATTTCCACATTGTTTTGGTGGTGATGTACATTCCCTGATTGTCCTTCGCGTGTAGAGCTCTACTTTGTTATTTCACTAGACAAATTGGGAGCGCTGCATAACAAGGTGGAAAGGGCCTTGGAGAGTACAAAATGCATCTTGAAAGAGATTTAATCTTTGTTGGGCCATTTGAACTTTGTCTGCAGGGTGGTGGGCCCTGGGAGAACCTTCTGCACGTGCTTAGCCAGGGCTTCAGTGGGATTGATTCCTGCACACCCTCATGTGGGTCACCAAGCGGATGTTTATTTATTTATTATTTATTTATTTATTCGATTGTCTGCACTCCTCACAAGCGGGTTCAGGGCGGGTTACAAAAAGATATAAATTACATTTAAACTCAGAATAAAACCACATCATCAACTTAATCATATATTACAATAAAATACAATTCTTGAGATAAGTGGCCCATAGCACCCTACAATGATGCACAGGGGGAAGGGAAGAGGGAAGAGCAGCCATATCGATCAGACTGTGATTCATGTGATGGGGGTGGGGCGAGGTGTCTGACTTGAAGATGTGGCACACATTTCTGGATGATTTCAATGATGTCTCTTTCTGGTGCGAGCCTATAGAAACTAGAATACTGTTTCAAATTCACTCTGATGCCACGGGGGTCATAGTGTTTGGAATGTACTGGGATGGGAACTGGCATGCCCAGCAATAGCCAGAAGCCTGGTGCTGTGGTGGGAACAGTTCCAGAACTGAAAGGTGCTCTTTTGGTGTGACAATCAGGCAGTGATATGACTGGTGAATCGGCAATCTTCACGCTCGGCAAGGGTCATGCACCTAGTTTGCAGGTTCATTCTAGTATGTTTGGAATTTAACATCGTGTTTGCAGCATGTTATATTGCAGGAGTGGATAACAACATTGCAGACATCTTATCTCACTTTCAGGAGGAGAGATTTCAGGCCTTGGCACCTGGAACTGGGCTGAGCCCAGTCTCCTTCCCAGAGGAGCTCTGGGAGCTTGGGAGTGATGCATCATGCAGGGAGTATTGAAATCACTGGTGCCGTCCACCAGGTGAGTATACTCTGTGGCAGTCTCAGGGCGAAGCTACAAGTGACGAATGACACTTGAACGGCAAGTGTATTTCTCCCTGTTCACTTGCGCTCCACTCAATCCACTTGCCGTTCAAGTGTCATTCGTCACTTGTAGCCTGGCCCTCAGCTTTCCTGGCATTTATAGTTGGGAGGTCCAGATGAGAGAAGGGTGAGGTGTTGGAAATGGCAGTTCTGGAATAGCTGGCAAGTCTGCACCAGGGACACCAGGTGACTGATCACTAGAAATGTACTGCTGGGCATCCTGCAATGCCTCCTCCATGTCTGCCAGTCAACCTTTGAGGCTACACTGTTCAAAGCAGCCTTCACTTTGGTTTTTTATGGGGACTTCAGGGTGGGGGAACTTATGGCATCATCAGCACAGCTCAGTCAGGGAGGGCACTGGCAATGAGGGACATCACAATCAGCAGGAATGACCTCCAAGCCAGGGTCTGGTGGTCCAAGACCAATCAATGGGGTGGGAAGCAGAGGTGTGCCTGTGCAAGGCAAAAAAGGGGTGCCCCTGCCTGGTACGAATACTGAGAGCCTTCTTGGTCAACTGCCCCCAGGTCCTGGGCCCACTCTTTGTGCATGCTGATGGGACATTTCTCACCAGGTTTCAATTCACTGCAGTGTTTAAGACCAGCTTGCCAGTAGCTGGGTTCCTACTGGGAGAGTTCAGGTCCAATTCCTTCAGGGCAGCCATCAGCATAGCACAGGCCAGACTGCTGGCAGTCCGCATACAATCCATCAGGAGATGGGCCTCAAAGCATTACTTGGGGTGTGAGGTGCAAAAAGGGATCCAATGCTTCTTTGTTTTAATTGCAGACATGACAGTCCCTGATGGTGTTCCAGCTGGCGAGCTGATAGGGCAACATGGCGAATGGAGGGGACTGTGGTGCCCCTGGGTGATTGTGGCAGGGGTGCCCAGGGCCGGTTGTGCCAGTCACCCAAGTGGGGGCCAGGAACGAATTTTTCCCTGCAAAACCCTGAGGGTTTTTTTGCCTTTCTCTGGGGCATCAAGGCTGGGAACCACCTGGGGGAGGGTGATGGCAGCTCCAGCTTAGCTACAGTCATTGGAGCATTGGTGGGAGTTGGTCCTTTGGCCTTCCTCCTGTGGTGGTTTTTAGGCATTGATCAGATCCAAGGGGGTGAGCAGTGCATAATGGGTGGCTCAATCCTGTGGTCTAAGGGGGTGTCAAGGGCCATCCAGCATCTATTGGTGGTGGAACATCACTTTCCATCCAGCAGTTGCCAGCAGGATTGCTGGGGAACCATGCATGAAACCGCAAAGGACATTTCAGTGCCAGGGATCTGCTGCCCTATGCCTTGCCAATGCTCCAAAGGACTGTAACAAATAAAGTTGTGGCCATTTCAACCAAATAAGATGCGTCTATGCATCATCTGATGGGGGTCCAGCTGGCACATAGCCCATAGGATGCAAAGGAAGCTTTGTAGGCTCATGGTGGGCTGTGTTGCATCCGAGGACTAGGCTGAGGTGAGGCGAAGGTCAGCCTCAGAAGAGGAGGAGCCCACCAGGAGACCCTCTTCCATAGTAAGATGGGTAATTGGTGCCATTCCAACTAGCAACGACAGGAGCAGGATGCTTCCCTGCACATAGTGGCCTATGTATTTTAACGACACCTGGAATTGAACTGCTATTGGTGATAACTTTTATAGTTTCATGTGTTTTTAAGCCTGTATTTATTGATGTTTTGTGGTGTTAGCCACCCTGAGTGCATTCATGGGGGGGGGGCAGGCTATAACTCTAATAAAATAAATAAATAATGTTTAACCATATCATTTTTCCTGACTGTGCAGCTTTGCTGCATTAATTAACAAATATTCCCAATAACACCCCACTGGAGTCTTCTAGAGCAGTAGCTAAAGAGGCCCAGAGCAAGACACATGCCCCTCCCCTATAACTGTTGCATTCAATTAAACCTTGTAGCACTGTCCCTGGAGCTTCCACCATTAGAGAAACTGTGGAATACAAAACAATACACTTCTGGTAATCCATCCCTGTGTGAAGAGATGGGCTGGCATTTTCTGTGCCATCTGAAGCTTCCAAAGCTCCTTCTGTAGACTGTATTACAGTGACCCTTTAACAAAGGCAAGGATGGCAGTCAGAAGATCCAAATATAGGAGAATGAATTGATAGATAAAAATTTAAAACATATAAGCAAACACGTAGATTTTTCTTTCTAAGGACACTTTCCCATCAGCAATTATGCTAATAATTACTTATTCTAACCAGTGGTTTCAAATCTGTCCCAGTACTGGGCTGTCAACGGCATCTTCATGCTTCTTGGTACTCTCCTTCACATTCAGAAGGACACATACAAGATGTTTCATTAGAATAAATATGCTTATATTTCCCCCAATCATATCCTGCCCAGTCTCTCTCCCCGCCCCCCAGGTAACCTATGCCATCAGAACTCTATACCCCTTTCTTCTGAGGGCCAAGCTACACATGACGAATGACACTTGAACAGCAAGTGTATTTCTCCCTGTTCACTTGCCCTCCACTCAATCTACTTGCCGTTCAAGTGTCATTCGTCATGTGTAGCTTGGCCCTGAGAGGAACAACCATTGGTTAGTGTTGCTTACTTAAAAACAGAACGTTAAAGATTAAAGTATATTTTAAAATCTGCTTGAATGTGGAGACATTTTGAGCCCAGCTATTTAAAGATAAGCAGAGCTATACAATGTTACTGAAAATGCCACATTGTGCAGAATGTTACTGAAAATGCACAATAACTTAGAATAAAAGAAATACAAGCTATCAACATGGAGGATGTGCTATCACTTGAAAACTGTCAATTGGTGCTTTATCAGCTCCTCTAAACTGAGGCAAAAATGCACAATGTGAATAAATTCTCAAGGAAATGTGAACACTTTAGATAAAACAATAGGTAATTAACAAAGTGTATTTCTACTTTTTTTCTTAACAACAATACTGCTATCCTTACATACAGAAACTGCATTCTGATTCTAATTAGTGCATAAGAATTTCTAATCAGTGCATAAGAATTTTTAAAATGCATTTCACGTTGGAAGGCTAAAATTTTGATCTTGAGTCTAACAGTGTAGAACCAATATCATCCCATTGGGATTCAAGCAATTATTCCTTATTTAGACATGAATAATTGTGGTAAATCATCAGTCCAATTTATTTTTAACTGCCCAGATATAGTTTCAGAGGCATGTATTAGCTTAATTCTCTTTCTTTTAAGAATATGTTTTTGAGTTTCTCATTTAATTGGAAGCAGATGAATCAAAAATTAAATTAATGGATTTAATGGCACAAGGTCACCCAGCATGGCAGGGTGGGGATTCAAACTTGGGTCTCCTAGATCCTAATCCAATACTCTATTACACCTCACTGGGTCTCAGTATAACAGATCACTCAAACTTATTTTAAACTGCCTAGATATAGTTTCAAAGGCAGCCCCAGCTCTTTAAGGCAAGGTGAAGGTTGGCATAGAGTTGAGATGTGTCCTACGGTCTGTATGCTTACAATGTTGAGAAGGCCATCATCATAGCCTAAGCACAGTCCAAATCTGTTATTGTCATGGGTCCCTGATGAAATGTGGTATTAAAATAGGAGGACAAATATTCTTGTTCTGGACACTTGATTTCCAAAATGTCCATTAATGCTGATAGTTGAATCTGGAGGCCTTTCCTGACAATCTGCTGAGAATGACATATAGCAATGAAAGCTGGTAAATTGAAAAAACATGGGAAATATAAAATTTGAGTCCCTGTGAAAAGAGAATACTGAACATTCCAGAGGGAGCTCAATAGGTAGGATGTTAAGAGAGTGGTATAAGTTAAGCTATGAATCCCTGCCTGGAAGCATATATTTTACACAGAATGCCCTCTGTTCACATTGCAGTAACTGTCTTACAACTTTGCTTTACTGATGTTTCTATAAACAATGTTCACAAGGAGAATTGCTTAAAAGATAAAATATCAAGATCTAAGATTTGAAGTTCAGTGTCTTTGGGAGAAACATACAACTAAACATCTAGGTGACATCGACATAGACAGGATAACAATTGGACAGTTGCAAACAGCTGCACTACTTGGAACATGCCACATACTAAGGAAATGACCTCACTGATTTCTAAATTCTTGGATAAATCCAAGGCAGTGAAGAACCAAAACATTTCAGTCTAAACATCTGGTGGACTGGGATAAATTCACATAACGACATTGCTGTAATTTTAGAATTAAACTATAGGTGAATTTGAAGGGTCCTCCCCTTAAACTCAAAGCTGCTCTGCAAATCTACCATTTATATTGCAAATTCATACTCGTGTATGTTATGTGTAGAAGGGCCACATACCAGGTTCTGTTTTTCATCTAATCTATTTTTTGCCTAGCTTGGGCAGGGATTCAGGTATCTCATATCTCACTTTGGGCAAAAAGCTGTTCAGATAACTCAAGTCTCATTGGCATCACTAGGCAAAAATGATGTGTACGCTCATTTCTTTAATTAAAAGCAGTGATATTTGGAAGTGCTTAGCTCTAGCTAGACAGTTCCTAGTCAGTTTGACCCATTGTCTCATAGTCACATAATGCTTGCAATGAATCTACACTTGATAGTAGTACTGACTGGTACTGATATGTACACTTGTATGTTTCTGCAAGCTATGCAAAACAGTTATTCTGGAAGGCTTCTTTTACACAGGCAAAAGGACTGTGTATTGGAAAGGGATAGGGACTGTAGGCTATATTACTGTGTCTGTTACTCTGCTGGATAGTTCCACATCATGTAATACGTCATGTCAACTTGCTTATGTTTTGTTTCTGCATTATTTTCTGTTCTGCATATGATTTCTGTTTGTTTTCAAATTTCTGCAATCAAATTTCTGTATTGTTTATTGAATTGTATTGCCCTACACCCTGTAATCCACCTTGAGTCTCAGTGAGAAAGGACCATACATAGCTTTAATAAATAAAATAAATAATTAAATCAGATATATTACCGAAGGCTTTCACGGCTGGAGAACGATGGTTGTTGTGGATTTTCCGGGCTGTATCGCTGTGGTCTTGGCATTGTAGTTCCTGACATTTCACCAGCAGCTGTGACTGGCATCTTCAGAGGAGTAGCACCAAAAGACAGAGATCTCTCAGTGTCAAACTGTGGAGAAGATGTTGGCAGGTAATTTATATCTACTCAGGAAGGTGGGTTTGGGTTGCGTCATCCTGTAAGAGTTTCCCAGGGTGTGGAATGCTAATGGAATGCTTCAGAGGTGCTACACCTCTGAAGATGCCAGTCACAGCTGCTGGCGAAATGTCAGGAACTACAATGCCAAGACCATGGCAATACAGCCCGGAAAATCCACAACAACCAATTAAATCAGAGTTGTAGAATGGCATGACAGAAGGCTTAATCCTATCTTGTACCTGATCAGAAGTGGGGTCTGTTAGAAAAGGATAAATTTGCATTGAGAACAAACACAAGGAAATTAGATACCAAGTTACATTCCAGGAAAGAGATGGACAAGTATATGGTGATCAGTTGACCAGGAAAGGAAACTGAATCCTAGACACGATTTCACCAATTGTCTAAGCTATCAAGTGTCTCTGATGGATAATCACTGGCTTTCCTTTTGGTGGGTTAACCTCTTTTAATCCAGTTTTTTTGCAGTTGTTGGTCAAGAATGACTTTGGGGAAACTTTAAACCTGCACCCTAAATTCTAATTAGCTGCAGGAAGGAACTCTTAGGCTACAGAAAACTCCATAAATATATTACCCTGTATTGTAGTTCCATGGCAAGACTTTGGGGAATAGGGCATGGATGTTGTCAATTTGTCTCAAGACTTTGGAACTGGGGTGGAAAGTCTGACTATCTGTGTTTCTGTCTTGGGCCCATTGCTAGAAAGGGGTATGCAGTGCTCTTGTAGGAATAGAATTAGCTAGCAAAATGCTTTTCATGTTCCTTTATAATGTTCTGCCTAAAATCTGCAGATCTATAGATTGTTCCCAAGTATTTGTGCTTCATAGGATTTATGTGTATTTACTAAAGTTTTGTTATTCTCATGTTCTCTGGTTTAATTACAGAAGACTGCTTGGAATAATCTGAGTCAGATTTTGCCAGTTGTCATTCTCTTATGCTAATTTGAGGCACCTATTTTTGACAGATAACTCTGGAAGGGAGATTGAGAAACATAGAAGAAGAAGGGGGGATAGGAGGGGAGAAGCTTGAAAACCTCTTTCTCATGTGCACACACACAGACATCTGGTTTGTAAGGGAACCATTGGCACAGTTAAAAATTATCTTAGAGGCATCTGAAAACAAAGAAGCACTCCAGGGAGGGGAAGGAGTTCCTTGCTCTCCATGGGTGGGGTGGAGGCCAGAAAGGAGTATTTTAAACACAGATTCCTTGGTTCTTGGCTAATTTGGCATGGCAGGCTGAGTCCCAAGTGGCGGGATAGAGTATGTTGGCTGAAGGATGCTGGTAGCCAAGCAGGTCTGTAATAGGGTCCCCCTTACTTGCTAACTGAATTTTAAACAATGCTCGAAATTCTATTCTTGTATGGTTTGGCCCTTCAAGCATAAGGGGGTGTTGGGATCCAGCCATACTTTCCAGAGTATATCCATTCTATGCTGCTTCAGAACACTATAATCAATGGCAATAACTTTGACTTGGAATTTGTCATGGTATTATTGTAGTTCTGCTTTATTGATGATATAGAAAATACTTCCCCAGTGTGAGATGCTTAGCTCAAAGACCTCATATGAATCTCTGACCGTTCATGATATGCTTTGACAATAAGAGTTTCCTGTGAACTAAGAAGACAGCAGGCATGTAACAATGGGCAGCCTGTTAGTAACATAAGAAGGCACCAAAGTCTACCAAAATAACAGTGGGAGAATATCAATTCTACTCTTGTTTTTCAGAGGGAAAAGATGTGACAAAACAGATCCAGGTAAAAGTATTGTGCTCTTGAATGCAGCAAGACTGAGAATGTGAGAAATTATAATGAAAGAGAAATACAAACTTTTGATTTGAGATAAGCAAGAACCACATTATGAACTTCAAAACCCCACGAAATTGGCAATCGCCAATCATGATCCGGTGGTTCGTGATTGTCCACGGCCAATGAACCAGCATTCGGGAGAGACCTGGTTCGGTGCGTTAGGCCGTGGTTTGGGAAGCCAGACAGTCAGGTGCCAGCAATCAATTCCCCTGGAAATGGAGCCGGGGGAATGCCTGAACTCTGTCTGCGCTCCTTCTGTCGCCCTGGAAACCCGAATGGAAGCCCAGCTTACCTTGATCGGCAGGTCTTCCTTCCAACCACGGAGCTGCAAAGTGGTTACAAGTTGGGAGAAGACACCCAGGAGAGGGAGGGGGAAGGGGGTGTTCAGTAGCCATGGGCACTCCAATCTCATCCCTGCAAACCCTGATAGGTAGCTCTGATGGCCAAACACAGACCTCCTGCGTTGCTCAATGGGACCTGTGCTTATAAATAGCCATGGTCTCCCAGGCTGGGTTTCACTTTCAGCGAGCAGTGGAGTGGGACAGAGCTCTTGCTTGCCACTTGCTAGCCTTTGGGGAGAGAGACTGAGAGTATAAAAATCCAAGCTCGAGTTTCCTGGGGGCCTTAGATTGGAGAGGGTATAACTCCAAGATCCCTTTTGCAATCTTGTCCAAACTTGGGTGATGGCTGTAGGAGAGCTTGCAAAACACTCCCCAGGAATATGGGCTCTCTAAGTGCCACAGGGGCCATTCTGCACCCCACGAACCGCAAACCGGTTCAGCAATGGAAAATGTTCGTTGCGATTTGTGACCTTGGGATCGTTGGTGGCACCAAACCACGAACTGCTGGTTCATTAAATTTTTTTGGTTCATGCCCATGTCTACTTATGATTCTTTTAAATCAGCTAATTATGAACATGTGGTGGGCACGAGGTGGGCACGAACAGCAATACGAACAAAAAAAAGCCACAAACAACCCAATCTGCTGTTTACAAACAAGCTGTTCGTGAGGCCCTGTTCCCAATGAACATGTGTTCATTCCAAGCCTTGTTTGTGGTATTCATCAGCCGTTCATCAAGCCAGACAGTCTGGCGCCTTTCAAGCAATACCCTTGGCAACAGTAGCCATGGACTTTCTGAACTCTGTCTGAACTTCTGTTGCCCTGGAAACCCCAATCTAAGCCCACAGGCACTTCACCCCCGACTCAGCCACTTGTCAGGGAAAACCCTGACAAAGGCTGATTGCAGCCTGCCGGGGTTTAAATTTCCCTCTCCCTGCTGCTGTGCAGTGCAGGAAGAAGAACATTTAAATCCCCCACTCAGCTGCTTGTCAGGGAAACCCTTGATAAGTGGCTGAGTGCAGCCTGCCAGGGTGAAATGCCCTTCTCCCTGCTGCTGCACAATTCACCCCCAACTCAGCCGCTTGTCAGGTGTTTCCCTGACAGGCGGCTGAGTGCAGCCTGCTGCGTTTTAAATTTCCCTCTCCCTGCTGCTGCGCAGCACAGGAAGGAGGACATTTAAATTCCCCACTCAGCAGCTGAGTGCAGCCTGCTGGGGTGAAATGCCCTTCTCCCTGCTGCTGCACAGCAGCAGGGAGAGGGATACTTCACCCCTGACTCAGCCGCTTGTCAGGGGTTTCCTGACAAAGTCTCCCTCCCTCCAGCTGGAAAGTTCCCTGTGCTGTTTGCAAACGGCATGGGGAACCTTCAGAGTCTCCCCTCCCTCCAGCCGGCTGGAAGGAGGGAGACTTTGAAGGGAAGGAGGTTCCCCACGCCATTTGCAAATGGCATGGGGAACCTTCTTCCCTTCAGGGTCTCCCCTCCCTCCCTCTAGCCAGCTGGAAGGAGGGAAAATTTGAAGGGAAGGAGGTTCCCCATGCCATTTGAAAACAGCATGGGGAACATTCTTCCCTTCCGAGTCTCCCCTCCCTCCAGCTGGCTGGAAGGAGGGAGATTGGAAGGGAAGGAGGTTCCCCACACCATTTGCAAACAGCACAGGGAACTTTCTTCCCTTCCAAGTCTCCCCGGAGACTTTGAAGGGAAGGAGGTTCCCCATGCCGTTTGCAAACAGCAAGGGGAAACTTCTTCCCTTCAGAGTCTCCCCTCCCTTCCTCCAGCCAGCTGGAAGGAGGGAGACTGCAAATGGAGCAGGGAACTTTCTTCCCTTCCAACTCTCCCCCCTCCCTCCCACTAACAGCCAGTCATGAACATGTTCGTGAACAGGGTCATGTTCATGGTTATTCGTGATTCTGTGTTCATGGATGGCAACGAACAATGAACATCGTGTTCGGATTTTTTTTCCTGTTCTTTCCCACCTCTAGTTGTAAGGTCATATAAAATTACTGAGATAATGTGTTTAATCAATTTAATAGAATGGTTGGTTTTAACATACCTAGGAGTCTTAAGGTTTGCTTACTAACCTTAAACATGAGTATGCTTCCTCCCCACCTTCTGGGAAAATAAAAAAAAAAATCAAAATCCCCTCTATGCCACAAAGTTCTTGGACCCACAGGTTTAAACTTTAAGGAACAGTAGGGAACAAGCTCCAAATGAAATTTCCCAAAGAATAGTCCCCCACCTTCCCCACATGTGCCAGGCAGAATATATATAGACACACACACACACTTTTAAAATGCCAATTGTGGGGAAAGTATTAGCTTATTGAACCCCTATGAGACACTGAAGTTACATGAATTTTGAGAACAGTATGCATGTGCGTGAGAAGCTGTCAAAATTTCCCTATATTAAAAATTTTCCCATGACTTATGAAAACTGAAAAGTCAGGCCATATAGGACTTGAGGTTATGCATATTAGGTGAAATCCCACTGGGCTGGGCTGTCCATCTGTCATAAAAAATAAGATGTTTAGGAGTGATTACCACAATATGAGACTCCTGGGCCTTTGCAAGTAAGCATTAATCTATGGATGTGTGAAGGCTACCCAAGAAGAACTACCTGCAATTTCTACCAGGTTGCAAATGAGATGATTGAATCCCCAAGTCCCTGACCCTACCAAGAGCTATATAATCACTTGAGCCTCTGATTTACCTTAGGATACATAAACAGCAGAGAAATAGATCTCATAGCTTGTTATCCAGATACATCATTGATATATAATCCAGATGTATTTTACAATCAGTCCAAATAAAAAATGAATATGCTACTGTTCCATGATTAAACAGAGACATTAGCAGAAACAGTACTTAACAGACTCTTAATAGAAGCTTTAAGGAAAGTTCCTTCTCAATATATGTTAAGTAAGTGCATTCTTTGAGGGTTATTAATCAGAATAAAGACTGTTAAAGTAGAAAATTAATCTGATTCATGAAAAGAAATTATCCCAAATGTGCATTTGAGTGTAAGGAAACCCGTATTTTAATTTAAAACTAATTCCTTTGTGAGCTGGAAAATTACAACGTATAGCATTATTTCCCCAATAATTGAGATAATCTTTTCATAATATTCTTTCAACAGTCTCTCTGTTGTACACTGTATGAGGGAGAGCATATTCAAAGCTGTAATTACTACCATAGTTTATATAGCAGAGGAGGCAATAATCCTAAAATGTTAGTGATGTCATAAATGTTTGCTTAATTCCCAGGCATGTTACACAAATACACACAAAGAAAAAAACAGTGTTCCATGCCCCCCACTATCTGTTGAACTTTGGACAGTTTTTGTCATTGATACACAAAGATGACAACTGTAATGGTAGAAATGAAAAAAAATCTCTTTTAAATATTTCTTCTCTCTTTCATTCTCTCTATCTGAAATTTGTTGTTACTTGTAAGTTTTTCCTAGCTATAGCCTCTGGCTGTGCTACAGTGATGTCTTAGAATGTTCATAAACATTCCAATTGCTTGAGACAGGGAGGGGTTATTACAACATGAATGTAGGTATAAAGTTAATTTTTTGCTAAGGAAATGAAAGGTTAATGGTCCAATGAAAACCCTCACATAAAGCCTAGTAGGGACATTAGAGGATTATGTGCCATTGGCAGTATGGAAGAATACATTGTACTGGAGGTTTGAATGGTACTCAAACTTTCACCTTCAGTTTTAAAAAAGTTTCTCTCAGCTGAGAACAGGTAAGTGGGGGAGATCAGTTGCTCTTAAAGCTGCACCCACCCAAGCCTATAGAAATGCAGATGGCTTGCCTGGTCAGAGACAATGAAGTGGTCCCAGACATATAAATAGGACAGAGAGATTTGGGAGGCTTAGAGTGCTAAAAAGACTCTTCCTGGGAACTTCTAGAAAAAGCTTTTTTACTTCCTCCACTCCAGGGGGGAAGGAAAACAGAAAATAAAATATCTTGTCACAGAGGAGAAGGCCTCTTTCTGATTGATTCCATTGAGCTAGGAGGATCTCTCACCTGGCTCCTATAGGCGATGGCCATTACTATGTGGAGGGCTGATGGGAAGTTTCTAGGAAACTGTGATTGCTTTCATACATGTTAGATAACTAGGAAGCAAGAAAAAGAGGCTCTAGAAAATGGCCCACTGTGGAGTGCAGGAGCACTCCAGGGCTCATGGTGCTGCTCCAGCAGCGCTCCCATTTGAGGCTGAACTGGGCCTGTTTGGGGCCAGTGTGGAGCACAAGAGCACTCCAGGGCTCATGGCACCACTCCAGCAGTGCTCCCTTGCTCCCATCTGAGGCTGAACCAGGCCCGTTTGTGGCTGAAATCAGGGTCTGTTTATTTGGATTAACATAATGAAAAACAAGTGCCTCTAATTTTCTTGGACGCTGAAAAGGCATTTGACAATCTGAACTGGATTTTTTTGTTTGAAGTCTTAGAAAAAATGAATTTTGAAATTTATAAAATGTGTGAAATCGATTTGTACTTCACAGAATGCCAAAATTATTGTTAATGGAGAACTAACTAAACCATGTGAGATTCTATCAATTTCACCTCTCCAGTCTAAAATTGTTTGAGATTGCAACCAGAGGGCAGCAAGGAATGGAGATGAGTGAAAGCTGCCTTCCAGAGTTGGTCTTGGACCTGGAGAGGTTATAATGGTCTGAATTTTGTTGGAAATAGCAATGTCTGGTGTACAACAGCAGCAAGAAGGAAGAAGAGCCTACCATGCAGGGGGCAGCAAGGATCACTTAGTTAGGACAATGAGAGTAGCACCTCTCTTGTTTCCTGGGGGTCATTTCCTTTTCTTGTCTCCTATTGGGCTAAACAGGGCAATATCCTGCTTCTTCTCTCTCCTGCCACACTTCTCTCTCTCTCTGCAAGATGTAGTCAGATAGCAAGGATCTCTCTCTCTCCTCTTTACTATCAAGTATGTAACTTCCTCAAATAAAACTTTTTGCCTCTCTAATCAGCACAGCATAATTCCGCTGCATTATTTGCACTCATCCATCAAATTTTCCCTTCTGGCATTTCACATCCCCTTCACACAGCTCCAGTGTATTTAAAACAGGTGCCATGGAAAGGGAGTGGTCTGTTGGCAAAATGCTGATTCTCCCAGTGGTGTATAAGGGCAGTAAGCAGTCTCTGCAGTAACCAGACACTGGGTAGCAGGAGACTCAGACATGAGGCAGTGCCTTAGAACGGCAGGCCTATGCAGGGAGCCAGAAGCCTTGGCTGTTGAACATCTTTATGGCTGTCATGTTTCAGTGTCAGTTTTGTTTCCTTTTGCCATGCAAGTCTCTTTTGGGTTGCCAGCTCTGGGTTGGGAGATACTTGGAAATTTAGGGGTAGAATCTGAGGAGGAAGGGGGTTAGGGAGGGGAGGGATCTCAGTTGGAGTATAATCTGATAAATCCACTCTCCATAGCAGCCATTTTTCTCTGTATCCTGGAAATCTGTTGTAATTCCAGGAGATGTCCAGGTCCCACCTAGTGGTTGGCAACCCTAGCACTGGTGAAATTGATTCTCCACATAAAAACAACAACAACAACAACAACAACAACAACAACAACAACAACAACAACAACAACAACTGCACTATACCACTGTTCTAGACAGACTAGTGCTTCACCCAGAGCGGCGAACAAGTTAGTGTTATTATTATCCCCACCATACAGCTGGAGAGCTGGGGCTGAGAGGAGTGGCTTTCACAAGGCCACCTACTGAGCTCATGGCAGTAGTGGGATTAGAACCAGTGGAGTGCTGATTCACAGTCAAACTGCTTAACCAGATGGTTGATTAAATGATATGGGGAGCACATGACAAAAACAAATATATAAGAAGTAACCTTGAGGGTAACACAGATTAAAGTGAACACCAAACAATAAGACTTCTTTTGAAATGAAAATTTGATCTTATGATCAGAAAGATTTTATAATACACGTAGTTACGGCAGCTAGAATTGGACTATCTTATTTTTGGAAGCATCAAACAATTCCTACGCAAGAACAACTAGTGGGTAAGATTATGGAGAATGCGGAAATGGACAAATTGACCTCAATACTGAAAGGTCAAATGGAAGAGGATTTTGCTGGGCCTTGGACTTTATTTTATGACTGGCTAAGAAATAAGCATAAAGACATGAATATGTTAATAATACAAAGGCTTTGTTATAATCTTTTAAAATCATCACAGATTATCTATATGTAATATCAAATGATATGTGGAGTAAGGTTGCAAGCCGATTAAGAAGCATTTCTGTTGAATTCCCTTTTTACACCCCTTCTTTCCTACCCTTCCCTGTTATGATCCTCTTTAAACCTAATAAAATATATATGGAAAAAAATAAAATGAAAATTTGATTTATAATAACCAGCTGACCAAACAATTTGCTCATTGTTTGTTTATATGAGCAAGCAATGAGCAATAACGAGAGTGAGGAGTAAAATCCTGGGACTTTTACTGAACTGTGTAAGGGTACGTATGCATGAAATAGGGCCAATTGTCCTGTGCAGTGCCATAGTGTTGAATACACAAAACACGTTCTTCATGGACAGCTGAACAGCCCATCAAAAGCTGGTACCCTGCTAGCAACTGGCGAGCAGAATACGAGCCAAGCTGGCGGGTGATCAAACATTCTTAATACAGACTGCTGTCTTAAACACCCTTACCAGTAATTGCATCCCATTGGACTCAGAAAATGTATTGAGTAAAATAGTTGAGTAAAAGTGATAGGGTTCTATATTTTATTTGTATGTCACTCGGTTTTTGTTGGAATACTGTATTCTTTGATATAAATTTATAGGTTTGCACCTTGAGTCCTTTGGATCGCATGGGTTACAGTATATATTACTTCTATACTGTATGCATAATATTCTTGCGGCCTACTATGTGTGTGTGTGTGTGTAGGTCTCAAGCCTTGGGTTTAGAATTGTTACTATTTCAATGGTTTTAAGGCATGAGGCACCTGAAACTATTGTTTGCAACATGTCATCAAATAGACTTAAGTACTTCATTTTGTGAAATAATGTGGGTTTCTGGAGGGAAGCTGATGTGCAAGGGAGGAAGAGAAAGGCTACAGCAGCACTGGGAGGTAGGTATATAAGATGGGAGTAATTTTGTTACAGGACTCAACAATGTTAATACTTGAATAATTAATTCCACAAAGTAAAGACATTTTACATTAATGGCGTGAAAGCAATTTCATCACCATTGTTGCAAAATAACTTGTCAAGAAAATTCCCATAATCATAGTAATAAGAACTGTCTCTTATAAGCACAAACATGGTGGCAAAACACAAACACAGGCCATTACTAAAACAGCGTAGGCTACACTATAATTTGTGGTATGACAACCATTTAGTTACTGCAAAGTTATTTTACTTTTCTGGTGGATAGAAGGGTTGTGGGAAGCATTTGAAAAACACTGCCCATCTCATTTGATTTTTGTCCCCTGGAAATGAAACATTTCTGAGAACTTTCAAATAATTTTTCCTGCCCACCCTTCAGCTAATTTCTGAATAGAAAAGGAACAACTGGAAGTTAGGCCCCCTGAAAAATACAGCAATGAAAAAGAAAAAAATATTTGTTTCTGGATTATTTACAGGTGAGCAGCCCAATTCCTGTGACCTGTTAGAGAGTCATCCAAAGAGGATTCAGGGTATTTCATAAACACCTAATGGATCAATTTATTCCTCAAAAGTGAATTTGAAGATTAGTTAATTCTCTGCTTTTGAAATTTACATAGAGCACTTATCCCTACATGAGGTACCTCTTTAATCAGATTAAAGCCTTGTTAAACTTTGTGCTTAAACCTCTGATAAATATTAAAGAGAAATTTTTGCTCTTTTACTACTTTTCAAATTATTCCTTTGTCAACAGGCAGAAGATGAACAGCCTAATTCCCTTCAGGCTCTTTGAAGCCTTTAATTTTCATGTCATGCACTAATGTAGCTAGGCACTAGAAAAGTTGGGGAGCCTTTTTCTTTAATTTGGAAGTCAACAACCATTTTCCCAGACATTTTCACTAGTAGACTGTAACCTGTGTTTATGTCTATGTAAGAAAGGCCATTTGCCTCTATTAACTCAAAAATCTTTGCTTTAGTTCTTTGGATCATACTGTCTTCAACAGCTATCGTCAGCTGCCTTTTATAAAACTTGAGGCACAAGATGAAATTATTTCTTGAATTAAGTAAATGTTTAATGCTTTTCACTGAATGTGTGGAGGAGGTGAATGAAATTTTCCATGCTGTCCGCACTCCCCATATTCATTTTAAATTAAAGATGGTACCCCCACATGTATGACTGTATATAAATTGGTCTTTTCCATGTTCCAGTTTGGGGAATATGGAGGGCTGACACAGCTCGGGGAGCTGAGCTGTCCGTGTTGCTGTTTGTGAGGGCTAGTGGGGTGCTGATCGCCCGCAGCCCCCTGTTCTCAGGCAGAGAACAGGCAAGTATGCTTAAGACCCCGAGGGTGAGTTGATCTCGGCTGTGGGGGGGATCTATGCAACGATAACCCACCCAGCCTTGAGGTCCTGCTTGTAGACGGGTGGCAAAGATCTCTGCAGCAGCTCTGGAGTCAAGTTTTTGGCTTAAGACCTCCGTACCCAAGCTTCAGCATCAAATTGGGAAGATTGGATTATTTTAATTACTGAAACAGCGATTACAACCCGTAAAGAAGGACTAATAAGGTAAAGATTACTATCTCTCTTTCTGAGAAGAAAATTGGTAAAAGAACTGAATTAAAGTATAAGATAAAAATTGCAAAAGATTTAAAACTTTACTGTGAATGTTCCGGCAAAGTAATTGAGAGAAAAGAACTTTTTAGAGAAGAGCTAATGCAGAAAATAGATTATTGTTTACATACCTGCAGCTTGAAAGAGATAGCGAAGTGTGAGAAAGCTGAAAAATCGTGAGAAACGCTGAGCTGAGAAGAGGAACCGGAAGTGCGTCAGTGCAAAAGAGAGCCTGGCTGGAAGCGGCCTTTGAAGAACTGGAAGAGGAAGAACGCCATTTTGGAGAAGGGAAAGCGCTTGACCTCAAATTGGGCGGAAGTAGGACATTTTGGATAAGGGAAAGGGCATAAACTTCAAGTAAAAACCATAGAGAAAAGACGCCCGACATTTTGGACACTAGGATCGCTAATTTTTAAAAGATTTCGTTAAAACTTGACATTTATACTGAGAAAAGTAAATCAGCCACACCACGGAGCTAAGGAAAAGAGCAGACTTGTGGGAGCGAGGCAAAGCAAGCCCCACGATGTCAAAGAAAGAGTGGCAAATGGTGCTGGACAGTCTTGATAAAAAAGTTGCAGAGGGGAATAGGGAGATCAAAGATATGATACAAGAGATTGTGAAGGACATTAAGGAGCTTAAAGAGACTTTTAAATCAGAGATGGTGGAGCTGGTTAAAAATATTGATGAGGTCAATAAAGAATTACAATCGACACAGCAGAAAGTTAAAACAGTGGAAGATGAAACTGACAAATTGGCTGTATCACACAAGATAGAAACCAAGGGTTTGAAAGGAAGAATGGCCGTGGTAGAATGTAAACATATGGAAAAACAACTTAGGTTTCGCAGAGTCCCGGAAGTGGAAGGGAAATCAACCCAAGAGCAGATTTCAGAAATACTAGCAGAACTTTTGAACAAAGAAGTGGACGAGGTGGCAGCCTTTCTAGATGTGACATACAGAATCAACTCAAAATATGCAGCACAAAAAAATGTACCAAGAGATATAATAGTCCAATTTACAACAAAGAGAATAAGAGAAGAGATTGTGAGTAAGCAATTTCAAAACCCTCTGGAAGTGAGAATAATGAAGGAACTGCCTAGGGGGGTTTTGTTGGAGAGGAAGAAATACAGAGAACTAGTACAAATGTTGAAAGAATTGAACTTTAGATATAGATGGGAAATACCAGAAGGATTGAGCTTTGAATTTCGTGAGATTAAGAGAACACTCAGATCTGGACATGAGATGGAAATGTTCATAAAGGATTATGAAAAAGACTTACCCAAAAGATCTAAAATTTGACTATGGAGTGTAAAATCATATCTTGGAATGTAAGTGGACTAAACTCACCTTCTAAATGTAAAACCACTTTCCACTGGCTATCTAAACAACATTGTAATATAATTTGTCTGCAGGAGACACATATTAGGAAACAAGATGTGACATATTTAAAATTTGCTAAATTGGGGAAAGAATTTGCAGCTGCGTCAAATCAGAAAAAAAGAGGAGTTGTTTTATATATTAAGGATGAGCTGCAACCGAAAATGATTTTAAATGATGCGGAAGCTAGATATATAGCAGTGGAAATAATTTGGAATACAAAGAAAATACTTTTGATTGGGATTTATGCACCTAATGGTGCTAAAGAGAATTTTTTTAAAGATTTACAGAACCAACTGGATGGACTAACATATGCTCAAATAATTCTGGCAGGTGACTTTAATGGAGTAACAAATTTGGACAATGATAAAAAAAAACGAAGGGTTCTCACAAAAAAAGAGGACTTTTGCCAAAATCCTTTTTTGAAATTAAAGATCAGGAAAATTTGGAAGATGTATGGAGAAGAAGTAATTCTAAAACAAAGCAATACACGTTCTATTCTGCGAGACACTTGACATTATCAAGAATTGATATGATCTGGGCCTCCAAAGATTTGGCGGTATGGACTAAAGATGTGGAAATAATGCCTAAAGTAGGCTCAGATCATAATCCAGTAATGTGGAAATTTGGGAAAGGCACCAAAAGACGAGGATGGAGGATAAATGAAGATTTGCTGCAATTAGAAGATAATATAGTGCTACTACAAAGAGAGACCAAATTCTTTATACAATATAATCTAAATAAAGATGTTTCAATTGACAAAGTTTGGGACACCTACAAAGCAGTGATTAGAGGAACTTTAATGGATTTAAATGCAAGAGACAAGAGGAGAAAAGAAGAAAAAAGGCAAGAAATTATGGAAAAGATAAAGGCCAAGGAGTTACAATTAAAGAAAAGACCAGGGAAGAAGAAGCTGTATCAAGAAATAAAAATTTTGCAAGAACAGTTGATAGTAATGAATAATAAAGAATTAGAGTGGGAACTGAAAAAATTGAATCAAAAGTCATTTGAAGGTGCGAATAAACCTGGGAAATATTTAGCGTGGCAGTTGAAAAAGAAAAGGGAGAAAAAAGTAATAACTAAGATTCAAGAAGATGGTAAGACGTTAACAGATCAATTGGCTATTAGTAGAGCTTTTTTTAAGTATTATGCAAAACTGTATCAAAGAAAAGAAGTGAATCTGGACACTATTGATCAATATTTGGACAAGATCAATTTACCAATATTATCAGGAAAATGGAAGGAAAAGCTGAATGCAGAAATAACAGAGATGGAAATAAAAGAGGCTATTCGGACAACTAAGTTAGGGAAGACACCAGGCCAAGATGGAATTACGGCTAGGTTCTACAAATTATTAGAAAATGAACTGGCACCTTTTTTGAAAGTGGTAATGAATGAAATTTTAAAAGGACAAAAGATACCAGAGTCTTGGAATGAGGCCAACATATCATTGATACCAAAAGAAAATCAAGATTTAAGCAATGTCAAGAACTATTGTCCTATTTCATTGTTAAATAATGATTACAAAATTTTTGCAAAAATTTTGGCGGAGAGATTAAAGGACTGGTTAGTCGAGTTTATTGCAGAAGAGCAGGCAGGGTTCCTTCCAAACAGGCAAATTAGAGACAATTTGAGAACTATAGTAAATGCTATAGAATACTACAATAAACACTGTGAAAAGGAAGTTGGTTTCTTCTTTGTGGATGCAGAAAAAGCTTTTGATAATTTGAACTGGAATTTTATGTTTGCCACAGTGGAGAGGCTGCAAATGGGAAAAGATTTTATTCAAGCAGTAAAAGCAATATACAGAGACCAATGTGCGGCAATTGTAGTAAATGACGATTTAACAAAAAAATTGGAAATAAGAAAGGGTACAAGACAGGGGTGTCCATTATCTCCATTGTTGTTCATTTTGATTTTGGAACTGCTATTGATTCAAATACGAGAAGATGATACTATAAGAGGCATAAAGATTAAAGAATTTACCTACAAGGTTAGAGCTTTTGCGGATGATGTGGTGGTTATAGTGGAAGATCCAATACAAAACATGCCGAAGTTGCTTGATAAGATAAAAGAGTTCGGAGATCTGGCTGGATTTTATGTTAATAAGAAGAAATCAAAGATACTATGCAAGAATATGACTAAACAAAAGCAACAAGAGTTAATGGAACTTATTGATTGTGAAGTAACACAAAGTTAAATATCTTGGAATTGAGATAACTGCGAAAAATATTGATTTATTTAAGAACAACTATGAAAAGCTATGGCAACAGATTGATAGAGACTTGATTAAATGGAATAAATTAAATCTGTCATGGCTGGGAAGAATAGCGGCAGTTAAGATGAATGTGTTACCACGGATTATGTTTCTATTACAAACAATTCCAATTATTAGAGATACCAAACAATTTGAAAAATGGCAGAGGAAGATCTCTGACTTTGTGTGGGCAGGCAAGAAACCTCGAGTAAAAATGAAAGTTCTGTGTGACGCTAAAGAAAGAGGTGGACTGCCGTTGCCGAATATTAGATTATATCATGAAGCAATATGTTTGGTCTGGCTAAAAGAGTGGATGTCACTGAAAGACCGCAAACTCTTAACATTGGAAGGTTATAAGAAGTTGTTTGGATGGCATGCCTATTTGTGGCAGGATAAAATAAAAGCTGACCCTATGTTTTTGCACCATTATATCAGAAGGAGCCTCTTCACGGTCTGGAAAAAATATAAAAAATATCTGGGTGAAGGTATCCCCTCTTGGGTGGTACCGTTTGAAGTGATCGATCCGAGAGCTATCTATAATGCAGAACAATGTTTACCATATAAAGAGATATTGATTATGGAACAAAAAACGATAAGAATCAAAACGAAGGAAGAGTTATCCTCCTGTTATGGATGGTTCCAATATAGACAGATTAGAGACCTTTACAACTCGGATTGTTCAAAAGGAGGAATCAAATGGAAAAACTCAGAGTTGGAAGAGACTATACTACAAGAAAGTAAAAAGAAGATATCTAAAACTTATAAAATACTTTTGAAGTGGTATACAGAGGATGAGACAGTCAAAGTACCGATGGTGAAGTGGGCAATTAACTGTCACAAAGAAATAACAATGGAGTCATGGGAATATTTATGGAAAACTACATTGAAGATTTCGACTTGTACCAGTATTAAAGAGAATGTCGATAAGATGATTTATAGATGGTATTTAACGCCTAAGAAAATTGCACTTGGAAATGCAAATATGTCAGATAAATGCTGGAAATGTAAAAAGCATGAAGGATCATTGTATCATATGTGGTGGACGTGTGATGTAGCTAGACAGTACTGGGGAGATATTTTAGAAGTAATAAATGAGATTTTGCAGACCCAAATAAAGAAGAACCCAGAGCTATTGCTACTGAATTTAAGCATGGAAGATGTTCGTATGCAATCCAGAACATTACTATTCTACATGACGACGGCAGCAAGACTTTTATATGCGCAGAAATGGAAGGTGCAAGAAATACCAACTATTGAAGACTGGATGTATAAATTGCTGTACATGGCAGAAATGGATAAAATGACAAGAAAGCTGAGAGATCAGAATCCGGCAGAATTCTTTACTGACTTGGGAAGACTGAAAACATATTTAGAAAAGAAGTGGGACGTGAAAGGGGAACTATGGCAATTTGAAAATTATTAGAATGGGTTTCTTTTTATTGGAAGAGATGGACGCTTTACCATATGGAGTGAAGTATTAGCTAATTGTTAGCTTAAATTTAAGTGGATTTGGAGTTAATAGATAGTTAATAAAGTAGATATTTTATTTAATTGTTAGCTTAAATTTAAATATATCTGAAGTTAACAGATAGTAATAGATAACAGATTTTAAGTTAATAATAATAGACCTGAAGCTAACAGATAGAGCTTAGTTTAACAAAGCAGAATGTAAACATGATATAATGAGTTATAGAAAAAGGGGATAGATTAGGAATAGATTAAGATATAGGGTTGGAAAGCTGTTGGAAGTCCTGAAAAAGGGGGGAGGGAAAGGGTGGGGGAAAATGATATTGAGATGTTATTTGAAAGTTGTATGTATTAATATTCTCACCTAATATTAGGTGAGAATATGGCTCTCTTGCCATTGTCCAGGACGGGAGAGATATGAAGTGGTGATGGTTCCTCGGAGGGGGAGTGTGACACGCTCCTGAAGAAGGTGGCACGAAATCTGTGTTCGTAGCCGGCCCCAGATTGAGCGTGGTGGTCCTTCTTTCCCCTTTACATTGAGAACGGTATCACCTACCTGGAAGAACCTGGGACTGAAATAACAGCATGAGAAGAATGAACAAACTAACTAAAGGAAGTATTTGAAGGACTAGAGCTGGACTGAGTTTCTACCAAACCTAAGTCCATTTGTATACTGCGCCGTCTTTGGATTATTGTATGTTTAGGAATTGTAGTTATGAATGGATTTGTAACACTGTTTGAAGAAGTAAGAGGCACGTGCACTTTGTAAATCACATATTTATTATTATAAGAGAGAATTTGCATATTGAGTGTTGTTGCTTCCTGCAGGGAATTTTCCCTTCTTCTTTCCAACCGGTATTGTTGCAGGAACAGCCATTTTTGGGGTTCCTTATATATGCAGGTGTCCTGGCTAGGGCGCAGCCTTGGAGGGCAGCCTCGCTTATCCAATACATGGATATAATTTACAAAGGCTATTCGGACTTCAGTGGTGCTGCATGGTTGCAGTACGACGAGGAGTTCCGAATGCGGGCTGCCATGAACCCCAATATACCTTGGGACCAGATACACCAGCAATTATGGTTGCAGGTGATGTCTCCGGCAAAGCCTAACTTGGGGGACAGATCTGATAGTGGACACCTGGTCCACAGGGCAGCAACTTCTTCTGGCACCCGCGCCTCCGCGGGGCAGTCGGTTCAGACACGGCTGCTTTGCCTCACAGGGTGTCTGTGCCAGGAAGTCTTGCCCCTATAAGCACGAATGCCCCATGTGCGCTGGGCCCCACGCCTTCACGGCCTGTCCCAGATCCAGGAAGAAGGGTGGTGGTAGGCGCCCCTGGGGGGGTAACCAGCCTCCATCTGGAAAAGGGTCCCAGCCCCATAAATCTGAGAATCCTCAGTGAGTTGTTGCTGGATTACCCTCGGCGGGACAATGCGGTCTACTTGTTCAACGGGTTTGTTTGGGTTTCGCATTCCTTTTCAAGGGCCAAGGTCCCCCTTTATGTCAACGAACCTCAGGTCTGTCGTTGGCATGGAAGGTGTGGTTAGGGATAAGATAGCAAAGGAATGTGCTGCGGGCCGTGTTCTCGGCCCGTTTTCAGCCCCTCCTGTGCCTTGCCTGCGTGTCTCCCCTCTGGGCGTGGTGCCAAAGAAGGCTGCAGGCGAGTATTGCCTGATACACCACCTCTCTTATCCGAAAGGGGCATCAGTGAATGATGCCATCCCCGATCATCTGTGCACGGTCCGCTACACGTCTTTTGACCAGGCTATGCGTGTGGTCAGACGTTGTGGTGTTGGGGCTGAGATGGCCAAATGCGACATTAAGTCAGCATTTCGTCTTCTCCCCGTGCACCCTGATGATTTCGAGTTGCTGGGTTTTGCCTTTGAGGGCCAGTATTACATGGATCGGGCTCTGCCTATGGGCTGTTCGATCTCATGTGCGGCCTTTGAGCGCTTCAGCTCATTACTTGAATGGGTATTGCGGCAGCAGATGGATTGTGGTGATACCGGCCATTATCTCGATGATTTTATTTTCGTTGGGAGGGCTGGCTCAGGTCAGTGTGCGCGCTTGCTGAGAGGTTTTACTGAGCTTGCTCAACGACTGGGTGTTCCTCTTGCGGAGGAGAAAACTGAGGGTCCTGGGACTGTGCTAACCTATTTGGGGATTGAACTTGATACAGTTCAGCAGACCTTTAGGTTGCCAGAGGCGAAGGTGCAAGACCTTCGGGAACGTTTGGCCTCCCTTAAGGATAAGCATAAGGTGTCTCTTCTCGAACTGCAACAGGTTGTGGGGCACCTCAACTTCACCTGTAAGGCTGTCGCCCCGGGGAGGGCTTTTCTTAGGCGTCTGTGTGACGCCATGGCTTCCTTGAGGCTGCCACATCACAGGCTGCACATATCCGGGGGCATCAGGGAGGATTTGGATGTTTGGGAATCCTTTCTCAAATCGTTTAATGGGGTTACCTTCAGGAGGGAGGACCTATTACTTGAGGCCGAACTCCAGATCACTTCTGATGCCTCTGGTGCAACTGGCTTTGGGGTTTATTTTCGGGGGCACTGGTGTGCTGAAGAATGGCCAGCGGACTGGCATGATGGGGTTCTGGATAGGGATCTTACCTTTTTGGAATTTTTTTCCAATATTGGTAGTGATCTGGCTGTGGGGAGGTGAGTTGTCCAACCACACAGTGCACTTTTGGTGCGATAATTTGGCGGTGGTTCAGGTGATTAACTCCCTCACTTCCAGATCGCCTAGGGTAATGAGATTGGTTAGGTTGTTCACACTCCAGTGCCTCCGACTGAACATTTTGTTCCTGGCAAAACACGTTCCAGGGGTGAACAATGGGTTGGCAGACGCTTTGTCTTGCCAACAGATGGAACGGTTTCACCAGCTTGTTCCCGAAGCTGACCTACAGCCCTCCAGGATGCCAGTGGAGTTGTGGCACCTTGGGAACGCGAGGTTCATCGTGCCATTTTGCTAGCCATTGCCCCCAGCACTCGGAGGTCCTATGACCGCGCCGCTCAGCCGTTTGCCGCTTTTCGGCTTGGGGCTGGGCTGCCCCAATTGTGGCCGATTCCAGTAGAGCACATACTGCAATTCTGTGTCGATCGTAGAGGTAAGGGTTGTGCTCCTAAGACAATCAGAGGACAGCTGGCAGCCTTGGCATTTGTAAGCAAGGCGCGCAGTTTGCAGGATTTTACTGGGGACTTTAGAGTCCGCAAAATGTTGGAAGGATGGGTGCGGGAGCTGGGAGCACCAGTGGATGATAGGGAGCCCATGTCCCTGGCCATTCTCAAGGGGTTGGGGGCTACGTGGGCTAGTGTATGTTATTCTGACTTTGAAGCCAAGCTCTTCCATGCAGCGGCCCTTATGGCCTTCTTTGGTGCGCTGCGGGTCAGTGAGCTAGTGGTCCAGTCCACTAGAGACAACTCAAATCGGGCCTTGCTGGCCCGAGATGTTAAGTTGACAGGGGATTCAGTAACACTCACTATTAGGCGATCTAAGACAGATCAGCTACGGAAGGGTTCGATGGTGCAGCTGGGCTCCTGTTCTGATAAGGAGCTCTGTCCTGTGCTTGTGCTGAGAGTATATTTGGAGGCTCGTGGGGATGGGCCCGGGGTGTTGTTTCTCCACAGTGATGGGGCTCCCCTTACTCGCTTTCAGTTTTGGGCTGTTACTGCGCGGGCTCTCGCCAAGCTTGGTTTGGCGGGTGTTAAGTTTGGCACGCACTCTTTTAGGATTGGAGCAGCCTCAACAGCCGCTGCAATGGGTTATCCTGGTCAAGCTATCCAGCGGGTAGGCCGATGGAGGTCTTCGGCTTACAAGTCCTATGTGCGCCCCCTGCCAGGGCCATTATAGTCTCCTAACTGTTGTCTTTTTGTAGGTGCTGTGGCGCGTTGAGGAACGTGTTCTATCCTTATCTGTGAGCACAGCTTCATCTTCTGGGCCGCCCACCAAGCTAAGAGGACGGCGTTTGGGTCACAGCTTGGCCTGAGCTGGTGGGCTATGGTGGAGTGGCAGGGCCGTCGAGGCCTGCGTTGGCCTGGCCTGCTTCCGCTGTTGTTTGAGGGGAGGTGTGCCCCTCCGCCTCATATTCTCGTCATTCACCTGGGAGGTAATGACTTGGGCTTGGTGAAGGGCAAGGCCCTGTCACTGCAGGCACAGGCAGACTTGCAGTTGATAGGCAAGGTCTGGCCTGGTGTCTTAATTATGTGGTCCGATATACTTCCCAGGAGGGTTTGGCGGGAGGCCTTGGATTCTAAGGCAATAGAGGGAGCACGTTATAAGGCCAATAAGGCTTTGCACAAGGCTTTGGAGAAGGGGTTGGGGGTTTATTTGCCCCACCCCGGTATAAGGGCTAATTTGCCAGACCTCTACCGAGGTGATGGAGTTCATCTTTCTTTTAAAGGCAACAACATATTTCTAGACGACTTGCGGCGGGGGTTGCTGGAGGCTTTACGCCATGTATGGGGCGTCGAGGCCTAAGCAGAGGCTTGACCTCGTCGGTGGCAGGTTAGAGTTGGGATTTGAGAGCGGGCCGGTGAGTACCCTTGGCACATCCTCATTGGTGGGGAATTGGGGTCTATCAGGAGCGGCTGCGGCCCTACGGCTCAGCTGCGAGGGCAGACTGCCTGGTGGGACCTCCCAGACAAGTCCTTGTCTCAGGCCGTACGGCTTGGGGTGTTTGGAGCTTTATGGGGGGAACCATTCGCCTGGCTGGCCGGGCCCAAGCCATCTCCGTTGGATGGCTCGCACCCGGGGCAGTGGGTCTCGCCCAGACAGGTTCAAGGAGGAGGTCCCATGGGACCACTGGCTTGTCCTGTATCGCTAGATAGCTCCCCTTGTTGCCGCTGTTGGTGTTATGTTGTTGCTTTAATAAACTAGCCCTTAGTACCCAAAACCTGTGTCTGCCTCTTTCTTCTGACTAGGGTAGCAAGACGGCAACCCCCAGCTGCGGTGCAGCCGTTAAGGCTGGGTGCCTCTTTTGCTGCCCTGGAAGGAGAGAGAGCTAAGCTCCCCTTCCAGGACCCAGGGGGTGGGCGGAGCCACGTGTTTAGGCACGTTTCGCCCGTTGCCCCCTTCAGTCTGCGCCTCAAGCTCGGCCCACCCTCCGCACCCTGTAACAGGACAGGATTAGCCGGTTGCCTCTTTTGGGGCCAGGTAGGAATTTTTTCCCCCTTTTGCAAATTGGCATGGGCATCAGGGGTTTTTCACCTACCTTATTCTGTTGTGGTGGTGGTGGTAATTGGCAAGTGGTGCCGTAGCCTGTTAGGTTATTGGAAGGTTAGAGTTGGGATTTGAGAGCGGGCCGGTGAGTACCCTTGGCACATCCTCATTGGTGGGGAATTGGGGTCTGTCAGGAGCAGCTGCGGCCCTACGGCTCAGCTGTGAGGGCAGATTGCCTGGTGGGACCTCCCAGACAAGTCCTTGTCTCAGGCCGTACGGCTTGGGGTATTTGGAGCTTTATGGGGGGAACCATTCGCCTGGCCGGCTGGGCCCAAGCCATCTCCGTTGGATGGCTCGCACCCGGGGCAGTGGGTCTCGCCCAGGCAGGTTCAAGGAGAAGATCCCATGGGATCACTGGCTTATCCTGTACCGCTAGTTAGCTCCCCTTGTTGCCACTGTTGGTGTTATGTTGTTGCTTTAATAAAGTAGCCCTTAGTACCCAAAACCTGTGTCTGCCTCTTTCTTCCGACTAGGGTAGCAAAGGCCATTTGCCTCTATTAACTCAAAAATCTTTGCTTTAGTTCTTTGGATCATACTGTCTTCAACAGCTATGGTCAGCTGCCTTTTATAAAACTTGAGGCATAAGATGAAATTATTTCTTGAATTCAGTAAATGTTTAATGCTTTTCACTGAATGTGTGGAGGAGGTGAATGAAATTTTCCATGCTGTCCACACTCCCCACATTCATTTTAAATTACAGATGGTACCCCCACATGTATGACTGTATATAAATTGGTCTTTTCCATGTTTTCAGAAACAATAAAAAGTGGAATTTTTATTTGTGGAGACCCCATCCAGGGGGCATATAATTGTATACAGGAAGGCTTTAATCTAGCTCTAACAAAAACGTATGACAGTTGGGGGATAAGTTCCACTGTTCCCCTTCACGTATGTGAAAACACCTTTTGTTTTCACATTCACTTTGACAATTTATAAAAATATGCATTCTGTCTTTTTAAGATTAGTAAGAAGCTATGCTTGTTCAGGATGGTTCAGTTTTAAGAATGCTTGTACCATTTCTCATTGTTATTATTATTTAAAACATTTATTAGCCACCTTTTCACCTTAGAAGAGCTCAATGTGGCTTACAATATGGAACAGAAGCCAATAGAAAAATACATTTAAAACAGTTTAAAAACTACTAATTCATTAAAAAGTGGCTAAACAAAAGCTATACAAAATAAATAAGTCTTCAGCTCCCCCCTGCAGATAGAGAGTGAGGGGGCCTGGTACACTTTCCTGAGAGATTGTTCCATAAATGTGGGGCTGCCACCAAAAAGGCTCTCTCTTATGTACCCACCAACCAAGCTTCTTTGTTAGGTGGAGCAGCCAGGAGGGTCTCTTCTTGTGATCTTAACTTCCAGGCAGGAATGTATGGGAGAAGATGGTCCTTCAGATACCTGGTCCCAAGTCATGTAGGGCTTTACCAACACCTTCAATAGGGCTTGGTAGCAGACTAGTATCTAGTATAATTGCCGTAATATTAGGGTCAACTAGGGTTAATGTGCGGCTTGTGAGATATGAACACATGAAGCTGCTTTATCAAGCCCAGTACAGACAGCAGCCCCATGCATTCATTGAATGTGTAGGAAGAGAAAGCAAGCTCACTGGCTACATTCCCTGTCTCTATGTGATTACCTGATTGTTGGGAGAATGCAACCACATGGAGGAAGTGGCTGCTTTCCAAACATTACTGATCACAGTGAAAGAGATTTGTGAGGCCACTTCATGAGGTTGCATCCTGCAGATGACCAGGCAATTGTACAGAGGTAGAGACAGAGCTAGGGCACTTGTGCAATTCTTCTTCCCTGTGAGTAAACTGTAAGCATGGGACAATCATCTGTACTGGGCTACAGAGGCAGACCATTATTCTATCAAGGTCAGTATTCGCTACTGGCAGCAGCTT
The DNA here is from genome assembly GCF_028583425.1 of Eublepharis macularius. Taxonomy (NCBI): domain Eukaryota; kingdom Metazoa; phylum Chordata; class Lepidosauria; order Squamata; family Eublepharidae; genus Eublepharis; species Eublepharis macularius. Next base: position 75,130,491 of record NC_072795.1, read on the forward strand.
TCCAGAGTCACATGTAGAGGTCTTCCACATCATCTACTACATGATTCTTTTAACAGGATGTGGCAGGGATTAGAACTACATCCTTCTACATGCAAAGCAGATGCTCTGTCGCTGAGCCACAGCCCCTCCCCACCAGGAAGATTTTTAAAAGGAAGCTGATGACTTAACAGCAAGCTGGGTTGGCACTGGGTGCAAGGCGAAGTGGAGGCGGGATTAGTTGTAGGAGGAGGAGCACCCAGCGCCATTATACCCAAGCATCCGCAGGAACAGCTGGTCACCTTCCCACCCTCCACTGATTAAGGACTACTGGGGGGGGCACTGTCACAACTTTATGGGTCAGTGGTTTTTGAGGCATTGGGCCGGATCCCAATAGGGTGAGTGGGCCTTCAGGACTGCTCACCCCAACGGATCTGGAAGCAAGGGTCGCCAGGCGGGGCCGGTGACAGAACAATGTGTGCCAAGGTGCCAGTGGGAGGCTGGCGGGTGATGCATCGGTTGGCAGCCAGGCCTACGATGCCAATGGGGATCCATGCCCAGATGCCAGGCCACTGCTCTATCCAGCTGTAATCAATAAAGTTGTGGCCATTTCTAACCCAAGCAAGTGTCTGGTGTGATTCTTAGCCTCCATGCAGTCTGACATAGCACAGAGGTGACAACATGCAGCCAAACCAATCAGTTGTGCTTTCAAGGAGCCTAAGATTGGCACTTATCCACATCAAACATTAAGCACAGGAAAGTACATAGTTCATTCAGTTTTGTGTATTTGTCACTGGGGCCTTGACTATGAAAACTCAAAGGGAAGAAAAATTGAAGAGCAATTAGTGGATTATAAATCAAGTTAGTTTTCCAGGAATGTGGTTAGCTTACCTGAAAGTGACAATTGCTTTCATTTGGAAACACCCATTTGCTAGGCTGGCACAACCCTGCATTAAGGATTAGCAAGCACATTAAAGATACAGAGGTGCATTGACTCAGGGGTTTATAAGCACACATGGCCAGATATTTTAAGAGTTTTGGCATAATGCTTCGTGTTGTTAATGATTATTAGCAAGGTCTAAAATACACGAAAGACAGACTGGGAGTACTACGGGTTGCTTGCTCAGGCAGGAGGCAAGAGAGGGCTGTTGAGGTGTAAATGAATGAATTGTTAAAGCCAAGCAAGACTTCTGCTTTGTCAGATTCTGCCTCTGTTGGAGCTATTAATATATATATATGAATATTTTTGACCCCTCCCCTCTCTTTGAAAGCAGGCTGCAGACCATTCTATCACTTCATTCTGTTCCTACCAAGGAATGGAAAAGGTCAAGAAGAAGTTGCACATACAAGGCCAGGAAGCAAGGACCGAGGGGCTACCAGTCTCAGCTTCAAATTCTTAGACAGGAAAGGAAAGGGATGCATCCAAATATATTTGACCTTTGAATATACCCAATGTCATCCATGATAGTAGCACAATAGCAAGGATGATAAGAAGTGCATACTGGGCATGGAAGCTTAAAGAAAAAAGAAGATGACATGTTTTGATTCAGAATAACTCATTTGGCTTGCTAGAGAGAAAACCATTCAGTAAGAACACTGGCAAATGTTTGTGGCAGGTTCATATGGCTGTACTGGACTATTTGTTTTTCTGTTTCAGAAAACTACCTTCTGCCTCAGTGGATTTCCATGTCTTTTTAATAATCAGCCATAAAGAATCTTCTGAGAAGTTTGGTAGGATGGCAAAAGAACAATAGGATTTATAAGCTGGAAGCTTGTCAGGAATTTGATGCTATCATAATGGGCCAATAATCTATTGTTACATATAGTGACAGGCAGGAAGCCTGTGAAGAACCACAGTAAACAATTTGGAAATTCCAATGTACTATTTAAAATCTCTCCCTCCAGAATTCCCTCCAGGGTTGCCCCCCACCCCCGCGTTTCCTATAAATTATACTTTGCTAATGTCAAAATGCCATCCCTTCAAGAGCATATTTATTGTTTAATAGGGTAATGCATTTTTTCTCTTGGTTAATTTACGTGAGAAGTAGAGACATTGGGTGCAATCCTAAATAGTTCGACTAAGAAGTAAGGCCCATGTTATTCAATAGGGATTACTCCCAGGAAAGTGACTTTAGGATTGCAGCCTTTTTCTGGGGTGACCCCATTATGCTGTTTTCATCATCCAGGCAGGGGCCAGCTACTTACTTACTATAGCTACTTCTAGGCTATATTGTGCCACTGGGCAAGTTCAAAACTTCAAGGCAATTAGTTAAAATGGTGAGATTAGTATTTCAAAATTGTTTTCTTAATAAGCAAAACTAGTAAATGGATAATGGTGATGAGCTGGTAATAATATGGCATCCCTCCGCCCCAACTTCTGGAATTAGCCATCCACCATGTACTGGTCTCCATATCCAGTATCTTCTAGTACTTCAGAACACAACAGTTGACCCTAGGCATGGACATAACACCTAGGTGAACATACCTATCTTGAACTCCCTTGATTATATGTAATACAAACTCTTGAATGAATTACCTCAATAATCTCTGACAATATCATCTTGAGCGCAGTACTCTATAGAACAGCTTTGCAAAGGCCCCATAACTATATGAGCTACAGGGCCACATAATTTTTGCTAGTGGCCGCTTTTGTATAGTTTGTAAATGAAATCTCATTTACTGGGGAAGAAGCGCATACCCCCTGAGGCCATGGTTGGGTTATTAAACAGATCAGTTTATATTGTGGAGCTTGAAATCATTTGCTGTTCATCCTCTCTTTGCAGCAGCATTGTTGGCTCCTATATCCCTCAAATGACTGTCATCAGATCGATGCCATTGCCTGTTTGTGTCTGCACAGTCAGCAGCATCTATTTGAGAAGAACAGATTGCAAGATTAGCTGGGTTCATGGGCACTGTAGTGCACAGTGACACACTAGTAGTAAGTCTGAAGTAAAAAAATTGAAACTGACCCCTCCCCTTTATTATGTGCCTTTTCAAAACTGGAAAGCAGCAGCAGCAGATGCAAGAAACCAGTCTGATCATGTGAGAAAAAAATTGTGAAACTCGTCTGTATCTTAACAGCTCACTAAATGATCAGTTCCCTGCTTTCAAACATCAAGCAGGATGTGAGTCAAACTGAGGGGGTTATAGAGAATAACTAAATTGACTTGTAGTACATTAAAAATCATGCCAGTTGTTGAAGACCAACAAGCAACAGCTTTCAGAACTTTGAAAGGCAGAAGTGACTCCCATCACCTAAGGTAACCTAAATAATTATAAATAGTTCATTAAGTCAATAAATATCCAATAAATGGAATACCTAAAAACTCGTCACCATTTAAAGATACATCAGCAATTATTAGAAGGTACTGTCTATATAATCTCATATAAAAGTTCTTTATGCATCTTCTCTACAGGTTCAAAGAAAATGATCCAGCAGTGGTTCCCAACGGGTTCTAAGGTAAGTTTTAGTCTTTAGAATTTTATAAACATCAGCTCATTTCAATATTTTTGTTTTTCAGAGCTGTGTTCTTCCCGTGGGATGCCACTGGCCATGGTACTGCCCAACAGACCACTAGCCATGCCTGTTTCGCACTCTGTGCTTTTTCAAGGACTAATATCAATTAACCTAAACAGAAAATAAACTTTATAACAACCAGTTGCTATAAATAAAGAATGGCTAAAGGTCCATTCTTTATTTATAGCAACTGGTTTTTATGAAGTTTACTATTTATAATTATTTATATTTACATTTATGATATAACATGCACTTTAATCAATTGTTAAATAGAATCGTTGGTGTTAATTGAGAATAATTGGTGTTAATTTTTGGTGGGAGAACTGTTGTTTAGCTTACCTGGAGATTGGCAACTCTTAAACATGTCACTTAATTGCTTCCAGATAAGTTGTTCTGCTCACTGAAGTGGAGGACTATAATGTGAAGGAGGAAAAATAGTAATTTCCACAGCTCCTTCATATTAATTCAAAGTAGACTTTATGCCTTAGATTTTAATAAATAAAAAAATGATTCCATGTAGGAATTAATATAGCAAGACTTACTCTTCAGTTACTGGCAAACACGGGAGAAGGAGGCAATGATTCAATCTATACTATTGATATATGCATTAATAAAATGATGGCTTCTTTGAAATATAAAATGTTTGCAGTTTAAAAAAAAAAGAAGCTGTTAAAATTAGTAGGCAGAAAGTATTTGAAACAAACAATACAGGGTAAATGAGTAATAAGGATGGATAAAGATTACAGTGTAAGCCACCTTAAGTTCCTACAAGGTAGCTATTTTTTTTATAAAATAGGTAAATAATAGCAAGAGTTTGGTTCAAAGTCTCCAAGAAAAGTGGCCCCTAAGTTTGCCAATAGGTATGGTTTAAAGTCACAGTTCAGCTACAATTTATTGGGTAGAAGCTGCAAAGCAAACAGTTCATGAAGTCCTAGGATGTTTTCAGCATCTGCTTGCCATTTGAATATTGGAGATAATAAAAAAACAAGTGTTCTTCCAAAAGAATTATACTAGAGAAAAGAAGTACAACCAAGTAATTTGCTTCTGCAACTAATTTCTCTTGTCCATAGTTTTGGAAACATCAATACTTTGGCAGCCAGTGGTTTGGATAACTGGAATAAAACCTACTCTTCCAGGAGGGAAAAAGGAATTATCTATAGGTTCATTCCTAATATCTAAATGCAAAAGAATATTTCTCAGCAATGAACTAGCATGAAATGAAATAAACTTAGTTCAATTGAATCGCACCACACATTTTGTATGTATGTATGTATTTTGTATGTATTTTTAATAACACTTGAGAAAATGTTTTTTGTAGTGATCTTAAGGTTCTTTTTAACCTAGCCACTTAAGTTACCAGGAAACAAGGAAATCTCCAGACTCTGTAAAGAGATCAAAATATATGAAACTAGTATTCTAATTTGATAGATGTAGACCAGCCAGAAGTGTTCATAGTTGCTAGTTGATCCTGTCTTTGTATTCCACCATTCACAGTGGAGGAGGCATATGACAAAGGGAATGCCTTTTCCCCTCCTTTAACCCTCATTTTCCTCCATTATTCAGCCAAATTTCTCATTCAGTCCAATTGAGGAGATTTTTACATGGACGCAATGTCCTCCACTTTACAACGATTGGAACAGGAATTGTTGGAAGGACCATGGGACACATCCAGATCTGGATCCAAATGTGGATACTATCTGTACTGCATTGCTTTCAGTGGATGGGATGTGAATTTGGACATATATCTAAATGCATATTCCACTGAAATCTATGCAGTCCAGATAGACTACATGGGAACTTGGGTGCACTTAAGGACTGAAGTCCCACGGTCCTTGAAACTATGCAACATTTAAGTAAACCATAGTGCTATTGTATGTATTTCAGTACTGGTCTCTGTCTCTTCTTGTATGGTGGGTGGGTTTTGGTGTGTCAGTGAAGTACAGAGCAACGCTGTCAGAAGTGTAGGTTTGTTCAAGAGTCTGAATATATTTTATTTATTTATATTTCAATTTATATACCGCCCATCCCAGGGGCTCTGGGCGGTGACCGGTTTAAAATCGATAAAAACAAAAAACAACAATACTAAAATCAATATACAAAACAATAATGAAATAAATTAACCAAGTGCAACGGTGGGGAGAACCCTCCCCCACCCCAAAGGTGGGAGGCCGACATGGCACCGCCCCCTTCAACCACCGAACGCCTGGTGGAACAGCTCTGTCTTACAGGCCCGGCAGAATGATAATATGTCCCGCTGGGCCCGGGTCTCCATTGAGAGAGCGTTCCACCAGGCTGGGGCCAGGACTGAAAAGGCCCTGGCCCTGGTTGAAGCGAGGCGGGCTTCCTTAGGGCCGGGGACCACCAGTAAATATCCGCTGATCGAAGCGGTCTCCGGGGAACATACAGGGAGAGGCGGTCCTGAAGATATACCAGTCCCAACCCGCTCAGGGCTTTAAAGGTAAGAACCAACACTAAGTGCTCAAAGCTGAGACACGAGACTAAGATGCATCCACCCCCTTCAGGAATCAATGGTCTCATCAGCAGAAGAGAATCAAATGTTCCAATGGTGATGGAAGCAGAGGAATTCTTGGGCAGCAGCAGTAATGGAAGGAGACACTCGTGGAGGAACTTTCACAGACAACGGCAGTGTCACTTCAACTAACCCTGGTTAGTACTAGGCAGAAGAAGGCAATGGTAAACTACTTCTGCTAATCTCTTACCTTCAAAACCCTATAATGAGACAATCCAAAATGAAAGAAGATATAGTGCTGGAAAACCAGACCTGCAGGTTGGTTGGCACTCAATTGGCTACTGGGGAAGAACAGAGGACAAATAGAAATAGCACTGTTCTTAATGATGGGATGGGAATAAAATTGAAAGGATGTCCAGTTGTGAATGTGAACAGATAAAAAAGGAACGTCCAAAGCTGTGCGACACATATAATAGGAACACGGAATGTGAGAAGTATAAAGCCAGGTAAACTAGAAATTGTAAAACAAGAAATGGAACGTTTAAACATTCCTGGATGTGAGTGAACTAATGTGGACTGACTCAGGACATTTTCAGTCAGAAAACCACAAAAGCTTTTACTGCAGAAATGACAAACTCAAAAGAAACAATATTGCTCTACTAGTGAGACAAAATATAGCACAAACAGTCAAGAGCTACAAAGCAAAGTGTGACTAATATCCATTAGACTTAAGGAAGGCCTGTTAACATAACCATCATTCAAGCCTATGCTCCAACTACAGATGCTGAGGAGAAAGAGGCTGTTTTCACACGTACCTGCAAGCATCCAGAAGATCGTGTGAAACTCATGGCATGAAGCATCTTCCTAGCACGATTTCCTGGCATGATCCCCTTTAGTGGCGTGATGACGTCAGAAATCACGCCATTAAATGGGATTGTGCCGGGAAATCATTCTATATCACTTCTCCAGAAACATGCTCAAGGCTAATAAAAAGGCTAAAGCACACAGTGCATCCAGAAGAAATGTTACATATGAAATGCCCCAAACCTTCACTTGCACTTGGAATGAAGGAGAAAACGTAAATCCAAACGTTTGAGTTAAAAGCATGCCAGTGTTGTGTTGTGTAGTGATTAGTATTGGACTTTGAGTTGATAACACTGGGTTGTGAAACTCATGAAGATTTGAGGGTGGAGCCTGGGGAGGATGAGGTTTAAGGTTTGGGGAGGGACTTCAGAAGTGTATAATGCCATACACTGCACCCTCTAAGGCAGCTTTTTTCTCCAGCAGAATTGGTCTCTGTGGTGGTCATAAGATCTCCAGGCCCGCTCCTGGAGTATCGTGCAACCTTAGTTGGACCATAACCAGCCAGGACAAAGAAAACTCTTTAGTCTGGCCTGTTGTTGTTAAGATATATATGGGAGCTGCAGCATTTCTGAGACTTGCCCTCAGCCCTTCCCCCTTGTGATTTGTTGGAGAGCTCAGTCCATTTAGCATTACTAATATAATTTTGATGCTTGAAATGCTCTTCTTAAAAAGCTTTAACACAAATTCATCCTCCAGTTCTCTATTTCCTGGGGGAAATAAACGAAACTGTCTCAATTATGTTTTTCTTCTATACTTTAATACTCAGATACTTGCAGATTATCCCCTCTGAATCCATTGCCAATGAACACTAAGTTAGCATGTGACAGATTTTTCTTCATGTAGAATTTAAAAATTAATCTGTTATGAAAATCAAATGGCTCAGCTCCAGAAAAAAAACCTCTACTGGAAATTAAACTTCTTAGCCATTTTTATGTCTCCATACAAATACTATCTAGTAGGCAATATATTATTTACAGGTATATGTATGATTTTGTAGGTATGTGTGTTTAAGTAATACAAAAACAGCCCACTACTGTATCAAGGTTTAAATTTTATAACCGGCGACGTTTTAATATGTGTGTATGCATGCAAGAGAGCACAGTTCATGTACTGTTTCGCTTATGATCCAAAGTGCAAAAGAAAATTATATTTTATTTGTATGTTTTCCTCTGTGGACAAATAGCTTCAGGAGATTCAAATACATTTCGGAGAACAGTGGCTGAAAGGCTTAAGTATCCTTTTTGTATAGCAGTATTTTTCAATTTGAGGCCCCTTTCCAAAGAGGGAGATACCATAGAATCCCAAACTGCAAGAGAACCAGGCTTCAGGATATTGTGGCCCCTATCTTGCTCCCTGGTTTTGAGGGGAGGTTTTGCATCTTTCATCTTTCAAATTGGGAACTTTTAAGTTATTCTTGTCACCTTCCATGTATTGCAGTACATATATGATATGCGTACTTAGTAATACCAGCATCATGAGCTGGTATGAGCCTCTCAGGACTGAAAAACAGACTTCATAAACCACATTTAAAAAAGAGCTTTGATAATCTTCAGAGGGACAAATATGAAAAAGATGAAAAGTGATTACCACCAAAGTTCTTCCACTTTTATTTCTGTATACTAATGAGACAATAGATGTATTCAGCTTCTATGCACTCCCATGAGAATGTGCTAAGTGGTTACAATAAACTTTGGAGACCTTGCTCCACCTCAGACTATATTGTCTGAAAGATGGTGGATGGTTATGAGGGATTAGGACCTCAGTTGTAGTGCACTAGTTGTGGAATATTTTCCATGCATCTGTCAACTAGACAAATTTGGGGCTTTTAAATTATATTTATTTTCCTCAGCATTAAATTATTGGTCATTATTGTATTGTGTATGTTTCTCCTTCATTTTTTCCACCTTGGAAATTCAAAGCAGCAGCAACTTAGAATATCATTCTTCCCTCCTCCATTTCCCCACAACTATGACCCTCTGAGGTGGGCCACACTGAGAGTTTGTGATGGGTCCAAGGCACACAGCAAGCTTTCATAGATGTGGGTAGTCAAACCTGGGTCTCCCCAAGTCCTCATCCACAACTCTGTGGGCTACACCACACCAGTTCTCACATTTTAGGAACATCCCTTCATCATGAGATGCCTCAGAGTGCTGCTGTTTTTTTTTTCTTTTTTACATGTGTTCTGATGGAGCAACCTGCATTATTCCTGTCATCCATGCTTATGACCTAAAATAAGTCCAGGCCTAATAACACCTTACACCACTGATGACATGAATCAGGCACCCCAAGCCAATTTGTAGATCCCATGTTTGCTCCAAGTGAGAAAATAAGTGAGTTGGCAGTGCGTGGAAAATGGTTGCATGGGAAGGACAGAGTCTGCCTTCTCTTTGAAGTCCTCACATTGGCTGGGCATCTGCCGAGCTCAAGCTAGTAATGCCTTGCGGTACATTTGTTGGAGGTACTGGCAGAATGACATCCATGACTTAACCAAAACCTTGAACCCTTCAGATAATTTTGAAGACTAATGATTTTTGTTTATAGAGTGGAATTCTTCTAGTTTTTTAAAAAGATTACTAGTTAGTGTTTTCATAATAATTTTATAATTGTGAATTTGTTGTGTTTTTTAAAGCCATTTTAAAATTCAAAATTGGTCAAGAGAGTGGGGCATAAAATACTAAAGTAAATAATGATATCTTACTTTCTCATTTACTATGTTTCCTAAAGTGATCTACAATGCAACAGCTTGCATGATCTAGACAGTATAATTCTATTTTAAGTAGAGCTGATGAGATTCTCAGCTACAATATTATTCTGGACTTATTCTTATTGGCTTTCTCCACAGCCATTTTCCTCCCCTTCACACCTGTTTAATAACATAGCTTTACTTACTGCTACATTTCATTATCTTCTTTGGGAGAGGTTGTGAATTAATACCAAAAAGATGGGAATAACTTGTCTATGTCATCTGAGTGTATATATTATTTAATTTATTCTCCTCTGGGTACCAATGCCCCTCCTTGGACCTTTCTGTTTTCTGTTTGCTCATAGCTGTAATTGGTGAAAATGAATTAAATTTTTAAATACATGTGATCATAGCCATGTTTTCCCAGAATCTTCTAACCAGCATCTTCTAACCTTGCTTTAATTCTCTGATTATACGTTTAACTATGATTTCATATAGAATGAATGTGCAAGAAGGAATGTAAAAATGCAAAAGATCAGCTGTGTTATAAGAGCTTTTCAGTAGAGAAAGTAATGGGTATTTGAGAAGCAGAGGATAGGCAAGCAGGGCTGCAGTTGGACTGCTTGAACAAGATCAAAACGGCAGCTGCAGAGGCCTTGGCTCCTGTGCATAGTGTAACATTGTATCAAACATTTCCTGAAATAAGTATTTCAAACATAGCTTGCACTTTGTTGGGAAATAGCTCTAGAATAGAGAAGTGGATCTAGCATGCTTTCATCTTAGGATATTGTCACTGGGATATTAGTAAACACTAGCCCCAAAGTATAGCAATTTAGAGCTTCCTTTTTGTAAACAAAAAAGCATGTAGGGTATAAAATATTCCTGGAGAGCTAATGATTTTTTTCATTAGGGTGTTTTGTTACCCCAGTTCCAAAAATGTATTGGGGTACATACATACCCCATACTGCTCTTTTAAAATAGAAAAAAAAAGCTTCCAGTGCTTTGGAGAGATAATAGCCTCTCATGATAATGTATTTACCAAGTGTTCTATTGTTTGTAATCTGGAGAGCTGGGTTTGATTACCCACTCTGCTTGAAGCCTGCTAGGTGACCTTGTGATTACCTTTCCTGAATACCTTGGACAAAGTTTACCGCACCACATAGCTATATGTTTTTGGGGTTGCACAAATGCCCCAGATAATGAACAGCATTAGCAATTACTAGAGTTTCTGCTTCATGAAAAAGTGTGTTTCCTGGCTTCTGTGTCTGGATATTATGAAACATAAACTCTTCTGCCACCACAAATAGGTTTTTTTCTGGAACATTTTTCTACCACAAGTCACACTAGAATTTGGCTTGGGTCATGAATATATGCCAGAATTCAATCTGTAAAAGTTTTTTTCCAAGGAAGTAAGTGTTAAAAAGAAATTTTCAATTGCTTTCCCATAGAGATCATCTGTGCATAATAAAAATATACTTTGTGAACCTATTCTTTTTTATGCCATGTTCCCAGACAGATGAATACAAGAGGGGACCCACAAGGACCCCTCCTCCACCATGTTCCTTTCCCCTCCTCCACCTTCATTTTCTCTCCTCCACCATGTTCTCTTTCCCTTCCCTGCCCTCCATAGCCTGTCTCATTTTCTTGTTTCTTTCTCTCCTTCACCTGCCCTTGTCTGTACACCTTCCCCTCTTCCCCCCAAGCAGCTTATGGCCAACTGGTGTGGTGCTGGCTGAGCCAGGCCCAGTTGCATGGTGGAATCTGCAAGAGCTTGCGGGGGTACTTCACTTTCCCCTGTACCCCCTTCCTCACACTATTTCCTCTTTCCCTCCTAGCAGCCTCCATAAGCTCACCTTTCCCTGCATCCTTCTCTCCTTCAAACCCATGAAACAACTTACCATTTATCTAACCCCCTCCTTCATCTATATTTCTTAATTTACTTCATTTATATACTGCCTCTCTCCACAATGGGGATCTGTAGCATCTGCCATCAATCTCATTTCCTCCATATTATCATCACAACAACCCTGAGCGGTAGGTTAGGCTGAGAGTGTGTCACTTTTACAGCAGAGTGGTGATTCAAATCTAGGTGTCCCAGATCCTACTCTGAAACTCTAACCATTACATTATGGTTAGCTGGGGGGTTGCTATTGAACAGAAGCAAGTAGCTAGGCATAGGTGAATCATCCAAATCATGTGGCATCAGGTCGCTGCTGATTGCTGCTGGGCCTGACCCCAATGAGTCCTCCCTCAAAGGTCGAAACAACCCTGGAAATAATAATAACATTAATAACATTTGATTTATATACCACCCTTCAAAACAACTTAATGTCCACTCTGAGAGGTTTTGTCAGGTCTCTGGGTGACAGGCTATGGTAGATAGATCCCTGTACCCTCACAGCAAGCACTCCATGGTCTTGGTTGAAAAGGCTTTATTCAAGGAATCAAATCATGTTCATAGATATGTCCACAGGTTGATAAGAAGTTGATAGGAATAACAAGATCTGTAAAACTATGGCTCATATAGGTCCTAAGTACTCATCCCCCCTCCCAACAGGAAAACATAACTTTTGGCGCAAATCAGTCCTGAGAACTCCCTAAATAGTTTACATGCTTCATCTAGACAGGAGAGAGGCAATAGATTAAAAATGAAACACAGTATTCTTCTTCCCCCTGAGAACTAGCAGGTTTGCAAGGTCAGAGACACTGAGCTTCAGGCACAAAAGATAAGACACTCTGGAAACAACAGGCCTGTGAATACAAGGCAAGTTATGGCATCAGCAATATGATATCAGGACACAGCATAGAACAGTGGTTCAGCACAGAATAATGGTTCATAGCAACACATCAGCCAAAAATAATGTCATGGATGGGTGACAGACATGACAGGTTTACAAAGTGTTTTATTATTATCCTCATGACAATCACCCTGTGAGGTGGATGGGGCTGAGAAAGCACCAAGAAGCTGTGATTGACCCAAGGTAACCCAGCTGGCTTCAAGCAGAGTGGGAATCAAACCTGGTTCTCCAGATTACAAACAATAGAAGACTGGGTAAACACATCAACCCCATAATGACTGCATGTCAGACCTTGCAGCCTGTATTCCAACACTTTTATCATTTTGGGTTTTTTTAACACACACACACCAGTTTGGGGTTTTTTTTGTAGATTTCAGATTTTTTTTTTTTTTGCAAACCTGGGGCATTTTTCAGGTGTGTAGGAAGATTGGTCTTGTATGTCAATGGGCCCAGTTTCTGGGTTTAAGTATCCTCAGATTAGGACGACTTGGCTATTAGTATACAAAATAACTTAATCTGTTCTTTAAGGTCCACAATAAATGTGTAGTCTCTCTTCTGGACTGAGCACAGTCATCGTCTGAATCATTTGGGAGATTAGTGATAAAAGAACTATGAATATTATCCATAATTGTCAAGACTAAACTGATGAGACTGATCTTTCTAGTTTACAATCCGATTATGAGCAACAGTATACTTGATGAACAATAGTCTTACAGTACAATCCTAAGGAAAGTTACTCCAATCAATGGGCTTAGTCTGGAGTAACTCTGTTTAGGATTGCACTGCCAGTTTTCCTATTTATAAGAAAACTAATAGCCCATTCTAACCCCCACAAAACATGGCAACAATATCTCTGTACCCCAATAGTCTTGATGTGCTTAATTAAATCTGACCATGCTTGGCAGTTTGATGCAAATACCAAATGTATAGGTGTAAAAATATAAAACAAAGTAAAGATCGGGAATTGGCATGTTAATATTTCCATAATAATTGAAGTATGTTGAAGCACAGTATTAAGAAATATGCTAAACTAAACTGATACAACTGTCAGCAAAAAAAAATAATAAAGTGTTTGCTCCAAGGGAAACAAAATAAGGTGAAAATTTGAGGTATAACTGACTAAGGGCATGGTATAAATTGAAATGAAACTGAACTCCCGTGGAAAGCCTTGTAATTGCCAAGTGCAAAGATGCCCCTGATATACTGATGACTGGATTTACTAATCAGTGAGACATTTGCAGAAGTGTGCTGGCTACACAACAGTGCTTTCACATGCTCAGCTTTCATGCATCTGTGTTGTCTTTTACAGCCTGATGGTGCTGCTGTTCAGGCATAACTCTTTTCTCTGCAACCAAATCTGAATCTATCAATACTGTCTTCCAAAATAAATTTGTTTTAAAGTAGACTGTATGTTTTGCTGTTACAATGAATTATTTCTGCTGTCTTGGCATGGCTTTTGTGCTGGTGATATTTTGCAAAGAACTATAGAGGCTGTAGTTCCCCATAAAAAAGGAATGGATCAAGAAAAATGGAATGGGCATAGGTTTAATATGGTCTCTGCAAGTAGAGTGAGTCTTTAATCCCTTTTCCTGGGAGTAAGCTCATTGAATAAAAGGACTTACATCTGAGTAGATATGCTTAGAGGTAGACTGGGAGGCCAAAAGATCCATGGAAAAGGTCTCACCCCCACTTTTAACCCTAATGGGGATCAAAAGCAACTTACATCATTATCATTTCCTACCTCTTATCCTTGTAACAACCTTGTGAGAATATGTGATTCACCCAAGGTTCACCCAGCAAACTTCCATGGCTGAGTGGAATTTGAACCTTGGTCTCACAGTTCTTAGTCTGACACTTTAATCATTACACCACACTGACTGTCAATTCCTTGGAGGCCCCCTGATTGTTTATTCTACTCCCAAAGACGATCATTCCACTTTGTGAGCAGTCATTCCTGTCCCAAAGCACCCACTCCAGTCCCGAGGACCATCTTTCTACTCTAGGACTGGCATTCCAGATTTTGGGGACGCAGTTCTAAAATGATCTACTCAGAAATAAACCCCATTTTATGCAATGAGGCTTAGGACCAACCCAAAGATGTCTTTGGAATTTTAAAATGATTTTAAAATATTGCAGAGGCCCAGCCTTGATCAGGCCCACTGCATGGTAGGCTAAGGAACTCTTGCCCCCCCCCCCATGCATTTTCAAGTGCCAAAAAAGCTACATCCCTCCATGGACCCATTCCTGCCTGTTACTGGTCAGACCCGCCCCAATAATGTTAGAAGGCATATAATTATGAATATGCTGTAAGTCCTTCTCTGAATGTGCTTCAAGCACTAAAACTACTTCCCAAGCAGGCAGAAAGCATGGAAACAGAAAGCATGAAGTGATAATTGTTGTGAAGGCAGAGATCTTGAAGGACATTGTACTCCCCATTTTTGATGGAGTTCGTCTGACCCTTGCAGACTTGATTAAGAGCCTGGGGTTATACTGGATTCAGCACTACTACTAGAAAAGCAAGTTAAGGCAGCCGCCAAAAAAAAAAACACTTTCTACAATCTCACTCTAGCTTGGAAGATGGTTTCTTACCTTGACATGGCCAACCTGGCCATCTGGATCCATGCTATGATAAAATCAAAACTTGACTATTGTAATGCACTATACATAGGTCTCCCATCTAACTAGGAGGCTACACTTGGTGCAAAATGCTGTGGCTTGACTGTTATCAGGAGTGAGCAGGAGCATGAACATCACTCCCATCCTACAGTCACTCCATTGGCTACCTATCAGTTACTGTGCTCAGATCAAGGTATTGGTTATTAAATTCAAAGCTCTTCACAGCCTTGGTCCAGCATACCTATGGGACCACCTCCCTCTCTATGTTCCTCCATGGCAGCTTTGCTCATCTGAACAGGGTCTCCTGCAGGTGCCAGCCTGTACATGGGCAAAATCAACAGCAGCCTGTACATAGGCTTTCTGGCTTTCTGCAAATGATGCAAAACTGCATTATTCAAAAAGGCTTTTTACTCAGATAAGAGAGCTGCAGGGCTTTTTTTCAGTGGGAACACAGTGGGACAGAATTCTGACACCTCTTGAAAATACTCTGCAATAGTGCATGAAAATAATATTATGTCAAAGAATCCCGTATGTTTCTTCCTCATTTCCCTCTTGAGAGTTCCGCCACCTCTTTTCAGAGAACCCCCCCCCCCGGAGGGCTGTATGTAATCCACCTTGAGTCTCAATGAGAAAGGTGGACTATAAATGACATAAATAATAAATAAATAAAAGCTGCTGCCCGAGCAGACAGACTTGGAAGCCAGATCCTGGCTGGGAGATGGCACGTGCAAACATGGTAAATGACAGGCGAGGCCAACTTACCCTCTCCTGCACCCCAGAGGCATGCTAAGGATCTTGATACAATAGGGCCTTCCCAGAGTTCCTGAATTAATCAACGCAACCTGTCCTATCAATCTCCCCTCAACCACTTTCCTTAGCCGATTCGATGAGCTGATAGCCTCACCCATTCACCTCGTGGGTCGTCAATCATAATTTGATAACTTTAGTTCTTCCCAGGAAAAAAAAATAATCAAACTTTCCTAGTTCAGTGTCACACTCTGGACACAGTTTACTGGCTTATTGTCCCACCTTGGAAACAGTTGCCAGCTCTTTGTCTTCCCCGGAGGCAACTTTGCAATCCTTTGTTCCACCCTGGGAACAACCACTCACGCCTTTGATTTCAGGGTAGAAGATGCAGGTAGGATCCCGGGTAGGATCCATGGTACGAATTAGGCCACCCCTCTGCCCTGAAATGTGTGCATGCTTTGGATCCAGGATCCTCCCTCAAACATGATTTGAGCCTTTCCGCCTTTAAATGCTGGCCGCTCAACACTCCACCTCTCTCCCAGATGTCTGGATGGTGAACTTTACTCTCTCTCTTTCATAGTTAGCCCTGAACCCGTTGTGAGTGTGCGCGCGCCTTGTGTGGTGTTGATCCTTGTTGATTTCAATAAAAATTCCCTTTTGATTAAATATCTGTCTGGTTATTGAACGGAGACAATCCTCATATACATTGGTGGAGATCCCGCAGTTATCCCCTCTTGCTGACTAATTCCCCACAACTTTCAAGAAGACCTTCCCTTTGGGTAACAGCTGTTACTTCTACTTAGGCCCTTAATCCCAGGAAAGAGGATTATAGCTCATTATATTTTCAGGAATTGGGTATGACCTATTCTCTTTGTTTTCATGATCTGTCAATCATATTACAGACTCACTGACTGAGGGGTGGGGGTTTACTTTATTGGCTCCCATTTGTTTTCTTTTCTATTCTCTCTGGGGCTTTTACTAGAGTGAACAGAGCTAAAAAAGCACAGGAGTTAGTTCCTCACCTATGCATTCATTTTTTTTGTTTTAAAACAGACCTCTCACCCTGCTTTAGATGTGAATAGATTGAATATACAAAACTGATGATGATATTACCTACTACCTGATTTCTGAGTTGCCAAATATCTGCCATTATATTCTGCAAGCAATATATTTAATTGCCTATAAAATGAGGACACTCTCTCCTTTTTTCTTCATATTTGATATTAAGGATCCCTTGGGTAAGGATATAATACCTAATTGGTATCTTCTCCCAATTACATCGTGGAAAAGGTTACAATCAAAATACTAGGAAAAGCAAAATCTAGCAACATTCTCATACTTGCTATTGATTGTTTATTCCCTGGACTGGATGTCTATATTGTTTTCTGTCCCTTTTTAATGTGATCATGGGAAGAATAATTGCATGACTGTAATTTCTATTATTTTGTCAAGGGAGGATGAGACAAATAGTGCCCATTGATTTCAATAGGCTTAGACTGGAATAAGACTTATTAGAATTGCATGGAAAATTTATTTCAATGTATTCTCTCTACGCAATGTATAGTCTTATAAACCTCTACCATGAACCCCTTTGCAATCCTGTTTCTTAATGCTTCTCCCTTGATCATATATTTTTATGCTCTCCAAGATTCAGCTCCGCAATATCTATTTTGAGACAGAAGACCAAAATTCTATACCATATTCTATATGCATCTGTACCATATATATATCTGTAATGGCATTATGATATTTGATGTTTTATTCCAAAGTTCTTTGCTAATAATTGTTAGCCACACAGACGTTGAGTTTATATTTTTTATCAGCTATCCCACAAGATCTCTTTCCAGGATATTTGCAGTCAATTTTAGACCACATCAGCAAATGTGAAATTTATGATCATTTTGCACTGTTTCACAGATGATTCATCGTCAAGCCCATTTTAACCTTTTTGCATTTGATCTTTTCATGGTATAACATATCATTAGTGGTAATGTCAGAGAGCATAAATGAAAACAATGGGTTGAATTTGAGTAGCAAACCAGATCTTTCCTGACCTCTGTTTCTGGTTGCTGCACTGAACTCCTTTGCCAAACATCTTTGTTCATCCAAGTCTTCCAGTCTTCAGAGCAATATGCAGATCAATGCATTTATTTTTTTCCTAACTTCAGTTTTACACAGGCATCAGAATTATGCACTTTCAGAACCATTGTCTTGTTTCTGAAATAGAGCCAGTTTGGTGTAGTAGTTAAGAGTGCAAGATTCTAATCTGGAGAACCAGGTTTGATTCTCCACTCCTCCACTTGAAGCCAGCTGGGTGACCTTAGGTCAGTCACAGCTTCTAGGAGCTCTCTCAACTCCACCCACCGCACAGGGTGATTATTGTTGTGGAGGATAATAATAACATATCTTGTAAACCGCTCTGAGTGGGCATTAAGTTGTCCTGAAAGGTGGTATATAGATTGCATGTTGTTGTTGTTATTATTATTAAATATGAGAGAAGAATGCTGAATCCAACTGCAGCTTCTCCTTATAGTTTATGATAATTCAACTACCAAATGGCCAAGCAGGAGCAAAATGAGAGAGTGGAACAAAAGAGATTGGTCAAGATGAGCTATACAAAGGACTTGGGATATAGACATAATGGTTTGCTGATAATTTAATAATCTTGATTTGTATGGGTACTGAAGATCTGCTACATATGCTCTTAAATTCCTTTAGTAACATCCTTTGTTATTACCTTTAATCTGATTATGATAGTTCTATGTATAAGCCACACAAGTTCAATCTTGCAATTTTACAAGTACACCCTGCCATGTGCTCCTCATTTCTCCAAGGGGTAAGACGTTCCTGGGACAGCTTTAGCTTTGTTGGTTCTCTTGAGATTAAATAAAACACTGATGACTTATGACATGTTTTTAACATTTGTTTTATTTATAACTATACAAGTACAGCATGGATACTCATCTTAACGTGGTGAGGGGGTTTGAATGTATCAGGGAAGTTGAGAGTAGGGATGTGTGCTTTGGGTTTCATTAACCCAAAGCAAACTCGGATCAACCCCGATTTGGGTTGATCTGTGCTTTTCGAATCAGCCTCAGCAGTGCTGGGGCCAATTCAGGAAACCCAAAGCAGAGCAACCTGAAGCAAAGAAAAAAGGCTTCAAAGAGCTCTTTCATTTCTCTTCCCTCCCCTGTGGTCAGGAGAGGGAGAGGGAGAGGGTGGGGGGCATCAGGGAAGGGATTGTGATTGGCTGAGACAGTTGATAAAGGTATCATCCACCCTCGACAGAAAAGAGGCATAATAAAAACATTAGTAGACTGTGCAAGACAGATATGTGAACCGCACTTTCTCAACAAGGAAACTAATGATCTAAACCACGCACTTCAAGCAAATGGCTACTCCAGAAATAAAATCAGAAGAGCAATTAAACCCAGGATAAATCAAACAACTAAGGAAAAACAGTCTCCCACAGGAAAAGTGTTTTTGCCATATATCTTTTTTTTTTTATTAACTACATTAACTAACAATACAAGGGGAAGAAAGGGAACAAGGGGAGGAAGGAAAAAAAAACAACAACTACAACATGTAACAACTATGCTACACAAAATGTTTTCCCTTCATACTGCCATTATTCAAAAGTTAAAGCTTTATGTTATATTGATGGAGTGGTTGACCTTACTAAATGCAAATTACAATTTAAATTCAAATTAAATTTTCCTTCCCCTCCTGAGTCCCGGACGCAGTTCTCTCTGAGCAACTGCAGCCGCAGTGCTCGTTTCCTCCCCCCCCCTCAGACTTCTCCTTTTCATCTTGCTTGGTGCACTGAAATTCCGGATTTTTATCCTCAAAATTCCTTAGTTGATCTTCTGATAATATCTTGAAAGCTTGATCTTTGTGACTGAACCAGATTCCTTCTGGAAATAACCATTTGTACTTTATTCCACGTTCTCTCAGAAGAGCTGCGAACTTTTTATACTTAAAATGTCTTTTCCGAACTAGAAATGGGACGTCTTTCAATATCTTAACTTTATTACCCCAAAAGTCCAAATCTGCATTGTATGAATTATATAGGATAGTGTCCCGGATCCTCTTAGATGAAAAATCAGTGATGATCTCGCGAGGCAGCTGACGCTTCATTGCATATTTTGAAGTAGCCCGACGGACTTCCAAAATGGCGCTTTTTACTTCTTCTTTAGTTGCCCTCGCGGGTGTCGCCAGTAGTTCCGAGACCAGACCCCGTAAATCCTCATTTTCCTCCTCTTTCACATTCTGGAGGCGCAAAATTGTCTGTGTTCATTCCACTTGTAGCCCGATCAGCTGGTTCTCCACCAGCTTTAGCTCTTTATTTGTAGCCTTCACGAGTGACGCACTTTCCTGAGCAGACTTCTCTGCCCCCCCGCTGCTTCCTTAATGGTTTTCACTTCGCTCTCAATTAAGCCCACCCTTTGATCTGTTTCGTTCAGCTTGTCAACAAAGGGTTTTATGGCTTCACCAACCGCCCTCCGCACTACTTCCTCCAACGACTCTCCCTTCAGGGCAGCCGAAACTGACTTGCCCAGAGCGGGACTTTGTTTTTTCGTTGCCATTTTAGGAGGGGGGAAACCGCCAACCAGATTCTGAAACTCAGCGAAGGGGAAGAACGAGCCTTCTTAGCTTCAGATCCCACCACTCCTTCGCGTGCGCTTGTAGTAACAGAAGGGATTCGCTTACTTGCAGGCTTTCGCCTAATTCTGCTCTTTGCTGTTTTCCATGGCCCGGCAGCACTCGAGGCGCCACGCACGTCTGCCGGCCTCCGTAGGGACAAACGGGCAATTAACCCCCCGCATTGATTCCGGGGGGCTCTTCCCGCAGCGTCCCGGACCCAGCCTCCCTCACTGGGAGTTTTGGGGGCTAATCTTCGCAGATCAGCCGCCCGGACAGGGTGCTCGGGCGCTTCCTCTCGGACCTGCGAAAAGGAGCGTACGACATGGCTGAGAAAACGAAACTGAATCCGTGTTTTTGCCATAAATCAAAGGAATCACTGATCAGATGGGAAAGCTTATGAAAAAACACAACCTTCAAGCAGTATTCAGACCCACCATAAAAATACAACAGATGCTACAATCAGCAAAAGACAGTAGAGACCCCCTCACCTCTGCAGGAGTATACCGCATACCCTGCAGCTGTGGACAAGTTTACATCGGGACCACACAGCATAGCATCCAGACAAGAATAAAAGAACATGGAAGAGACTGCAGACTTGGCCATCCGGAAAAATCAGCAGTGGCTGAACATAGCCTAACTCAAACAGGACACAGTATCCTATTCCAGGACACTAAAGTACTGGACAACACTTCCTACTACTTTGTCAGATTGCACAGGGAAGCCATTGAACTTCATAAGCACAAGCACAATTTCAACATGAAAGAAGAGACTTCAAGAATGGTTTCCAGTCCTGAAAACCACCAGGCTAACAAAATACTCTACACTCTACACCCTGTAGAGAAGATTAGCATATCAAGCACCAATCCATATGCAAAAGAACCTCTTCAGGATACAGTGAAGCCTCCCTCCATTAGCATTCCACACCCTGGGAAACTCTTACAGGATGACTCAGCCCAACCCCACCTTCCTGAGTAGATATAAATTACCTGCCAACATCTTTTCCACACTGTGACACTGAGAGATCTCTGTCTTTTGGTGCTACATCTCTGAAGATGCCAGTTACAGCTGCTGGTGAAACGTCAGGAACTACAATTCCAAGACCATGGCTATACAGCCTGGAAAATCCACAACAACCATCGTTTTCCGGCCGTGAAAGCCTTCGACAATTCAAGAGCTATAATGCTAAGTCTAACCTATTAATATCAATCAGACTTCAGGGAAGGCCTATTAACATAACCATCAATCAAGTTTATGCCCCAACTGCAGATGCTAAGGAGAAAGAAATTGAAAGCTTTTATGCAAGTGTCCAAGAAGAAATTGATCATACACCTAAACAAGATATGCTGATAATCATAGGTACCTGAAATGAAAAAGTAGGAGACAAAGCCGAATCAAACATTGTTGGAAAATTTGGACTACGAACACAAAATGAAACAGGAGAGCAATTGATAGAATTTTGTGAAGGCACCAACCTGTTCATTGCTAACATATTCTTCAGGCAACCAAAAAGACGATTGTATACATGGAAATTATCGGGTGACCAATACAGGAACCAAATAGGTTGCGTAATTGGAAGCAGAAGACAGAGAAGTGCTATTCTCACTGATAAAACAAGACCTGGACCTGAATGTGATACAGATCATAATTTGGTAATATAAAAATTAGAATAAAGCTGAAGAGAAATACTAAAAGAATCATAGTACTGAAAGATAGTCTAAATAATATTCCTGAAGAATTTAAAAATCGCGTAGAGAACAGATTTACAATACTAAGTTTAATTGATTGTGAACCAGAAGAACTTTGGGCTGAAACCCAGATAGTTAAGCGGGATTCAGTTGTTAAGTTGTTGTTGTTGTTGTTATTGTTATTGTTGTTATCATCATCATCATTATCATCATCATTATTCCACTTGACTCGTGTTTATTGTCTTAGCCATAGGCCATAACAATTCAAACAGTAAAACAGTAAAACAAAAGAGCACAGCAATATCACAATTGAATAAAATGGACAAAAAAATCAATAATTTACAGTGAGTCCCAAGCTCAGTCTAATCATCCTTGCCGCTAACGCAAATAAAGCCACTCTGTTGGAAACGTAGTGATCTATGTCCAAAAGTAAAAATATAACCAAGTCCAGTTCAGAGATACCATGACACCACGGAACAATAGGAATAATAAACCTTTGTCTGGGAGCTTCGTGCCATGGGCACCTCAGAATGTAGTGTACCACATCATCCATTTCCCCCATGTCACAGAGGCAAAATCTAGAGGGGGCAGGGATACTAAGAAAATGGCCAGTACAGATCACTGAGGGCATAGATGGAATCTTAAAGAAGTGAAAGCCGTTCTTAATTCCAGGGCGACTAATTTCTCCAGATGGAGGACCTACAATGATCACTTTTAAAGGTCTTAAATAAGGATGCCATAAGACAGCATGCAACCGCATCCTAATCCATCCTTGTTGAACACCCATTCCTTCAATTCTCATACTTGGTTTTTATTACTCAGTAGGACATCAGGGATTGAATATTTCAGCTGGATAGAAGTCAAGCAATCACCTAGTCTCTTGAAGGAGTTCAAGAGCAAATAGAAGCTTTGGACACCCAGGGAATCCTGGGGTTGTTCTATACATTTCCTCCACTAAGACAGAATTCTTACATTAACCCTGGCTTTCAAGGAAACAATTCCCAATTCTGCCCTCATTAATGCCACGGGAGAACCCTTGGACAAAGCAAGGATCCGTCTCATAAAGTAATTCTGTACTGTTTCTAATGAAGACAGTATCTGATCTCCCCATCCCCAGATCTCTGAACCATATAACATAGCTGTGATTACCTTGCTCCCAAACAATTTAAGAACTGGGTCAACCATATCTCCTCTTCTGGAGAAGAAAAACTTCAGTAGTGCCCCCAAGTTCTTCATGGCAGCAGCCTTTAATGATGTGATGTGGGGGCGCCAGGAGAGGGTTTCTGAAAAGATTATACCTAAATATTTATACGTGCTGCATTGTTCAATCGGGGTACCAAGCATGCTCCAGATAGATTTCCTTGGACATTTCCTAAAGACCAGGACTTTGGACTTGGCAAAATTTATTCGCAACCCTTCCACATTGCAGTACTCACTCAATTTACACAGGAGCCTCCTCAGGCCGATCTTAGTTAAGGACAAAAGAATCATGTCATCTGCATACAAGAGGATTGGA
The DNA here is from genome assembly GCF_028583425.1 of Eublepharis macularius. Lineage (NCBI taxonomy): Eukaryota > Metazoa > Chordata > Lepidosauria > Squamata > Eublepharidae > Eublepharis > Eublepharis macularius. The sequence goes on from NC_072795.1 coordinate 75,154,007, forward strand.
ACCTTATGTTGTCCAATGGCTGGGGGCATAAATTCCCTACCTTCCAAGCTGGCAGTTATGTCATTTAGGTACAGATTAAACAAAGTGGGGACTAACACACAACCCTGTTTCACCCCTTTCTGTACTTGAATATCCTCAGTAAGTAAGCCCTCTCCCAACTTTGACCTTTACGGTGGTATTACAATGTAACTGTCTAATTAGATGGACTAGCCAAGGATCGATGCTGATGTTCAAGAGTTTCTGCCATAGTCTGCCTCTAACTAGAGAGTCAAATGCTGAGGCCAGGTCAATAAAGGCTGCATATAGGGCCTTTGTAGGGCCTCTAATAGCCTCGGAGGCTAAGGTATGTAAAGTTTGGCAGTGTTAGATGGTGGAATGCCCTTTTTAAAATCCAATTTGGAGAGGGTGAATTAGTTTATTCTCTCTCTTTTTTTTTTAAAGAAATTTTATTAGGTGAGTGCAAATTTACAAACATTATTTCAATTATTAAACCTAAATATCAATTTTCCCCCACCCTTTCCCTCCCCCCATTTCTGGTGACTTCCAACAGTTTTCCAACCCATATCTTATTCTATAACTTATTTTTCTATTCTCTCTCTCTATAATTAACTCTTATTTACCTTAATAAACTAAATGATTTCCATTAAACTCAAATCTATTTAAAATTTAAACTTTACAATAGTTAAAACTTTTCTTTAAATGGTAAAGATTACTGTTCCCACTAAATTCCCCTCACTAAATTGCCACAGTTTCCCCTTCACGTCCCACTTTTTCCCCAAATACTCCTTCAATCTACCCCAGTCCTTAAAAAATTCTTCAGCATTCTGGTCTCTCAGCCTTCTTGTCATTTTGTCAATTTCCGCCATGTACAGCAACTTTTGTATCCAATCTCCAATAGATGGTATTTCTTGCACTTGTTGCTTTTGTTTGGTCATATTCTTACATAGTATATTAGATTTTCTCTTATTGACATAAAATCCAGACAACTCTCCAAATTCCTTTATTTTGTCCAACAACTTTGGCATATTTTGTATTGGATCTTCGACAATAACCATCACATCATCCGCAAAAGCTCTAACTTTGTAGGTGAAATCTTTAATTTTTATGCCTCTTATCGCATCATCCTCTCGAATCGGAATCAACAATATTTCCAAAATCAAGATAAACAACAATGGGGATAATGGGCAGCCCTGCCTTGTACCTTTCCTAATTCCCAGTTTTTTAGTTAGGTCGTTGTTGACTACAATTGCTGCACATTGGTCTTTATAAATCGCTCTTACCACTTGAATAAAATCTTTTCCCATTTGCAGTTTTTCCATTGTGGCGAACATAAAACTCCAATTTAAATTATCAAAAGTTTTCTCTGCATCCACAAAAAAGAAACCAACTTCCTTTTCACAGTGTTTGTCATAATATTCTATCACATTTAAAACAGTTCTCAAATTGTCTTTGATTTGTCTGTTTGGAAGGAAACCTGCTTGTTCTTCCGCAATAAATTCCACAAGCCCTTCCTTCAGCCTTTCCGCCAATATTTTTGCAAAAATTTTATAGTCATTATTCAGCAACGAAACAGGTCGATAGTTTTTAACATTACATAGGTCTTGATCCTCCTTTGGTATCAATGATCTAGTGGCCTCATTCCAAGACTCTGTAACCTTTTGTCCTCTTAAAATTTCATTCATTACTACCTTCAAAAAAGGTACCAATTCATCTACCAATGATTTGTAGAATTTAGCCGTAATTCCATCTGGACCTGGTGCCTTGCCTAATTTAGTCGACTGAATGGCTTCTCTTATCTCTGTCTCTGTAATTTCTGCATTCAACTTTTCCTTCCAATTCTCTGGTATTGATGGTAATTTAACTTTGTCTAAATATTGCTCAGTAGCATCCAAATTTACTTCTTTCCTTTGATACAATTTTGCATAAAATTTAAAGAAATCTCTACTAATCGCTGTTTGATTGGTCAATGTTGTTCCATTTTCTTGAATCTTAGTTATCACCTTTTTCTCTTTTTTCTTTTTCAACTGCCACACTAAATATTTCCCAGGTTTGTTTGCTTCTTCGAACGACTTTTGATTCAATTTCTTCAGTTCCCATTCCAACTCTTTATTCTCCATTGCTTTCAATTGTTCTTGCAAAATTTTAATTTCTTGAAATAATTTCTTTTTCCCTGGTCTTTTCTTCAGTTGTATCTCCTTAATTCTTATATTCTCCACAATTTCTTTCTTTTTCTCCTCTTTTTTCTTTTTGTCCCTTGCATTTAAATCCACCAATACTCCTCTAATAACTGCCTTATAAGTGTCCCAAGAATTTGGTTATTCTCAATGACATATTCCTCTAGTTCAGGGGTCCCCAACCTTTTGGCACATGGGGGGCCGCATTAGAGTGCTCAATGCCTAAAGAGGGCCACAGCTTAAATAAAAAGGTAACAAAATTATTAACCATAATTATTAGGCCAGTGGAGCAGGCGCATAAGTTGCGGGCCTTATTAGGGCTTCCCGTCCTTCAGGCCTATTCAGACTGGGCCATTGACTGTGAGGGGAAGCAATCATCTCACAATTTTCATGAGCTTATGTAGGTTTCAAAATTTACTTGATATCTACATATCTGAGCTATTAGTACAAGAATATTAAGATTGTCATCAATTTTTTTATATCACTGTTACATTCTTTGTCTATACAATTGCTTAAGTTCCTTTAATTTCTAATTTGCTTACATGTTCACAATGTTAACCACTGACAGAAGAATAAAGAGGCTGTGGTTAGTATGGACTCTTGATTTGCTTTAAACTTGAATTTATCAGTACATATTTTGAAACAGGAGAATAATCTATGTTCACAGAGTCTACAGACTTTTCTCCTGAGGAATATCAGAGAATGCATTATTATGGTTTCTCCCATTCTCATCCCTTCTGCTAGATGAACACTGGAAGGGCTTTACAAAGTGACTGTTGAGTGGCTCATTGAACTTATTGAGTTGGAACTGATTGCAATAATCATCATTATGGAGGATTTGCAAGCCTGAGGGGGGGCAACATTAACCTTCAAGAGATTGCTGTGATAAGTGTATTACACAGACACAATAAGCATTTGTTTACTGCATGTGAGGATGGCATGCTGTGTCTAGCAAGCCATCTTCTAGCCTGCACTGTGAAAAATGATGCCTATCAATCATTAAAAATCTTCAAAGCTCAGCCGGACTGGCCAGGAAATTGACCTGGCTTTTAATATTGAAGTCAAAGCTATTCCACACACCATTTATAGCCATTGAACAATGATAGCTAACCTCTCCCAGTTCTCCCTGTTAATCAATATGTACTTCAATTCTAGACTTTTTATCATGCACTCATTTATTACTGAGAGTCCAGTCATCATTTGTTCCCAATCCCAACCTGTTATATTTCACCTTTTTCACTGTAGTCATCTCAGCATTTTCAAGTGTTGATTTTACTTTGGTTTGTTAAGCTTCCAGTAGAATTGGAATGCAATATTTTCAAGTGTGAATTGACAATGTGCTTTTGGGAAAGGTGGTAGAGAGAAATAGTTGATGATAATAGACAGAGTCACTGACCACGTTATCAACTATTTCTGCAGATCAATCTGCTGACCTAACCCTAACTCCTAACCTTGCTCTCCCAACCATAGCAGGCCTTACCTCCTTCAAACTTCACCCCTCCTGTTTCTGAAATGCACACATTTAAAGGCAAAGCCAAGTAAGTTTCACTAATAATTGACTTTCTTTTAGACCACCTTTCAGCCATAATGGCTCTCAAGGCCATGATGAAGTATATCAACTGCAGAGGAAGAAGCAATGCTGTAATTGTACCAGCTGTTGCACATACCTTCTTTGGTGGGCCAGAGGCAGACCCTTTTCTTATGAATTCTTAAAAAAAAAGTACTGGTATGTTCTCCAGCATGCGTCCTCCAGTGCCTCTTCTTTCTTTGCAGCACAGCAGTGGCAAAAATGGTGTTATAATAGGAACTGAAGAAAATCTTCCAGGTTCCTCAAAGAACTAAATCCAGATGCTTGATAAGGGACAACCTATACAACATGGCCTAAAACTACTAACTGCAACAGATCCATATCACAACTTCTTCTCAGACATCATCAGGATGCTCTCTTCTCTGAACATCAAATCTTCCTTAACTATATCATCCTATACCATCAAATGGCAATATCATGGGAAAGGGGTGGATGGACAAATACTCCTTCCCATTCCCAGTCTGAATTAAGCAGTAGCCAGCTCAGTCCCTGCATTTTTTTGAAGCAGACTGGTATTGAGTCTTCATTTTTACCCAGAAGAGTCTCTTTCTCTCTCTCTGTCATCCTCTTCCTTGTCGCTCCATAGGGGTTTATCAGAGAAATGCCAGGCTGCTCTTTCCAGATCCTGCAAGGGAAATATTACATGATTCCCTAGGGTGCTGCAGGCACTAACAAACAAGAAAGGGCTGCGGGCAAAGGGAAAGCAAGCAGGCAAAGAAAGATAGTCTAACAAAGCTGACTCACACTGGAAGAAATAGGAGAAACAAACTAGGTTCTATTATTGGTGGTTAGGAAGTTGCCAGTTTCTACATTAGCTATGGGAACAGTCAAAAGGACGGTCAAAAGGAAAATGGTGGAATGTTGAGTGATGTGTGGGACTACAGTGTTAAATTCACTTCTAGCTATTCACAGAGGAACCTTGCTAGAGCAGCCCTAAAGGGCCATACGTTGGAAACTTTAATCATTATCACTAAAGTTGATGTTTTGTGGGGACCTTGAAAGGAAGGGGCTTAGAGCAAAAATGGTATTATGAAAACAAGATTTCTGTCATCTAAGTTAGCCTATCTGTTCATTTAATTTTATTTTACCCCTGTTGCCAGGAACATATGAATATCTAATAGCATCTATGAATTATTAGTCAGTGTGGTATAAATGTAACCTTTTCAGTATTCCAAAATTTAATAGGAAAACTACTTCTTCCTGACATGCTAGCAACAACTACTAGCAACAGTTTGCATGCTGATTTCAAAATCTACTGAATCCATTTCTTCTAATGAAGTATGAAACTTAGCCTTTATTGCTTATTTCATTATTGTGTACCGTTGGGATACCCATAAGCCCATATCCAGATTTTTAAAAAAGAAGCAGAATTTTAAATAGTCAGATAAAAACAGGTTTCATTCTGTTTCAAAGCATCACACACACAGTTTCTTGTTAAAAAATTGTGAACGTAAATGTGTGGAGAGCTTAAAGAACAGTTTTGGGATTTGATGTTATAACAGTTTAAACAAACTTTTACCAGTATATACATGCTGCACTTCCTTCCTGTTCAAATCTTGCTGTTCTACTGCAGACCAAGACAGCTACCCACCTAAAATTGCTGAACAAGAAACCCTCTAGAAACCTGCCCTCCAACCAACCACACACAAGTGTGAAGAGAACATGCATTCACACCACTAGAGTAGGCAGAGAGCTGTGAGAAAATCTGTCCCCTTTGGAGTGATCTCCACGGGCTTTGGTGTCTCCCCTTCTGGAGCCTTTGCCCTGCCAAGGCTCAGTTAATGCGAGTTTTAAGCAGTGAGGATGGTAGGTTAAAAGCTCTGGAAGGGGAAACAGTTCGGCATGCCAGAGGCGGTAGACGGTTGTGAGAGAAGCCATCTCCTCTGGAGTGATATCCGCCAGCTCTGTCATTTAAAACTATGCTTCCTGCCTCTCCCGACATGTGAAGAATACATGTCAAAAGTATTGTGTAGAGAGACTCTCAGTGCTTACTTTCACTTCCCTTTGATGTAATGGTCATCCTGAGAGAACAACTCTGTCAATGGACTTGATGCTACAAAAAACTGCTTCACACGCTACAAAATGAATGGGTGCATACTTTTATAGTTGGTGTCCTTTATAATGTATTTAATGTCCTTTTTTGACCTGAAGTATGATGTAGCATAAAAAGTAGTAGTTGACCCTGGATCCACATTATGGTATACCCAGTTACAGAAAGATGTGCAGTGTTTTCAAACATTATGTGGTTCATTGCAGAAACCCATAGTATGAATTGTAATAATCTCATTCCAAAAGTTTCATCTTGTTTACCTTCATTTTTCATCTGCATATTAATCAGCTTTTTGTTAATGGAAAAACATAAAACAATTGCTCTGATTGTCTCATAACACTTAAAAATAAATAAAAGACAAATGCTCTTAATAAAGTGTTGTTAGTTGAACCATTATTTCTATGTACTAAATATGTATGTGTCTGAATTCACGCTCAGCTTTTGAGAGAGTAATTTGATGTTGTATATAATTGATGTTGTTATAATGAAGTTTTGCCAATTTCTCTTAAGCTCAGTATTTTGCCATTGAGCTACAGAGGTGATGAAACCAATGCAAATTAGTATGCAAATAAAAATATTGGCTTGATTGTTGCTTCCCCCACCCCCAGTCATTATCTTTATTCCCCCAATACAAAAGGTCAGAATTAGCAAAATCCTGCCTCATTTTACTTTCTCACTTTCTATTTTCAGTATGATTTACAGCAGTGGTTTCCAACTACTTGTCTGAGGCTTTTGTGGCCCGCATATTTATTCATATGTATGTATGTATGTATGTATGTATGTATGTATGTATGTATGTATGTATGTATGTATGTATGTATGTATGTATGTATGTATGTATGTATGTATGTATGTATGAGTTATGTTACTTCAGCCTGCAGGAGTGCACATCACTGGCTTTTCTTCCATTAAAAAAATTATCTGTATCTAGAAAACTAAGTTGGGCTTGAATAAATAATTCTTGATACCTAGTCATTGTGCAGGGAATTTTTCCATATGAAAAAAGATTCTATCATATTAGTCCCTACCTACAGACAAAATACATCCACACACAGGCTTATTATCGATGTGAGAACATGGGTCAGTCACCCATAGTTAATGAGAGCTTCTGTTTTTATCTTCCTCTAAAAGCAACATTAGTCCTGTTCCTGATTGGCAACAATAAAGTTGCTTTACTCAGAGAAATGATCCCCTATACAGAAAAACTGGATGAGTTTCAGTGAGGTCTTCAATAGACTCTTCCACACAGGCACCAGATGCTATTTGATGGCTGTAGTTCCAGAAGAAGAAAGTAAAATACTTACCAACTGTTCAGGCTTAAGATGTATTCAGATACACATTTGCCTTGTTCTGTTAGCACAACATTGACAGCTTCCACCTTTTGGCAAGGAAATATTCATTTTGGCGTATACTGAAGTCCCAATCTGATACAGTGCTCCAGTGGGTGAGGGGGGAACAAGACACAGAGAATCTCAAAAAGAAATAGTCTTTATTCCACTAACAAGATACAAGGTAAGAAAGGTGAAATGCCAGGAAAAGAAAAAACATAAAACAACATTGGAATACAGTAATACAATCCTAGCAACCAGGCAACAATCCTTGGTTGTTGCCTGGTTGAGATGAATGGAGAACCTAGGGGGAAATAAAAGATGAAAAGATGCTACATTCTATTTTGGACATCAGCCCCAAACAGGACCAGCACTCCTCTCTAGAGGAAGTCAATGGTGCATGGAAAATAAGCATGTAATGGATCCATTCCATATCATGAATACAGATATAGATAGGGTGGCATGGGACGGGAGCTATGGGGAAGTGGCAATCAGGCAGCTCTGGTAATGCAAATAAAGAAAGTGTAAATCAGTTACTAATATTTAGTGGTGTGTCGGTTAGTGTGCCTACAGTTATATAAACATAAACAGCATTAGGTTTCCTCTGGGATGATGGCATAATTTGAATGACCAGTTCTCAGCATTAAAAAAAGTTTGGGAAATGCTGGGGTGTAAGATTCTTTTAAAGAACCATTACACGCTTTAACAAAACAAAATGAATTGTTTTGCATTTGTAGACAGAAACTTGATGAAGTCTTTTTTCCTTCAACAAAATGTTAAATGGGATTGTAGTAGAACATGGCACTTGCCTTGAATATCTTGATTTATAATATCCTTACCTGGCATACAAAATTCATTAAGCATGACAGTATTTACTGAAGATGCATTCTAAATGAGAAAGGCCTTACAGGAGCAATAACTATTCTGCTCACAAGTTTTATGAATGCAATGAGGTTGAGCTATCATGCTACCTGATTAATTGAGTGTTATTTACACCTTTGTTCTCTCTACACTTATTGCCACTATGAAAATCCCTTTGTGGAGATTTGTTCCTGGCCCCCTGTATTGTCAATTTTGGTTTGAAATAAATAAATACCTATTCTGATGACCCTTAATTAGCATATGAATTTATGTGTGGCATTAATTATTTTGCATTCCCACATGCTTTTCTGTCATACATCTTTGTAATATCTGTGCACTAGAGGCAATTTAAATCTACTGAAGCCTACTGCAAAAAATCAGTTTCTCTTTGTGTGGTGTTTTGTGTTTCTTCTTCCTGCTATACAGATGACCTCATGGGTGAAAGATGAGCTCTATGCTGGCATCCAATTCACATTCAGCATGGCATTCAATTCACACTATTTTTCTCTCAAGGAAAGGTTGGGGAATTTTGTGAATATGGTGCCTGCATGATTCTCCATTAAAGTGGAGTGCTTGTTTCCTATATGAGGTCATCTGCATGGTGGAGGGGAAGCCTGCTTCTCCATCATGTATAGACAAGGGCCACTTCAGCCACATCTGAAGGCGTATGCATACTGTTTTAAGTGAAAAACTCAGAATTTTAATTTTTGGTCTCAGTCTTAAACTGGCAATTTTTTTTAACCAATGAGAAAAAGAGTTAACAAAGCCCTGACAATCACAAGGAGTAATGCAAAGGAGTAATGCAAATGTTAGCATTTATATCTTAACATTAAGACAAATATGTAAATTAGCCTGTGATCTAATTTTGCTGTTGCCTGATTATTATATTTGCTTTCTGACCCAATTTGATTTTTTTTCTCAACATTTCAGTGTTTTTTTTAATTTCACCAATTGTAGTGGATTTTTTTAAAAAAAACGTAATTTATTTAATGTTATGCAACAATAGCAATCCGGGAAGAGTTGCCTCTAAATGTCTCTAGCTAATGTGGCCATGATGGATTTTTCAGACTGGAAAATGATCACCCAATTTATAGTTACAGTAACAGGCTCTTGAAAATGCTGCATCATTTGCAGTGATGGGAACATAATGGCATGTGGTTTTGTTGAAATTATTCATTCTCTTTGCAACTGTCCATAACATGTGGACAGGTGGAAGGGGTTCATTCCAGCTCCCTGAAACATCCCAGGTAACATCCAGAATTAACCTAACCCTGACCCTTCCTCTGAATCATCACAGCTAATTTCTACCCTGCCAGCCAAGAAACACTCCACCCCCACTGTTGTGATCACCAGCAGAGATTGTTTATTCCTTATTCACCCTTTCATTTGATTGTGCCTCAAATTCAGGAGTGAATAGATGAAGTCCATAAAGTGAGGAGTATGACAGATAGCGTGTATGTGGTTTAAAAGTCCTTTACCTAGGTACACGCATAATAAGGTCAGATCCCTGCCACAATTTCATATTCATATACTTAGATTATTTGTTTGCCACTTCTCCATGAAATAACCTGGAGTAGTTTACGATAAAATAAACTACGCATTCTATCATTAGTATTTCTGTTAGTATTGGATAAGAACTAGTTTAGGCTGTTCACATTGGGACAAAGAGGGTGTAAAGTAAAGAATCATTTGTCCATGCATGATCTTGCAGTTGGAGCTGGGAAGCAGAAATAATATCACTAAGTGTATAATTATCTTCAGAATAATGGTGATTCTAGTACATCCTAACATTAGTGCAAATATCTGAGTCAGGCAGGGAAGTATGGTGAACTTGCCTTCCATTTCTAAGTTCTCCTAGAATAAACCTTCCTTCCTTCCTTCCTTCTATTATACTCTGCCTTTCTTCCTAGTGGAGAACCGAAGCAGCTTTCATTCTTCTCCTTTCCTCCATTATATCCTCACAAAAACCCTGTGAGGTGGCTTAGGCTGAGAGTATGTAATTGGCCTGAGGTCTCCCAGTAAGCATGCATGGCTGTCAGGTTCTTGTAGTTAGATCCCCATAGTACTCCACTGCACACACTCCAGGGTATGAGTTAAAGTAACTTTATTAGAGGTCTATCAGTATCAGCATACTCAGACAAGGTCATTGGCAGAAGTGATGTATGGGAGTTTGGAGGTATCAGTTATAGGGAAAGTTCCTGCCTTTTTGATAATGGTCCCTTAAGGATCCCTTAACTTGCTCTGAATGATTCTACAATACTCTTAAAAAGTCTCTTATGTTGGATCACCGGGACTGTTTTGTGACCTATGAAAGTATCAGAAGACAGCTGCTTTCTTGCATATTTATGATTTTACCAGGGAAACCTAGCTCCTGTCAATCTGATGTATACTTTAATTGTTAGGATCCTGAAGTCAAACAGTGACATCTTCTACCCCATGAATACATCAGTGTCAACAACAATGGAAGGACTGGTATCATTTTTCTTTATCTGGGAACCCTCTGCATACCTAACTAAACTTTGTGTTATTCAGTGATGTCCTTGTCCAATTCTATCAGGAATCCTTATTCCAAGCAATTTCTAAGCAGGGCAATCAGGTGATAACTTTAATCTCTGCAATGTTTCCAGAACAAAAAATCATAACAATATCTTTTTGTCTAGCCTATGGACTAGGAACATGTCTACTCAAACTAATTATTTATTACCAAATTCTCTTAGGTTGCATGAATTAGAAATGTTTAGAGAACAAGGGATTAGCTACATTCCTCTTCCTATTCTACTGGCCTGTCAGGCTAGTCAATACACAGAACTTTTCCTATGGTTGATGTTCTGGATAAATCATAGAATTTAAGGTTCTCTTTTTTTGGCAGAAGATCTTCTTGCTCTTATGCTCTGGTCCTAAAAGGAAATTGCACTGCTAGTCCAACCACTGCCTTGCCTGCCCTAGGAATTTCCAGTGAATCCATTAGGTATCAGTGCAGAACTGGAACACCGCAGTTAATTCTAACCTGCATTCGTATTAGCTGCATGTCTTATTTTCATATTCTCACTAGTGTGGTGTGGTGGTTATGAACTCTCACTTTGCCACAGAAGTTTGCTAGGTGACTTTGGGCTAGTCACTCTCTTTCTGCCTGACCTACCTTACAAGTTTGTTGTGAGGATAAATTGGAGGGGGACAACGATGTTGTAAGCCACTTTGGGTCCCCAGTGGGGAGAAAAGCAGAATACAAGGATTTTAATAGGAATGCAGATTAGAATGGATTATACTTCATGTGGCAAAAGGCCAAGCAAGCTTAGTTGGTTATTATTCAATCATTATCACATTTATCTACAGTGATCTGGGTCCTTCAGCCAAGTATGTGTATGCTTTAGTTCAGGTAGTTCAGGTAGTCCAGCTTGATTTTCAAGTTCATTGTCATCATATAATTTATTTAAATAAATAAAACATTAAGTTTTCTTTCATGATTCGTAAGATAGGATAGTGTTGGAGAGTGTCAGAGATTCCATGCATAGTATCAGAGGATTCAATCCTCCTATCTTGTTCTGTAGTTTTTGCATACACTGACAAGATGATGTGATTGTGGCTTGCCCTGAGCATATTCTTCAGTGTTAAGTGGAGGAATGCCATCCTGCCGACAACCTGCCTAGTGGAAGAATGGGAGGAAAGATACAATCACAGTGTCCAAGTGCTGGAAGTATCCCAAATTTTTTAACAGGTGAGAAATTCCTGGATTCAACAATTTTGCAATAAGTTAATAGTTAAACTGTTATTCTGTGTCTTGACTTGGGCTAAGTCTACACACTCAAGCTACTTGTGCTAATCATTACAGAGCATTGCCTTTTACTACTGCAAGTTAGCTTCTATTTTGAAATATTTACTTGATCCAGGGATCCCCAAGCTTAATGAACCTGTGAACACCTTGGGAATTTTATGAAAGGGTGCCACAATATTATGGTTGCCACAGGGGTGGGTCCAGTCACAAAATTTTGTGATGTTCCAAGCCAAGCATCCTCTTACAATGGAGGCAGCTGCTCCAAACAGGCATTCCTTGTACATGCAGGCTCTGCCCCTCTAGACCTTCCCAGATCACCCACAGTTGCAGGCAACCTCCCAAACTTGTCTTCTCTTGCTCTCTGAGCAGTGGGAAAAATGGGAAGTTTTAACACAGATAGCCAAGCCACAAGAGCCGAATTACATGAAGAGGAGCATGTGAAAGGAGTCACAATGTTAGCTGGTAAGCTGAGTTTTAAAAGATTGGAAGGCTTTGTCAATTTCCCCTTTCTACTGATTGCAGCTCAAAAGGTTTGATTGCAGCTCAAAAGGTTTGCCTCTTAGAAGGGGAGGTGAAACTGACAGCCCTCAGGAGGCAAAGAGGAAATTAACAAACTCTCTGAGAAGCGATCTCCCTGGCTCTGTAGATTTAATAGAGTCAAGTTACCACCTGTACTTTACCATGTGATTCATATTCAAAGATCCATCTTTTAAAATATGTTTTGACTTAGGTTCAGACTAGACATTATCCTGGATACAAGATGGATTGGGTTTGTCCCAATCTATGTTCCTTTTACAGTCAGTTAACTAATGTGTTTGAGTACTAAGACCTGATTTGGCTCAGGAGGATCATGATGTGGTTGGAGGAGGGTCTTCAGCCTTCCTTCCTGCACCACTTTCCCCATGCTGAAACAGATGGTGGGAGGGCTATCAGAGATGAGGTCTAGCTCCAATGTGATAATGTTAGAGGGCCTCTGTCTGAGTTTCTCTTACTCCACTTATTTTTAAAGATGATTTTATTTGTAGGTATGCAGGTTATGTTCATTTCTGTTCTATTACCACATCCTCTTTCTATCTTATGAGCTTGAAAACAGCAATCAAACTCTGCTCTTGGATCTTATGAAACAGTCTTATGCAAATGGTCGGGGTTGTTTAATCCCATTTTGTGCTCATTAATGAAAATGTTCAATAAAATATGAGCTCATGAGAATGGTTGTTCTCAAGCATAACAACTATAATGAAACCTGGATCATTATGCAACGTTTTTTCTAACAACTATCATAATTCTTCTTCTGTCGTTTAGGATGGCATTGCTGCTGCTATTATACACACAGAAAGAATTCTGTAACTATTCATGTCTATGACCAACCAAGTATCAGTCATTGAAACAGAAACTAGGTCATCTAGATCAGAGGCAGAGGCTTTTTTACTAAATAAATTTCATTCATGATGAAAAAACTAATGGCACAAGAGTATTCACAGCAGTATTGTGGTAGAAGAGTTGAACACTGTGATTTTTATCTATGAACAAAGTACCAGTCACAGAATCATCTACAACTGTGAAATCTAGACCAAAAAAGGAAAATTCTGAAACAGAGACATAGATTTTGTTATCAGACCACAAAAGGCAAATTATAGAACTGTGAAAATTTTATTCAGTACTGATTGCAATATTTACCTCCTGGAATTACTGTTACAAACACCCAAACAGAAGTGTGGTAGATGAGATGTAAGGAAGACCTACTGCACTAGAGGATTGCAAATGTAAATATTGCAATAGTAATGATGAACAAACTTGTGAGGATTTGGTCTGTTGCAAACTCTCTCTTTCTTAGACTGTTTCTTCCTTTCACAGTATTCAAAATTAGGGCTGTTGTAGATATGGAATAGTTGCTGCCACAAATGTGGTTGCTTCTACATGGTCAAGAGACTCCATGTAGTTGTTTTTGTGGTTGACCATATCAGCATTGTCTATGCTAGCACTGCATCATTTGGGGGACCACTTCTGCTACACGTACATACATACATTATGACAACTTTCATTCTTTGTCCTGAATTCTCATTGAACTAGGAGGACAAAGAATATATAGGAAAATATATCAAATGTAGGAAATAAGGGCAATGCAACAAATGGTCTTCTCTTCCAGTTGGAAGTAGGGAGAGGAAGAGCTACTAATGATGCCAAAGTAAATCAGTTAGTTCCTAGTTCTTAGCCCAGGTGAGTATGGTTTTCAGAGTTGATTACTCAAGAAAATATGTTCAGGGCTTTAAAAGTCATGGCTTGTTCAGATTAAAAGGATGGAATAGGTATCATGGGTGACTTGAGGTTGTTGCTGAAAATGGCATCCATTCCCATGTTGATTTCTCCTCTCCTCCTTAGAAATATAAAGTTTCATTTACCATGCTGTATGACATTGCAACATTTTTCTTGCTCTGCTGCCCATCATTGGCTGCTGTTTACAAGGTTGGGAGATCCATACAAGACAGTGATATCACCATCATCATTTATTTATAGTCCTCTTTTGTCACCAAGATCCAAGAAGGATTATAAAACTGCAAGTGAAATAAAATATAATTAATAGCTAAGACATTCACAGAGGAGAAAACAACAAAATCTACAGTTAGGATATAGGGCAAATAATACCACAAACTACACAGGGGAAACTTGGCATGGAGTGCTGTTTTTTTTTTTTAACAGAAGTCCTGTGTTTCCAATAACATCTAGTTTTATCCAAAATTTTAAAAAGAGATTAATTTCATCTCTAGGTCTGTTTGTGAAGTCCTAACAAGTCATGCTATCATTGTGCATATTACAGCCTTTCTTTTGCAGATTGAAACATAATTAAACGTTCCTAGGACCGTAGCCACAGTTGAGACATCCTTGAAAACAAGATGCTGCATCTCAAGAGCTTATCTCAGCACCCACATCGCAGTGAATTAATCTTTTCAATTGCTTTTTCTCGCCTGTCAGTTTTTAATGTTGGTATTTTCACTAAATAAGGAGTTTATATGCATCACCCTTCAGTTAGCTTTAAGTAGATGTAAGAGCCATGTGACATTTCCCCTCTTTTTAAAGAGGCTTTGTCAGTCTGGCATCTTCATAGGAAAAGGAAGGTTTGAGAGAGAGATCCTGACAGCAGACATGATTAATGATAGGATTTGGAGATTGTATGTATATGATTCACATTGACTGTTTACAGTTATGCTTCAGAAAGTCTGCTTTCACATAAAATTTTTTATTTACTTCAGCTATCCAACTAGAGTTGCAAGGTTTCTTGCTTTGGGAGGAGACCTCCCGCTGGCAACCTCTGTTTCCCACTGCTGCTCTATTGGCTGTTAGGAGAAAAATTAATTACAAATTGCCAGTGGTGCAACAGCATGACATCACTTCTGGGGAAAAGCTGATTTGCCATTGAGTTTTCAGCAATTTCAGTTTCCCCCTGAAGTGACATCACACTGATAGCATCCCCCACCCACTGGCTGGCAACCCTAAATCAAAATGGAGGGTTTTTTTTTAGTATTTACTAGAGGTGGGCGCAATCCAAAAAAAATTACCGATCAAGCTGATCGTGGATCGGCGCCGGCAACGATCCTGAACTAGCGATCCACACTGATCATCTCCTGTTTCCGATCCATGTATCGGGGATCGGGGATCGGGGAGGCCAAAGCAGAGGGGCGCCCCGCTGTTCCCAGCTATGTGGGAAGGTGGGTGGTGGCGGCGACCGCCGGGCCTGGCGGGCACGGGGAGATGGCGACGAGCTGCCTCCCCTCAGGGGGCGGGGGGTCTGGCCGCTCGACGGCGGCACCCCCCATGTGCCTGCCCACCAGGCCAAAAAGGAGCGTGCTGGCGAGAAATGAATGATGGGTGAAGACGGCGGCTGCCAGGCCTGGCGGGCACGGGGAGACGGCGATGAGCTGCCTCCCCTCAGGGGGCAGGGGGGGGTCTGGCTGCTCGTCTGTGTTTGGCCGTCAGAGCTGCCTCTCAGGGTTTGCAGGGATGAGATTGCCCATGGCTACAGAACATCTCCCCTCCCTCCCCTGGGTGTCTTCTCCCAACTGGTGAGTGCTTTGCTGCTCTGTGGTTGGAAGGAAGCCCTGCTGATCAAGGCAAGCTGGGCTTCCATTCGGGTTTCCAGGACGACAGAAGGAGGGCAAACACAGCTCAGGCATTCCCCTGGCTCCATTGCCAGGGTAATAGATTGCTGGCGCCTGTGTGTCTGGCTTCCTGATCCGAGCCCGTTCGCCCCAATCAAGTCCTGATCAAGCACTCCCCCCCGAACGCTGGATCGGTCGCCATGGATGGCAGGTGGGTCCCGATCGCACGATCACCATTATCGTGGGTATTTTTCTATCATAATGCCGATCGTGCCCATCTCTAGTATTTACACAGTGATGTGGTTTAATCTTGTTCCAGTTATCCTTTCCCTATCCTCGGTAGACTGTTTCCCAAACCTGCTTTACTGTGATCTTTTTGTATTTTATGTTATCATACCTTCTGGATGGGAAGTTTCAAAATTCCTATCCACATTGGCACCATTTTCTTCCCATCATCTCCTTGAAGCTGTCATCTTCTTCATCATCCCACTGGAGGGCTTTTTAAAAAAATATCTGTAATTGCCCTAGTACTATTACACTATTTATTTATGTATTTATTTTATTCATTTGTAGTATTTATTAGTTGCCTTTCCTCCAAAGGTGCTCAAGGTGACTTGCAATATAAACACAAATACATCAAAAACAATAGTTAAAAACAAAGTTATAACACAGTTAAAAACAAAATTAAAATGGAATTAAAATCCAGACCACATTTTAAATGCGGTCCTAAATAAAATTCTTTAGCTACCTCCTGAAACTAGAGATTGAGAGGCCAGGTGCACCTCCCTGGGAAGACTGTTCCACAATCATGGGACTGACTCTGAAAAGGCCCTCTCCTGAGCTTCTACGGTTAATGGGAGAGTCAGGAGGGCCTTTCCCTATGTAACTCGTGGGCAGGAACATATGGGAGAAGATGGTCCTTCAGATACCCTGGTTCCAAGCCATGTAGAGCTTCAAAGGGTAGAACCAACACCTTGAACTGGTCTTGGGAGTGGATTGGTAGTCAGTTTAGTTTCTGTAATTTCAGGGCCAAATGTTCCCGATAGCTGCCCCGACCAGCCTTAGCGTTCTGCACTAGCTACAGCTTCTGAATCATCTGCAAGGGTAGCCCCAAATAAAGAGCATTGTAGTAGTCCAGTTGAGATGGGGCTGAGGCATGGATTGCTGTGGCTAGATCTGACTGAACCAGGAATGGAAGCAGCTGCAGCAGCAACAAAAACTGGACAAATGCTCTCTGAGCCATTGCAGCCCCCTGGCTTTCTAAGGTGACTGCTGTGTCAAGCAATACTTCTAAGCTGTGAACCTCACTTTTCAAGGGGAGTGCAACCACATCCATGAAAGTGAAGATTTCACATTGCTGATCAACTTCTCTACTGACCCAGAGACCCTTGGTCTTGTCAGGATTAACTTTCAGCTTGTTCATTTTTATCCAGCCCATTACTGATTTCAAGCACTGATTCAGAACATCAACAGCATCCTTGGAGTTCAATGGAAGAAAAGGCAGAGCTGTACTACCTACTGAGACTGATCACCTAAATAGGACTCAAACCACTGTAACATGGGGCCCCAGGCCAAGAAGCACCTCAGAAGAATACTATGGTTGTTGGTATCAAAGGCTGCTGAGGGATCCAGCAGGAGTAGCAAGGTCACACTCCCCCTATCTAGTTCTCAATAGAGGTAATCAACCAGAGCCACCAATGCAGTCTCCGACTGTTCCAAATCCTGAGCTGAGGACAGATTGAAATGCATCCAGAAATTCAGTCTTTTCCAAGAGCCCCTGAAGCTGAGAAGCAAAAACTAGCCCTAACACCTTGCTAAAAAAATGAAAGATTGAAGACTGGCTGAAAGTTCTCCAACATAATGGGCTGAGGGAGAGTTTTTTCAACACAGGTTGCATTCCCGCCTTCTAGAGCATGGGTAGTACAATTATCATTTTCAAGGAAGCATTCATTTTTCCCCTTACCCAGTCAGCCATTCCCCTTCAGGCAGCCTTTATCAGCCAGGAAGGGCAAGGGTTGAGAACACAGGTAGTTAGTCTAACTCCTGCAAGGAACTTGTCCATATCTTCAGGCTCCACAAGCTGAAAGATATCCATATAAATCAGTCAAGCAGATGCCAGAATACATCACATGACCATGCATCCAAGGTGGCCTCTAACACAGAGTGTATCTTGGTGATTTTGTCTACAATTTTGTCCAGTGATTTTGTCTGCGATATTCAATAAACAATACAATAGGATTGCAGAACTTTGAAAACAAGCATAAATTTAATGCAGAGCTGAAACAATGCTGAAACAAACAAAACAAGCAATTTAACATGACATGCTAAACACGTGGAAACAAAGTAGGAGTATACTTGGAGCAACAGATATAAAGCCTTTGTTGGCACAGTGGAGGAAAATGCAAGAGAAATGGTTAGTGACGGAGGAAAGTATTCAGAAAAGTCCTGGGTGAATGTATTGTTGCTAGTCTTTGCATTTGCAGTGCTGATGGTTGCAAATTAGAATCCTCGCTATGTGGATAAAGACATACTAAGAATTCTCTGCACAGTTTTAAAACTTGACATGGGAGTCTTTTCATGGAAACTACATGTACGAATACAAATGTTAAAACAAAATCTTTTTTTTTCAGATGTAGTTTTTCTAACATATGATGTCTGGAGGGATTTTTTCCCCTGGTCAAACAAATCAGTTTATTCTGGAATACTCCCCCCTTCCCTTTGTTGAATAAAATATATATGGTAGTTACTTTAACCCATGGATTTGAGTTATCAGACTTTCCCAGAATCTTTGCATTTTGTTTGTGATAGATAATCATATTATGATAGAGCAATTATAGGATTTGATGTGTACTGTTAGGATCAGTTAGATGATCACAATATGCAAAAGTTTTTATTCATTCCAGCCACATCATACCTACTTAATAGAGTGTTTATCTGAGATCTGGTAAGAGTGACCAGAAAGCAAATTGTTAATAACAGATTCATTTTTTTGGTATATATTTTTATTTTAAAAAACAAAATAATAGTAAAATGGGATATAGAAAGAAAAAATGCAATGTATTACATAGTTGTATAAATCAGAGATAGTTATATATAATAGAATATATGAACCACAAAGTATTTGGTTGTTGTGGGTTTTCCGGGCTGTATTGCCGTGGTCTTGGCATTGTAGTTCCTGACGTTTTGCCAGCAGCTGTGGCTGGCATCTTCCGAGGTGTAGCACCAAAAGACGGAGATCTCTCAGTGTCACAGTGTGGAAAAGATGTTGGCAGGTCATTTATATCTGACTCAGCTCAACCCCACCCCTCCTGAGTAGATATAAATGACCTGCCAACATCTTTTCCACACTGTGGCACTGAGAGATCTCTGTCTTTTGGTGCTACACCCCTGAAGATGCCAGCCACAGCTGCTGGCGAAACGTCAGGAACTACAATGCCAAGACCACGGCAATACAGCCCGGAAAACCCACAACAACCATCGTTCTCCGGCCGTGAAAGTCTTCGACAATACACAAAGTATTTGTTAATAACAGATTCAAATGGAACAGAATTGCTGTGGAAACTGCTCTTTCCCTCTTTAGCACTCCGAATTCCTTTTCTGCCTTTTAAAAAATCGAACAAACAGGGTAGTAACGCTGAAATGTTACTGCAGTAATATTCCTTCTAATTTCTAAATTCTTAATCTAAAAAACTTATCTTGGCTGGCACAGAGAGAAGTTTTCAGAGAAGGATCATATTGTTGCGTCCTCCTCTCTCAGATGGCTGCAGAAACCGCTCCCTCCCCACCTCTCCACACGCGCGTCTTTTTTTTGTGCGTGTGATTTATCAGCTTACTTATGAGGACTTTTTGTTGGTATGCTGGCACTTTAACATCTTTTGACTAATTGCTATTTAAAACGCCTTGAGTTGTGCTGAGCACACACCATTGAGCGAGCGCCCATTGTGCATGGAAATTGATACGTGACTTACCTCAATTTGTCTCTGTAAGTATATTTTCAGACACAAATGAATTTTTATACTTTTATTGTTGAATTGCTAATGAATTACACGTTATTTCCACAGTTTGGTAACTGCCAGGAGGAAGGGGATATCGGAAACGGGAATCCTCGCTAGCAAACCCGTTGTGGTTACTATTCTTTCATTTGGAATTCTTTCTGTATAAATTACTGTAACCTTTTTGCTGCTATTGGAATTTGGATTATATCTCTGTACTTCGGTGTGTCACTTATGAAGTCAGAATTTGTACTCTGTGGTACATGGAGGTGCAGTTATTTGAAGCTAGCTTTTGCACCTTAAGACTAAGAATCTATTAGCACTTTTGCACTTTGTATTCTACTTATTGTATGATGCTGCTAGATGCTTCATGTACTGTACCTTCCATGAACTGACTGTTGCCAGCTATATAACCACTTAGAGTTTATTTTGAATTTTTATTGATTCTATGACATAAAAGACTTGTGTTGTTTTGGTATACTGTATCTTTAAATCGGTGTAATAAGTAGGTCACGGTTTGTTCTTGGTTTTGAAACAAGTCCCAAGCAAATGAACATCCAATCCACCCTTTTTCAAATTAGAGGAGTTGCAACGCTGTAAGACATTCCTGCACTCTACCCCTTTAAGCACAATTTGCGACCCATTCCTTGATAGCGTTCCACATTCCACACTGATCACTTTTTGGGTTTACTTTTTTATTTCCTTTCCTTACAACTGGAACTCATGTTCAAAAATTTAAAAACTGGTGGGCATGAAACTGCCCAATCAGCGAATACAGGGACATGGAGAAGGGGGCGGTGGTGAACAAACTGGGCTCCAACATTGCAACATTACTATGCATGCTCTAAAATTTAAAAAAAAATTATGTCAGCTCCTGCTCCCACAAAAGGCCACTTGAAACAGACCCTTCTTAACTCACCTGGAATAAGAAAGCAGACACCAGATCGCCTCGAGGTTGGGCGGTGCAGAATGTTAGGAGCCCAAACCAATTCAGCGCTGATCAGCATAAATACTCAGTAGTGTGGGCTTAAAGTGTGCTGTGCAGAATGGGCCTGAGTGGGCAGCTGAGTCTCATCAGTCTAAGAACAACACTCTTGCCTGTGCCATTAAAAAACACTGGGGCATTGTAAATTGATAGAATACTAGCTACGTTTGTAAACTTGTTAACTCTGACCTAGAGTTGTGTGGAAATTGTACTTTAAAAAATAGTCTGCTTCCAATGTAAGGAAAATGCATTAGGATATGTGTCAGTGTCATTTGTAGATTAAATTGCATGTAAGGCCTGATTTGTACATAGAGCAGAAAGAAGTAATAAAATTCCAAGGCAGTAGAATAAAATTTACCAGGTGAGGTGTCACATTTTATTGCTCCCTTGTGTAAAACTCTCTGCAAATAAAGGGAGAAAGTACTAGACTTTTGCACATTTTGACCACACAACACAATAAAAGATAATTCAGTTATCTGGTATGCTGCATACTGTATCCTGGAAAGGAAGACAGTGTTTTGCTGGTAAGAGATCTAGGAGAGAGATCTGGATAAATATCCTAGTTATTCAGTAAATAATTACCATATGTATTTTAATCTATGAGCATATATTTTATATATACACACTAGGGTTTCCAGGTCCCCCCTAGCCCCCTGGTGGGAGACGTGGGACCTGGCTCTACCTCCTAGCTTGCGCAATTATGTTACATCACATGGGTCACGGGCTGCCCTGGGAGTGCTCCTGTGCTCCCCAGGGGGCCGAATCTAGCTCAATTCAGGAATCAGGCTCCTGTGCTATGCAGCGGCCTGATTCAGCCCAAATTTGGACTGATTTGGGCCAAATCAGACCTGAATTCAGCCCAAATTAGGCTGCTGCAGCATGCAGGAGTGCACTGTGCCACCTGGGAGCATGACCCAGGACGTGCATTCCCCTCCGCAGCCAGGTAAGTGGGGGTGGAGGGTGGGAGCGGGACATCCCTCACCCCCAGCAGGTACTGGCATCCCTAATACACACACACTAATATATAATTTAGTATATTATATATATAGTATAATTTATGGAAGTTGTAATCCTTATTTTAATTCACTCCCCTAATTTATAAAAAGCTCATTTTCCCTCAGCCTAAAAGGCTAATTTCCTCTTAGTCTAGTAGTCTTCACTCTGAGTAAGCTTTAACAGACCCCCCAGCTTATTTTGCCTCGAAGTTCTGTTCCTGTTCTGGCTTCTCCATGGCTGGTCTGGACAGCTGAGGTAACCCGCTCTTATTTTGAAGCTTGAACACCCTGACAAGCCAGCTTTACATGCAATAAACAGGTTTTTATTCTGCTCTCACTCTGGCTCAGCCTGCATGATAGTCAGCCTCTCAGTCAAGCCTCCAGTTTGCTAAAGGAGCCCTAAAGGGCCAAGACTGAAGAACGTACAAAGCAGAAAGGTGTCCCCTAGAGGCTGCTTGTACACAACATTCCCCTCATACATTTTTACTGAACGTTCAAATCTAAATATCCTAACAACAATACTAAGAACATGAAGAACTTTATACACCATAATCCCTTAAATATGTAGGAGCAACTCTCTGATGAGTGAAACATCACATTGGCCTTTGTATAGGTGATGGTGTTTCCAATGAGTCTGCAATTATGGGAGACACAGAATGATCAGAGTTCTTCTCGTACTACACAACAGGAGACACAGCGGTGTCCAGATTCTCAGCATTGGTTACCAGGCTCCCAGAGAGATGTATAGTTGGACCACCTAAGTCCAAAAGATTGTGTAGATTGAAACTCAAGCCCCACTCTGTAGGGTATATACAAATAGCTGAGGTGGAATAGTCCAGATCAGATTTCAGTAGGGAAGATTGGCTGTCAGGCACCACTGGGCTGATGACCTCCCCTCCACCTAGGCTGGCTAGCCCAATGGAAGAAGTGCTGTACCTAGCCTACCTCAGCTTCAGACAGGGAGAAGGATGTGGTGCACAGCCTGCCCAATCCCTGCAGAGCCAGGGGAAGAGATGCCTGGCTGCTTCTTCCTTCTCTCACTTCCCCTTTTGCGGAGGCAAGACAGGGACAGGCAGCCTTCCTTTTCCTCCCTCTTTTTTTTATTAGGATTGTATATTAATTTAGTAGAGTTTAACAGAGTTACCTAGTTATGGGAGTGTGAGCCCAGAGTGCAGAAATCACTCTTCAGGCAATTAAATTGTAAAAAAAAAAGAAGAAGATAGAATTTATATTTATTGAGGTACTTTCCAATTCACAGCACTTCTTGGAGAAGAAAGAAGAAAGTATCTAAGTCTAAAATGAGCTTTCCCTGTCAGCATGGCTGGCTTGTGCAGCATCATGGATGGGGATCAGGCCTCCATGGCAGGAGAGAGATGTAGGTACACACTGTGCCTCAAGCCATGAGGGAAGAGAGAATGGGTCAGAGAGGCATTCCCACCTCAGAAAAAGAGAAGCATTTTGCTCATCAGGAAAATGATACATACACACAGAGACAGGCAGTGACCCTCTGTGTCCACACAAGCTGAACTGCCTGTTCCAACACTTTGGCAGCAGGGGCCTCTTACAGAGCTGTTTCCCCCTCCCAGTCCCCTCCTGGATTACCCTCCCCCACACACAGAGTGGGGTCAGGATGATGGGTGAGGAGTAGCTTGAGCTGTAGAATGGTCACTACTGCCTACCAACAGGATTGTATAGAGTGTTAAACATGGAAGTATTCAGTTGTGTTGATATATTTCATAAGGTGTCATTTGTGTTATACAGTATAGTTTGTAGTGAAGGTAGCTTTGTATCTTTTGTTCTTTATGATTCTTTTAATAGTTGAGACATCTGCCATCACTTTGCTGAAGAGTTAACATCACACATTTGAGGAAAGAGTATGCCAGGGAGAGAGGAAAGGGAAGAATGGGCATGGACAATAATTATGCACACAGTTTAAAAACACTATATATTATGTACATGCATGAAGGGAGAGTAGATGTCTAATAACATGCCATGTCTTAGGGCCCCAGCTGTCTAGCTATGCCACTAAGAGGAAATAGGATTTCTTTAAGGGTTGGGTAGAAGACAAAATTTCCACAGTTGCAGCCTTCCTCATCTCTACATGGCAAGCCGCACCTGTCAAAATTCCTATTATATGGTTGCAGAAGCACCTGTCCTCCTCTGCAATGACTATGCAGCCTTACTGTTAGTAAAAAGGATGGAGCTGGAGAAGACAGTGTTATATTAGTTGTCACATGAAAGCCTATGCATAAATGGGCCTCGTTTTCAGGTGATAAGTTAGCCTCTATCCCTGGCGGCTAAGTAGATAAAAATCTGGACCTATTTATTATTAATTTAACCCCCAGTGTCCCCCTGATGACTCATTTTGCATTCCATTTGCATTCCAACCATAACTCAGTGTATTTTACCTTTGTGGCATAAATACTATGACTCAAACAACCATTTGTTTTAGGGCCAATTTGCTTTATACCAGTTATTTTATGTGCCTCAGATTTCCCCAGCAAATTAGTTGAGGCAGTGAAAAAACTTAGCATCAATCTCATTACAAGAATGCAAACTAATTAAATATTGAATTATGATTAGCAGCACTGCTCCAAATGTCTGCACAGTTATTCAAATGACTGAATGGACACATTTTTGGATGCTGCCTAGTTAACAAATGGTTTCAGCCTCCTATGACCAAGATGAAATGAGTGTCCAGTGTATTAAAATTGATTTATGGGGATGTTTGTCATCTGGAAGACAATCTTTGCTTTCATAGGATGGAGTTCATTAAGCCACATGCTGTAGGAGTGCATTGCTGAGTATGTGCAAGACTGGCATTGTGAGTGCTAGAACATCTACCATTAATATGAAGCCCTCTATTCAAAGACTCATTATTTGTATTCAATATACTCATCTGGGCTTAAGTGAATCTTGATTGGGTACCTATGGGATTCTATTATGCTATTGTTTGCCTTGGCTCAAGCACTATCCAATTTCCAAGATACTTCATCACTCAATGGGCAGTTTTTAATAAGGAATGTACTATTACTGTCACAGGGATAGTTTTACTTACAATGGGTACTTTATTAGGTAGATCAAGACTGAATAATAAACTCAGTTTCCTATGCTGGGGTGGCTGCATGCCATTCCAAGCTTGCCTGTATTCTAGCTTCTGGATGTAGTCCTTTTGGGGAACTCTCTCCCCCCATTTCCTTTCATCACAGACCTACAGGGCGGAAATCACCTGCATATTATATTGTAGGAGTTTCAGCTTTGCTTGTGGTTTACACACCATTCTTAAAGTAATCTAATTTCAGCTCAACAGGTACTTTCTGCATCTGCCTGCCCCTAGATTATTTTCTCTCTCTCCTTTTCAGTTCGAGTGGTCTGTTCCATGCTGAAATTTCTGATTACAAAGGATGCACATACTGTCTTTTTTCCTTATTGTCATTATGCAGGTATTCTGAAAATGCTTGTGTTGAGTCATTATTACAAACTGTTCATCATTTTGAAAAATTACTTGTTTCCCTTTGTACTATCCATGTATTTTAGGTATCAGCAGGCTGTACTTCATTGATAGGAGCATTTTGTACTGAATATGATCCATGCTGGAGCTCAGTAAGACAAAATATTACATCAGGTATGGTCAGAAGAACACCTGTGCCTTATACATATATCCATGTGGATGGGCCCAGTAGACTGGTATTTTCCAATTTGTTCCTAACTTCACACTAAGATAGTCTGAATAAAACACTGATTCATCACCTTCTACTCCAAATAGCTGCTGGCTTAAGTTCTATACCCAGCTGAAGAGAATGCAACCAATCCAGGCAATGAAATACATAAATGGCTGAAACAAGATCTTTTGACAAATTGGTGAAAACGGCACGCACATTATGAATTATGTTGAAATCACATAGTTTCTTAGCACATTCAAATGGTCAAGTACTCAGTAATGAATGCCAACAACTATTCCAACTATGTCAATGTGTATAACTCAAGAAGGAGATGGAAGAGGTCAAGGAGGTAAAACAAGAAGATGAAGCAGAGCTTTTAGACACTTGGCTTGTTTACATAGGCCTCATCTTGAAACCATTTTGTTGTTTGTAATTATAAGAATAAATGTATCTGCCAATGGATGTACGTTCCATGCATCTGATGAAGTGAGCTCTGACTCACAAATGCTTGTGCTGAGATAAATTTTGTTAGTATTTAAGGTGCCATTAGACCGGTTTAATTAACTACATATTTGAACATCCTAGAGATCCAAATCCTCAGCTTGGGATCCCAGAAATCTGGACAATCAGTAATCTAAAAAGTCAATCTGAGGAGAGAGAGCAGCAAAAAGGTGGAAGCATACATCACCTGTCAGGAATACAAAAACATCAGAAGAAACATAGCAGAAGTGCCTACTTTCTGACTTCATTTGTATGGCTTGGGGCTTAAATGAACTCTTCGCTGGCTGTTAATCCTTGCATTGTTGGTTGCCCAGAACTTGTTTTCTGGACCTCCTGTGACTTACAGCTGTGGTCTCAGTTGCCCAAATGGATTGAGAAAGAGAAAGCCCCCCCCCTCCAAGGAGGCTTCATGCAACTTGTTCATTAAAGTCATTTTTATTGAATGGGTTAACATACATTCCTTTAAAATATACAATTTCATTTACCCTTCAAATTGATATATATGCCCCCCCCCATCCCTTCCCCCTCCCCCTTTCCCCTTTTTGACTTCCAACAGCACTAGAACCCCTTTATTTCTTCTCATTACCTCTGTTCACACTATAGTCCCTATTATAAAAGGTAAAGTTCATATACATTCTCCACACCTCTTAGTAGTTCTCTAAAGTCCACAATTGTCCTCTCACATCCCACTTATTTTCCAGATAGTCCTTAAATTTCCTCCAATCAGTTAGAAATTCATTTGGATTTTGCTCCCTCAACTTTCTTGTCATTTTGTCCATCTCCACTATGTACAACAATTTTTGAATCCATTCTTCCACTTCTGGAATGTCTTCTTGTTTCCAGTATTGTGCATACAATATTCTTGCTGCTACAGTCATATAAAATAACAGTGTCCTGACTCCCATATTTACTTTTTGCATATTTAGGCCTAACAACAACAATTCCGGGCTCTTCAACAAATTACATTTCATAATTGACAGCATTTCCACATAAATCTTAGACCAAAAATTTTTGGCCTTATCACAAGTCCACCACATATGGTAAAAAGAGCCCTCATGTTTTTTACACTTCCAACATTTATTTGACATGTCACTGTTTGCATTTGTTAATTTTTTCGGTGTTAAATACCATCTGTAAATCATCTTATATCCATTCTCTTTCAAATTGTTACATGTAGATGTCTTCAATGTGTTCCTCCATAAAAATTCCCAATTCTCCATTGTAACATCTTTGTTAAAGTTTATTCCCCATTTCACCATTTGTGTTTTGACCACCTCATCTTGTGCGTACCATTTCAGTAAAATTTTATACATTTTAGAAATCATTTTTGTTCCTTCTCCAAACAAAATTTCTTCTAATTCTGTATTTTTTGTTCTGAAACCCGCTTTTCTTTTGTCAGATTCAAATACATCTTTAATTTGTCTATATTGCAACCAACCATACTCAAATGGTAACTCCTCTTTACTTTTTATTTTAAAGGTATCTCTGTCAGCCCATAATAACTTTGTAGGTTAACCAATCTTCTCCCTTATAATACATATTTGGGTTCACCACTTCTGCTGGTACAATCCACATGGGCCTTTCCCCCCCCATAAACTTCTTATATTTTTGCCAAATCATGAAGACATTCCTTCTCACGAAATGATGCTGAAACATACCGTCCATTTTATGTTTCTCATACCATAGATACGCATGCCAACCAAACAAATTATTATGCCCTTCCAGTGCTAACAGTTTAAGATTAGATAATTTTACCCATTCCCTCAACCAAATTAAACAAATCGCTTCATGGTACAATCTCAAATTTGGTAATTGCAGACCTCCTCTTTCTTTTGCGTTACACAACACTTTCATCTTAATTTTTGGTTTTTTCCCTGCCCAGACAAAATCTGTTATTTTCCTTTGCCATTTGTCAAAATGCTTCTTATCTTTAACAATTGGAATCGTTTGTAACAAAAACATCATTCTGGATAGTACATTCATTTTTACAACTGAAATATGTCCCAACAGTAACAAATTCATTTTATTCCATTTCAACAAATCCCTCTCTATCTGTGACCACAATTTTTCATAATTGTTTTTAAATAAATCTATATTCTTAGCTGTTAATTCTATTCCCAGGTATTTTGTTTTCTGAACCACTTCACACTTTGTAACGTTCATTGGCTCTTCCTGTTTCTTTTTTGTCATGTTTTTACAGAGCAATTTCGACTTTATTCTGTTTATACTAAACCCTGCCAGATCTCCAAATTCTTTGATTTTATCTAATAATACTGGTAATGTCTGGATTGGTTCTTCCACTATAAACATCACATCGTCCGCAAACGCTCTGAACGCTCTGAAAACCCTTTAAGTTTTATGACTTTGATGCTGTCATCCTCTCTTATTTGCCTTAAAAGTATTTCCAGTACCATAACAAACAGTAAAGGTGAAAGTGGACATCCTTGTCTTGTACCTTTTCTTACCTCGAATTTTTCTGTCAAATCACTGTATCACTAAAAACACATTTTGCTCAGTGTATATAGCTTTCACTGCCTTTATAAATTCTTGCCCCAAATCCATCTTTTCCACAGTCAAGAACATAAAATCCCAATTTAAATTGTCAAAGGCTTTCTCTGCATCTGCGAAGAACAGGTCTACCTCTTTTTCCGGATGCTTGTCATAATATTCAATGGCGTCCAACACAACTCTCAAGTTCTCCCTAATTTGTCTATTTGGTAAAAATCCGGCCTGCTCTTCTCCTACAAATTCCATTAAAAAATCTCTTAAGCCTTTCAGCTATAATCCTTGCAAAAATTTTATAGTCATTGTTCAGTAGAGATATAGGCCTGTAATTCTTGACATTTGTTAAATCTTGTCACTCCTTTGGAATCAATGAGATATTTGCTTCATTCCAAGTCTTTGGGAGATCTTTTTTCTTCATAATCTCATTCATCAACTTTTGTAGGGGCTGCACCAGGTCTTTTTCATTACTTTATAAAATTTTGCTGAGATTCCATCTGGACTCAGTACTTTCCCTATCTTAGTTAACTCTACAGCTTCTAAGATTTCTCCTTCTGTAATTGGAATATTTAATGTCTCTTTCATTGTATTTGAAATCTTTGGTAATTTAACTTTTTCTAAATATGCTTCTATTTTCTCTGAGTCTATCATCTTTTTTTGAAATAGTTTAGCATAATATTTATAGAATGTCCTTTTTATCCCTTGATGTTCCATTATTTCTTTTCCTTCTTCAATTATCTTCCCAATATCTCTTTTATCCCTTTTCTTTTTCAGTTGCCAGGCTAAATATTTCCCTGGCTTGTTGACCCCTTCAAAAGATTTTTGCTGTAAAGACTTTAAATGCCATTCTTACTCTTTATTTGCAAAAGCCCTCAGCTGCTCTTGTAATATCTTTATTTCTTGAATTATTGTTTTCTTCCCCGGTCTTTTCTGTAAGTCTTTCTCCTTCTTAGAAATTTTTTCCTGTATCTCTTGAAATTTGCTTTGCTTTTTTTCTCTTTTCCCTGCTGTTCAATGTGATCAAGATCCCTCTCATCACAGCTTTATAAGCATCCCATACCATATGTGTTGGCACTTCCTGACCACTGTTCTATTGAAAAAAATATTTTGTCTCTCTTTGGATGACTTCAATATTCTCTTGACTCTGTAAGAGATCCTCGTTTAGTCTCCATCTAAATTTCCTAAATCCTGTTGAAACTTTCCACATAATTGGATTGTGATCCGAGCTCACCCTCGGCATGATCTCTATTTTCTTTGTGAGCAGACTTAACTCCTTTGTCGCCCAAATCATATCAATTCTTGAAAAAGACTGGTGTCTCACAGAATAAAATGTAAAGTCTTTTATTTTAGGGTTCCAATTTCTCCAAATATCTCCAATTTCTCCACCACACGCTCCTGTAATGCTTGATTTTCCAATTTTAAGCTAGAGGTCTTCTGCTCCACCTCCTGCACTGTATGGTTTGTTGTCTGAAGTTCTATTTTTACATCATCTATACTCTTAGAAAACTCTGTCACCTCCGCTTTTATTAGATCTTTTATATTTTTTAGCAAGCTTTCCTCCATTCATTGTATAGATTGGCCCAATTCTTTGTTGCCATCCAACACTTTTTTTCCTAATGCTTCTATAGCGGCTTGCCATTCTTTTTCGCCTTTCTTCATCGTGCCTGGGCTAGCTTTTGCGCCACCCCAAGCATCAGCTCTCTTTCTTAGCTCCGTTTTTGATATCTACTTCTATTTCTCTTATTTTAAAGTCTTATTTTAAAATTTTAAAGTCTTATTTCAAATTTGTCTCTCTGACCTTACCAAAATGTCAGGCACAATTTCTCTATGGTATAATATCCTGTTTGCTTGCTTCTCTTTCCCTTCTCAAAATGGCTAACTTCCGCTTCCTGCTGACCTTTCAATTTCACCTTGTCGCAATGTTTTCTTTGTTTTGCTTCTGCAGTCTTCTCTGCTCTTCCCATTTCCTTCTTGAGTTGGTCCCTCTCTAGGCAAAGAAGTTCTCTGTTCTCAATATCCTTTACAATCTCACGATGCTCAGTCTAGTTCCTCTCAAGCTCCCTCCCCTTTCTTACTGCCGTTATCTTTTGCAAAACCGCAGGTATGTGTAAACAAAACTTATTTTTCTCCTTTAGCGCTATATAGTTCCATCCAATTTTGACAATTTTCCCAAAAATGCCTTGCTCCTTTGCTCAGCTAGCAGTCCTGTCTTTTTATTTCATTCCTTTTGCCTCTTTCTTCCACTATTAAGTCTGGAAAATGTGATAGTAATCTTTACCTTCCTTGCTTCACATAGGTTGTTCGTGCTGTTTCTTCCATTTAAAGATGGTCAAATTCAATACAGAGGCTTGGTTTCTGGCGATCTTATGCCATAGTTCGACTCCAAAGAGCTCTGAAGAGATCTTAGCTCACCCTTCCCAGAGGGGACCTCAAGGCGGGACCTCAAGGGGGAAATCCTTTATTCAGAACCGCCCCCTGTCGCTGAGATCACATGATCTCAGGGTCCCGTAGCATTCTGGACCCTCTCCTACCTGGAGAGGGGTAGCAGCAGGCAATCTATGCACCTGGCCTGCCTAAAACAGATGCTCTTGTTTGCCCAGCTCCCCAGGCAACATCAGGTCACCATCAGTCCAAACTGGAAGTCCTCCCTGGCTTCATGCAACTTGTGATGGATTTTTCCCTTGCAAGCTCAGACTGTTTAAACCTCTTTCTTATAATCTATCCAGAGCTTCTTTGCTGAGCCAGCAGTAATTGATGTCAAGAATTCAGCACATCAAAATCAAGTCTGTATCAAAATCCAATCTGTATGAATCATGATACATTCCACTGGGGAGTGAAACGTGATAGTGGAAAGGTAAAGATCCAGAGGAATTAGCCATTTTAGTCTGTAGTCGCAAAATAGGAAAGAGACCGGTAGCACCTTAAGGTAGCACCGTAAGGTGCTACTGGACTCTACTATTTTGGAAGGGTAAAACTACTTTCACTGCATTTTGTTATCTGAATAAACAGGGATAATCTGAGTGTGGTTGACTATAGCATATTAATTTCTTTATAATCATACAATTTATGTTGCAGGAAACAGCAAACAAGTTTGTAGCTTTTAACAGGCAGTATAACATCATAAATGGATAATAAAGACTCAAAAACTGCTATAACATTTTGTCTATGTACTACCCCAAGCTTGTTTATTACACAGATCATCAAACCAGCAAACTCTGACTGCACTACTGACCTTTTATGTTAAATGCCTGAAGGAAATCTTAGAATTTATGCAGCTCTTTTCAAATAGTACATGATGAAACCACAACAAATTGACTTTCAAAGGGGTTTTGACAAGGTGACTGGTTATAGAAAGGCTCTGACAAAGTTAGAGTGGTCACTTTCTTCTTCTCAGCTGAACTTTTGAAATTTTTCCAGAAAAGGGGAGGCTATGAAGTTGGCATTTCTCAATTCATTATATTATGGTCATTATAAAAAGAATTTCCTGAGAAAAAAATTCCCCTTGTTACCAATTTTCCCAGTCTTAGAATGAATGAATTAAATGTAAATGAATTAATTTTCCATTTTCTCTGCATTTTGTTATCTGAGTCTCCTGATTGCCTTTTTCTAGAGTGGCATAGAAGCATTTACAAAGACTGTAGGATTAGGCTATGTTAAAAAGGGGTTGAGAGAGAGACCTTTATGTGGTATTGAGCCGATGATGAGGAGAGGAGATTTGAAAGTAGGGTTCATGTCCTTAAGGACCATGGGACCAATTTTCCTCAGCCCACTTTAACCCAGATGTGGCATGATGCAACATTGGTGAGGTAGCTATTAGGGTCAGCCAATCAGAGGGGACACAGCGAAAGCTACTTACTACAGTTCTGGCTGCTAAATCCTGCTGTTTCAAAGGCACTAAGAACTGCTGAATGTGTGAAACATGTGCTGGTCAAATTTCTTCCAAACTTGCTGCCTGCCTAAAGGCCCCAAACTCCCGCGCATGCCTGTGATAAGTTGTCCTAGTGCTCAGGGCTAGTGATGCTAACACTGCCTGCAGCACTTCTACCTCCTAAGCTACCAGAGGCTGTGCCCAGCACCAGCTCCCAAAAATTCTGCTCCTGGAAACAAGATAGGGCATCTGTGATGCTGTTATCAGCACCTGGTGCATGCCTTAAACATAGTATCAGGAGGAAGCACAGCACCAGCTCCCTGACCAGCCATATCACCTTTGGGTTACGGGAAGATTGTTAGCTCATATAAGCCTGCCCAGCTGGGGAGGGAGGAGGGCAGGTGGGGGGACTGAAGGATACGGTGTGGGTAGGGGTAAATGAAAGTAGATTCACATTCAGCAGTTCTTTGTGTCCTTGAAACAATGTCCTTGATTTAAAGGTTTAGCAGTCAGAATCCTTAAATCTTACCTGGCAGTTTTGGCCTTCAAGGCCAAGGCTGAGGGAGTAGAGGATTCGTCTGCAGATTTTAGGGTGTGTAGAATGCTGGAGGGATGGCCCAGGGAAGTGCTGAGGGTTCTGGACAGTAGAAGGCCACTTACACCCACTCTCCTGAGGTTTCTCTGGTGGGGCTACCAGACACAATGTGTAAGCACACATAAGAAGCTGCTATTCAGGGCAGTGGCTTTGCTTGTTTTCTATGGAGCCTTGAGGATAAGTGAAGTGCTGGCAAAGTTAAGGTGGGACACATCCCAGAGGGCACTACAATTCTACAATGTAATGCTTGCACCAGAGGAGGTGTGACTGTGCATTTGGTAGTCCAAGATGGTGGGAAAGGGGCACCAGGTAGTCCTTAAGGTTGCAGCAGATGCCTGACTGGGTGAGTACACAGATGTCAGAGGTGGCTGTCCAAACTACTTATTTCAGCATGATAGTTGGCTGCTGCTTACTCAGTACCAGTTTTGGGATGTGATGAAGTGGGTTCTGGGGAAAGCAGGGCGGCCGGTCAGTGCTTTTGGAACACATCCCTTTCATATTGGGGCTGCTTCGATGGCAATGAGCCTTGGCCAGCTAGACCTGGTCTTGGTAAGCCCCTTGTAATAAGACCACCAGGCCAGCCCTTATATTTGCTGAAAACCCCTTTATCACAAGTATTTAAAGGACACAAAACCCCACTGTTACATTGTTTAAGGTAATTCCTTCAAATTATATGACAGTTTCTGTTCTAATTTCTTTAGTTATTGAGAAATATAGCATAATATTTCCATTGCATATGAATGTTCGATCTTGACTATCTGATTTGTTTTTGCTTGTGATGCCTAAATGCGTTCCCAGAAACCTATTTGTGTTGATTTTTGAGCACATATATTTAAAAATATCTATAGTAAGAAACATTAATGTGGTGTTTATATGAAGTACAGAAGAATAATGACTTTGGAATATAAGAGTGCTGTCAAAGTGCCACCTGATGACAAATAACCCATCGATAGTGGGCTGTAACTTCTTTGATCTTGTCATAATTCTGGAGACATCCCTGACTGTTCTATATTGTTGCATTGAATTTCCAAATATAAGTTAGTTCTGTGTTGAAAAAGTACTTCCCGGTGATGATAAAGAACACAGCCTTCTGTACCTTTCTACAGAGAAGAAGGAAAAAGATTACTAAAGAAGATTAGTGCTTGAGTTAGAATTGTTATGAATATTTATATGAATATTCATAATTATGGCAAATTTCCAAATTTATTATGTAAATTATGAGTGAGAAATTTCTGATTTGGATTTTGAATGTGATATATTTTATGCCCAAATTAAAAAGCCGTTTTGCTTTCACCTGCTCCACTTTTTCATGAGATCTGTTGAATTTTAAAAAATGATTTAAACTGTTATTTATAGAATTTTAAATTGTGGTTTTTATGACGTTGTGACCTGCCCTGAGCCTGCTTGCAGGGAGGGAGGGATATAAATCCAACAAAATAAATAAATAAATAATGTCATGGCCCAGTCTGAGAGTGAGGTCTCCTCTGGAGGAGAGGAGCCTCGTGTAGCCAGCCAGGACTCCTCAGGAGAAGAAGAGTTCTGTGTAGCCAGCCCTAGCCCTGACTCAGCAGAAGCCGGCAATCAGGAGCAGCAGCTGCTGGCTGATCAAAGCTCACAGCCAGCAGCTGAGACACCAGCACCCTCTAGCCCCAATACCACAGGGGAAGCTCAGCCAGGAACTTCCACAGGGGAAGCTCAGTCAGGGACTGCCAGCACCACAGGGGAAGCCCAGCCAGGGGCTTTAACCCCCCCAGGTTTACCCACACCTGGAGAGCACCGCAGACAGCGCCAGAGACTGGAACTGCAGGAGAGATGGTGTAGTGCTCGTCTCCTGAGCCGACGCCAGCTGCTGGAGAGCGACGATGAATAGCATCAGGATGGAGCCCCAGCAGCTGGCTGAAAATCATGCCTGGCTATAAACGCCAGTCAGAAGCAACTGCCAGGCGTGGAAGCAACGTGTCAATTACCTGCAACCACTTCCTGGTACCTTGCGTCTCGCTCTTGCCTGCACCTTGCCTTGATACCCTTGTGCTCTGACCTACGGACTGGACTTGGCTTGGCTTTTTGGATCTTGGACACACCCCTGGCGTTTACCTTGGACTCTGACTACAGACTGGACTCGGCTTGTGACTCTTGAACACTCCTTGGCTTCGTGTTAGTACCTGGGCTACCAGCTTGGGCGGGCCCAGCCCATGACAGATAAATAACCTCTGTGGCATGGCCTGTGCTTTGTTTTTTTAAGTGCTGGTACTCATAATTTCCACTAATTTCCTCCATCAGGACTGGGGACTAGGGGTGTGCAGCGTGAAAATATTTGGGTTTCCCACTTCGGGTTTACCCAAAGCGGGAAAAAATTTCAGAAATGGCATAATTCTGAAGTGGCAAGCCACTTCAGAATTATGCAATTTTACTCGTTTCGGTATGCTCTGTAAATATTCGGAGAACACCAAACTGAGGGGGAGCAACTCCCTCACTCACACCTCCCACCCCCCTGGGGCAACCTCTACACCCCCCCCACAACCCCTCCCCCGGCAACCCCTCCACTCCCCCCACTCACTTACCTGGTTGGAGGGAGAGCGAGAGGGACATCAGCTGGGCAGTGGGGTTGCCGTGGCTGTGGCGGCAGTGGCCTGGAGCCTGGATCCCTCTGCTGCCGCACTGCCTCCTGAGGTGCAGGCTTAAGCCTGCATCCCCGCTGCCTACATTTGCCTGGCAATGTTGGGGATGAGGAGCTCCTCATCCCCAACTTTGGTGGGTGAACGGAGCGCCCAGAGAGGGGGGGTTGCAGGCTTAAGCCTGCAATCCCCGCCGCCTCCATTGGCCCAGCAATGTCAGGGATGAGGAGCTCCTCATCCCCGACATTGCTTGGCAAACAGAGCGCCCGGAGAGAGGGGGGGGTTTGCAGGCTGAAGCCTGCAATCCCCGCTGCCTCTGTTCGCCTGGCGATGTTGGGGAGGAGGAGCTCCTCATCCCCGACATCGCCGGTGAATGGAGCACCTGGAGAGAGGGGGGTTGCAAGCTTATGCCTGCATTCCCGCCACCTCCTTCATCTGCCAGTGACGGTGCAGAGGAGTTTCCTGGACCCGACAGTGCCGGCACTCAGCCACTTGTTGGAGGAAGTCCCCGACAGCATCTGATTCAGGGTTTAGATGCCCCTTTCCCTACTGCTCACAGCAGCAAGGAAATGGGCATTTAAACCCAAAGCTTCCTGAAGCATTATGAATGCTTCGGGAAGCTTTGCTTCGGGTTTTGGAAATCCCTAAGCTTTGCCCCATTTCAGAAATCACTAAGCTTTCTGGATCGGGTCCAATTAGGGTATTTTATCCGAATTGGATTCCCGAAGCACACACCCCTAGTGGGGACCTCCCCATCCCAGTGAGTACTGCCCCCTCCCCCACTGCTGGCATCTATTGATAGTTTTGGTCTTTCATGCTTCTCATAAACTGTCAAAAAGCTGCCACATACCAATTACCATAGTGTGATATTCTGTTGATCCTAAAGAGATGGTTTGGAACACTGATATCTGGGGCAGTATATGGGTCTCACTTCTCCATATTTAGAAGATCATTAGCCCACTAACTTGCAAGTGACCTAGAGAGTCTGAAAGGAATTAGGAGATGACTTAGAGCACTGAGGTAAAAGACTCTTGTCAAATCAGGTAGAATTTACTATAGAGATCATTTAAAGGCCTATGAGTGGTGATGAAGAAAACATTGTGCTACCATTTAATCAGCTGAAATTCATCCAGTGGAACTTTTTAAGATCAGCAACCGTACAACTGAGGAGGCTGAGGATGGTGGAGCAGCAAATGTCATCTGCTAGAATATAACAGATAAGGGGCTTCTAAGTAGGAGACGGTGTGCCAGTATCACGGGATGAGAGACCCACTTTATCTTAATCCTTTGGTTTCTAGTATTCACCCTAAACATGCTCAGAGTACTTTCATTAACAAAGGGGTACAGACACAGGTAGGCTTTTAGAACCACATGGCAGAGATGGGTCTGGTTGGTGCTATGCTAGACTGGTTTGAGTCCTTTCTCGAAAGGAGGTTTCAACAGATGCTGCAGGGAGAAGTCTGCTTATCCTCTGGGCCACTTGTCTATGAGATACTATTATTTATTTATTTATTTATTTATTTAAAGTATTTCAATGTTGTCTTTCTACCAAATGTAGGGCCCCCAAAGCAGTCAACAGTCAAAAATATTAAAGACAAACTTTAAAGTACATTAAAACAAACTTTAAATTCATAAAAATTAAAATCAAAAATAGAAAATACATGAACAAGGATGAATAAGTGAGGGAACACCAAACTATAAGGCTCCATCTTTTGTCTAATGCTTTTAAAGATCTACACAAAACCACTAGAAGAGATCTTGGAATTTTGGATGAGGGTCACCAGTATATGGATGACACTCAACTTTCTCTCCTGTCTATCAAGATTCAGAGAAACTGTAGATGAAATATAACAGTATATTAAGAGTTCCATGGCACCTGTCATTGTGGCAGGTGTGGACTAAGGGGAAGTGTCCTTTCCAGTTTATCTTTCCACAAAATAGTACATTGCCTGAAAAAGGTAGCAGAAAGAGTATTCTGTGGGACTTTTGTGGCTGGTTGCACTGTTAGTTCTATTGCTTCTACGAATTTGGTTGGTGTAGACTAAGAAATACCCATTTCAAGCTGTTTTTGCACAAAACCAGTGAATTGGATTGAATTGCTAATGGAATGTGTGTTCTGTGGAAATTGTGTAGCTTTGTATATCACTGCCATCTATGACAATGTACTATGTCTATTAGGCTGGTTGGTGTGCCTTAGAATTTTATTTATTTATGTCATTTATAGACTGCCTTTCTCACTGAGACTCAAGGCAGATTACATAGTGTAAGATTAGTACAATCAGTATCAAAGACATTTCCATACACTGTCAAGGACATTTCGATAGACAATGCCACAGGATACATGAATACAGTTTACAAACTGTTGTTATGAAGTATTTTTGTTGAAAATGAGTTTAGTTTGGAAAAAGGTTAATAAAATTAATACATTACCCATTCTCATTTCTAATATATTGTTCTCCAGTGTCTTTAATGCTTTCCACTGTTTATTGTGGTGTTCCAGGAGAATTTTGGCAGGGAAAGGATTAATAAAAGCATGCCAGTACAGTGTTTTCATTTCCAAAATCTTATTCTGTACTGTCTTTAATACTTTCCACAGGTTTTTTGTGGTACTAGCAATTCTTTAGTGCACACTCCGGCCTATTCCATAGTGTTCTGGGAGCACTTTGGCTGGGAAAGGGTTAATAAAAGTGTGCCAGTTCAGTATTTTCATTTCTAAAATCTTGTTCTGCAGTGTCTTTAATGTTTCCCAGTGTTTTTTGTGGTACTAGCATTTCTTTAGTGTCTGTTCTGGTCAGTTTTGTGTTGTTTTCAGACCATTTTCAGAGGAAAGGGCTTAGAGAACTGTTTGTCAATACAAAATAAATGGGATGGACCTTTTTGTTGTATTCTCCCAACCAAGAGACTTCTCCTAAGAGTTTAATGAGTTCTTTCATTAACGTTAACTGTAGTCTTTTTCATAAAGTGAGGTATCAAAATATAAATGCTTATTTAAATAAAACCTACAAAGATAGAACAGATAAGCACAACAAGAATTAAGTTTCCTAACATTTTTAACTAAATCTAAGTCAATCAGATTAACTATGAAATGTATTCAAGTGTAAGTTTCCCACCTAGATCTTCATGAGCTTTCTTATATCCCAAACCCTGATCTGCTATTTGAGTTAGCATATTTATATGTTATTTTATGCAGAAATCGAAGATCTTTTTCATGTGATTACACAGATAAATATCAAACCAATCATAATTTAATTAATTATTCATATTTCCAATCATGTGACATTCTACCTAGCCAAAAGTGATACTATGTCCAGCTGCAAGATAAGAGATAAAATCAGGAAAAATTACTGGAAAAGTTACATGAGCAGATTATCATTGGTCCTTTCTAACACTTACAGAACATTTATGTGATAGTGTTCACTATTTTTAATTGGCTGTCAAATATAAAGGAATACTTTTGTACTTATACAACATGCCATAAAAAACTACAGTAAAATTCATGCAGTTATTTAGAATACATATGTATCACTAAGTATAACGTGCTCTAAACCATATTTCCGTGACACACTCCCTTGACCTATGAACTTAAGTATTTTGGTAGACATAAGTGATACAAAATATAAATGCATTGCACAATGTGTGAGTGTACATATACAAGCTTTCAAAATGTTATTGGCTAATACTGCAAAGCATGGTTACTGAGAAAGCTGCTTTCACTACTTTCATCGCGGAGAGCTGCTTGTACATCAAAACAACGTGGCAAGCTGTCTTCATGCAGAGTGCACTTGATTCCCTCAGCTTTTGTTCAGAATGGGTGAATTAATGTGTCAGTAGTGAACATATGTATTACTCCTCTCTGAATGACCTTTTAAATTTTACTGCTTATAGTGTCAAAGCAATTAAAATTAACAATACAGTTACTAAACTACTAAGATCAATTAATGGTTCTTATGCTTTCTTCTTATTGAAAGCATTTGTACCATCCCAAGGGGCAGGACTTTGATTCTCAACCCAATTTAACCACTAAAATGAAAATGTGTCACATAATCACTACCAAACAAGTTCCTTTTGTCAAAGGGGTAAGGTTTCCTATAAACAAGAGACAAAATGTGTTTATCAGTAAAACTATAAACCTTCCCTTGAAGATTAATCCTGGAGGATATTGCTGAAGATGTACTAACTGGCATTTCTTGTGTTTTTTAGCTGACTTGATTCTTAAAGGAACCAAGCCAGAAATAGTGCTATAGCCGATGCAAAACAATTGCTTTATGTATGTAATTCATATAGATAGTGGCATTATCACAATTGGTAAATACTAAAATTTATACTCTTATATAGTCAGAAAATATAACTTGCTTATTAAGATGTCCAGGTTATTGACATCGCCTATCCTAGTGCAAAAAGGTTACTTCAGGTGGCTAATCTACATTTGTTGTAAAGTGAATCTATTGGCTAGGTTAAATTATTAGAATGCATACCTTTTTATGTCACAGAACCAGGGCTTTTTTTCAGCAGGAACGTGGGGGAACAGAGTTCCGGAACCTTTTGAAAATGGTCACATGGCTGGTGGTCCTGCCTCCTGATCTCCAGACAGAGGGAAGTTTAGATTGCCGAGCGGTGTGGAGGGCAATCTAAACTCCCCTCTGTCTGGAGATCAGGGGGCAGGGCCACCAGCCATGTGACCATTTTCTCCGAGGGCAACCCACTGAGTTCTACCACCTCTTTTCCCAGAAAAAAAGCCCTGCACAGAACCAAACTCATAAAATTATCTCTGTTAACTGCCAGGAGCTAAACAACAAAATTAAGGCTAGAAGAGTGAATTCTGCTCTAACCAAATTTCAACCTTCACTCTCGTTTCTTCAGGAAATGCATAAAAAGAATTCAGCAGTCCCAGTTCTACAATCAAAATGGTTCGGTCTGCAGTACCAAGCCCCTGACTCTTCCAAATCTAGGGGGTGGCAATATTATTTTCAAGAGACAGCCAGTTTTCTTTGAAAGACTCCTTAAAAAGGTAGATTTTTGTTCCTGAAAGGCCATCTAGAACAAGAAATTATCAGATTGGCGATGTATTGTCGAAGGCTTTCACGGCCGGAGAACGATGGTTGTTGTGGGTTTTCCGGGCTGTATTGCCGTGGTCTTGGCATTGTAGTTCCTGACGTTTCGCCAGCAGCTGTGGCTGGCATCTTCAGAGGTGTAGCACCAAAAGACAGAGATCTCTCAGTATCCTGAGAGATACTGAGAGATCTCTGTCTTTTGGTGCTACACCTCTGAAGATGCCAGCCACAGCTGCTGGCGAAACGTCAGGAACTACAATGCCAAGACCACGGCAATACAGCCCGGAAAACCCACAACAACCATTATCAGATTGGCATTTATTTATGCTCCAAACCAAAATCAGCTGCAATTCATTAAAAAATACTTGAACTAAACTTCGTTCCTTTGCAGAGGGGGAAATAATTATTACTGGTGATTTTAACTATACTATGAATTATGATTTAGATCAATTTCAGAAATGACAAAGTCACCAAAAATGAAAAAGGAACCTCTGAATTGTCAAACATAATGACTAACCAAGATTTCCCCAATATCTGCCATCTGCAAAACCCACTGATAACAGATTATACATACTTCTCTTCTATCCACAATACATACGCAAGGATTGATTACATATTCTTATCTTCTAAATTGATTAGTCAAACTCTTACATCAAGCATAATGGACAGACCATTATTGGATAGAATGTACACTGACAATAAATGACATCAAATAAACTCGAAGAAACTGGAAATTAAATCACTTTTATTTAACAAACAAATTTCTTCTGAAGTCTCTTTAGAAATTAAACAATATTTAGAAACAAATACACAATGTGGTGTCACAAACCCTCTATCCTGAGGTAAAACTCCTCTCTAATCATATGAAGCTGAATACTGAGCTGGGAAGCCTTCAGTAGTGCGGTTGAGCTCCAACTTTCTTGTCCCACCCTCCAGGAAGATATAAGCACTATGGTTACCCAGCCAAGTCCAAGTAGGGGAAAGATCAGGGATTTGCACTTCCCTTAAACTGAAGCTGGCACACAAACTGAAGTAATTTATAGGTTTATGAACTGAACACTTCACTGGTGTGAGGCACAAAACACTTGGTATGGTTCTTAAGTTGCTGGCTTGTATGAGACATGTTGGTGTTATCAGACTTAAAACTTGTTACAGTAAGCTCTTTCCGAGGTTGGCACTCCTTCAAGTTAGGTGCTCCTATTTTCACATACATACATAGCACGACTTCCCCCTTTCCTAGACCTTAGGGTACTCCACTGATTCAAACCCTTTCAAGATACTGGGCAGGTGTTAGAGTTATGCCCCAGCTATAACCCTGTTCCTATGGCCAAAGGGGAGACTCCTTTCTACTTACTTCCTTGGACACTACAATTCTCAGATTTCTTGTGTCTACACAGAAGTTAGTGCTATCTTTCCTACTTTAGTCCAAGGACTACAAATGCTTCATGAATGTAATTATTTTCCTTCCTTCCTCACAGAGGACTCTCTGTCTGACCTTCTCTAGTCAGAAGCTAGACTCCAACTCTTCTCACTCATCAGTTTACTCCAACTGTCAACCCCTCAACATTCCATCACCAACTGCCATTTCAGGCTAGCCACAAAGAGGGCAAATATGTCAATCATCTTCCCCTCTTTACTGTCTACCAATACCAGCATTTGAAGTTGAATCCGTCACAGTGGCATTCCTCAAATCTACGTATGGGAAGCTATGAAAGCAGAACTTTCATACTGCTTTCATAGCAAATTAATCTCCATCACCCCCTATCATAAAAAGCAAAAAGAAAAATTAGAAATGAAACTATCTAGAATAAGAGAACTAGAAGATGAACACAAATTTTTTTTTGTAGCAAAAGAGTATATAAACAACTCCTAATAGAAAAATCTTGGAAAATTTAGAGATTTCTCAAATTCAGAAACATCTACTTTATATTAAACAAAAATATTGGATGTGATCACCCAAATCTATAAAATTACTTGCTTGGAAAGTAAAGGGAAAAATCTCCTCACATTCTATACAAGCTATTAAACACGTCCAAGGAAAAGCTCAAACTAATTCTGAAAAATTAGCCAATGTATTTGCTGAATACTACCATACCCTTTATATATCAGATAATTCTGAAACTATTTATCATCACAGAAAATTATTTTTTAAAGTCTCACAAGAACATAAATACCAATACTAAATCTTACTGACCAATATCCTTACTGAATCAAGACCAAAAGATCTTTACAACCATACTTGCCAAAAGATTGTCTACATTTAAATAACCAACTACATTCACCTTGACCAGACTGGCTTTATGCCAACAAGGAATCTTAGTGATAATACGCATAGAACTTTAAATACAATTAACTTCTGTGAAGTATACAAATCTTGCCTTTGATATAGAAAAGGCATTTGATAA
This sequence comes from Eublepharis macularius, assembly GCF_028583425.1. NCBI lineage: Eukaryota > Metazoa > Chordata > Lepidosauria > Squamata > Eublepharidae > Eublepharis > Eublepharis macularius. The sequence continues at coordinate 75,197,045 of NC_072795.1, forward strand.
AGTGGAAATACCATATCTAAAACTTTTATTTCAAAAATGAGTTTTGGTGAGCAATTCTTAAATAACATTAATACTCTTTATCTTTCTCCAAATGCTATAGTTAGGACTAACAATGTACATTCAACAGATATCCATCTAGCAAGGGGAACTAGACAAGGCTGCCCCCTTACCGCATTTCTGTTTGTCATAACTATAGACAGGGCTGGTGCTACCATTAGGCCAACTAGGTGGCTGCCTAGGGCACAGACCTCAGAGGGGTGCAGAACTGACATGAGAGGCACAGTTTTATACAGATAAGTTTCTTGAAAAAAATACAACTGACAATTTATATTTTTTATTTTAAGAAAAATACCACAACAGTGCTAAGGAATATAACTAATTATAAAGTTTTATAAAGTTTTTTTATATACTTCCATCACTTGCAAAAGTCCCATTGGCACCAGCCACTATGGTTTGCCTCCAGGGGTTATAAGTCAGCAAACAAGACTAATGGGCAGGCAGCAGTGAGGGAGAAAACTGACTGAGCACCCCCCAACAGGATGGGGAAATGGTCCTCTCAACAGACAATCAAGTAGCTCAGAAGCTCACCTTAACATTTTAACAAGACGTTTCCCAATAAGTAAAACAAATACCATAAACTTGTACCATAAATGGATAAGTTGAAGTAATTATTAAGATGAAAAAGATGCTAGTGATTTATGTATATTGTTCTTTGAATAACAGCAGTGTGGTATCGCTTTGGATAGGCAATATGAAACCATTAACGCTCAAAAAATGCAAACCTTATGAATTATATCATCCTGCTTTGAGATAATGTTGCCAATCATTGCTGCATCTTAAAATAGTCTAGGTGACTCAAAGTTATCTCAGAAGACTCAATCAATTTGAGAGGAACAAGCCTTACTGAAACTACTCCTTTTTAGCTTTCCAAAGAGAAGGCTAAAAGAAGAAAGAAAACAAAATAAGTAAATGCAGAGAAAAAGTATCTTCTTATCAAGTACAACTTAATTCTCCCTCCCATTATCTCACAGCAAGCATGAGAAGGGAATGGGGAGTAGAAGACACTGTTGTGCCAGCCAGGTATACCCTTATTGAAACAACCAATGAGGAAGCTGTATGTTGTTCTCCTACTACAAATGATAGAGGCTCTATTTCAGTAAAGCACACAGAGGAAAAAGGGGATTTCATGGAAAGCAAGAGTACTGCAGAGACTGCAAAAGAAGATGATACTGTCCCCAGCTTGAATTACAGTGACCCTGCCTACTGGCCTAACTATTGCTGTGATAATTTGTGACAGCTTATAGTACAACATGGGCCACAGCAAGTTATATCATATGATTTCCCCAAAGACTAAAAAAAACCAGAAGATTTTCTCCTATACGCTACAAGAGACTAGCAAACAATGAAGAAGTGTGCCATCAATGGCTTATATATTCCCCTTCAAAAGATGTGGATTTTTTTTTGTTGTAGGCTGTTCAGCAAAAGAAATGGTGCAACAACTCTACAAGAACAGGTTCAAAAGACTGGAGGAACATTAGAGCAATTCTGTCTTTACATGAGAGGAATACTCTCTGTTTAGAAAATTACCAGACCTAGAGGGAACTTGAACTGCACTTATATAATTGATGATATTAACCAGCAGAAAATCAGGCAAGAATATTGGCAACAAATATTGGAACACTTGATTGCTTTGGTCAGAGTTCTTGGCATGCAAAACTTGGCATTCCATGGAACAAGTGAAAAGTTGTACAGCACGAATAATGGAAATTTTTTGACGTTTGTAGAATATTTAGCTCTTTTTGATCTTATCATGAATGAACATTTGACTTAAAGATGAAGAAACAATGGCTCACTACTTAAGAAAATATATCCAAAATAAGCTTATACAGCTTCTACCAAGTGTTATAAAGCAGAAAATTTTAGCATGTGTACTCAGCCCAATACTACTCAGTTATACTGGATTGCATACCTGATGTTAGTCATATTGAACAAATGACAATGGTTGTACATTATGACAATGCAATCAAACCATCAGATACTGAGATGTCTAAGCCTGAGGTTATGATAAAAAACATTTTTGGGGATTTGTTCCACTAAAGGAGACTACAGGTTCCTCTATGACAGAAACTCTTCTTAGACAGCCTGAGCAAATGGGATTACCACTTGATAATCTGCATGGTCATGGTTATGATAATGGAAGTAACATGAAAGGCAAAGAAAATGGCGTATAAAAGAGAATCCTTGATATAAATCCAATGTGCCTTTTTCATGCCCTGCAAGGCACACTCTTTAAACTTGACAGTCAATGATACTGCTAAGAGCTGTCTGTAAACAAGTTTCTTCTGTTTGGTTCAACAGATTGATAATTATTTCTCTGCATCAACTCAGTGCTAGCAAATTCTAACTAGCCATGTATCAGGCATAATTGTTAAGCCATTGAGTCAAACAAGATGGGAGAGTCAGATCAATGCTTTGAAACCATGGAGATATCATCTTGGTAGTATATATGATGCCTTAATGACACGAGCCTAAAAATTATCTGGAAATACTTCTTGAATTGAAGCTAAGGTCCTTGCTGATGCAATTTGTAAATTCGAGTTTGTGGTATCCCTTGTTACATGGTACAATATCCTTTTTGAAATTAATCTTAAAAGCTAGCTACTACAAAATAAGAAAGCTGATTTAAATTCAGCTATAAGCCAATTGCAAGAGACCAAGAATTACTTCGTGGACTGCAGGTGTGATGAAAGTTTTCAACAAGTTTTGATAGATGCTACTGAGATTGCAAAGGAGCTAGAAATACTACCAAACTTTGATACCCAACAAGTTAGAAAAAGGAGAAAGAAACAGCAGTTTGAGTATGAGGCCCAAGAAGAGGCACTGCAAGATCCAAAGCAGAAATTCAAAGTAGGTTTCTATTATGCTGTCTTAGACATGGCCATACAATCTATTGAAGAGAGATTCTAACAGCTACAAAAATATAATTCCCTATTTGGCTTCCTGTATGATACATACAGTATCAACAAAAAATTTACTGAAGATGGACTCAAGGCCTGCAAGAATTTGGAAAAGTAATCGAGGCACAATGGAAACACAGATATTGATGCTGAAAATCTGTGCTGTGAATTTATAGCAATAGCTTGAAGGCTTCCAAAGTCTATGCCACTACAAGGAGTACTTCTCTTCATACTGCAACAAAAATTCCTGGATAGTGTGCCTAATGTTTCTATTGCTCTAAGAATCCTACTCATACTTCCAGTGTCAGTGGCAAGTGCTGAACACAGTTTCTCAAAGCTTAAACTTATAAAAACATTCAACAATGCTACAAAAGGGATAAGCTGGTTTGGCAGCTAACAAAACTCAGGAACAACACTCTAAAGTTCCATGAAATTCCAAAACTTATAGAGTTCATAAGAATACATGTGCATCACTAAGTGTAATATGCTGTAAACCATATTTTCATGACTAACCAGCAGGAACAGCAACATCATAATGCTAAGAGTATAGCAGAGAGCAACAAATATAAATAGAAGGACGAAAAGTGTCCTGCTCACCAGGTTGGAGGCAAGTCCTGGCACAACTGGGCCCACAACAAAGTTTCTCAGATCAAAGTCCAGGTTTAGGTAACATGTTCCAAAATCAAAGACTGTGGCACTCCAAGATTCAGGCAGCAAGAGTCCAAGAGCTCAGCAGGTCAAGAACCTGCCTAACACCAAGACTGTGACAAGTTAATTCCATGCTGGCTGTAGCCTTATATAGGGAGTTTCTTTATATAGTAAAATAGTAAAGAGTCTAGTAGCACCTTTAAGTCTAACCAACTTTGTTGTAGCATAAGCTTTCAAGAACAGCAGTTCTCTTCGTCAGATGCATGGATGGTATGAAGAAACTGGCCAGAGATATATAGGTCATGAGGCGAGGGGGGAGTAGATGCAAATCAGTTGCAAAAGTCATGAAAGAGGTGGAGTGCACAATTCAGGCTGGGTGTGACCCCTCCCTCTCCATAGCTGAATCTGTCTTATAATGAGATAACCATCCAGAGTCTCTATTCAATCCAAGTCTGATTGAGTTAAATTTACATATGAATTCCAATTCAGCAGCTTCCTGTTGGATTCTGCTTTTGAAATGTTTCTGTTGAACTATAGTAGCCTTTAAGTCCTTGATGGAGTGTCCTAGTAGACTGAAATGTTTTCCTACTGGTTTCTGGATATTGCCATTTTTGATGTCAGATTTGTGTCCATTTATTCTTTTGCGCAGAGGTTGGCTGGTTTATCCTATGTACAAAGCAGAGGGGCATTGTTGGCAAATAAGGGCATATATCACATTGGAGGGTGAGCAGCTGTAAGAACCAGAGCTTGTGTAGTTGACACCATTGGGTCCTGTAATTGTATTTTCTGGGTAGATATGTGGGCAAAGTTGACATCTGGTTCTGTTGCAGGGTCTGGTCCCTGCGTTGGTGACTCTGTTAGCAGGTTCATGGTTGTTAGTGAGAAGTTTAAGGTTGGGGGGCTGTCTGTAGGCAAGGAGAGACCTTTCACCCAGGGCTTGTGAGAGAGAGGCATCATTTTCCAGGATGGGCTGTAGATCGCTGATGATACGTTGGATAGATTTGCTTCAGGAACTATAGGTGACAACCAGTGGTGTTCTTTTTTGGTTTGTCCTGGAGCAGGCTGTTTCTGGGTACTAGTCTGGTCCTGCCAATTTGTTTCCTGACCTCATTTGGTGGGTACTGTAGCCGCCAAAATGCTTGTTGTAAATCTCTTAAGTGAGAGTCCCAATCAAGAGCATTGGAGCAGATACAATTGTAACATAAGGCTTGGCTATAGACAATCGACCGAGTGGTATGTTTTGGGTGGTAGCTGGAGGCATGAATATATGAGTATCGATCAGTGGGCTTCCGATATAAGGTGGTCTTTATCTGTCCATTATGTAGTTGTACAGTGGTATCCAGGAAGTGTACCTGTTGTGTAGAGTGGTCCAGGCTCAGGTTGATGGTGGAGTGGTTGAAGTCCTGGTGAAATCTTTAAAGGGCTTCAGGGGTCCAAATGATGAAGGTGTCATCCAAGAACCTTAAGTACAGGAATGTCTTTAGTAGATCGGAGCTGAGGAAGCGTTGCTCCAAGTCTGCCATGAATATGTTAGCATATTGTGTGCCCATGGCTGTGCCATGAACCTGTAGATATAGGTTGTCACCAGATTTGAAGTAATTGAGAGTAAGCACAAAGTGGCAAAGTTTAACAGCAAAGTGTGCTGTGGTTTTGTCCAGGATAATATTCCTGATGGCTTGCAGTCCATCCACATGTGGGATGCTGGTGTACAGAGCCTCAACATCCACAGTTGCTAGGATGGTGTTGTCTGATAGATTGCCAATGGACTGCATTTTCCTGAGAAAGTCAGTAGTGTCTTGTAAATAGCTAGGTGTGCTAGTGGCGTAAGGCCTGAGAATAGAGTCCATATATCCTGAGACTCCTACTGTGATTGTGCCCATTCCTGAAACAATGTGGCATCCTGGGTTACCTCGTTTGTGGATTTGGGGTAGTAGGTAAAATGTTCCTGGCCATGGTTCCTGGGGTGTGTCTGTATGGATGCATTCTTATATTCCATGGGGATTGACTTTAATATTTTACTGAGTTCTCTTTTGTTTTCCTTTGTAGAGTCAGAAGGTAGTGTTTTATAGAATGTTGTGTTGGAGAGCTGTGTCTCTGCTTCTTGTATGTAGTTATGTTTGTCCATGACTGCACCTCCTTTGTCAGCTTCCTTGATTATGATGCCAGAATAATTTTTGAGGCTGTTTATGGCATCTCTTTCTGCATGGCTGAGATTCTGCTTTAAGTGATGTCGTTTGTTAATTTTTTCAGCCTGAGTACGTTGACAGAAGCATTCAATGTAAAGTTCTGGTGAGGAGTTGTGGCCCTCAGGGGGTGTCCATGTGGAATTCAGGGCGTGTGGTGGGTGTCAGTAACAGACAACTGTAACTCTCCCCTTGCTCCACTTCTGACTTGAACTAGATGGATGCGGAGGCTCCCATCTATTTGATTTGCTGTGCGACCTAACTACTTTGATTCTGGACCAAAGTCTGTGGCTTCTACACCTTCAATGCGAACTTGATTTGCCTTTTATGAATTACTGTGGTATGTATTAGAAAGTGCTAGATGCTCTAGGATTTATTGTTTTATCCCCACATTCTGTCTTGTAATTTTATATAACCTAGCACCTTAATAAAATAATTATATTTCATCTTTGTGTGGGTTAGTGACTTGAAGTCTCAACGCTGCAAATCACTCTGTTGAACTCATTTTGTGAATGCTTGTGAACCACCTACCTAAAATAACATTTTGTTTTGAGAACTTTACTTGCAAAACCCCTTTGCAAGGTAGACTTCTGTTTGTTACTTCTCTTACAGGCTTTGGAGCTTTGTCGCTTTTCTCCTTTGCCTTGGGATAGTCAAAGGGACTGGTGGCAGGCTACCTAGGCAATTGTGAGACTTTCTCCCTTTGCCAGTTGTAATCTGTCAGTTGTTTTTTTATAGGATCTCATAGTGATCTTATTAAAGCTGTTTTGATAAATCACTATGTCTAGAAAATTAATCTGTTTTCTATAAGCTTGCCAGATGTACTGGTTATTTGGATCTACAGTGTTTCTGTGTCAGGGAGTGTGGTCTAAAGAGGGGATACACATCTGCCCATCCATCTATATAATTTTGAACCTGTCAGACAGCAGCAGTGGCTTACTTAATCATCTGTGAGTGCAACAAATTATATGTAGGCAATACCGGCTGCCCCATTCAGGTTCAGATTATGGAGCATTTGTCCCGTATCAGAAATAGAATTATGGAGGCACCCATGGTGGAATGTTTTTAAATCACTATGATAAGAAAAATGAAATTAAGTTCACTGTGCTGTAAGCAGTTGGAGGAAGTTCCCAGCGAGGAATTCAGAAAAAAAAAATCTTGCATTTTGGATTCACACAGTAGGTAGTCTTACACCAGGAGGACTGAGTAGAATTTATCTTGTTTTCTGTGAAGAGTTGTAAATGTTAATAATGTGGTCCCTTGATGTACTGTACCTTTAAGTTGGGTGCCATGAATAGTTTGTGGAACTTACAATGTGAATGATCAAGTGAGGTGGAACGAATGGCCGTTCCATTTGATGAATCTCCATTTGAAGTTAGTGTCATATATGCCTGTCTGCATATCTGCCATGAATGTATTCTGTGTTATGTACTGGTCCTCTGAGGGCATGAGAAGTTTCTTATTGATTTTAAGGCAGTAGGTTATCTCAAAAGTACTTTCTCTTTCTCCGCTGCCTGCAGAAGTGTCCCTGAAGGCTGGCTGTGGCCAGCTCAAAATGTATCTTTCTTGGGAACTGAGATGATTTCATTCTTTGTTCCGTCTAGCCTAAACCTAGCTTCTCCCTGTCAACCCCTCTGGCTCTTTTGCACCCAAAAACTTTAACAACCCTTATCCTGATGGTGGGAACGTTCCCTATAACTAACATTACCAACCCCAGTTACATCACTTCTGCCAATGCACTTGTCTGAGCACCTTGAACTTGCTGGATGTCCAATAAAGTTACTTCAACTAATACACTTGCATGTTTGCTATGTAGAATTCAGGGATTCTACCTGCCAAGACTGACAGTAGAATCCACGCTTGTCGTATGGTAAGCTTAAGAATCATAGCTCTAACAGCGAGCCATGAAACACTCGTATGCATTGTACTTAGAAATATCTTTATTATTACAGATGTTGGGAAGGACTGGACCTGTATATTTATGCCCTTGAAAAAATAGTGCTTGAAACATGCGGTTTGAATAGCCGCCTCCCCATTGGGCAGGGGGCTTGTGGATTTTCTTCCATGCCCCCCAAGAGTATGGTCCTACCTGAAAGAGAAGCAAACATCTTTGTCAATAAAGACTTTTTCTCCAGAGACCAACTGCTTTCTACTTACCTGTGCCTGGGGGGAAAATCCTCCATGGCATACTTAAAAGAGAAAGAAGAACTATAATTAATGTTCTATTGGACTCTATCTTTACATTATTCTGGTTAACGGCCAGTGATTCTTGTATAGAGAACTTGTTATTTGTGTATATAAGGCTGTAATGTATTTATGGAATGAACTGTAGTTTGTTTGCATTTTAGGGATATTTATTATTTTTGATGTAAGCATGCAGTCACTTTACACTTTATAAGTTTTTTTGCAAAAGGTAAAAATTCAAAATTTATATTCCTAATTGAGTAGTGTTATATCGAGTTTTTCCATGGGGGAATTGAACATCCCTACTTCTCTCATTGTGGTGAGTCCACTTTGGGCTCCTTTTCTCTTGTTTTCTTCAGGTGAAGATAACAATGCATGAATCTTACAAAAATTAGATCTAGTTCACGTCACAATAAACTTATTAAGTCTTTAAGATGCCATCAAAATCATTGCTGTTTATCCTGCAACAGACTTCTGTGGTTGCCCCTTAAGAACTCCCTCTTCCTGGGTGCTTTGAAGAAGCTGTGACAAAGTGATAGCACATGTCATTATGGTAGAACTATATTTCACCTGGGAGGGGGGAACAACAATCATTGTCTTCAATAGGTAATAACATCAATTAGAAAGACATTTCTATTTCAGATGTGTCACTTCAAAATCCTTAATACCACTTCCAAGGCAATGTCATGGAGATGACTGTTATAAGTAAATCAATGTATCATGGGAGCTGGCAACTCAGAGGATCCAGCATCAGCAACTCCCATGATCAGAAACTTCCAAATATGCCTACAGACACACGTTGAGCACTTTTCTGTTTATAATATGGAACCTTGGGGAGGATGTGGAGAAAGCAAACAAGGGGAAATTCCAACTAGTTTGTGGTATCACATAGCTACAAAAGCTCTGCAGAATGTTGTAGAAAGTGGGGTTCGTCACTCGGGTGAAATACAAAAATCCGCATGATGAGCTCACTAGAATTCACTGGAACAGGCTTATATAACGTCACTGGAAACTTTTAAAAAAGTCTTTTCCTTAAAGATGCTTTTTATAAAGGCCTCAGTGGTAAACATCTTGGATTTTCTTGCTATTTTGCCTACAGTGCAAAAAAAATTATATTGAACTATTGTTGGAGGTTAGATTTCTTTCACTAAATGTACCTTAGCACTTTTCTTTTTCAGTGTGTTTGTACATCAGAGTTCATTACTTGCTGTCTTATCTGAGGAAAAAAGTTCAGTAGTATCATCTGGGGAACAAAGAAATGGTCTCTTTTTTCCCTGAATAATTTTTTTTTTGCTTTATTTGATTTGCGTATGCTGGAAACAATTTATTTGTGTAAAGCAAAGGTAATGGAAACTATGGTTGTTGTGGGTTTTCGGGGCTGTATTGCCGTGGTCTTGGCATTGTAGTTCCTGACGTTTCCCCAGCAGCTGTGGCTGGCATCTTCAGAGGTGTAGCACCAAAAGACAGAGATCTCTCAGTGTCACAGTGTGGAAAAGATGTTGGCAGGTCATTTATATCTACTCAGGAGGGGTGGGGTTGAGCTGAGTCATCCTGTAAGAGTTTCCCAGGGTGTGGAATGCTAATGGTGGGAGGCTTCACTGTATCCTGAGGAGATTCTTTTGCATATGGATTGGTACTTGATGTGCTAATCTTCTCTGCAGGGCTATTGCCGAGTATAGAGTGTTTTGTTAGCCTGGTGTTTTTCAGAACTGGAAACCATGCTCTGTTCATTCTTAAGGTTTCTTCTTTCCTGTTGAAGTTTTGCTTATGCTTGTGAATTTCAATGGCTACCCTGTGCAGTCTGACAAAGTAGTTGGAAGTGTTGACCAGTATTTTGGTGTCCTGGAATAAGCCCAGTTATAGCAAACTTCTACATGGAACATTTTGAAAAAACAGCTCTAGAATCAGCACCCCACAAACCTAGTGTATGGTTCCGGTTTGTGGATGATACATTTATCATTTGGAGCCATGGGGAGGAAGAATTGATGGGGTTTTTGAATCATCTCAACAACATCCACCTGAACATACAATTCACAATGGAGAAAGAAATCGAGGGGAAGCTCCCATTTCTGGATACCTTGGTCATCCACAAAGCAAACTTTCAGTTAGGTCACAAGGTCTCCAGGAAACCAACTCACACTGATCGGTACTTACACAAAAACTCCAACCACCACCCCCGACAGAAAAGAGGCATAATGAAAACATTAGTGGATCGTGCAAGACGGATATGTGAGCCGCACTTTCTCAATGAGGAAATTAATAATCTAAACCACGCACTTCAGGCAAATGGCTACTCCAGAAATGAAATCCGAAGAGCAATCAAACCCAGGATGAATCAAACAACCAAGGAAAAACAGTCTCCTACAGGAAAAGTGTTTTTTTGCCATATATCAAAGGAATTACTGATCAGATGGGAAAGCTTATGAAAAAGCATAACCTTCAAGCAGTATTCAGACCCACCCAAAAAATACAACAGATGCTACGATCAGCAAAAGACAGTAGAGACCCCCTCACCTCTGCAGGAGTATACCGTATACCCTGCAGCTGTGGACAAGTTTACATCGGGACCACAAAGCATAGCATCCAGACAAGAATAAAAGAACATGAAAGACACTGCAGACTTGGACAACCTGAAAAATCAGCAGTGGCTGAACATAGCCTAACTCAAACAGGGCACAGTATCTTATTCCAGGACACCAAAATACTGGACAACACTTCCAACTACTTTGTCAGACTGCACAGGGAAGCCATTGAAATTCACAAGCATAAGCAAAACTTCAACAGGAAAGAAGAAACCTTAAGAATTAACAGAGCATGGTTTCCAGTTCTGAAAAACACCAGGCTAACAAAACGCTCTATACTCGACAATAGCCCTGCAGAGAAGATTAGCACATCAAGCACCAATCCATATGCAAAAGAATCTCCTCAGGATACAGTGAAGCCTCCCGCCATTAGCATTCCACACCCTGGGAAACTCTTACAGGATGACTCAGCTCAACCCCACCCCTCCTGAGTAGATATAAATGACCTGCCAACATCTTTTCCACACTGTGACACAGAGATCTCTGTCTTTTGGTGCTACACCTCTGAAGATGCCGGCCACAGCTGCTGGCGAAACGTCAGGAACTACAATGCCAAGACCACGGCAATACAGCCCGGAAAACCCACAACAACCATCGTTCTCTGGCCGTGAAAGCCTTCGACAATACATCATAATGGAAACTACTTTTAAAAATTACTAAATATATTCAGGTTTAATTTTCTGCCTGCATGGTATTATCCTTTTGGCCATTCAGTATTCTTCCAAGCCTCCCTTGTAAATTTGGAAAACTAACAAAGAGCCATACAATTCTTCTACTACAGCGAGACGATGTATTTGAAAAATATACTGTGCATGGTAGGCATTGTTCAGCAGAGCAGTTGACAAAGAAAGAATTGGTTTTATCTGATAGCAGATGTAAAATAAGATGGATGATAAAAACATTCTGGGTTTTTGAGTGTTTTCTGTCATAAACCTAACAGGGCAAAGAAAGTCTTAGTTGCAACAGTTTCATACTACCTTAGTAAAGAAATTCTTACCCATCCTAATTCTTAAAAAAAAAGAAACCCTTCTGATTGATGCAATGTTTGCTGCAAGTTTATCCAGAAGTCTAGTAGTTCTGACACTCTGAGCTTAGTAATTGATGGGAAATTATGGAACTCTCCTTATTTTTAGTACCGTAGATAGACATGGGCACGAACCAAAAAAATTTAATGAACCAGCAGTTCATGGTTCAGTGCTGCTGACGAACCCAAACTAACGAACCACAATGAACATTTCCTGCTGACAAACTGGTTCAGGGTTCGTGGGCGTCGGAACGGCCCCCATTGCACTTAGAGAGCCCATATTCCCAGGGAGTGTTTAGCAGGCTCTCCTCCAGCCAGCACCCAAGTTTGGTCAAGATTGCAATAGGGTTCTTGGAGTTATACCCTCTCCAATTCGAGGCCCCCAGGAAACTCCCATTTGATACAATTAGAGCCACCAGTTGATGTCTGCCCAGTGTACAAGGGGTTGGCCGTCAGAACTGCCTATCAGGGTTTGCAGGGATGAGATTGGAGTGCCCATGGCTACAGAACACCCCCCTCCCCCTCCCTCCCCCCATGTAACTAATTGTAACCAATTTTCAGCGCCATGGTTGGAAGGAAGACCTGCCGATCAAGGTAAGCTGGGCTTTGATTTGGGTTTCCAGGGTGACAGAAGGAGTGCAGACAGAGTTCAGGCATTCCCCCAGCTCCGTTTCCAAGGGAATTGATTGATGGTGCCTGACTGTCTGGCTTCACGAACTGCGGGCGAATGCAATGAACCGGGCTTCCAATGAACTCTGGTTCATTGGCCATGGACCCTCACGAACCGCTGGTTCGCGAACAGACGATCAGGCGGTTCGTGGGTTTTTTGGGTTCGTAATGCAGTTTGTGCCCATGTCTAACCGTAGACTCAATTGTTCATATCCATTGGGTCCTGTTTTTTTAACTCAAGTCCTATGCATTTTTGAGAATCCACATGAAAGATGAACAATAAGTGAAGTAAATTGATGAAGACATAAATAAATCTTTATCCATAACTTCATGGTCATATATATTTTGCCAGGATGACAGCATGTTTTTAGGATTCCTGAACAGGGACTCATGCCTATCTCACTTTTTCCTGACAGTTTGAAAATGTGTACACACTCCTCACTCAAGCATGGTGCAGTCAGTAGTTTCGTTCCTGTCCTAGCAGTGGCCATACTTTCCATGACTACAATGGCCTTTGCAATTCAGCTTGTTTCTGCTTGACTCTTTGAGAAGCAGGTTGGCATGGTGGCCAGAAGCACCTTCTGTCAGCTCTGACTCTTTTGTTACCTAGACTAAGCCGATCTGCCCATGCTGATTAGAGATGGGCACAAACAGCAATATGAACAAAAAAAAGCTATGAACAGCCCAGTCTGCTGTTCGCGAATTTGCTGTTCATGAGGCCCCATTCTAAATGAACAGGTGGTCATTGCAAGTCTCATTCGTCCCTATTCGTTGCTGTTCGTCAAGCCAGACAGTCTGGCACCTGCAATCAATTCCCTTGGCAACTTAGGCAGGGATTGTCTGAACTCTGTCTCAACTCCTGCTGTTGACCTGGAAACCCCAATCTAAGCCCAATTTAGCTTGATAGGCAGGTCTTCCTTTCAAGTGTGGAGCTCCAAATTTGTTACAACAAGGGAGCAAAGAACAGGGGGGAGGGGGGCTCCTAGCTCTGACTTTGCAGACAGTGGAGAGACAGTTGCTGTTGCCATTTTGATAGAGAGAGTGCATTGGAGCTTGAATTTTCTTTGTGTGTGGTGGGATAGGGATCTACCTCTTCAAGTTCCAGGGCTGCTGCCAAGCTCTGGGCCAAGCTATTATTTATTATTGGTACCTTTCCTGGTGCCTTCTCAGGTCATATTTCTGGGAGTAGAGCAGTAGGGATCTTGACCAAACTTGGATGATGGCTGGAGGAGAGCCTGCTGGCCCCCATGAACAGCCAACCATGAACATGTTTGTGAACAAGGCCATGTTTGTGATTGTTCATTAGTCCCTGTTCGTGGATGGCAACGAACAACGAACATCATGCTCATTTTTTTTTCTGTTCGTGCCCATCTCTAATACTGATCCATGCTTCTGTAACCTTCCAATTGGATTACTATAGCACAATCTGCATAGGGCTGCCCCTGAAGACAATCTGGAAACTACAAGTGGTCTAGAATGCAGTAGCCTGAATATTGTCAGGGGCTAGCCACTTGGAACATATGTTGCCCTTTTTGAAACAGCTACATTGGCTTCCAGTCTGTTTCTGAGTTCAATTCAATGTGCTGGTTATGAACTTTAAAGCCCTTTGTGACCAGGGAGCCACACATTTGAAGGACCCTGTCTGGTATATTTTCCTAGGAGGCTATATGAGCCCCCTCTTTGGAAATATTCAGGAAGTCCTGCAAGGCTTGCATGTTTGTCAAGGCTTTTGATGGGCTTTGAATGGCAACAATTTCTTAAAGGGATGCATGGAGATACTTGTGGTCTGTTATCTTATTTTGGTTTTAATTTGAAATGTTTTCAACTCATTATTGTAAGCAGCCTTGAACCATGTAGAAAAGCAGGGTATAAATGTTTTAGCAAATAATAAATAAAGCATTCTTTAATACTATGTGGATTTTGTTTGCTACTTTATTGTTTATATTATTATGACAAATTTGTTTTTTGACTTTTTAAAAAAAAATGAGAGCTGTGCTGGTAGCCTATAGACCAGGAAATGCAGGGTAAAATTCTAAAAAAGAAAGAAATGCTCTAAAGATGTGTTGCATATTCTTAGAAGAGATTATGTAGCTGCTTTGCCCTGATGATATAAGATATTTTCCAGTTTAAAAGCAACCTCTGGGAAGGGCAGTGCAGCGCTGTAGATGACTGAACATTTACAGAACAATCCAAAGCAGTGTTACTCCAGTCTAAGCCCGTTGATTTCTGGAGACTGAGTAACTCTGCTTAGGATTATGCTGTTACTGTAATAAAACATTTTATACTGATATATGGAGCCATGATCTGCTCACCTCTGGAAGGAAGTACAAGGTTCTTCTCCCCTCTAGTCCTTTTGAAGTTTGGGTTTGCCTGCATAATCCAAGGCCTGTCCAGAATAGTCATTTTAGTCTGAAACTGGCATGATTCGTTTACTCAGTTTTAATGAAAAGTAAAGGCAAGATTGTTGGTAACTTCCTACTGTTCAGTATTTTCCCCATTTCATCCCATATTTTTTCAGACTTTTTTTGCTGCTGATTTATTTGACTCAAGAAATCTGATTGCAGCACCAGGCAGTCCCAAGCGATTCTGAAACTTCCTAGGGCTCCTCTCCTTTTTTCTTGTACAGGTTTTTGTTCCATTCACAAAAGAGAGTGTGTAATAATGGAGAGGATTTTTTTCTACAGAATCTTCCTTCTAGTTTCAGCAGCCCCCTATGCCTTACCCATTACACTCCCAAGGGTCACTGAGCAGTTCTGGGAGCAAAGGTAGCTGCTGTGAGCATGGCAGGAAACAAGAACCACTTCAATGAATTTACTGTTTGTGGTTCTTTAGTACTCACACATTTAATGCTACATATATGACTTTTTCATACAACGGACAGATCAATTTAGAAATCTCATCAGTAAAATGATGTGACTGCTGTGAGCAGCTTGCCTGAACATGAATCACCTTAGAGACTACAGCAACTAGTAGTATTGGCATTTCACATCCCTAATTCATTGGGTTTGGACAAAATGATAGAATTTCTCCAGCTGATTCAAACTGTTGCTGAAATGTTTTTGGCAAAGTTAGAAAAGTAAACCATTGCTGTACAATGACTTGGAGAATTAGATTACCAAAATATTAATTATTTTAAAAATAATAGAATGCAGGAAAATCTAATAAATGCCTTTTTGGTCACAACAATCCTTTGTTTGCTTTCACAGGCTGATCTCATATCAAAGCTAATGGGAGTTAAGTAATATATGTGAATAGGATTGTGATAAAATTATTTTCAGCAAGTTCTGCTTGATTTTGATGTATACTTCTCTTAAACATGGGCCATTTCCCCCGTTCTGATACTTGAGGTTTTTTTAAAATGATGTTTGGACATATTTCTCTTGGTGTAAATAACAACAATAACAACAACATTTGATTTATATGCTGCCCTTAAGAACAACTTAGCTCCTACTCAGATTGGTTTACAAAGTATGCTATTATTATCCCAATAACAATTACCCTGTGAGGTGAGTGGGGATGAGAGAGCTCTGGAGAGCTGTGACTGATCCAAGGTCACCCAGCTGATCCAAGGTCGCCCAGTTTCAAGTAGAGGAATGGGGAATCAAACCCAGTTCTCCAGATTACAGTCCCGCTGCTCTTAACCACTACACCAAACTGTGGAATGGTTATAGCTAAATAAAAAATCTATGTAGGACTGGCTAGGTCACAGGTTAAGATACAATGCAATATAAATTAAGCACTAAAACCAAGATGGGTTTTGAACTACAAAATATTTATGAACATCTGGGTTATTTTTTTCATTGTGGACTGTTTGCTTCTTTTGCCAACAGTGAAATCAACCATCCCAAATTTTGCCTCTTTACCCCTTTTCTCTCAGTATTACTCCTCTTTGATGCTCCTAAAAAGGCTTTGGAGACTTTTTAATACAAAAGATTGTTGTTCTTGCTATCTACATGATCCAATTGGTAAGAAAATCACATACTCTGTAGTGAGATCATGATACTACATAGCCAAGCAAATATCAACATTTCACTCCATTTCACAGAATTAATGATGAAACTAGAGTAGTGTTTTACAAAAAGTTACAATGCCCTCCCCTGTTTGGTTTAACCATAGTTCATCCCTAGATGATGTATGACCTCCACTTTCTTTACAGTGTCTCAGAACACTGCATATACAATTTTAAAAAGCAATGTTATCAAAATGAAAGAAAGAATTAGAAATATCAATTAGCAATAAATAAATATTATAAATCTTTCTAAACAGTTACTTGTAACTTAAGGAGTCTATAACTCACCAAAACATCCTTTAAATACCCTCCCCTCCCACTTTTTTTCACAGAGCCATGTTAAAAATATATTTCATTATCCAGTAGTTTCTAAATATTTTCCAGCAGAGACTGTTGTCAGGGCTTGCCACAGCTGCCTCTGGGCATGGCACTGGGCAGTCTGCTCCTGACATCACAGGGGGGCCAGGGACTCTGCAGGACCCTGCTCTGTGGAAGGAGGGGCAGTATACCTCACCCAGACACCCTCTCACTCCACTCGCTGGCCTGCTCAACCTGGCCTGCTTACCCTCTGCATCCTCCTTCATCTTCTCCTTCCAGAACTCTCCTCCAAGCCTCCACCCTTGCATCCTACTGCTCTCACTACACATCATCACTCCTCACTCACACCCACACCTCAGAGCTCTTCCTAGCCACCTTATATAGGGCTTCCTTTCCCCACCCCACCCTCCTTCTAGGCTTGTGCCCTCTCCTGACTTGGCCCAGCTGTGCCTTCCCTCAGGTGTTTCCCTCCTACCACTAATCCCTTCTTGGCTTCCTTGCCTTGCTGGCAGGGTGGGATTGAATGAGAGCCATCCCCAGCTGAGGTCTCCTTGGCCTTGCTCATGAGGAGCTGCCCCAGCCGGCTTCTGTGCTGCTGAGCCTGCCTGGCCTTGCTCGCGAGGAGCTGCCCTGGCCAGCTTCTGTGCTGCCTGTTCATTGATGCCGGGCGGGGCTACCCATCTCCTCCCCCAGAATGCCTGTGGCAGCTCCACCTGGAGGGGCTTGGCTCCTAGCACCTCCTGAGCCAGGCTGCTGTCCTCTAGCCAGGGTGTGGCTCTGGGCTGTAGTGGCTGCTTCTCCTCCTTGGAAGGTAAGGGCTCTGTTTGGGCTGTTGCTGTGTCCCTATCCCCCTTGCCTTGGCCCTTTTCCTCTAGCCTGCTTAGCCCCCTCTCTTCCCCATGGGGGGTGGGACTAGCTGGCTTCTCCCTGCTCCCTCCAGCCTTCTGAGGCTTTGGCCTTTCGCCCCTTCCCCCTGGAGTAGGCAGGTTCTGGCCCTGTTTGCCAGACAGAGCGGTTGAACTGCTGTCTCCCGGCTGCCCCCTGCCGCTGTCTGTCAGCAAGTCCGGGGGCTGGGCTGCTGACCCCGGACACCTGTCAGCTCAAGGACACTTAGGATGTAGACAGCCATTCTGTCCAGAATGCAGGGAACTCCAATTCCAAGACTTCCCCCAAATATTTCAACAGTGATATTTTGTATAGAAAAAAATCCTCTATAAAGCATTCTGAAGTTACTCAGAGCTGCTACACTGTGTGAATCATTTTGATTACTGAAATTAATGGTGAATAACATGTAATTAATTCTAAATGACAATCTTTCTCTTGCAAATTTGCTTGTCCATTTTTTGTGCTGCAGTGACAAGGTTCCATCAATACTCATAAACCCAATCCATTACTAAACCATAGAAAAAAGAAAGGAAGCCTGCAGTTTGATTTATTGCAGCATTTTAATTATACATTGAAATAGTGATAATTAGTCTCTAAAATAAAAATACTAATGCCAGTGCTACTAATAAATTAAAATGTTCTCTCTCTTAAGGCACTATTGTTATTATCATACAATCTGACCATGCAGATAAAAATGTGGACAGAAGTAAAATATTTATCTAATATTGTATTGAAACATTTTAAAAACAAATTCCCAGCAAATAGCAGCTGTAACATTAATAAAACCCCTCATTGCTTCTTTGTGATGTTTCATAAATGCTAATGATGGAGTTATGAGCTGTCTTAACCATTTAGGTAACCATACTATCTGTTAAGACATCCTGTTGAATAAGAATGTGTTCTTAGCCCTGGCAAGTATTATATCAGTAATATCATGTTAAGAGCATTGAACAAAGAACTCCAGAAAAATTTATTTCCTAATGCAAACACACACATGCTCATTTTCTTTTTGTTTAGTTCTCAAACATACTTTTGCTAGTCTTTTAACAGGAACACTGAAGTGCTGCCCTGCGGTTCACTTGGCAAATCATCAGACTCCTGAGTTTTTGTTTTGTAGAAGAGCAAGCAAGCCAACTGTCTCTAGTTCTGAAAACCATTGTTTTAAAAAGATATTTCAAAATTCAGAGGAAATCCAGATAGATATTAGAGGTGTGCTCTTAAGAAAAATCCCATTGCAGTTTCAAATCCATTCTGTTATTGATTTGTTCCAAGTGGGCTAATTCTTTTGGCAGGTCCCCCCCCCCCCATTATCATAAGTTTTGGACTGTTGCAGGCATGCAAGACTGGTGTTGGCTGCACAGGGGCACATGTACGCTGTTCTTTTCAAGGGAGGTTGAGGAAATGAGGCTCTGGGGCAGCTGGTTTTGCACATAACGGCAAAGAATTGCAAAGAACAAAGTCCTCCCTCTAAATCATCAATCCATTGAGTTTGAGCACATACATTACAATGGGTTTCAATGTTTATGGACCCTAAAGAATGCTTGGGGAAAGGTGTCAAAGTGAGTGTTGGGAGGATTAGCAAGCACACATTGTTCTTTTCAAGGTGTGTGTGTGTATTGGGAAATGAAGCTTTATTTATGCTTAACCTGAAACCACAGAATTGTTACCAACCATTAGTTCTCCCTCTTAGTCCAGAAACCCATCAATTCAACAAGTTTCTCTTCAAGCGTGCACGCGCGTGTGCGTGCACACACACACACACACACACACACACACACAAAACAATGGACCCCAAAGAAGGTGAATGTCAGTGGACATACACAATGGCAGGAAACTGGCTAGCAAAGCAGCAGCTGTGGGTTACTGCTCAAGCAAGAGAGTGCTCCATTGCCAACCAGTGCAGCACAGTGAAATTACAAAAAAAATCCTGCTTTATGTTAGTGGCAATAAATTACCTTTGTGTTCTGCTATTGCTTGTTGATGCCATGTTTCCCTGAATTTTGCAGCATCATTCCCATGATGAGGAGCGAATCCTTCCTTTTGATGCTCAGGAGAAGCTTCCCACCAGGATAGATGTGGGTGGATCTGACAAACCTCCGTCCTCAGTTCTGATCTGAAGATTGAAAGTGAAAAGCCCAGAAAGAACATTGTAGAGCTCTTTCCAAATTTCAAAATTAAGAGTGAAGTGTTCCCATAAAGGCCTTAATCTCAGCATCAGATTTCTTGTCACAGTGGACGTGCTGTCACAGTGGAGAGACCTGCTGGAAATGTGATGAGCACTTAACTCGATGCTCTTTGCCTTTGAACACCTGTTCTTCAAAAGTTACTGTCTTGACCAGAGTGGACCATGCATACCATATTACCATGATCCTTTGCAACTGGCCCACAATCTGTCTTGACCTGACAGGCCTATAATGTTGTTACATGCCATACCCCAAATGTGATAGAGCACTGGCAGAGAAATTGGTATTTTTGCAGCCATCAACTTGGGAATCAGTATTATGTTTCACTCATAGCCCCCTATGCCACTGATTCCTCTCCCTAAAACAGTCCACCAAAGTGAGATTGGGGAGAGTTTTTGGTTTTGTTAATAGGATGCTGAGGGAATAAGGGCTGAGCCTCTTTATCTTCTGTATTTCTTACTAATAAAGGTGGAGACTGGGTAGGTCAACTAGTCTCCATTTTGTGACTATAACTGTTAACCCAGAGTTGAATGGTTAAGGGGGGAAAGTTAAACTGAAGCCACAGCCAGTCTCAATAAGGAAAAATGAAGGGTACCCAGTCTTTAATCAGAGTGGTCCACATGGAATACTAATCTGGAAAGACTTTGGTGTCTGCATGGAATTGTGCATAATGCACAGCCCTGCTATCTCTGCTCATTTAACACTGGGTTAACAGTTTTAATTAGAAAAACCTAGAAAAGACAGAAGTCTTTCTGGGCAAGGTAAAGTTCCTCCTAGTGTTCCTTGACCTATTATCTTTGGAGAACATCTTTAGTCACAGTGGTGGCACCTAAACGAAGGACAGCAGTAGCAGAAGGGCACTGAATGGGCAACTTGGTCTACACATGCCTGGGTTCTCCTTAGTGCAGCTCTCTTTTAATAATTATTATCTCCAATTTTCACCATGATCTGCATAAGATGAGCCTTTGTAGCAGCCTAGGTCTTGGATGCTGGAGGAGACCCCCTTTCCTCAAACTCATGTGTGCACACCTGCATGGACATTGGTTGCTTACTGGTCTTCCCTTGCATTGTACATAAAAGCACACAGAAAGGGATTGGTGAGGTGATGCTGACGGCACTGTGCCAGTTGCTGCTCCCCTCTCCAGGGCAAAGTAAGCCTTGTGCAAATTCGAACTATTCAATGGCCTGGGAAGTGATGAATGCACTCATATGAAATGCACAGAGTTATGCCACACTAGGGCTCAGTCTCTTCCCTTGAGATACAATTGGTTAGTTGCCATTAAGGAAAACAGTTACGGATGCTGCCAGCTGCCACTGTTGGCTCAGTGCCTGCCTGCCTGTGCTGCCTCTGTGTGATTAGAACTGAATACAATGCAAAACATACATTATACACTTCTAATACTATTATACATTAATTGGTTTTAAGTAATTGGCACATACAGTGACAGCTTTATCCAGCTAAGAATGTTAGTTGTTGTTGTTGTTGTTGTTGTTGTTGTTGTTGTTGTTGTTTTTGTCATGGTGGAAGTTCTCAGATAGCTTAAATTGTAGCAGGAAAAGCATTGTGAATATGACAAGGTGTAACAATCCCAATGCTCTGCATTAATTGTCTAGTAATAATGTCACAAATCACAGTGGAGGACTTGTCATCAACCTCTGGGATTAGGAACTACCTAGATATAGCTAAATAGATTGAACTAGTAGATGGACATGCAACTAAGCAGGAGGAAAATCATAGATTTATTTAAATGGAGCCAATTCTCAGGCAGTTTAGACCTGGAAACTATTCCCCAACATTAGAATTTGTGAAGCAATATGGAGAGAGAGCAAAATGCCTTCTTTTATCACTCTGAGAAGAACCATCTAGCCCAATCTCGTCAGATCTTGGAAGCTAAGCAGGATTGGCCCTGGTTAATACTTGGATGGGAGACCACCAAGGAAGCCTAGGGTCACTACACAAAGGGAGGCAATGACAACCTTCTTTGTTTGTCTTTGCCTTGAAAACCCTATGGGGCCATCATAAGTTGGCTATGACTTGACAATGCCTTACATACAGTCCTGCCAATCCCATTCCCAGAGATAGCCCTTATGAACTCTGTGGCAGCAAGCTACTACTACACATCAATGTGTTACTTTGAGTGATGTGTTGTCCAAACTTCATCCAACTGCAGCAGCATAAAAGACTAATTCAGCTCGCAGCAGAAGTTATATAAATTCTTGGTACTGAGATACTTTGCTGTGTTCAAACAAAAGTTCCTTTCATTTATTGTATTCCTGTGCCAAATTGGAAAAACAGAAGTCACAGCAGTAAGCATTATGCTTGGGCCATAATATTAAACATTTTGCCAAGTGCACAGCTGTGTGGATTATTTCAACAATGGCACAATCAGTTCAGGTAATTACATATGTGTATGAGGATTTGGCACAATATATGACTACAATAATGGTGTAGCTGGTATAGATAGCCTGAATAATTCCATGGATTTGAGTAGTTTTTTAAAGCTTTGTTGTACACAGAAATTCGTCTTATATTGACTCAGACCTTTGGTCTATCAAGTTTGGTATTGTCTGCTCATTCTGGCAGCTGCTTTCCATGGTCTCAGGCAGAGGTCTTTCACATTACCTACTGCCTGATACTTTTTAATTGAACATGCTGAGAACTGAACCTGGGAACTTCTGAATGCAAAGTAGAGGCTGTTCCACTGAGCCACAGGTCCCCCTCCCACACCCTGTGTACTGTTTGGGTACTAAGAGACACACTGAAGATATTGGAGAACTAACAATTCTTTTCTGGGGAAAGAGGTGGAGGAACTCTCACCTGGGGCAACTCCTGGCAGGAGGTGGTGCCCCTGTCACTAATATGCATGTGTACAAAGAAAGGAAGGAAGGAAGGAAAAGAAAGACATGGAAAGGCATGTCAAGAGAAAGGAAGAAAGGGAGGAAAGAAGAGAGGGAATTCCCCTCCTCTTAGCTGAAGTTTAAAGCCCATTTGGGGTTTCCCCAGCATCAGCTGAGAGGAGGGAACTTCCCCCAACCAGCTGATGAGTGAAGGTTAAAGAGCTCCTTTCCCTTGCAGGCTGGTCAGGGCCACCTGAACACGTGACTACTCTGCAGAGCTGCCAGAACACCGGTCCAGTGCATTCTGGCTGGAAAAAAAGGCCTGATTTTAGTGGTTTCTGGCAAGAATTGGATGTGCTATTCCTTGCCACTTGGTTACACAAGATCTGAAGGGACTATAGAATAACAACAACAACAGTGTACTTATATACCACTCTTCTAGAAAGATTAGTGCCCCACTCAGAGTGGTGACCACAGTCAGTGTTATTATTATCCTCAAAATACAGCTGGGGAGCTGGAGCTGAGAGGAGTCGCTTACTCAAGCCCACTTCCTGAGCTCATGACAATTGAGGGATGCAAACCAGAAGAGTGCTGACTCATGGCCCAACCACTTAACCATTATGCTACAACAACTTTAAGCTACCATGTAGGCTTGAGGAACTTACATGTTTCCAGACATATTTTAAAGGATTCCTGTCTTTAGCTGTATTGTTTCCTTGAGCTTCCCTTATTCCATCTGTTATTGGAGCTGCATCTGAACGATGTCTTATATGAAGCCAGGCCATGTAGCTCAGATAGCACAGTCCACTCTTACTGGCAACGGCTGCTGGTCATTCTGCCTGAAACCCTGTAGCAATCGCCAGCAAGACTAGAGTATTTACTAATATCTGATATCAGAGATATTTTTAAAAACTGGATTGTAGAGGAGTGTGCCATTACAAAATTTGTTATAATTTTGGATCTAGGGTTAGGGGGAGGGGGTTTACTGTGATTGCTTATTTCTGGGCAGGACATTACTGATTTGGGATTCAAAGCCATATGGTTTTTGGAGTTCTGGAGTTCAAGACAATTACTTTCTATAGGGAATATGTATGATGGTCTGGGGCAGCTGTTTATACAGGTAATGTTGCAAATTTTGCACAGCACACAGTCCTCCTTCTAAAGATCTCCTACGTTTTCAGTAGATTGATTTTACAGACCTGTGGAGTAGGTGGCTCTTTGTGCAGCTGCACTTCTTTCTACTGATTCTTAAAATGGTAGTCCTGGCAGGATAACATAGACTAAAAAAATTCTGTCTGCATTCATTTCATTTTCCTACTCTTACAGCGACTAACTTTTTAAAAAACTTTCTACTGAAAACTCTGCATTTGCCATCCTTCTTTGTTGAGTTCTATTGTTTGGTTCCTTTACCAAGTGAGGAAGGCTTCCTTTGAAGACCCCTCTCCATCTCATCCCATATTGTCCCAGTCCCCTATGGGGGACTATTTCAGGGGATCGCAGTGACTGATTTTCAACAAAATGACACCAAAACTGCAGCAGAGCTGATGATGGCTGTTCATGACTAGACATGGGCATGAATGGAAAAAAAACTGAACAAGCTGTTCATTGTCTGCTGCCATTCATGAACAACGAACAACAAATAGTAATGAACATGACCCTGTTCACAAACATGTTCATTGTTCATTGTTTGTTGCTCGTGGCCCCTTAAAGATCCCTTTAAACTATCAGCTGGCAGGTGTCGGGGGAATTCCCCCCTGTTGTCTGCCAGCTGATAGTTTAAAGGGTACTTTCCTGCCATGTGCAAGGGGCAGGGACCTTTAAACACCCCACAAACTGACTTTCCCAATGTTCAATACCCACCAAATTTGCAGGGGACATAGTCCTCACTGTCCTCCGAAGACTCCCCAAGTCTCAGAGAGATTGCACCCTGGAAAAGGCATGATCCATGTGTCCCCCGCCTTTGCTGTCATTTTC
Source organism: Eublepharis macularius (assembly GCF_028583425.1). Taxonomy (NCBI): domain Eukaryota; kingdom Metazoa; phylum Chordata; class Lepidosauria; order Squamata; family Eublepharidae; genus Eublepharis; species Eublepharis macularius. The sequence goes on from NC_072795.1 coordinate 75,221,499, forward strand.
TTTTTTTTTTTTAAAAAATTTTTTTTATTGGGTTAGAACATTAATATTTTAACATTACATTACATTCAATTTTCCCCTAATTTTTCGTTTCTAACCCCCTCCCTTTCCCCCCCTTTTGTTGACTTCCAACAGCTTTCCCACCCTCTGTCCCTTTTCCCTTACTTCTATTAACTTCCTCTGTCTAAAACAAATATATATTCTCCATTATATTAAGCAGTACATCTTTAACTCTTTTACTTATTATACATCCAAACTATACTTCTTTAGATAAACAATTTGTCCCATTTTCCAGTTTTGAATATTTCTATATATCATAAACCATAAAAATTTCCCACATTTAAATCAAACAATTTGATTTGTTCTCTATATATTAATCATTTCTTCTTTTTATAGTATTTCTATATAACTCATCACATAGTCAGTCGTTTTAACTCTTCTATACCTTCAGTTTGGTGCATATAAGTCTTATCAAATAAAAAAAATATTGTTAATTACTCAATCCTCATGTTTAAACCGTTAATTATTCTCTATCAATATTCTATCAATTAACCTTTACATATCTATATATATCTCAATCAATTAATTAATCTAACTGCTTATAAATTCACATTTCTCTTCCTCCCCCGGTAAAGTCACCCCTCTCTTTTATACTTTTATTATACTTCAGTAGTTCTCAAACTGCCACAGTTTTCCTCCCACCTCCCACTTCTTCTCCAGATATTGTTTCAGCTTCTCCCAGTCTGTGTTAAACTGCCCTGAGTCCAGATCTCTCAGTTTTCTTGTCATCTTATCCATTTCAGCCATATACAGCAATTTGTAGATCCAATCTTCAATAGTTGGCACTTCTTGTACTTTCCATTTCTGCGCATACAAAAGTCTAGCTGCTGCAGTCATATAAAATATCAACGTCCTATGATGGGCTGGAATTCCCTCCATTCCCAAGTTTAGCAGCAGGAGTTCTGGGTTCTTATTTATTTGAAACTGTAAAATTTCACTCATTTCTCTTATTATTTCCCCCCAGAACTGCCTAGCTACCTCACACGACCACCACATATGATAGAGGGAGCCCTCATGCTTCCTACATTTCCAGCATTTATTAGAGGTGTTCAAATTCCCTAGCGCAATCTTCTTTGGTGTCATGTACCAACGATAAATCATTTTGAAAATGTTCTCTTTGATATTAATACATGTCGTTGTCTTCATTGTAGTTTTCCACAGGTATTCCCATGCCTCCATTGTTATTTCTTTATTAAAGTTTATAGCCCATTTCACCATTTGTGTTTTAACTATCTCATCCTCGGTATACCATTTCAACAGTACTTGGTATACCTTGGATATTCTTTTCTTGTCTTCTTTAAGAAGGGTCTGCTCTAGTTCCGAGTTCTCTGTTCGTATGCCCCCTTTTGCAGAGTCCGAATTGTATAAGTCTCTAACTTTGCTGTCATTTTCTGTTCACAGTGGCAAAACCAGAACTGCCTGTTGGAAGGTAGCTACTTCGAGGGGTTACAAACTGACCTTCCCAATGTCCAATACCCACCAATTTTGCAGGGGACATAGTCCTCACTGTCCTCCGAAGACCCCCCAAGTTTCAGAGAGACTGCACCCCAGGAAAGGCATGATCCATGTGTCCCCCCTCCTTTGCTGTCATTTTCTGTTCACAATGGCAAAACCAGGACTCTGCTGGAAGTACTTTGAAGGGTTAAAGCCAGAAGGAAAGCCAGAAGGAGTTCAGACAGAGTTCAGTCCCTGCCATTGTTAGGGGAATTGATTGAAAGGCTCCAGACTGTCTGGCTTGATGAACAACGAACGAGGCTTGCAACGACCACTTGTTCATTTAGAATGGAGCCTCACGAACGGCTTGTTCGCGAACAGATGAATGGGTTGTTCATGGGGTTTTTTGTTCGTAATGCTGTCCATGCCCATGTCTATTCACGACCCCCCCCCCCCAAATTTCAAGTGAATTGTACCAAAGTCCAATTCTGTGGAACCCCAGCCATCCTACGATACTGGCTCCTGTGCCAAACATATTCAATGTGACACTGGCCTAGGCCACAAATGTGAAATTGAGAGCAATTCTTTTCTAACTATACTTGCCAAGAATTTCCTTTGGCAATTAGCAACTAAAAGTGATCTGCAATGTATTAACTAGTCCTGCTGCTTGTCTGTAGTCAATGAGAATAACAACAAATAAATCTAGAAGCTCTACTAAGTGCTGTAGTCATTGAATGAGTCAATCTATATTTTGCCTTTCCTCCCACCAAAGACTCTCAGAGGTCTATGTACATTTGTTTTACTGATAAGCAAGAATGAGAACCTTCTTCCATTGCTGCATATCAAAAAACAACTGATCGCAGCCCTGTTGACATGTGGTGATTTGAAGCACAAATATCTGTTTGTTGACAGATGATACCTGAAAAGTGCTTTTAATTTTCACTCTAGTTCCAGTCTCGCCTACTTCAGAGACATAGCAATATTTTTTTTTGCCATCTTCATATATACAGTCAGCACAGGGCTTGTTACAGTTTAATATCTGCTGAGCCTTTCTGACACAGATGTTTCACAGCAGTAGTAGGGATGATTAAAACAAATCAATAAAAACACTAGAAGGATGTTGGCTAGTAGCTTTCAAATTAAATACCACCCAACTGTCAAAAACTCCAATCTCAACAACAGAGAAATCATGTTGCAAACTCATCTATCTTTGAGTGACGGAATCAACTATTTGCAACAAACAAAAATGACCATGTCTTATTAACTCAGGCACTTCAGTGAAAAAGTCTACAAAGCAGTCAGAGCAAAAAAGTTTGTCTTACATGATTCATGAATTAAGTTATTGAACATAGTTCTTTCTTCTTGGACAATCCAGAAATCTGTGCCTGTTTTTGTGCATCTTCTTCAGTGACCTAGAGTGAGTGACCCAGTCCTGAGTGGCATGCAGTACAATCCTATGCATGTTTACTCAGAAGCAAATTCCATGATGTTCATAGTGCTTATTTTCAGGTAGGTTTGCATAGCATTGCACCCTTAAAGAAACTAATGTTTTATGAGATTGCTGAATAACAAAATAGATTATTCATTTCCCATTAATCTAGGGCAAGTCAGGGCCAAACTGAACATAACAGTGCTGCCATATTTGCACTGTTATTTAGACTAGAATTACTTCTGGATTGACTGTACCCTTGGACCAGTCTCTTCCAATACTGACAGTCTAAGTATTCCTTATTACAATGCATGTGTTCAACCAGAGACGAAAAGACAGAACCAGTTCTCTTCCAGACTACACATCCAATTTTAAAAGCTTTATTGATGAAGCATAGATGAGAAAACATGAACATATAGAAAGTTCTATATAGAAACATACTATAGCAAAGGCATAATTATAGAATGGGGGAGACTTGTCTTGGCAGTAGTATGTGTGAAAAGGATCTAGGGGTCTTAGTAGACCATACACTGAACATGAATCAGCAGTGTGATGTGGTAGCTAAAAAGGCAAATGCCATTTTGGGCTGTATCAACAAACGCAGAGTGTCCGGATCACGCAAAGTGATGGTATCGCTCTACTCTGCTCTGCTCACCTAGAGTATTGTGTTCAGTTTTGGGCACCACAATTTCAGAAGGATATAGACAAGCTGGAACGTGTCCAGAGGAAGGCAACAAAGATGGTGAGAGGTCTGGAGACCAAGTCCTATGAGGAAAAGTTGAAGGAGCTTGGTATGTTTAGCTTGGAGAGGAGACGACTGAGAGGAGACTTAACTAATCATTTACAAAATAGAGATTAAAGGCTTGTTGTACTCCCTCCAAAGGGTTGTGAGCAAATAGGGTGCTGTGCAAGACCAGGATTTTTTTTCAGAGGCAGTGACAGATGGGCCGATTCTATTCCTCCTTTCCTCACATCATACTGTGTAAAATTGCCCTCTCCCTGTCAGGAGATGGAACATGGAATCTTATTGCCTGCTTAAAATAAATAAGCCTGTTTTATCCTCAACTCACATGAATCCATCCATAGTACTCTTCACATCTCATTTGGCCCAACGTGTCAGATGTTTGTGACTCCACCTAATGACTCTTCAGTATTTTGTGATGTGGGAATTATTGATGAAAGAAAGATATTTTGTCATGAGACTTGCTTTGCTTACTACATGGGTTTGTACCAGCCATCTGAACAGGAAACATTGACGCTATGGCATATGGACAAGATAAGATATAAATGGGAATTGCTGTTTCAAGTGTTACCTCTTGGTTTATGCTAGTTTTGATAGTAATGTTTTTTTAATATATTATATATGTATACTTTGAGATAATTACATTTTATTTGAGTGTGAACCTTTCTGAGGACTCTGGTTGAAAAGTGTTATAAATTTACAAACAAATAAGGCATTACAAGTTGGATCTTCTTACCATATTCTGTACTAACAGTGCAATCCTAACAACATTTTCTCAGGATTTAGCCCCGCTGCATGCTCCTGAGTAGGATTCTGAGTAGAACTGCACAGAAGTCTATTCAGAATACTACATAAGTGCATTCAATGGGGCTCGCTAACAGGAAAATGTTCTTGGTGTTGCACTGTTATTTTCCAGCCTCTGGCATGCCACTAAATAAAGCCAAGTGCTGCAGACCTTAAACCACATATTAACAAATCAGCACTAACCATTCTTCCTTATTTTTTTTGTTATAAAAGTCATTATAAAGCTGCGCTGGCACTGTCAATAAGCAAGCTCCTCAATGTAATCATTTGATTCACTGGGCCTAAAATAAACAAGCACTGCTTTTTAATGGGAAAATGCTGGCATATTGCAAACACATATAAGCAGTAAAATTTATGTAAGGATTTATGGAGATGATAATAATGAAAGATGAGTATTCATTTTGTTTCCAGCATTATCAGATATATGGAAGGTTGGCTGGCCCTTACTGCGTGAACATATAGTTCTAACATATTTCACTTTAATTACAGTCCATACAGGCATCTTTATAAGGGCCAGCTTAGCTGTGAATTGCATTTGGCTCTTTCCCAGGTCATCCTACTGCCATTCCAGGCATCTGCTGCACTATGCCAGCATGACATAATCACTATATCTAATTCATAATCTTGCCAAATGTTACTAAAATCCAGAGACTGAAGCCAGGAAAACATAAGACAGATCTTTCTACAAATCTAAAGGCACCCCCTCTCCAAAATGATAGAAGTGCCTGTGGCTTAAAGAAATGATTGCCCTTATTGACCATTGCTAGACAACCAGTCTTCATGCCCTGGTTTCTGTCAGCAAAAAGTAACGGGAGGGAGCAAGGTTCTTTCTAGGGGCTGTTTTGCCCTTTGAGGAAGGACTCCTTGGAGACAGGCTGGGCAGCAACCACTGGGTGACTTCCTACCATGTGACTTGCATGACTCACAAAGGCCTGGTTGTTTGTTACTGTTCAACAGCAGCCACTCCTTGGAAGCCAGTGTGGTGTAGAGGTGAAGAGTTTCAGACTAGAATCTGGAAAACCCATGTTCAAATCCCCCCTCTCTCTGGATGCTCACTGGGTGTCATTGGGCCAGGAACATGGTCTCCTTTGGGTCCCCAAGTAGGGCAACGCAAACAATAATAAATATAGCTAAATATGGTGAGCAGATAAAAGGATGGTGAGTTGGTGGGTGAGAAGGAAAGAAGGAAGTGGGAGAAAGTGAAGATACTAGGGATGCCAGGAGGAGGAAAAGAGGAAATAGTGTGGGAAGGGCATAAAGGGGAAAGTGAAGTGTCATTCACAAGTCCATGTGGCTTCCACTCTGCACAACAGGGCCAGGCTCAGTCAGCAGTGTTTAACTTGGCTGGAATTTTCCTGGGAAGAGACTGTCAGGGGGTGGGGAAAAGGGGAAACTGAAGAAAGGGAAGCAGATAAAAGTAGGTTGGCTGGTGGTTGGGAAGGAGAGAGAGAAGCAGAACAAGGAGAGAAGGGAAGAAAGTATGGGGGCTTTCAGAAAAGGGAAAGAGTTAATAGTAGGGGCGGAGAAAATGAGATGTCCTCTGCAAGCCTCTGTGGGTCCTCCACTTGTCATTACTTACCACCAGCAGAGAGAATATCAAACAATAGCTATAGAAGAAAAAAACTAACACAGAAGTAATGCCGAGAGGGAAGCCCACAACTTTCCTTCATAACCTCACTGCCACCGACCAGTCACAGGTTTGCTCAGTAGTAACACCCTCACATCAGCTGCTAGAAAGGTGTCAATAAATCTGACTGCACTGGGTTGTTTATTTAGCATATTTCTACTCTGCCTCCCAAAGAACCTGGTTGAAGCAGCTTTCAAAGTAAAACATAATAAAAACATAAACTTTCATAAAGGTTATTAACAATGACAAATTATATTACAAATAAAGCTAGAACATAAAGGAAGGATAAAACACTGAACAGCTTCAAAATCATCTCATAAAGCATGACTCCATAAAGTCACTCAGTCTCCATAGATAATGCCCATTCAGAAAAAGTTTACAAGCAAGCTCCCCAATGCAAACTACCATGGCTCATTGAGGGGACCCAGTGGTACCTACTCTACGGATGCTCACAGCTGAGTTCAAATGTCCAAACAGTAGATGACAGTGTAGCAGCAGAAACAAACAGTATCTGTGACTGGATATTGGTTTACTGGATGATTCTGAATGAGAACTGCTACCTAGATGCTCTAGGATTCTGTATGCCCCAGAGTCCCCATTCATTAGTGATAGTGCTCAGGTAGCTCTGTGTTTGAAGATTCACCTTTTGAGGAAGATAATGTGGTACTTAGAATAAGGCTTACTCATTCCATATAGAGGGTTTCCAGGAATTCCACTTGCAGTTACAGTTTGTGCTATGTCCTCCTGACTTATTGAGTAATGATGAATGACTAGCAATATGACTGTTTGGTACTTTCCATTGCCTTCACTGGTACTTGATGTCCGTGTAACAGTATTTGTTCTTTGCAAAATGCAATATTTGTTAAGCTGAGAGCATATCTTAAATGTAACTCGGTTGTAGAAGATAGGCTGGAATATTCCAGGAAATATAACTTTCAGTATACATGTACTAATCTTAAAATATTTTTCCATAAGTAATCAGAAAACTACTCTGAGCAAAAGCATCAAAGTCCTTTATACCTACTTGAAACTAAAGTCAGTTATAAATCTGAACAAATATTCATTGTCTCTAATTCATCTGCCATGAATCATAGATCCAGAGGAGTTAGCCGTGTTAGTCTGCAGTAGCAAAATAGAAAAGAGTCCAGTAGCACCTTTAAGACTAACCAACTTTAACGTAGCATAAGCTTTCTAGAATCACAGTTCTCTTTGTCAGATGCATCTGATGAAGAGAACTGTGATTCTCGAAATCTTATGCTATGGTAAAGTTGGTTAGTCTTAAAGGTGCTACTGGACTCTTTTCTATTCTGCCATGAATGAATCAATGCATAATTTTCTACATTTTGTTTGTTAAATTAAAATTAAACTGATGAAATCATTTAAGTGTACTATGTAGTGCTCTCCAATAAATAGATTGTATAATAGGATGTCAGCAGAATATATATGTTTAATGCCTCTGCACTTTGCCCTGAGGTTATACTATTCAAAGCACTTTCTCTGCAAATGTTTATCTTGCAACCTTAATTCAACCTGATTGACTTAAATGGAATTACTGCACAGTAAGTTGTTTTAGGGTCGCAGCCTTTGCATTTTAACATTTGCGTTTCCTCATTATTTACTCACTGTCCATATAACCACAACCAAATTGTTTCTTGTAACATTAATATCTTGATTCAGTAGGTCAAACAATAATATATGGATCTTTTTAGAACACTGACTTCTGACAAGGATGTTCATACACAACTGAATTACAGAACAAAAGATATTTTTACATCCTAGATATCCAAAAGCACTAGTTATTCATTTTTTTATAGGTCTCCATATGCTGCTATGTACCAAAATGGAGCATATTTGATGAAAAAATGCATTAAAATATTTCAAGCTAAAATGTTAACTTTTATGATGTGATGTTAATCAGCTGCTCTTTTTGTTGCCTATTTTATTTTTTTATTGAATGATGCATACAATAAACTGTGAACTGATAGAAAAGCCTGGTTCAGTGACAGTGTTGCGAAACCAACTGTGGCACCCTATGCAAACACATATGGAGCCCATCTGTTTAATGACTCTGAAATGGTATTATGGAAATAAATGCTGAATAAGGCCCACAATAGTCTACTGCTTTAAATGATTAGACATAGTGAGTAGATGAATTATGAGTGAAACTTCCATCACATTCTAGAGAATGGTTGCAATTAGAGATGGGCACAAACAGGGAAAAAAAACCAAACATGATGTTCGTTGTTCATTGCCATACACAAACAGGGACTCATGAACAACCACAAACATGGCCCTGTTCATTAACATGTTTGTGGTTGGCTGTTCGTAGGGGCCAGAAGGCTCTCCTCCAGCCATCATCCAAGTTTGGTCAAGATCTCTACTGCTCCACTCCCAGAAATCTGACCTGAGCAGGCACCAGGAAAGGTACCAATAATAAATAATAGCTTGGCTCCAGAGCCTGGCAGCAGCCCTGGAACCTGAGGGTGGGTAGATCCCTACTGCACCACTCCCAGAAACCCACCTGAGCAGGCAGCAGGAAAAGTACCAATAGTAAATAATAGCTTGGCCCCAGAGATAGGCAGTGGCCCTGGGACATAAAGGGATAGATCCATATCCCACCACACAAAAAGAAAATTCAAGCTCCAATGCACTCACCCTGTCTCTATCAAAATGCCAACAGCAGCTGTCTCTCCCTCTCCACTGTCTGCAAAGACTAGCCAGAGCTGGAAGCCCCCCCCCATGTTCTTTGCTCTCTTGTAACAAATTTGGAGCTCCACACTTGTGAGGAAGAGGTTACAGAAGCATGGATCAGTATTAGAGATGGGCACAAACAGAAAAAAAATGAGCATGATGTTGGTTGTTCGTTGCCATCCACGAACAGGGACTCATGAACAACCACAAACATGGCCCTGTTTACAAACATGTTCATGGTTGGCTGTTCATGGGGGCCAGCAGGCTCTCCTCCAGCCATCATCCAAGTTTGGTCAAGATCCCTACTGCTCTACTCCCAGAAATATGACCTGAGCAGGCACCAGGAAAGGTACCAATAATAAATAATAGCTTGACCCAGAGCTTGGCAGCAGCCCTGGAACTTGAAGAGGTAGATCCCTATCCCACCACACACAAAGAAAATTCAAGCTCCAATGCACTCTATCAAAATGGCAACAGCAACTGTCTCTCCACTGTCTGCAAAGTCAGAGCTAGGAGCCCCCCTCCCTCCTGGTCTTTGCTCCCTTGTTGTAACAAATTTGGAGCTCCACACTTGAAAGGAAGACCTGCCTGTCAAGCTAAATTGGGCTTAGATTGGGGTTTCCAGGTCAACAGCAGGAGTTGAGACAGAGTTCAGACAATCCCTGCCTAAGTTGTCAAGGGAATTGATTGCAGGTGCCAGACTGTCTGGCTTGACGAACAGCAACGGACGTGGCTTGCAATGACTACCTGTCCATTTAGAATGGGGCTTCACGAACAGCTTGTTCTCAAACAGCAGATTGGGCTGTTCGTGGCTTTTTTTTTGTTCGTATTGCTGTTCGTGCCCATCTCTAGTTGCAATCCCTGCTGCTGGGTTCAGAGGAAAGAGTGCTTAACAGCTACCCCCCATTTTTTACAAGTTTTTTGAGAATCACAGCTTATGGAAAGTTTGAAGGCTAGGAACTGGAGGAAATTAATAGTTCTACGTTCTTTCAATAAAATTCTGCCACTGAAATATTCCAGGAGCAACAAAGCAGTTGGAGAGACCAGGGTAAAAGATGGCCTGAAGAAACACACTAAGACTAAAAGTCATGACTGATGTTGAGATCTAACCAAGTATGACCAAGTATATGAATTTGCAACATCATCATCGTCTCTTACAGTGAAATTCTATGGAGAGTTATTCTAGTATAAGATCATAGTAATTCTGAATAGGATTATACTGTCTCCCTTGCTTGTATTCCTCATGTAACACCAAAATGCAGCATACTGAAGACCTCTGATAAGCATGGATGCTGCTCTCAATAAAAGATGTTCAGCCTGCTCTTAAAATAAAACTTAATTCATAACATTTCATGAACTAGTTGCTATGTTTCTGTTCCACAAGAAATACCCGGAAAGGGGAGTAGATAAGTAAAGGAACAATTGCTCTAATGTTTCTTTACTTGACAATACATTGCAGCAGGTAACTGATGTGAGAACTGAGAACATGAAAGATTACAGGAACCTGGTACTGAAGCAGGTTCAAAAATGAAGCAATTTTGTTCTCTCTCCTTTCCCAAAATAAAGACACCTTACAAGATACGTGGCTTCAAATGGAATTTTATTCATTAATTAACAATTGATCAGTCTGAGTTTCCTATCTAAGGAGCTGCCAAAGGCATCTGAGGGGCCACCAGAAGCATACCAGCATTGAGAAATCCTACCCTCGCTCCTGTCAGCTTGTGGCTAGATAAGGCTCTCCCTACAGGTTCCCTTTCAAAAGCAAACAAGAGTCCATTGATTGAATAAGGAAACTTTACTGCAGAAAAGGTCCATTATAGTCCACTGTCCTGAATAGAAGACTCAGGATGGTACACAGTCATTGTTACCAATGAAGGGCAAAGCATGAGGTACAGAGTAACAGTTCCCATCTGCATCAGCCTCCCCCCACAGTTCTCAAAACAACATCTTTCAGTCTTGGGAAGCTGCTCTCCTTCAAGGCCAATGCTTGGTGGAACGGTGTTAGACAAAGCAGTCTTCTCCTGGTGGGAAAGCTGCCTGGGAACTGGTGCACCTGCGGGGAAAACACTTAGACACTAGAAACATTAGAAAATGGAGTCAGTACAGTTTAAATACACACTGGACCTGACATTCTGCCCCCCTTAAAATAGATCCCCCCCTGGCTTATATGGGTAACGAGTATGAAAAGCTTTGGTTAATCTAGGAGCATGAACATGTACAGAGTTCACCCACTCATCGTATCCAGAATCAAAGTCCTTCCATCTAATGAGGTAAAAAAGCTGATTCCGTTTGAATTTAGAGTCCAAAATTTGTTGCACTTCGTAGTGTATTTGGTCGTCTATCAAAGTTGGAATGGGTGGAGCTTTGATGTGCCACTTGTCGTCGGTGGGAGCTCTTTTAAGGAGACTGATATGAACTGTATCATGAACATGGCGCAGGTTCTTGGGTAAATTTATAGCAACAGTCACTTTATTAATTACTTTGCGCACAGGGAAAGGCCCAAGGAACTTTAATGCTAGTTTGCGGCTTGTCTGAGCTAATTTCAGGTTCTTGGTGGAAATATAAACATGATCTCCAGGTTGTAAATCCCATTCGGCCACACGATGGCGATCTGCGTACTTTTTGTAATCCAGTTTGGCTTTCTCGAGATGTTTTTTAATAAGAGTCCATTGCTGCGTGGCCTCCCCCCACCAGGAAGATACATCAGGCGAATTAGAGGAACGGAGGGGGGGAGTGTCCAACGGGAAGGGATTGAAGTGAGTTCCATATACAATTTTGAAAGGGGCCTCCCCAGTGGAAGCATGCACACTGTTGTTGTATGAGAACTCGGCTAAAGGAAGAAGGTCCACCCAATTATCTTGTTGGAAATTAATGTAGCAACGAAGGAACTGTTCTAAAATCTGATTAGTTTTTTCGGATTGTCCGTCGGTTTGTGGGTGGTGGCTTGAACTGATTCCTTGCTCAATATTCAACATTCTCAAAAGCTCCCGCCAGAAGTTGGCAACGAACTGTCCGCCGCGATCCGAAATCACCTTGGACGGAAAAGAATGTAATTTTACGATGTGTTTTAAGAATAAATCTGCCAGTTTTCGAGCGGTGGGTATAGCAGTACATGGAATAAAATGAGCTTGTTTGGAGAACAGATCTACCACGACTAAAATGCAATTATGTCCTTTCGAAAGGGGTAAATCAGTGATAAAGTCCATAGATATTATTTCCCACGGTCTGTTAGGCGTTTCCAATGGTTGTAGGAGGCCTGGAGGTTTCCCTTTCCGGGTTTTGGCGCTGAGGCAAATGGGGCAGGAGCTAACGTATTGGGAAATGTCTTTGCGCATGCCCGGCCACCAGAATTGCCGTTGTATTAGATGCAACGTTTTCAGATACCCATAATGACCAGCAGTGGGGGCATCGTGACATCGTTGTAATACCTCCTGTCGGAGGCTGTCTGGGACATAAAATTTGCTTCCAGCTAGCCAGTCCCCCTGTGGGGATTGAGCCAGTTTGCTTTTAGGCGCTTTATCCCCCTCCTTTTCCACCTCAGCTTTAAGTTTCGATTTCCACTCCTGGTTATGCGGGAGGGGCTGTCTTGCGCGGCTGCGGGTAGTTACCACGCCTCCCAATTGCGTAGGGGAGAAGACCGTGTCTACAGTCTCCTCCCGTTTGCTCTTGTGTTGGGGCATGCGCGATAGGGCGTCTGCAAGAAAGTTAGTTTTGCCCGGGAGGTAATTTAAAGTGAAGTTGAATTTGGAAAAGAATTCTGCCCATCGCAATTGTTTGGCATTCAGTCTGCGAGGGCTGCGAAGGGCCTCCAGATTTTTATGATCTGTCCAGACCTCGAAGGGATATCGCGCCCCCTCCAGCCAATGTCTCCAGTTAGTGAGGGCCGCTTTTACTGCAAAAGCTTCCTTCTCCCACACATTCCAATTCCTTTCTGCTTCTGAAAATTTCCTTGACAGGAATGCACAAGGCCGTAGTTTCCCATCCTCCCCCTTCTGCAATAATACCCCTCCTATCGCCGCATCGCTGGCGTCGACTTGCACTATGAAAGGGTAATTTTCGTTGGGGTGGCAGAGGATGGGTTCTGTTACAAATTGCTCTTTTAGGCATTCGAAAGCAGTTTGGCAATCAGATGTCCATTGTATTTTGGAGGAGGGTTTTTTAGCCTGGTCCCCTTTATTTTTTGTCCTTAACAATTCGGTTAAGGGGAGCGTGATTTGAGCAAAGTTTGCTATAAAGTCTCTATAGAAGTTGGCAAAGCCCAGGAAGGACTGCACTTCCTTGCGGGTGGTGGGAGTTTGCCATTCTTGGATCGCTTGTATTTTGGCTGGATCCATTTTTAACCCCTCTTGGGAGATACAGTACCCAAGGTAAGTGAGTTCAGTTTTGTGGAATTCACATTTGGACAGCTTAATGGGAAGTTTATTGTTCATCAAAGTGGACAGGACTTTTTGCACCATTTGAACGTGTTCCTCCTCCGAGTCCGAATAAATTAATACATCATCAAGGTACACCACTACACCTTTATAGAGAAATTCGTGTAGAACTTCATTTATCATGGACATGAATACAGACGGGGCTCCTGCCAATCCAAAGGGCATAACTAAATATTCATACTGTCCGAGGGGTGTATTAAATGCGGTTTTCCACTCATCCCCTGCCCTGATACGGACGTGGAAGTAAGCATCTTTTAAGTCTAATTTTGTAAAGATCTTACCTTGGGCCACGACGTTGAGAAGATCTCGGATGAGCGGGATGGGATAGGCGTTGTTGGTAGTCACAGCATTAAGTCCTCTAAAGTCCGTGCACAGCCGAAGTCCCCCATCTTTTTTCTTCACGAAGAGTACCGGAGCGGCATGGGGGCTATTGGCTGGGCGGATGAACCCTCTTTGAAGATTGGTGTCGATGAATTTTCGGAGCTCCTCTCGTTCATGGAGACTCATGGGATAGAGTCGTCCTTTGGGCAATGAGGCTCCAGGTACAATTTCCACCGCACAGTCAGTTCGTCGGTGCGGGGGTAGAGTATCAGCTTCTTCTTCGGAGAAAGCATTCAGAAAGGGCCAGTACGGTTCGGGTATTTGGTTTATTTCTTCTTGGGTGAGAAGAGCCTTCTCGGAGTGAGTTGGATCACTACCCCAGTTTTGGTTCCAGCGATGGTTTTTACAGTTGGCGTGACTGAAAGTGATGCATCCTTCCGCCCAATTTATGTAGGGATTGTGATCACATAGCCACTTGCTGCCTAGAATTAACGGGTATTTGGCAGTGGAGCTGATGACAAAAGACCTTTTTTCCCAGTGCTGGCCCATGCCGGTGATTACTGGAATGGTTTCAGTGGTAACAGGGTTCATATTGGTGCCATCCATTTGTTCAAAAATCACTGGATTTTGCAATTCACGAGTTGGTAGAACTAGTCCGTTGACTAGGGCTGGGGCGATGATGTCTCTCGAGCAACCCGAGTCGATGAGGGCTTGCACTCGGATGTGCATCTTCCTCTCCGGGTTAAGTAAAGTCACTGGCATGAATAAGATGGACCCAGGTGGCCGGTTCCGCGCAGGGACGGGCTTGGGGTGGATCTGTCGTTTGGGCCCTTTTACGACAGATCCATCTCGTTTCCCGACTGGGGGCTTTCTGGATTTACCTCTGCGTTTGGGGAAGCGGGGTCGTATTCCATTACTTCTTCCGCTTCCAGCCCTCTTTCTGAGGCGGGCCTTTGGGAAGCGCCGCGGCCTCTGTTCGCGCGTGGCGCGGGAATCGGGCGTTGGAGAGTAGGAAATGGAGCAAGGGTTGGACGCCGTAGTTGAAGCGGAGGTCTCTGCACAGGCCGGTAGGGGCATTGTGCTGCAAAGTGACCGGCTTGTCCACATTGCAAACACAGCCCTTGTTGCCATCTAGCATCTCTCGCTCCACGAGTGGCATACCCAGCTCCCCGTTCTCCCTTCTGTAAAGTCAAGGGTCTTCTTTGTCCCGTTTGTTGTTGTTGTTCAACCAAACGGACTTCCAAAATGCGATTTTCAACTTTGCATGCAAGTTGGATCCAACCTAACAACGTAGTGGGATTGTCCTGCATAAGGGCTCTGTCCAGAAGTCTCGGGTTTAGCCCTTGCTTGAACAGGATGATTTTGATGGACTCCTCACACCTAGGGCATTTGGCAGCCAATTGTCGGAATTTCGTAATATAGTCCCTCGCCGACATGCTGCCTTGTTTAATGGCTTGCAATTCTGTTCGGGCCCTGGTTTCCTCTAAGGGGTCTTCATATTGCGCTCGAATAGCATCCACCAACCCCTGGAGAGTATTGAGTTCCGGGGCCCCGATATTGTATAGTCCTACATACCAGTCCGCTGCTTTGCCTTGTAAGCGGGAGCCGAGATGTTCAATTTGACTGGCCTCGCTGCCGAAGAGGTGTCCCCACCGGTTGAAGAATTGCACGACTTGCACTAGGAAAAATCCCAGTTTGGAGGGATCTCCATCAAAAGTAGCTTCCAGTTTCACCCAGCCCATCGGGAGGTCTTGCCTCGGAGCCGGTGCTGGGTAGAAGTCCGTCGGAAGCATCAATGGCACTTGAGGTACGGGGGGACCCGGTTGTGGTAGCGGCGCTGGTTGCGCTGGCGGCGGCATCACCGGCTGAGCTGGCGGTGGTGGCCTCGGCTGGGCTGGCGGTGGTGCCCTCGGCTGGGCTGGCGGTGGTGCCCTCGGCTGGGCTGGCGGTGGTGCCCTCGGCTGGGCCAGTGGCTGGAGCCGTGGTCGGGCCGGCGGCTGCAACCTTGGTCGGGCTGGTGGTGGCAATACCGGAGGTGCTGGCAGTAGCGGTTGAGGTGGAGGTGGCCGGTGCGGTTGAGTGATGACCGGCCGCTGAGGGGCGGGTTGGTGGGGTCGTAGGCCCCACCGGTTGGTTCGGAGGTGGTAATACGGGCTGATCAAGTGGCAAACGTATCGGTTGCTGCGAAGGGGTTAGTTGCGGTCGAAGCGGAAGGGGCCGCAGCGGCGAAGGCCTGATGGGTGGTGGGCCACGCGGGCTTGCCCCTCCCAGCGTCGTGACTCTGGGAAGCAGAGGCTGGTCTTGTGGCACTGGTAGACCGTCCCTCAGGGTTTGCTGAATGGGAACCACTTCTAGTGGTTGTTGCGGCAATTCCTCCCCAGGAGGGGCCGGAGGCTCTTCCGTCTGATCCGGCCGAACTGTTATTGGAGAAGCGGGAGGGGGTATCACCGTCGTCTCGGTTGGACGGGTTGGCCTTTCTTCCCCTTCTCTAGGCACCTCAGCTGGAGTCTCCTCGGGAGGTGGGTCCCCGTCCGATTTAGGGGGTTCCGTTGGAGTCTCTCCAGGCACCTCAGCTGGAGTATCCCCGCTAGGCGGAATTTCGTCTAATCTAGGGAGTTCCGCGGGCGGTTCTCCCGGTTCTCCAGGGTAGGATTCCTCCTCTCCCGAAGGCAGCGGCTGCTGTGGGGCGTCTTCCACTGGATAGGACATAACGCTTTGGAGGGTGGCGATTTGTACAGCCATTTCTTCAGGTGAGATTCTCTCTCCTGCCCCCATCGCTGAGATTAGGTGAATGGCATGAGCCAAACTTTCCTCCATATCGATCAGCCTAGCTTCCAACTGTTGCATTCGGCTTGGACCCGGTTGCCCCATCACGGAACCTTTCTCGGTTGTACTCACCGGGGAAAACGGCCCCCAAGGCGGAGGATCTCCTTGATCGACTCGCGATCTCGCTGCTAGAATTCCTTTGGCTAGACCCGTCACTGCCGAGATGCCGGAATCTACAGCATGGGTGCGACTTTGCATTTGCACCCAACTTTGTTCAGGAACTTCCGTTGGCTCTTTCCATGGGGCAAGTTCCGAATAATCCCAACTCAGGGCGCCGCGGCGGGATGTGTTCCCGTCCGTCTGTTCGGTCGTCCTGTTCCAAAACAGCCACGGTTGGCTGCTATCCAGCTCAGGGACAGTCTCTAGGCTTCGGCGTCCGTCCATCGAAACTCTTGGATGTAGTCCTCCGGCCCGGCGCTCTCGCGTTTCTCGGGGTCTGGCTCCCCACTCCGACGGGGTGGGTAGCGAGATCAAGGGGAGAGCGGCAGCCGTCGGCCTTGTCCCCTCACTGCCGAGGTCGATGAGAGGCGGTGTAGAAGTCGAAGCTCCGGCCCCGGCTGGCACCGGTTCCTGAGATTCTTGGGGTTGCGCTGTTTGACTGTCGGGGGACGCATACGGATCAAACAAAGGATCCCTGTCCGGGACTACCTTGGATTCCGCTGGGCCCGACTCAGGCATGATTGGTAACAAAATGTCAGCTTGTGGCTAGATAAGGCTCTCCCTACAGGTTCCCTTTCAAAAGCAAACAAGAGTCCATTGATTGAATAAGGAAACTTTACTGCAGAAAAGGTCCATTATAGTCCACTGTCCTGAATAGAAGACTCAGGATGGTACACAGTCATTGTTACCAATGAAGGGCAAAGCATGAGGTACAGAGTAACAGTTCCCATCTGCATCAGCCTCCCCCCACAGTTCTCAAAACAACATCTTTCAGTCTTGGGAAGCTGCTCTCCTTCAAGGCCAATGCTTGGTGGAACGGTGTTAGACAAAACAGTCTTCTCCTGGTGGGAAAGCTGCCTGGGAACTGGTGCACCTGCGGGGAAAACACTTAGACACTAGAAACATTAGAAAATGGAGTCAGTACAGTTTAAATACACACTGGACCTGACAGCTCCAAGCTTGAAGTAGCTAAAATCACCCTTAGTTTATTCCAGCCTGCCTATGGGAGCTGTAACTCCACCTTTTTTTCCCTGTGCTAACAAACACTAGGGATCAAATTGGACAAGCCTAGCCCTCGAGGACCCCTTCTCCAACCCCTTGACTTAGACACTGCAAGAGTCTGGATTGGGAAATCTCCCTCCATCATGAAATGCCCACTGCTGGCCAAATAATTCTTGTCTTAAGCAAAAGCCCACACTGTTCTAGCCAACTCCAGTTAGGGCCTAAGTACCAGTGACAACTAATACCTGAAAACTGCTATTTTCATGATTTTTATGGACATACCCCTAGTGGCTACTCTTCACAGTCAGTCAAGAAAACCTTCTAAGGAACATTGTGCTCTGTCTTTGCTTTTTATTAGGAAAAAGCTGGCTGCCTTGTAAAAGTGAAACCAATAGAGTCAGAGACTGCAATAATAAAAGAAACAAGAACAAAACTAAAAAAAACATGGTCTTCTTTGTTATTGACTGTTTAGATGGAGAATTTGTTTTGTTTTCACATTAATTATGATAATTATGAAACACCCCATTTTCACAATTATAATTTATAATTAATAATGAAAGAAATGCACAAGTCTAAAAAAACTTGACCAAAAATATTGTAATTAAGGTAGCAGACTCTACATTGTAGTTTCATTTGCATATTTAATTTGAGTCATTCTAATGTCCCCTGTATTTAAAAATTTCTAGTGCATAACATGAAGTGAAGCTAAAGATAATATATGTACATTTGCATGTCTAAACCAGGAATTTCCAGATGGCTATTCAGTAAGCTGGTAGAACTCGGCTCCAGGGTCAAAGTCAGAGTTACTGTGAACAAAGATCAGGTCTAATGTGGTTTGTGCATCCAGTCACAATCAACAAGCAATCTCTGAACTCCTATTGGATGAAATAATGGATTTAAAGGTCAAGGAACAAATATTGTTTTAAGTGATTAATGGAAAGGACTCAGGCAGGCAAACAGAAGTCTAAGAGCCTTGCTACAAGTGACATTTTACACATGAAGGATAAAGGATCATTTTCGCAAGTCTTTCTGGGAACTGAAGTTCCTCTCCCCCACTGCTTTTCCTTTTGTTTCTACCCCTCGCTGCGAGAGAAAGCCTGCAGCAACAGCAACTTTTGCAAATCATTTCTCCAGTCACAAGCCTGCTCTCAATGATCTTTGGGGCAGGCAGCTGCAACTTTCTCAGCTTTCTCCGGAGCATTCCCCCCCCCCCCCAGCAAGACGATTTGCAAAAGCTGATGTTGCCCTAGGCTCTCTCTGTCTCTTCAGGCAGCGAGGGGAAGGAACAGAAGGAAAAGCGGTGGGGGAGAGGAACTTCAGTTCCCAGAAAGACTTGCGAAAATTATCCTTTATCCTTCACGTGTAAAATGTCACTTGTAGCAAGGCTCTAAGATCTGGCCAAGCAAATGCTAAGATCTGGCCAGGATTGAGCAGTCTGTACTTTAACCGCTATACCACACTGGCTATCTATTGGGCTAAAGGCAGAGCCTATGGAATCAAGGAATAGAATCCAGAGTAGTTTCATAAATAGAGGGGTGTGCCGGGGCTTTTAGGGGGTGAGGGGGGAGAACAGTATTTTTAGGCAAGGCCCAGAGCAGAGCCTTTTACAAAAGATTTCTTTTCATAAGATGTACAATGCTAAATTATGTTTGAGAAGAAGAAAAGAGATAACTGTCTTCTTACTTTTCAGGCAACCTGCTTCAAAAGCTAAAACCCCAGCTAGGCTATTTTTAACTCCAGAACTAGGAGACTTTCAGAAACATCAGATGAAAAGCTTGCTTGGATTTTATAGATGGCTTACTATACTCACAACAGGCAGCAATTTGCTCAGTGAGCAGAAAGTGGTGCTGAGGCAGTGAGTAATAAGAATCAGAAGTTTCAGTTAGAGAGTCCCAGATTTCAAGCTGTCAAAGAAAACTCCAAGTCTAGGCCAAGAAACTTGGTATGGACAATGGCCATTTATATAAGCGGTAGTTAAGAGTTGTTCTGCTAAGCTGCTTGGAAGGCAAAACGCTTTGGAATATTTAGCATATTTGGAATAGATAAATTAGGAAGAATTGTGTTATGGGAATGCTATTGTGCTTTGTTGGAGGATGAGATGACCATTCATCTAGGCTTTGGTATAGCTTGCTAACTGACATGATGTGTTTCTTGAGTTCTGATGGTCAGCTGATGTTTCGGATTCTGGGAATACAGGCTGCATTTATGTGCCAGGGTGAGGAGGACTGGAAGAAATCGTTTTCCAGTTGTAAAAAAATGAAATATAACCTGTACAAGCTTTGTAGCTGTTTAGTAAGAAACAGCATGGAGAAACTGTGAGGGTATGCCTGTGAGTCTGGGGTGAACTGATTCTATTTCATATAATTAAGCAGGCATCACACAAACCCTGTATGGTATGTCCATATACATATAGTTTTAGCTTTGAGTCTGCTACGGAAGCATGGTCTCTACATTTTGCTTAGACATACAACTTTTTCTGTTTGTATCAAAGTCTAAGGATGCCAGGTCTCCCATTATGGAGGGAGACCTCCCAGAAGTCCCTCCCATTTCCCATTTGTGCCTCGAAGACTGGTGGGAGAGAAACTGAGAGAAAAGGGATTGGTCTACTGGCATTGCACCAATGCATGATGTCACTTCTGCAAAAATAGCGACTACGTGATATTGGGGGCAGTGCTTACCAAAACTCTATGGTTAAAACTTTATTATGATTACTGCATTGGAGTTTGCCACATCCTAAAGCATCACCCCTGAAATCATGACATCTCTTCCAGTTTTTCACCATAAGTGATGTTGCATGCCGGTGTAATGCTGGCACACCTGTCCTTTCCCTTAGTGCAACTTGCATTTAACATATCAACTAATATATTATGGGTGCTCAAGGAAAATGGTTGCTATACCAGTTTTCATTGGAGAGTCATGAGTTTCAGTCAGACCATTTGATCGGAAATGTATATCAATCAATCAATCAATCAATCAATCAATCAATCAATCAATCAATCAATCAATCAATCAATCAATCAATCAATCAATCAATCAATCAATCAATCAATCAATCAATCAATCAATCAATTTTATTGTTACCCTCATCGACCATCTCAAACAAAATTAAGAGAAATATTGTACCATAAAAGATATGGTTATCTATAAAGACAGTTAAAACTTATTCAAGCTCCTATATTCAGATTTTCAGTGCTCATAGATCTGGACACAAAATCTAGCCACCTGCTGATTTGTCTGATGGTTTATGTCTGACAGGAGGCAATCAAGCTTAGTTTTATTTGATCTGCCCAGAAACCATTCTATCAATGGGCTAATGATTTCCAATCTGATCTTCCTATGTTTCGTGCAGTTAAAAAAGATATGTTCTAGTGAGTCAATCTCTTGCAATGGGCAGGAGCGGAGCCTCAAGGAATGAGGAATTGCTTTAAACCTTCCTCCCAATACTGCAGAGGGCAAGGTCGAGCTTCTGGCTAGTGTAAAAGCCCTTCTTGAGTTGTTCAATTCAAGGAAGTATAAATAGACAGCCGGGGCTGCAAAATATCTCTTGTCTATAGGAGAGATAAAACCTGGAGAACTAAGAATATCCATTTGCCTTTCAGTGTCTATCACTCTTGGTTTAATGAGTGATTTGGTCTGGTCTAGCTCCAGGTTCAGAAGGGCTTGGGGAGATAAACCTAATGTTTTGATAGACTTTAAAAACGCCTTTTGCCAACTAGATTGAAATTGATCCTGAAATAGTAGAGGGAACAACCCTTGGGGAGTTATGTTTCCTGTCAGTCATTTAAAAATTGAGAGAATATGAATACTCATATCACTCCTGTTTCTAGTCTGACCCAGGAGTTAGTCACACATGTGGGCACTTGTAGTGTGGCTCTAAGAAATTTGGACTGCACTCTTTCCAGTGGAGAGAAAGAAGAGGATGGTGGCCCCAGGAATGTTCCATATTATTTATATTATTTATTTATTTATTTTATTTTTAACTCGCTCTCCCTGCAAGCAGGCTCAGGGCGAGGTACAACATTGATTAAAAAATAACTTAAAATCAATTATAAAAACAGATAAAATACTGTGCCCCTTTCGGGGCAACCAGCGGGAGTGGACTCTCCATACCCCTTGTAGAGGGAGACCAGTGGAAGGCTCGGCAATGATGGGCTGAAATTAGCCTCCACCATATGCCTGGTGGAACATCTCTGTCTTACAGGCCCGCCTAAATGATACAAGATCCTGGCGGGCCCGAGTGTCCTCAGACAGAAAGTTTCACCAGGTTGGGGCCAGGACCGAAAAGGCCCTTGCCCTGGTAGAGGCTAGTCGAGCCTCCCTAGGGCCAGGGATCACTAGTAGATGTTTTCTGGTTGAACGAAGTGCTCTCTGGGGCATATACAGGGAGAGACGGTCCCTTAGGTATGCTGGTCCCAGTCCGTTTATGGCTTTATAGGTCAAAACCAACACCTTGAACCGGATCTGGAATTCTACTGGGAGCCAGTGAAGCTGCTGCAAGATAGGCGTAATGTGTGCCCTACATGAAGCTCCAGTTAGGATACGCGCAGTGGCATTCTGGACCCGTTGAAGTTTCCAGATCAAGCCCAAGGGCAGCCCTGTGTAGAGCAAGTTAGAGTAGTCTAACCTGGAGGTGACCATTGCATGGATCACTGTTGTTAAGTCCTGGGCTGAGAGGTAGGGCGCCAGTTGCTGGGCCTGCTGAAGGTGGAAAAAGGCCACCTGAGCCACAGCTGCAATTTGGCCCTCCAAAGACAAGGAGGAATCCAGAATCACACCCAAACTCCTAACCAATGATACGGCCACAACTGGTGCCCCCCAAAGGTCGGGAGAAGGATCCCTGCCTCCAACAGTCCACGGCCCAAGTACAGGACCTCCATCTTTGCGGGATTCAACCTCAGCCTGCTCTGTTCTACCCACTCAGACATGGCCTCCAGAGCTCTCAACACGGTGCCAGGGGCAGAGTCAGGTCAGCCACCCATTAAAAGATACAACTGGGTGTCATCTGCATATTGATGACAACCCAGCCCAAAACTCTGCACCAACTGGGCGAAGGGGCGCATATAAAGATTGAACAACAGGGGAGAGAGTATCTCCCCCTGTGGGGTGCCACACTCCAATGGTTGGTGTGCGGACAGTCTCTCCCCCAGCGCCACCCTATGTCCCCAACTGTGGAGAAAAGAGACAAACCACTGCAAGGCTTCCCCATGAATCCCCACAACGGCAAGGCAGTGGGCCAACAACTCATGACTGACCGTGTCAAACGCTGCTGAAAGGTCTAACAAGATAAGCAGCACCAACATGCCCCGATCCAGGTGCCTACAGAGATCATCCGTGAGGGCAACCAACACTGTCTCTGCCCCACGACCCGTACGGAACCCGGACTGGTATGAGTCCAGGACAGAGGTCTCTTCCAGGAACTCCTGTAGCTGATCCCCCACCACCTGCTCAATCACCTTTCCCAAGAACAGGAGATTCGATACCGGGCGGTAACTGGACGGGTCACTGGGGTCCAAAGATGGTTTTTTCAAGAGAGGCCTCACTACGGCTTTCTTTAGCACCCAGGGGAAAACCCCAGAGCTCAATGATGTATTAATAATGACCTCTAATTGGGCCCCCAACCCATCGACACTGGCTTTCACCAGCCATGATGGACAGGGGTCCAGGGAGCACGTAGTGGGCCTCACCAGCCGCAGGATCCTGTCTACCTCTTCCCGGGAGACCAGGCTGAAGTGATCCAAAAATGGGCCGGAAGATGGCCAAGGGGCCTCCAGTTCCCTGACTGTATCAATTGTGGCCAGCAGATCATGATGGAAGGACGAGATTTTATCTGCAAAAAAGCTCCCCAAAGCCTCACAGCTAATAGCTGAATTTCCAATTTGACGGTCTCCCTGTGATAGGGAAACCAAGGACTGAGCTACCTGGAACAATTTTGCCGGGCGTGAGCTTGCAGATGCTATGGAGGCGGCAAAGTATTCCTTCCTTGTTGCCTTCACAGCCACCTCATAGATTTTCATAAACGCTCAATAAGATGTTCTCGCCCCTTTGCCCTGATCCCACCACCACACTCGCTCTAGTCATCTCAGTTCCCGCTTCATCAGATGTAGCTCCTCCATATACCAGGAAGCCAGTCTGACGCAGGGACGGAGAGGGTGATGCGGAGCGATTTTGTCAATGGCTTTCGAGAGATGGTCATGCCAGTCCCCCACCAGCTCATCCAAAGAACCACCAGGGGGCATTGGATCCCGCAGGGCATTCTGGAAGCCAATTGGATCCATAAGTCTTCACGGGCGAGCATAAATCTGCTCACCGCCCATGCAGGAGAGGCCAGCACACCCAGATGAGCCCTCAGGACATGGTGATCTAACCATGGCACCGCTTTAATAGCATCCAGGTCCACCCGAATCCTTGCCCTAAAGATCAAATCCAGCGTGTGGCCCACTTGATGCATAGGAGCTGAAACAAATGCTGAAACAAAATTCCAGTGCTGCTATGGAACACACCCGGTCCAAAGCCTGAGAAGAGGTGGTGTCATCAACATGGATGTTGAAATCACCCAGGACCAACAGTTTAGGATGATCCAATGCCCACCCCGACACCGCCTCTAACAAGCTCGACAGGGTAGCTACTGGTGCGCTAGGCGGTCGGTACACCAAGTAGATAGCCAAACTCTCCTCTGCATCCCACACTAGGCCAACACAATCAATACTGGGGATCTTTGGAGCAGGGAGAGTCCTGAAGATGAAAGTCTCTCAAATGAGTATTGCCACCCCACCCCCCCGACCACCTGTCCGGGACTGATGAAGGACCGAGAACCCTGGGGGAGCCAGCTCTTTCAAGGCAACCATCTCGCCATCCCTCACCCAGGTCTCGGTCACGCACACCAGGTCCACTCCTTCCACTGCAATGAAATCTTGCAATGTTTTGGTCTTATTATTAATGGACCTGGCGTTGCACAACATCAGTGCTGGAGGGAGGCTACACCTCCTAGCCTGGCTACCAGCATGCCTTGGGATGGGACGCAAGTTGGAAGGGCACTGAGCCCTAGCATGTCTCTGCAACCTTCCTTTCCAACCCCGCGTCCCACTGCCATACCTCCCTCGACCCCAGAGCACTGTGATCCCCACCCCCACCCCGGTCTCCTCTCTCATATCCACCACCCTCCGCAAATCCCACCTCACAATTCAACATACAACAACAGCAGCACAACATCATTGCCCCACACCCTCCCTGGCCTCCCTGGTCAGCAGAGCACAGGCAGCTTCAGCAGCAGCAGTCCCTGACAGCAGCTCCTTTGAGGCAAGAGCACTCAGGGGGCTGGGCTGAGCAGGTGGAAAAGCTCAGCCCTTGATGGAGTAACCTCCCTGGTCAGCAGAGCGCAGGCTGGGCCAATGTTTGAGCTTCAAACAATCTAAGAGTGGCTGGTACATAATGCCCCCCTCACGACCTGTAAAATTTCATTATGTTATTTGCTGTTTTCTCTTCTGCATCAGTGACATAGCTGCTGTGAATCGTTTTAGAGCCAGAGGCTTGTAGAACTACAACCAAATATTTGAAACTGGTAACTTGTTCTAACTGGTGTCCCTGAAGTTCCCATCGTCTAATCTCTGGGTTTCTCCCAAAGGCCAGGATCTTAGTTTTCTGGTAATTAATTGAGAGATGTTCAGAATCACAAAAAAGTGAGAATTTCTTCAAGGCTTGTTTCAGTCCATTGGGCTTTCTCAAAAGTAATATGGCATCATCTGCATATAATAACACATGGATGTGCCAGTTTGCTAACTTGGGAGGGTGAAGTCCAGGGTCATTCAAAAAGTTTACCAGATTATTAATGTAAAAGATAAACAAAAATGGGACTAGAAGACAACCCTGCCTAACACCCATGTAAGTCTGTATGGGATTGGTTAAATACCCATTGTGGCTGCATCTCACTCTAAGGGCAGTTTGCTCAAGAATAGACCAAATGAGATACAACAGATGTCTGTCAATGGAGGAGGCCTGTAGTTTCCCCCATGATCTGGTTCTGGAAACTGTGTCAAAAGCTGCTTTTAAGTCCACAAATGCCACATAAAGAGTGGTTTGGCCTCCAGTAACGTATTTCAGATGTTGCAGCGTCAAACAATGGTCTAATGTTGATCTACTAGCTCTAAAACCCGCTTGCTCTTCTGCAATTATATCCTCATATACTAGCCAATCTAAGAATTTTTCAAGAAGATGTTTTGTATATAACTTGCTATCAATTCTTAATAGACTAATCGGTCTATAGTTTGATGGATCATCTTCCCCCCCCTTCTAATGGAGTGGAACTATTATGGTAATACCCCAATCTTTGGGGATATGGCCAGTGTCATCTACATAGGTAAACAAGGAAGCTAAGAAGGTTGCCCACCAGTCCTTATTTGCTTTGAGTAGTTCTGCTGAGATTCCATCAAGCCTGGGAGCTTTAGCATTCTTTAGCTGGCAGATTAAGCTTTTACCTCTTCCGCATATACTGGGGGTCAATTGGCTAGATTCTCTATCCTTGGAGCAGGAGGAAGTTGTGTAGTGTCTTCATACATTTTTGTAAAAAAAGAAATCCATCTGTCTGGAGGAATACAGGAAGCCGGGGGAGTAGCGGCTGTGGAGGCACGGTTGGACACTAGTTTCCAAAACAAGGATGCATTTTTATTTTTAGCTGCTTCAATTAAATTAGTCCACTGTTTTCTGGTGTATTTTCTCTTGCGATGGGAGATCACTGATTTATATTTCTTTTTTTGCACCGAGAGAAGGTGATATGCTTCCTGTCTAGACTTTTCGTCAAATCTTAATGCTAGTTTATGAGCATGAATTAAAGCATTTTTTGCTTCAATGTAGCTTTGGTTAAACCAGGGTTTAGATAGGGAGTTGGTCTCCACAGGCTTTCCCTCTGGAGTGCATACTAGAAGTATCCCTAATGATTTTACCACGTCATCATATATTTTTAGAGGATTTTCTGGATTTGGGGAGACCTTGAAGGCTTGGCAAAGAAGTTGTAGGTTTTCTGCTGATAGAACTTCCTTCACCTTTTGATCAGGCTTGGGGGACCATCTAATGTGACGGCCTTGGCATTCTAGCAAGAGGATGCTTATAGGATATATAGGTTCCATTACCTTAAATGTCTAGGCGGGCTTGAAGAAGTAGTGGAAAATGGTCACCCTCTAGATAGGGGAGAATATGGAAGGTGTCCACCTGCATTACAAGGCTCTATCCACCATCATATAATCAACTGTGCTAGTTCTTGTCCCTGCCAAAAATGTGTATTCACCTGGAATATCACCTCTCATGGAGCCATTTAGAATATGCAGGCTTAGTCTGAACACAAACTTTGATAGACACTCTGAGGCTAAGAGCTCATCTTTTCAACTCAAACTTCAGCCCTGTAAAGTATGCCTGGTGGTATGGAGCTATAGGGGCCAGCTTCCAGCTTGGAAATTTAAACACCAGGCCCAATATCATTTAAGCACCCTCCTAAATTTGTATTTGACCAGTCTCTGTATCAGGCATCTGACGAAGAGAACTTGATTCTCGAAAGCTTATGCTACAATAAAATTGGTTAGTCTTAAAGGTGCTACTGGACTCTTTTTGATTTTACTACCACAGACTAACACGGCTAACTCCTCTGCATCCTAAATTTGAGTCTACCCTCTCTAGACCTGACCCATGTAGAGACACTTTATAGTCAGAATCAAACACAGAAAATTCTGTTTTCATTTGAAAGCCCAAGGATCCCTTCCATATTGCTCCGATGGAAATCTTATCTGCACACTAAAGTAATTATACCAATTTATGTTTTTAAAAATCTAGTTTTATCTCCTTTACTGAAAAAACAATCAAATTTCATAACGTCACAAGCAACCAACAAATTAACGGAAGGTTGTTAATCGGAAGACCCTCAACAAGAACCAATAAAATGGAACGACTTGCCCACTCAATCTTCTCGAGATCTGGAAAACTTTGCAACAGATAACACAATCGAAGAAGATTTGCTAAACTCCTTTTTGGACCTTCCCCTTATGGATCAACCAAAATTCACCTCCAGATTAGAACAACTGTGATTTAAACTTCTGAGCATTAATGGATTCACAGCTCTAAACAAAAGCCAATTTCTCAACAAAGGATGATCGCATGGCCTGCAAATGGCAACAAACTTTTTCTTCAACTGCTACTTCAACTCAAATAAGCTATAGGAAGCAAGACAATTAAATCACTAATTCCTCGCAAGAGGACACCTTTCACCACTTGTCAGCCAGGCATGAACAAACGGCCCCTATTTGCACACCAAAAAATGGTTGTGTGGTTTTTGACCCAAAGGACGACCTGGAGATAAGCACAAAAATGGACTGACAATCAAAGCTCCAAGGGCCATCAAATGCTATTAACATCCTCTCTTGGAACATAGCGGGCTGATTTAGATGCCAGTCTTTTCCCACAGATACACTCTTCTTTCACAAAAATTTTGATGTCATTGAGCTCCAAGAAATCTGGACTGCTGCTGCTTTAGAAACAGATGGCTATCTTTCATACGCAGTCAAGGCTGTTCCAGGCTGGGCCCCAGATAGGCTCATAGGGGGCTTGGGCATCCTTATCACTGTCTAAAAGTGGACTGTATCGAGCTGTGCCCCCTGGAACAACTTGCAATGGCAGTCATCCTTACTTGGGCCAAGGGCAGTCTTTTGATCATAAACTCTTATCTCCCACCCATGGCAAAAAAGCAGAGATAGAAAAAAACTGGCAAAAGCTGGAACAGTATGTCAGGTGACTTATTTTTGATCATCCGGAGGCCAAAGTCCTGGTGGCAAGTGACCTAAATGCCCAACTAGGGCCTGATAACTCCTCTCTGGCATCTAAATATAAACCAACTTTATGAGGCCCTAGAAACATCCTTTCAAGCACAGAGGTCTAAGGATGAAGTTTCAAACGATTCAGGGGTTTTGTCTATCAAAGTTTGTGATTGGGGATGTATATATACTGTTATTGCCCTTGAAAATGTGGAATTGACAAAACAGATTGAGTGAGCTGGCTTCCCTGTTGGGCTCTTAGGGGGCCACCCCCCTGGGATGCAGTAGCAGACCTGTCAGGAGATAAACAGACGAAGAGAATGTTAACAATGATTTTGAATTCAATGCACTTAACTGCCTTGTCCACAGTTCATCTGCACATGTCACTTTAAGACCTTATGCTGACGGCTCTGGTAAAGTTAAGAAGATGGATTACTTATTCTTATTGGACAGTGATTGATATTACTGGAAGGATTGTTGATATGTTTATTGAAATGTAAATTATTGCTATTTATATAATTATTGCTACAAATGACTATGAGAACTTGTAGTGTCTATATTCATTCACTGTTTGCACTGGGCACTTTAATAGATTGTGAATAACTTTGTAACTTGGTGATTGATTGTATCCTCCTCTGGTGCAGGAGGGAACTTGCTTTTTGATTTACTAAGATAGGCAGCAGTTTTTATGCTTTTGTAAGATCTTCAATAATTGTACTCAGTTGCTTGATACAACAATAACATATTTAAAGCCTATATAAACTTCACTTATTTCAGGGCCAAAGAGAGAGATGGCTTATCTTTTGTCACTATTATTTTACCAGTCACACAGATACTTGGCTCCTATCTCTCTTAGCAAATGGAAACCTCCACAAGTCCAGGAAGATACTGCTAAAGATAGACATAGTAAATATATACACAGACAATCCCTGTGCTCTTGACTTTTAAAAATGAGTTGATGTCCAGATGCAGAAAGATTTTGATTTTTAAAATACTAGCTAGTAAACAAACATTAGTGGAAGTTTAATGACATTTGGGACATGTCACAATCAGCATCTTTTATAAACTGAAACAATTAAATTACTGATAAATGAAGGGCTGTCTTCCAAACCTTATAAGCTTTCAGCAATAATTTCCCATTAAGGGAAGGTCTTTGTGACTTCTTTTCTTCTAATTTTGCTTTCTTCAGCTCAGCGAGTCCTTAGTTGACACATTAATTTCCTTAGTTATCCAATGTAAGACTCTTCTATAAAACCTCTGTTCAAGTAGATGGTTGAGAATGTATGAATGTGAGCAGTTAGATGCTCTGAAGTAAAGTATTTGGTTACATTCCTGGGTTTTAAAACATTTGCTAAAGTTTCCCATGGCATTATGCTCGCCTAAGTCCACTGAAAAAGGTACTTAACTCCATGTTTGAATCTACTGGCATTGATTCTAAGGCGGTGGACCAATTTAGATGGTACTCCATCAGAGATTAATGGATCCTGTTGGTTTCTAGACAGCTCTGGGGGATTTTGAGAGCCTCCCTGATGACTCTGTGGAGGCCCTGGTAGCTGGATGAAACGGTGATGTGGCTGGGGCCACAAACAGAGTTGCTCATTGGCATCCTCTTCCATGCTATGTGAGGCCCCCAGCTCCTTCCTTTACCAAGGTGATATGAAAATATTGGAAGAGGACTGGAGCCACACTGGCAGAAGACTTGGTATAAATCAGACAGAGCACATAAAGGCCATTTGCAGGTCTATTCAGTGGTGGCCAGTTTCTAGTGGCAACTTGTAAGTAAATGCACAGCAGGGCCCAGGACCACTGTGCAGGAAAGGGAGGGATTCCTGCCTTCTCTCTTGTGCTGTTTTCAGCAGCTGAAACAGCACAGGAGCTGTAGTGGAGAGCATTATTTGCTCCTTTGGGAGCTAGCACATGCACTAAATGTTTGTTTCTATTCTTTTTTCCTTACATTTTTTCTCTGCCCTTTTATTGGGCTTTTACTCTTATTAATAAAACAATAAAGTATTACTTTAAAAAACTAAACATTGCAAATTGCACAAGTTTACCACAAGGACCTGCAACTCTATTGTATCTGCTGACAAAACCTCTCTCATCCATTCTGACTTGGAGGCCAAGTTGAAAGCAGACCCTATACCTGAAGTGTCAGAAGAGCCTGCTTGTCTTTTTGTTATGGGTAGTTTCGGATTGATTCTGCCTATGGATGCTGACAGGATCCTTGGGAGCATTAGGGCCACTACTTATGCTCTGGACTCATGCCTATCCTGGCTTCTAAAATCTTGCTGGGAAAAGATATTGGACCCATTAGTGAAAATATTAACTCCTCCCTGATTGAAGGGGCTCTCCCTAAACCTTTGAAGAAGGCAGTTATTAGACCTCTGCGAAAATAAAATCTTCATTTGGTAGGGAGGAGGTGGCAACTATACACCAGTTGCCAATTTACCTTTTCTAGGGAAGATGATAGAGCATGTGATGATGGAGCAGCTCCAGGTTTCCTGGATGACACATCTGCCCCTGACCCATTCCAGTCTGGGTGCCCACTCCCAGACTCTGACTCCTGCTGCCTCTTACCTGGCTGGCACGGGGCAGGGGGATGGGGAGGTGTGGGAAACAGTTCTGGGAGCTCTGGAGCATGCTCCTGCACACTCCAGACCCTTCATTGTCAAGCCAGGAATGATGTCATTCCTGGCATAACAGTGAAGGGAAGGCTCCTATGTGGGATATTTCCTTAAAATCAGCCAAAATCTTACCTCCCCAGCATGCCCCCAAGACACTTCCCATTCCCCAATTTGGAGCTCAGAGGACCTGACAACCCTAGTTTTGAGGCTGTCACAGAATAAGCTGAAAGAGACAATGCTGGTTGAGAAGGCTGGTGTATTTGTACAGTCTGATTTGGAGCAGATAGGCTTCATATGCACGGCACCATCTACCTGTGCCAAATCAGATAGTATAGCAATGTGTCACGGCTTGCTGGCACTGGAAATGGAGCTGGTGAGCTGGGTGGGTAGGGAAGAAAGTTGCACCCACTCTTTCCATTTCATCCCAAGCAGCCTTATAATAAAAATCTTGCAGTTAAAACCAGCTGAGATGGTCTGAATTAGAAGGTGGCCACTGCACTGGAGGAAGGGGAATTCAACTCTTCCCCAATCATTTGCCTCATGGGGAAAATCCCCTACAAGGTTAAGGGTGTGTGTATTTGGTTTAAATTAGGAAAATGTTGCCAGGTAAAGGATTAACACTGCCTCCTTAGTATCACAAAACAATCCAGTTTGGCCTTCCCAGAAAAACTCTTCTAAATTTAATTTTTTAAAAATGATATTCAGGTAATGAATGTCTTGCATAGTGGGAACATGAAAAAAGGTTTGCAAGAGAATTCTGAAACCCAAATCCTTAGCTGCAAAATGGGTTTGCTAATTGCTGGCATATATAATAATAGTAACAACTGATTAAACAAAAGCTTAAATGAATGATTTTTTTAGATTCCCAATTTTTTTGTTAGAGCTTTGTAACTTTGTACTTAAGATTTTCAATTATGCTCTAAGATGATTGCCTGAAAGGTCTTTTTTCATGAAAAATTCTGGAGAACTATAAAGCTTGTACATTGTGTTGTCCTTTGGTATGTCTTAAGAAAATTAATACATGGCATTTTATTTTTGTTTGTATGGCTTATGGCTTCGGCCGGAAAAGCAATAAACATATTATTATTTTAATTTAATGAGATGCACTTACAGGCTGCTTTATGGGAAAAGACAAAATGCAGCCTCCATTTCCGAAGTTACTGAACTTCACCAAATTTTATATGCATATTTTTATGAGTGTTTTTTAATCTAAGTAGTATTCCAATTGTTTAGAATGGGTTGCAGAACATATGTTTATATCTTGTTTATCTTCATCTGGAATATAGCTGCTGTGGGAAGGGTAAAATACAAACACATTAATTGAACAGCATTTGGTATATTTTTCATTCTTCTGATAGATAAGTACTGAAAACCATTGCTCAAAGCCTGTGAAATATTGATTAGTTTCCTGCAAACAGAGACCATTGTATGCCTTATGCAAATGTTTGCTTGGTTACTATGGCTTGCCCTACCCTGATTCATCCAGGAAAAATGCTATCAAGTTCAGCCCAGAAATCAAATAGCCTGGATGTTTGCAATCTAACAACTGGGGCCATGTACAACAAGCTGCTGTTAAAGAAACAGGTGCCCCAGTCAGTTAAAAAGTTGGCAATAGCACTCCTTGCCTTCAATCAATCAATCAATCAATCAATCAATCAATCAATCAATCACAAATCAACCAATCAGGAGCATGATGGATTGTGAGGGTAGGAGGTGACAGTGTTTGCCTTTGAAAAAGGTATTGTTATAGAGTAAAGCACTTGGGTTCTGATCACTGTGGCTCAGTCTATCCCTTATGAAAAAGGAAAGATAATGTTTCTTAGAGCCTCACTAAACATTACAAACAGTTAAGTGGAAGCCCCCTACTGACTTTCTGCATGAGACGGGGAAAAAAACAGAACTGATGATCTGTGGATTTGATTTCTAAGACAGTAAGTTTGGGAAAATAAATAGAAGTGGGGCAATAATGAAAATATCAGTCCCTGCCGGTTAGGTCTCTCAAGCCCTCCACAGTTAACACGCAGTCGTTCCAGTTGAAGTAGCTTTATTGAGATCCATACAGTATAGGTGTTCACCTGAAGGTGCAGAAATTGGCAGAAGTGACAATTCAAACAAAGGTCTGGCTATTATAGGAAAACTTCCCGCCCTACCGGGTCTATTGATATTCTGGCGCGAAACTGGAAAGAAGTTGCATGGGAACAAAGTAGTTTAGACTACATGAAGTACAAAGGAAATATCCCAGTCTCTGGGAAAGTTACAATGTTTGCTGCTAGCAGCTATCTGCAAGGACACTTACAGGAAAAAGTGAAAGTACGTATTTTCAACAGATAATGGAGGGGCTCACTGGCTCTCCTGCAATTAATATCAGAAGTTAAGACACTCAGATGATCACACAGAGTTATAGCAAACAATTCTGGCAAACAGTACAAAACAGCATTGACCAT
Organism: Eublepharis macularius; assembly: GCF_028583425.1. Taxonomy (NCBI): domain Eukaryota; kingdom Metazoa; phylum Chordata; class Lepidosauria; order Squamata; family Eublepharidae; genus Eublepharis; species Eublepharis macularius. The sequence continues at coordinate 75,254,879 of NC_072795.1, forward strand.
TATAAAATGGAGAATACAATCGTGGCAGGTATGCCGGCATACATGACAGAAAATGTAAATTCTGGAGGTATCAGAACTATTACTACATAGTTTGTAAAGATATGATTGGTGTTGTAGAGGAAATGGAAAAAGAGATATGTATTATTTTTCTTTGTTTTTTAATTTTTTTGTTCTTTTCTTCTTTCTCTTTCTCTGTTTCTATTCTTTTTTCCTTACATTTTTTCTCTGCCCCTTTTATTGGGCTTTTACTCTTATTAATAAAACAATAAAGTATTAATTAAAAAAACCTAAACATTACAAATTGCACAAGTTCACCACAAAACCTGCAACTCTAATGTAGCTGCTAGTTCCTAGTGGCAATTTGTAAGTAAACGCATAACATGGCCCAACATGGATTAGGACCACTGTGCAGGAAAGGGAGGGATTCCTGCCTTCTCCCTTGTGCTGTTTTCAGCAGCTGAAACAGCTCAGGAGCTGTGGTGGAGAGCATTATTTGCTCCTTGGGAGCTAGCACATGCACTAAATGTTTACACATTCTCCCCACAGAGCAAGGAAAACCCTCCACTCGATGATGCCACTTTTGCACAGGCAGCAGATCTGGTGTTGGCCATGGCAGCACTAGGACTTTCCCAATTTGTATCAGCCCCTACACATATAGCAGGTCACATGCTGGATTTGATCTTCAGGATGGGGATGAATGTGGTTCTGGATGAGTTGGAACTGGTGCCGTGGTCAGACCATGCGGTCCTGAAGGCTTGGTTGGATATGCCACCCAACCTGCAAGGGTGGCGAGCTGATTTATGCTCGCCTGAGGAGACTTATAAATCCGATTGGGTTCCAGAATGCTCTGCGGGAGCCGATGCTCCATGGTAGTTCGTTGGATGAACTGGTGGAGGACTAGCTGGTCCAGCTCTCCGAAGCCATCGACGAAATCACACCCCGTTGCCCTCTTTGCCCCCGTGCTTGCCGAGCCCCCTGGTATACAGAAGAACTATGGCAGAAGAAGCGGGAGCTAAGACGGCCTGAGCGTGTGTGGTGATGATCTCATGACAAGGAGGTAAGAACATCTTATAGGGCGCTTATGAAATCCTATGAGGTGGCAGTGAAGGCTGTAAAAAGGATTTTTATGCAGCTTCCATTGTGTCAGCTAGCTCATGCCCAGCAAAATTATTTAATGTGGTATGTTCACTAGTCTCCCTATCGGGGGGTGGAGGGGAGACTGCCAAAATTTGAATCCAGACATTAGCTGTGAGACTTTTGAGAGCTTTTTTGCTGATAAAATCCTGTCTCTCTGCCAGAATTTACTGGCCATGATTGATACAGTACGTGAACTAGAGGCCCCTGGGCCATCATTTCAGCCCACTTTCTGGGGAGAAGGTTGACAGGATCCTGAGGGCAGTGAGGCCTACCAAATGCCTCCTGGACCCATGTCTGTCGTGGCTAGTGAAAGCCGGTGTCGATGGATTATGGCGTTCCTTGGAGGCTATTATCAACTTGTCCTTGGGCTCTGGTTTTTTTCCTGAAGGCACTAAAGGAGGCTGTGGTGAGGACTCTTTTAAAGAAACCACCATTGGATCCTGCCGACCTGGTCAGTTACCGCCCAGTCTCGAACCTCCCGTTTCTGGGTAAGGTAATTGAGCAGGTGGCAGAGGAGCAGTTGCAGAGATTCCTGAAGGATATCTCAGCCCTGGATCCAGCTTTTGCCTGGGACATGAAACAGAGACACTGCTGCTCGCCCTCATGGACGATCTTGGCAGACAACTGGACCGAGGCAGATCAGCGCTGCTGACATTATTAGATCTTCTGGCAGTGTTTGATATGGTCAACTATGATGTTTTGACCCACCACCTCGCTGATGTGGGGATACAAGGGATGGCACTACAGTGGCTTGTCTCTTTTCTCCGTGGTCAGGGACAGTGGGTGGCACTGGGAGAGAAGTTGTCATCCCGCCACCCATTGATATACAGTGTGCCACAGGGAGCAATACTCTCCACATTACTGTTTAACATCTATATGCATCCCTGTGCCCAGTTGGTGCGGAGCTTCAGACTTGGGTGCTAACAGTATGCTGATGACACCCAGTTATATCTGTTGATGGATGGCCGGCCTGGCTTGGCCCTGGATGTCCTGGGACATGCTTTTGAAGCTGTGACTGGATGGTTGAAGCAAAGTTGGCTGAAATTAAACCCCACAAAGACAGAGATCCTATACTTGAGCCGGGGGGCTCATTGTTTTGGGGCTCCAGCTCCCAGCCCTCGATGGGGTGTTGCTTACACCAGTTCCCGAGGGTCAGGAGCCTGGGGGTGATCCTAGATGCCTCCCTGAAAATGGAGGCTCAGTTCGCAGCAGTTGCCCGGTCTTCTTTTTTCATCTTCGACAGACCAGGCAGCTTGCCCCTTATCTCTCGACCCGCGACTTAACAATAGTGATCCAGGCAATGATCACCTCTAGATTTGACTACTGTAATGTACTCTATGCAGGGCTTCCCTTGCGTCTGATCCAGCGGCTGCAGCTGGTTCAAAATGCAGTGGTGCGTGTCATCACCAGAGTGCCTGGCAGTGCACATATAACACTGGTATTGCGCCAGCTGCATTGGCTGCCAGTGGAGTACCGAATCAGATTCAAAGTTTTGGTACTTACCTATAAAGCCCTATGCAGACTGGGACCGGTGTATCTGCGGGATCGCCTCTCCTGAGGCCACTTAGATCAGGTGCCAAACAACTGTTAGTGGTCCCTGATCCCAGAGAGGCCCACTTAGCCTCGCCCAGAGCCAAAGCCTTTTCAGTCCTGGCTCCAGCCTGGTGGAATGCTCTGTCCAATGAGACCAGGGCCTGACAGGATTTGTTATCCTTCTGCCAGGCCTGCAAGACAGAGCTGTCCCACCAGGTGTACGGTTGAGGCTGAGCTGGGCCCCTACCAGCCAAATAGAGGTGAATGCCCTCCCTACTAGAGGCATCCACCATCAAACTGTTTTAACCTATCACACAGGTAATTTTAATATGATGGAGTAGGTGGCAAACTGATTGATCAACTGACTACACCTGCGCTGCTTTTTTGTACCTTTTTAAATATTTATATTGCACTGTTTTATATAGTTGTTTTAAAATTGTAAAACATAAGTTTTTAGTGTGTTGTTTTGCAGAGTGTAATCCGCCCTGAGCCTGCTAGTTGGGGAGGGTGGAATAGAAATTAAAAGTAAATAAAATAAATAAATAAAAGGCCCCCAGGTTGACAGGAATTCCTCCTTCTCCTGCATAGTGATCCTGATGTGAGTGGGCCCTGCTGCACATTTACTCTTGTGTTGCCACCAAGAGCTAGTGGCTACAATAGAGCTACAAGTCCCTGTGGTGAACCTGTGTGATTTTAAATTTCTAGTTAGACTCTGAACAATTGTGGATATCCCCCTTAATGGGCTTTAGTGGCTCTAGTCAAGGAGCCGCTAGGGATTGGGGAATGTGAGAGGGAACATGCAGCTGTGTATATGTTTATATGAAAAGAAACTGCACTTTAAATTATGTCAACAACCGAGACACTCTGTGTTGACTGAAGTGCTTTGGTGGTACACCCTCTCTCTCTATGTGTGTGTATGAGGTAGGAAGTAATAGGAGGTAGGAGCTCTGTTGCTCTGTAGAAGTGCTTCTGAATCAAGTTGTATATTTGTAAATCAAGCAAATGCTACTTATGCCTTACTATTCCAATTCTGTCTCCTCCAAAAGGAATCAACTGAAGTAAGTGCTAGCCCCTGAATAATCTCATTATTTGGAGACAGAACATGTGCAAAAATATACAAGCATGGGGCCCACAAAGACCCACAGGTAAAAGCAAATGCCATTATCTTGCCTCCACCATTCTTGGCCATGCTAGTTTACTATCCAAGTGCTTTGGAGAGGCTTGGGGCTGAAAGCACATTCATCAGTGCAGCCAGGTGATCAGCACTTGTTAGGGGCTGAAAGTGCACATAATGTGTTTTCACACCCAAGCCCCATCTGGATAGAGCAGTCTTGTGTAGTGCCATATTGTGTACTCTTTCAGCCCCAAGCCATTACTAAAGATTCATCAGCAATTTTATATGAAGTTACCTAGCATCCCAAAGTGGTGGCTGTAGCTTGGTACATCTTGGTATCATTCTGTAATTTTTAAAGAAAAAAACCTTGCAAAGGCTGTGCCTGTGCAGACGTCACTTGTATTATTTTGGGAGGAAGGGGTTATTCCTCTCAATTTTTAATGCATTTGTATTTTTTTGCAAATCTTGGGGTTTCTCAAGATTTGCAGAAAACTCGGATTTATAAATTGCTGTACATGGCGGAGATGGATAAAATGACAAGAAAATTGAGAGACCTTGATCCAGGACAGTTTAACACAGACTGGGAGAAGCTGAAACAATATTTGGTGAAAAAATGGGAGGTGGGAGGACTGTGGCAGTTTGAAAATTACTGAAGTATAACAAAAGAAGAGGGGAGTGACTATACCGGGGAGGAGAGAGTTAAGTGAAAAATTCTAAGCAATTACTTTATTTGATTAGTATGTATAGTTGGGTATTAATAGTGTTATTATTATAAGGATTACAAGGATAGAATTTAATTAATCTTTTTTGCAGGTAGATAACTGTACAATGGACAATGAATATACATTAGCATACAGAAAGTGGGTCTAATTGATAGACATATGTTGAATGTGTTTATTCTTGTTAGATAGTTTTATATGGAGAAACTAGCCAATCAAAATGGATAAGTTATGTAAAAGAAAGTAAAGAGCAACATATAGAGTATAAGTCAAACTGATTGATTTATAACAAATGTATGCAATGTTTATAGAAGTATTTGAAGTTATGTATAAGGAGGGACAAATTGTTTGTCCCACTTTGAAGTAATTAGAAAGAGTAAGATAGAGTACAGGTTATCAGAATGATTATCATTATTATTACTGAAGAAGATAAGCTAAGAGTGTTTTATTTTTACTTACTTGGGAAGGGAATTAGAGATAGCACTATGTTATTACAGATAAGCTTAGAAAAGTTTGAAAGTATATTACAATAAGTAAAATAAGTTTGAAATGAGTAGAGGGAGAATAGATAAGGGGTTGGAAAACTGTTGGAAGTCAACAAAAGGGGGGGAAAGGGAGGGGGTTAGAATTGGAAAATTTAAGGGAATGTGATTGTAATAAATATTATATGTGTCTAATCCAATAAAAATTTTTATAAAAAAAAAAAAAGATTTGCAGAAAACTCTGTCCTAGTTTTGGGTGATGTACCATTGTGGATTTTTAATCCAAACACTGGGGCCATACTTCAGAATTAGATATATGAGCTTGAATAGAATATTGCTTCTGTTTTATGGACTTGGTGCAATCATTCTTGATATATGCCAAGGAGATTGCATTTTCCTTCCAGAAGTACTTATTTGGTGTACCTGTTGGTCTACCAGTACTGGATGTGGGGTAAGAGAGGTATATGCGTATGGAAGGTAGAGAATTATTGGAAGAATATACTGCCCCTGTGAATTATTGAACAACCGCTTGTGTTAAGTAGACTGTAGCATATTGGATGTGTTGGAAACAGATTAAAAGCAGTATTTAATAACAAAAGGGGGAATAAGTATCTTGAAATAGTGTTTCATTTTTATTCAAGGAATATGCCACTGTTGGCTTGGATACACAGTGATACACAAACAGAAACGTAAATGGATGGTACATTTCTGCTTGTGCTACATAAAGAGCAAGAGTCCAGTAGCACCTATAAGACTAACAAAATTTGTGTAGGGTATGAGCTTTCTTGAGTCACACTTCTCTCCCTCTATATTACAGTGCAAGTGGAAACAGAAATGGGGATATAATAAAAACTTGACTTACTGCAAGTGGATATCAGGTCCTTTTCCTTGCATTTCTGCTTATAGAAGAGCTCTCGCACAAATTGAAATTTTATGCTGGGTCTAACCCATAGAGGTGCACTTTCTGAATGGCAGATTGAATGGAACAATGCTGCCCTGTCTCCCTTCTGCAGTAAAAAAAATATCCTTACAGTTTAAAAATGCAGAACATGTTTCTTATAAAATATACCTATTTACTAGAATACAAGCAAACTTTGACAACCCAGTAATTCAAAGTAAGCCAGTCTTCTAGGAATTTTTATTAAACTCTATTCTGTCTATTCTCTAAACCTGTCACTTTAGCAATTTTCTTACATTCATACTTCAGCAATGTAATCCTAAGAAGAGTTACACTCTTATATTTATTTATTTATTTATTTATTTATTTATATATTTACACCTTGCATCTTTGCAATGAGAACGCAAAGCAGATTACAACACCATTCTCACTTTCTTTTGTTTTTATCCTCACAACAACCCTGTGAGGTAGTTTGTGAGAGTTAGTGACTGACCCAAGGTCACCCAATGAGCTTCCACGGCAAAGCAGGAATTTGAACCTGGTTCTCCTAGTCTAAAACTCTAACCCTTCACCACACTGTTTCTCCCACTCTTTCTCCTTGTTTCTCCTTGACTTCAGTAGATTTAGAAGCACTGCTTAGGATTGGATTATTAGGATTTCCATATGGAAGTTTAAAAATATGAATAGCACCTGTGCCTTCTACTACCACCAGAAACCTTTCTGAGCATCAGTTAGCTCTGATTAGTTTTTATATGTGGCAATTTGCACTCCCCTTCCCCATATAAGGAAAAACAATCTATATATCCATCAAACACCACCTTTGTCCTTTACTATGTAAGATTGATATTGCAAGTCAACCTGGTTTTTGGAAGCATTTCCTCCCTCTATCCCATGGGTATCCATTTTCAACTGATTCTGTTTATACTTTAAAAAATCAACCTCTTTTTCTGGCTTTTAGAGGATCATCATGATCCTTATTTAAAAATTAAAAACTAGAACCTTTCAGTTTCCAGTCTGCAGTCTCGGTTTTTTTCCATTACGGATATGTGGAGATAGAATATACACTAGTGTCACAGATTTTTCATGTGTAGTCATGAACACTAGCAAATTGCAAACATTGATTCTAAGGATTCTGATCTAGTTACAGCCAAATTTCACACCGTCCAAGCAATTGCGACCATGCCGGTTTCTTATTTCCTGTAACTAGCAGATGTCTGGCAGAACAAGCTGAAGCTGAATCCAGACAAGGCAGAGATAATGCTCGCCGAGAAGGCTGATATTCTAGAAGGATTGAATCTACTGGTCCTGGATAGCTTTTTCAGAGAAGGTTAAGAGCTTAGGGGTGCTCATGTAGCCTGCTTTGTTCTTTGAAAAACAGGTTGGCATGGTGCTCTGGAGTGCCTTCTATCTGCATCTGATTTGCCAACTCGTTTGTTCCCTAGATTCGGATGATCTGGCCACACTGATCTATGCTTCTGTAACCTCAACATTGGATTACTACAATGCTTCCTATGTGGGGCTGCCCTTGAAAACAACCCAGAAACCACAACTGATCCAGAATGCAAGCAGCCTCACTATTGCCAGGGGCTAGCCTCTGGCAATATATGTTGCCCATTACAAAACAACTACATTAGTTGCCAGTCTGTTTCCGAGCTCAATTCAAGGAGCTAGTTGTTAACTTTAAAGCCCATCATGACCTGGGACCCAGTATTTGAAAGACTGTCTCTTTCCATATTTATTTATTCGATTTATATTCTGCCCTCCCCACACCAGCAGGCTCAGGGCGGATGAGAGTCACATACAGGTTAAAATACTTAAAACAGTTAATATAAATTAAAAAGCCATGTCACTGTGTGTGCACCAGTGATGGTCTTCAGGAACCGTCTGTTGGCTAGCCCACCTCTTAGGGTGGCCCATCTGATGTTGACCGGAGCCTGCGCCTTTTCCATTGTGACTCCTGCTCTGTGGAACAGGCTTCCTGAAGAAGTGAGGGCAGTCCCCACTTTGGAGATCTCCAGGATGTGTTACAAGTCTTGCTTGTTTGCCAGAGCTTTTGATAGTGTTTGAATGGCAGGCATCTCTTAAAGGGGAGAGAGGGATTGGGAGGAGGGGGGTTGTTATTTTATTTTGATTTTCACTGTAAACGTTTTTAATCTACCATTTTAATTGGCCTTGAATCATGAGGAAAGGTGGGTAAAATGTTTTAATAAATAAAATAAATATCTTTTGATGAGTAAATTCTGTACCATTGTACGGATTCAAAATCAGACAACAATAAATATGTACATTATATGCACCTCCTCTTTAAATACCGGTTAGATACTGGATGATTTATATCCACTGTGTTCTAGAACATTAAACAAAACAGATCAGTGGGTGAGTGAGTGAGTCAGTGAGGAAGCAATTGAACCACTGACAGCCAACACAGCAGAGAAGGAGGGCGTTAGTAAGCACACCCCAGAGAAGAATAAGCCATCCACACTGAACAGAAACACCTTTGATCTGCCAACCACACAGGCCAATAAAACACTCTAGAAAACAATTATTAGGGCTTTGCTGTTCTTTTGTAGTGTTCTGACTGTTGAAATTATCAAACATTTAAATATGGCACTTTAATTTAATTTGCCAAGTTCCTTACAATATTTATTGTACTCCTTCCAGTGACAGCTCTTGGAAGATCATTAGTATTCTTGTTTTAAAATGGGAAATGAGTAACAAAGTGTAAAACCCTACGCTGCTGTTTTATCTATTTTCAGAACAGCTGTCCTTTGAATATGACCTCTTGGGAAAATAAGCCACCCCTCAGTCCAAAGAATGAGATAGCATTACTCTAGTAGGTGCTACAATACATAAATTGCCTTCTCATGCTTCATCCTGTTGCAATGGTAGAATGGATGAAGAGCCCTGGGCTCTTTTGGGCTAAGAGTGTTATTAACACTGGGAACTGTTTTCTTTATTTATGTTGGTTTAACCTTTTTGTAATTCATGTTTGCGGCACTCAACAGGCCCTTTTGGAAGAGATACTTGATTGGATTTTTGTAATTCCTGAATCTGTGTAGCTAAATTACACTATACTATACTGACCTGCACTGTTAATAAACATTATGTATTCTTGGGAATATCATTTCTGCCAATGACTGGCTTTGCAATATGCAAGGTGAAGCAGTAGTCTGAAGACAGTGGGTTTGTGTGGATAGCAGCCAGTGCCTTGCAACCATTATGCCTTGCAAGAACCCCACACCCCCACAGCTATGATGACTCATGAAAGAGTTTCAAAAACTTCACTGCCCAGCTTACCATACTATCTTTAAAGATGCCTGGGGAACCAAGAAGGAAGGAATTGCTCTGGCTCCTGGGTGGTGGAGGGAGTGGTGAAAGACAGTGGCTGGTAGTAATTAGAGATGGGCACAAACCACAAAAAAACCGAACCATGAGGTTCATGGTTTCTGAGTTTTCACGAACCAGGAACCACGAACTGGCATGAACTGGGGCAAGTTTACGAACCTGCCAGGTGATAGTTTAAAGGGCCTGCCGCTTGCAAGCAGCAGGAAAAGTTTATATGGCCATTTCCCTGGGGAAATTGTCATTTAAACTGCCCCTTTAATACGACCCAACAAACCAGTAGACCAGTTCGTGGAAGTTCGTGGAAATGAGATTCCATGAACCACTGGTTCTCAAACCACGAACCGGCCTGGTTCATGCGGTTTAATTCAATTCGTGCCCATCTCTAGTAGTAATTTGAGACAGGCCATGTGACACGGAAAAGAGTTATATTTATGTTGAAATTGTCATTATCTGACAATGTTTTGCTAATCCTTTTATTAAGATCAACCAGAATAACATGGCTCACCTCAGCACAACTCTTCTTTAGGCTAGATGTTAAAAAATAAACAAGCTCGCGGGCTGAGAGTTTTTTTCTTCCACCTCTGCCCTTTTTTGGTTTTGAACATCTAGCCTGATGAGTTCTAGAGAACTTTATAGATGCACACTGTGTTGTCTTGTTTAGTTTGATCTTAATATAAGAAATTACATGGTTTTTTTTAAAGGACTTGGCTCTGGAGTAGTGCAGCTAGTTACTACTTGTCTTTTTACAGAAGAACTTGCATAGTAACTAGATCGTTTGATGACATTAATATCATTTCTGTATTATACATTGCATTGACAAAGTTCCTAAATGTAAACAATGTATTAAAAGAAGCAAAGCATCACTTGTGAAATTGGTGCAGCACCATAAGTCATTTAAATATAGCTTTTTTGATTTGCTAAGATCTTCAAAATGTTTTTGTTCTTACTCCTCTGATAACCCAGGGATATAGCTGGGTGAGCAGAATCCATATTTTAAGATGAGGACTGAGGTCAGAGTGTATGACTTGCTCCAGGCTATACAATAACTACACAACAGAGGTAAATTAGAGCCCACTGGCTAAATTCTATGCAGCACCAGCTGAGGATACTAGTAGAAGTGGATTTATTTGCCTTCCTTTTTTCTTTTTCGCCATCTTTGACCCTTGAAAAATGGATGCCAAGGACTGTGGGTGTGCGGGGGAATCAACATGAACAAAAAAACCCACACAACATGAGTGCCTGTTACTGAATAGGACTGTTGTGTGGTTTTTCATCCTCAACCACTTTTTGAGGTTTCTGAGTAGCCTCTGGAAGAAAGGAACAGCAGAGAAACACACTTCCACCAGAACTGATAGTTCTTGAAAAAATAGTCAGTTATGGAATATTTTTCTTCTTCTTTTGTTTGGTATGGAATGATTTGCAGGTTTTCAACATGGCAGATGAAAATCCAAAAGCTTGCTCAGAGGCTTTGTGAAGGCAAAAGGCTGGGCAGAGTCATATCTTTGAAGTTTCTCATTAGCTTTGTGCCTACAGCCTTGCACAGTGGTACACATTCAACTCCTTGGAGCCATCCTTGGACCCCTAGTCCATCTCACATATATAGTTTCTGTTAGAGATTTATGGTATTTTATATTTTAGTTTAGTAACTTAGCAGAGTAACATATAGCAGAGTAATTTAGTCAGAAGCGTTTAAACCCTCACAAACGTGCATTAATTAATCCTCAGACAAAATTCATAGAAAGATAGAACTTACAGTTTATTGTAGCAGATTTCTCCATAGCAATATCTTCTGGTAATATCAAGGGAAAGAACCTATCTATAGAGTTACATTCACTAAGCTAATACCACGGCCTGAAAATATAGGCAGCGAGGCTGGAAGTGGGTTTGTGGACAAAGAGAAGGGCTCCATGAGGAGCATGGTGGCTTTACATCTTTCTCTTGGAAGAGCATGAGGGAAGGTGTGAAATCTCCCAAGAAGCACAGAGGCAAGAGAGGAGGAGTCAGTAGGCGTTCCCACCTTAGACAAGAGAGTGGCAGATTGCTAGACTTATACATTACATTCAAAAGAGACATGCAGCGCCCCCCAGTGTCCAAAGGCAGGCTGAGTCGCCTATTCCAACACTCCCTCTCGACTCAGAGTATCGTCAGCATTCACAACGTTCAGGTCACTTCGTAGACCTTGGTACTTGTCTCTGGGCAGCGGCTTGGTAAAGATGTCCGCTGTCATTTCTTCAGTGGGACAGTAGTGCAGCTTCACAATTCCTTGTGGTTGAAGTTCCTTCACGAACTGCTGTCGTGTCCCAATATGTCTTGTGCGCGGAGTATTTCCTTCTAAAAGAGAAAGGGCTATACAACTCTGGTTATCTTCTAGCATTTTAACTGGTAAAGGTTCTGTAATGCCAAAATCTTTAAGTAACATTAAAAGCATTTGTAAATCTTTACATGCTTCTGAAGCTGACACAAGTTCTGCTTCAGTGGACGAAAGGGCCACAATTTCTTGTTTACGACTGGCCCAAGTTACAGGTCCATTCCCATAGAAAAACACATAACCAGTAGTGGATTTCCAATCTGAATTATCTTTAGCCCAATCTGCATCAGCGTATCCCAATAGTGTGGGATTTTTACTAGCTGGCAGCCTTAGTTTAGAATCTGCAGTACCCTTTAAACATCTCATTACTCTTTTTTACTCCGGTCCAATCATTCACAGTGGGTTTACTTACCCTCCTGGATAGAATACCTACAGCTGTTGCAATATCAGGTCTTGTTGTCATTGCTAGGTAAAGAAGCTTGCCTATGGCAGTTCTGTACCCGTTGTTCTCTGGTAGAGGCTCATTTGGTTCCTTTTCTTTTAGAAAACCTACTTCCATTGGTGTAGGCATTGTATTGGCATTTTCCAGTCCAAAACTTTCCAGTAGTTCTAGTATCTTTTGTCTTTGGCTCAGAAGGTAACTGCCATCTGGTTCTCTCTCGATCTGGATCCCCAAATAAAAATTAGCATTGCCCAAGCGTTTCACTTCAACTTCCTTGTTTAGATGAGATATAATTTCAGCACAATCACTTGAATTTTCATAACAAAGGATAAGATCATCAACATAAGACAAAATAAAAGTCCATCTCTCATTCTTGTATCTACTGTAAAGACAGAGGTCAGCTTTGCCTCGTTTAAAATCTAGACCAAGTAACATTTTGGTCAGTTTATCATTCCAAGATTTGGCAGCTTGCTTAAGACCATAAAGTCCTTTCTGAAGTTTGCATACTAAGTGTTTATTCTGTTCATCTATGAACCCTGGAGGTTGACTCATATACAATTCTTCCTCAATTTCACCATGTAAAAATGCAATCTTTATATCCAGGTGTTCTGTTTGCATGTTTCTAGAAGCTGCTATGCTTAAAAGCATCCTGATTGTGGAATATTTTACAACTGGTGCAAAAGTTTGATCATAATCAGTTCCATAAATCTGAGAATATCCTTTGGCTACTAATCTAGCTTTGTATCTCTCAACTGCACCATTCTCATTTTTCTTAGCTTTAAAAACCCATTTACATCCAATAACATTCTTACCCTTAGGTAGTTTTGTGAGAGTCCATGTTTTGTTCTTGTGCAGAGCATCTATTTCTTCTTGTGCTGCTTCCTTCCATTTCTTTGCTTCTGGTTCAGGCATTTGTTGAACTTCGGCCCATGAAGTTGGTTCTTGTGGTGGCGACGACCTTGCAAGGTAGGTCAGTCTCTCGGCTGGAACTCCTCTGTTGACGCGCTGAGAGCGCCTAAGGTCCTGAGTCACCTCTGCCTCCGCAGCGGGCTCTGGCTCCTCAGGCACATCTACTGGCCTGGGAATTTCCGCCTTTTTTCTCTCACCTGGTCGGGCTTCTGGTTGCATCTGCTCAGTGGCTGCACCCATTGCCTCATCACCGGGTTGGATATCTGGTCGCATTTGCGTAGCGATGTCATCTGGCCGATACAACAGCAGCTGGCTGTCATCATTCTCTCCCTCTGAAGGGTCACATGTAGCAGCATTCTGGTTGCTCCTATGTCGCTCATCAAATTGCACAACTCTGCTTGTAGTAACACCGTTAGTTTCTGGGTTAAAAATCCTATATCCCTTACATCCTGGAGCATATCCTACAAAGATGCCTTCTAAGGCTCTGGGTTCTAGTTTGGATCTCTTTTCCTCTGGTATATGCGCATATGCTTTGCATCCAAATACTCTAAGATGTTCTATGCTTGGCTTCCTATTATGCCATAACTCATAAGGAGTTTTGTTTGTAGCTTTAGTGGGCAATCTGTTTTGTAAGTAGATTGCAGTCATGGCCGCTTCTCCCCAGTGTCTGTAGGGAAGTCCTGAATCTATTAACATACATCTGACCATATTCATGATAGAACGATTTTTGCGCTCAGCGACCCCATTCTGTTCGGGGTTATAGGGAACAGTGAATCTATGTTGGATTCCATTTTCCCTGAGAAATCTCTGTGTGGCATGGGAAACGTACTCACCGCCATTGTCGCTTTGAAAGGCTTGAGGTTTCCTGTTGAATTTGTTAGACACCATGGAAACATAATCACGCAGTTTCTGCTCAGTCTGCGATTTTTCTTTCAGCAAATAGCACACTGTATATCTCGAGAAGTCATCAATGAAAGACAATATATAAAGGTTATTTCCTGTTGATGCTGGTTTAATAGGACCACATAAATCAGTATGGATTAGTTCAAGTGGTTGCCTTGAGCACCTTTGGCTTTGTTTGGGAATTGAAGGTCGAGTTGCCTTTCCCTTTATACAACAAACACATAATTCATCATCATTGCCACATGCACTTATATTAATACCTGTTACCAAGTCCTTAGACTGCAGCTCCTTTATGGCTTGCATATCGCGATGTGCAAATCTTCTATGCCAAAGTTCAATTGGTTCTCCTTTTGTGGTAGCTGTTGTTGCCTTGTAGGCCTTTTCTCCTTGGCAGTCCAGTTCAAAGACTCCATTTCTGAGACTACCTGTGGAATATATCTCTCCTTCGCGAGAAACTGTACATTTGTTATTCTCAAAGTGTATAGAAAATCCTTTTTGTGATAGTACAGGTGCGCTTAGTAGGTTTGCCTTTAAATCAGGAATGTATAAAACTTCTTCTACTTTAATTATCTTTTTAGAGAAATCATTATTGCTATGAAGCATAATAGAGCCTTTCCCACTAATTTTCATATTTGTCCCGTTAGCCATCATAACGTTCTTAGATGCACTGGTATCTAATTCATAAAACAGATTAATATCTGAAACCATATGGCAGCTTGCGCCACTATCTAAAACCCAGCATTGTGGGCTATCACTTATTCGAGCAATATGAGACACATGATAATTATTATCAGCCTTTGTTTGAGGAAAATCTCTAAAATTACTAGCTCTTGCTTTTGAAAAATCTTCTCTGTTTCTCTCTGCCTGTTGGTTCCTGCTTGCAGCAGCATAATTGTTTCTGCCCTTGTGGCTGTAGCTTCTGTTGCTAAAACACTCCCTCTGGAGGTGACCGGGCTTATTGCATTTGTGGCAGAAGGGAGGAGTCTGCCTTTCTCTAGGATTGGCTCTTTGCCAGTAATCAATTTGCCTAGGTCCTGCCCCTCTGGGTCTGACCTCTCTGACCATGTAACATGAGTCAGTCTTGCATTTCTTTTCCTGAGGATAAGATCTCTGTTCATTGTACTGTGATCTTATCTGATCTAGTACTTCCTCCAATGTAGCCCCCTTTTCAGTAAGAGACTTTGCTAAACTGGAATAACTCTTTGGTAGTGAGCTTAAAACCAGAGCAATTTTCAAATCTTCATCTAGAATCTGACCAACAGTAGCTAGTTTATCTATTTGATTCAACAAAGATTCAATATGAGCATTCACATCTCCATTATCTTCCATTTTAGTCGAAAATAGCTGTCTGAACAAAGCAATTTGTAGTAGTTGGTCTGACATTTTCAAGAAATTTCAAAGTATTTCTCTAGAAAACTACTTTTCCCTCTTTAACTTTTAGTTTCCTGGCTCAAATTAGCCAAAACGTTTTAAAAAAAGGAGGTTTCTCTGCTTTTCTGTGCACGCTTGAGGGTAGGGAAAAAGCTGTTAGACTTTTCACCTAATTTCTTTCTTTGTTCCTCGTGAGGTTGCCTGTGAGGGCATTCACGTGCTAATTAAGTCCTTTTGTTCTGCCTGGCTGTTAGACCAGCAGTCAAGGAAAAAACTTTGCAGTTTAAAACTCTTTACTTCTAGATTCAGCTATGGGCTTTTCTTTGGCCCTGAGGAACTTATTCAAGACTGGGCTACCATTAACCCTGATAGAGATTTATGGTATTTTATATATTTTAGTTTAGTAACTTAGCAGAGTAACATATAGCAGAGTAATTTAGTCAGAAGCGTTTAAACCCTCACAAACGTGCATTAATTAATCCTCAGACAAAATTCATAGAAAGATAGAACTTACAGTTTATTGTAGCAGATTTCTCCATAGCAATATCTTCTGGTAATATCAAGGGAAAGAACCTATCTATAGAGTTACATTCACTAAGCTAATACCACGGCCTGAAAATATAGGCAGCGAGGCTGGAAGTGGGTTTGTGGACAAAGAGAAGGGCTCCATGAGGAGCATGGTGGCTTTACATCTTTCTCTTGGAAGAGCATGAGGGAAGGTGTGAAATCTCCCAAGAAGCACAGAGTCAAGAGAGGAGGAGACAGTAGGCGTTCCCACCTTAGACAAGAGAGTGGCAGATTGCTAGACTTATACATTACATTCAAAAGAGACATGCAGTGCCCCCCAGTGTCCAAAGGCAGGCTGAGTCACCTATTCCAACAGTTTCCACCATAGCACAAAGAAGCCTGTCCTATTTCTACTCTGGAAACCTTGGCATATGAGACATTTAGGGCGTACAGCAAGACTTGGTACCATTATCATACCAGGTCCTCCATTTAATCCAGAATGAAACCTAAACTGGAATTCAATTACAAGCATTTCTTATATAATGGCAGCATTTTCCAGGCTAAGCCAATGTCAATAGTCCTCAATTGTACATGACCACCACAATTAAATATTGGGAGTGTTTAGTTTGGAAGGTTGGTGTCCCTGGGTTGTAGCATGAAGGTTCTTATGTATGGCAGTCCTGAATTATTTTCTTAGTTTGAAAGAAAGAGCCCCCCCCCAAATGTTCTGTTTCATAGAAAAAATGCAACAAGTTTATAGAAAATTTAAAAGAAATTTAAAGAAAATGTTCCAAATTTAAATGCTATCTTGTAATTTATTGTATGCATTTTATTAATAAAATTTTGTTTAAATTTAAAAAAAAGAAAAAAAAAGAACAACAGGTTTCTAGTTGTAATGCATATGGAGGGGTAGGGTACGATTTTAAGATAGCTTTGAGTCCTTTTGACAGGAAAGTTGGAGTAGAAATGTGCAAAATACATAAATAAAAGGCATCTTCTTCCTTCCAGTCTTCCATTTGTTTTAACATTTAGCATAAGAAGAGAGACATATTTACTTCAATTAAGCCCTAAGAAGAGCCCCAAGAAGCCACTAAATTTAATCCAAAGCAAAATGTCCAGGCAGATCTGTTTGGGCAAAACATTCCAAGAATATTGAGGAAAATTAAAGGACTGTTGCTAAATATTTCTCAGGGACATTCCACACTTCCTCTGTCAGACCAATATAAGACATTGATCCACATGCTTAGCCAAGTCATTTTCATGAGAGAGAGTGTCATCTGCTTCACACCAGCACTGGAAGTTCTGTTAGGAAGGTGAGTGTGGTGAAGTATCTCTCTGTGCATTGGCAAGGGTTGTTGTAAGTATGAGACGAGAATGCCTGGGAGTACTGCAGATGACCTGCTATGTGTGATCTCAGCTTCAGAAGTAAAGCAAGCAAACATCAGAGAAAACGCCTTTGCTGTAGTAATACATTGATTTTGCAGCTCCCTCCATACAACTGTGCAGTGTTTGAGGTGCCAAGTGAAAATCTTTTTGTTTCCCCAGACTTGTACTTGAGTGTTGTTTTTAAAATCTGTTTCTTTTGCCCTCCTTTTGAATTTTATGTTGTGTCCTCATTTTCTTAAAAAAATCTATTTAATACCCAATTTAAAAGACTGTTTTACTCTGACAAACAGTTTATTCAAGATCTCTGGTCCAGCCTTTTAATTTTTTTTTACAGTTTTATGGTTTAAAATGTTGTATGAAAACTGCCTTATGATAGAGTAACCTAAAAGTCAATTAAAGTTGAACATGGATATTCTTGCATGAGAAAAATAACAAATTTTGAGCAAAAGCAAAAAATAAAAGTGTCAATAAAACTGAAGATTTCTTACCCCTCATGACATTTTTTTAATTCTATTTCCTTTATTTGCAGAATCCTCCTAAGGACACTTTCTCAGAATAAGCCCTATTGAATAAACTTTAATAGGAATCTAAATAGATGTGCTATGAATGGCTGTAGTAATTTTTTATCCTCTGTTTCTGGAGAAAAAATATTCCAGGTAGCTTTGATGTCTCTATAAAGTCCTTTTTGAAAAAAGTCATCTTCTTCCTTCCAGTCTTCCATTTGTTTTAACATTTAGCATAAGAAGAGAGACATTTTTAATCTGTTCTATGACTTTTTGAGAGCTTCTGTAGTATTTTAAGAGCTTGAAAAGGTGTGAATATTGATGGTTGTTGGGGGTTTTCCGGGCTGTATTGCCGTGGTCTTGGCATTGTAGTTCCTGACGTTTCGCCAGCAGCTGTGGCTGGCATCTTCAGAGGTGTAGCACCAAAAGACAGAGATCTCTCAGTGTCACAGTGTGGAAAAGATGTAAGTCATTTGTATCTACTCAGGAGGGGTGGGGTTGAGCTGAGTCATTCTGTAAGAGTTTCCCAGGGTGTGGAATGCTAATGGCGGGAGGCTTCACTGTATCCTGAGGAGGTTCTTTTGCATATGGATTGGTGCTTGATGTGCTAATCTTCTCTGCAGGGCTATTGTCGGGTGTGGAGTGTTTTGTTGGCCTGGTGTTTTTCAGAACTGGAGCCCATGCTCTGTTCATTCTTAAGGTTTCTTCTTTCCTGTTGAAGTTTTGCTTATGCTTGTGAATTTCAATGGCTTCCCTGTGCAGTCTGACAAAGTAGTTGGAAGTGTTGTCCAGTATTTTGGTGTCCTGGAATAAGATACTGTGCCCTGTTTGAGTTAGGCTATGTTCAGCCACTGCTGATTTTTCAGGCTGTCCAAGTCTGCAGTGTCTTTCATGTTCTTTCATTCTTGTCTGGATGCTACGCTTTGTGGTCCCGATGTAAACTTGTCCACAGCTGCAGGGTATACGGTATACTCCTGCAGAGGTGAGGGGGTCTCTGCTGTCTTTTGCTGATCGTAGCATCTGTTGTATTTTTCGGGTGGGTCTGAATACTGCTTGAAGGTTATGCTTTTCCATAAGCTTTCCCATCTGATCAGTAATTCCTTTGATATATGGCAAAAACACTTTTCCTGTAGGAGACTGTTTTTCCTTGGTTGTTTGATTCATCCTGGGTTTGATTGCTCTTCGGATTTCATTTCTGGAGTAGCCATTTGCCTGAAGTGCGTGGTTTAGATGATTAATTTCCTCATTGAGAAAGCGCGGCTCACATATCCGTCTTGCACGATCCACTAATGTTTTCATTATGCCTCTTTTCTGTCGGGGGTGGTGATTGGAGTTTTTGTATAAGTACCGATCAGTGTGAGTTGGTTTCCTGTAGACCTTGTGACCTAACTGAAAGTTAGGTCTTGGACAGCCTGAAAAATCAGCAGTGGCTGAACATAGCCTAACTCAAACAGGGCACAGTAGCTTATTCCAGGACACCAAAATACTGGACAACACTTCCAACTACTTTGTCAGACTGCACAGGGAAGCCATTGAAAATTCACAAGCATAAGCAAAACTTCAACAGGAAAGAAGAAACCTTAAGAATGAACAGAGCATGGGCTCCAGTTCTGAAAAACACCAGGCCAACAAAACACTCCACACCCGACAATAGCCCTGCAGAGAAGATTAGCACATCAAGCACCAATCCATATGCAAAAGAACCTCCTCAGGATACAGTGAAGCCTCCCGCCATTAGCATTCCACACCCTGGGAAACTCTTACAGAATGACTCAGCTCAACCCCACCCTCCTGAGTAGATACAAATGACCTACATCTTGTCCACACTGTGACACTGAGAGATCTCTGTCTTTTGGTGCTACACCTCTGAAGATGCCAGCCACAGCTGCTGGCGAAACGTCAGGAACTACAATGCCATGACCACGGCAATACAGCCCGGAAAACCCCCAACAACCATCGTTCTCCGGCCGTGAAAGCCTTCGACAATACATCGGTGTGAATATTGCTTGCATCTTTTAAAAATGTCTTTTGGGATTCAGGGTACAGGAAAAATTGGGTTGACATCGAGAGGGGACAACTAGGGAGACAAATTCTGTGAGTCTTGGTTCCCTAGGGGGGAAGGAGTTGGGTAAGCTAAGTGATTTGTTTCTGTACAATGTTTGTGTTGAATCTGGGTGCGAACCCAGAGTGAATTTTGTCTGGAGGAGATAGATTGGTCTCTGTATTCCTGTCGGGGGCTTTTTCATTGGTCCCAGTGAAATAGTAACAGAACTAGATTTGCTCTCCAGATGTAATGTGTAACTCAGCAGTTCCAAATTTCTCTGCAACTGTGTTCTCTGATGCTCTAAAATACATGCTGGACATCATGGGATATATTTTGAGTATAATCCAGGAACAACCATTTCCCACATGATATTATCCATATAAATGGATAAATCCCATGAATAAAAAACATGTGACTCAGTCTAAACTGGCTTGAGAGATGATGGTTGCCCTGGTTGACCAGGGCAACCATTTGAACTTTGCACAGACTAGTTGGACACAATACCAATCCCTAACATTTCATTACCAATCCATACCAATCCTTAATGTTTCATTAAATTCCTTTTACTCCTAAATCATAAAGGAAGCATCTTTTCTCGCATTGCAGATGCATCTGCACCCAACTTTGTTCAGGAACTTCCGTTGGCTCTTTCCATGGGGCAAGTTCCGAATAATTCCAACTTAGGGCGCCGCGGCGGGATGTGTTCCCGTCCGTCTGTTCGGTCGTCCTGTTCCAAAACAGCCACGGTTGGCTGCTATCTAGCTCAGGGACAGTCTCTAGGCTTTGGCGCCTGTCCATCGAAACTTTTGGGTGTAGTTTACCAGCCTGGCGCTCTCGCGTTTCTCGGGGTCTGGCTCCCCACTCCGACGGGGTGGGTAACGAGATTAAGGGGAGAGCGGCAGCCGTCGGCCTTGTCCCTTTACTGCCGAGGTCGATGAGAGGCGGGGTAGAAGTCGAAGCTCCGGTTCCGGCTGGCACCGGTTCCTGAGATTCTTGGGGTTGCGCTGTTTGACTGTCGGGGGACGCATACGGATCAAACAAAGGATCCCTGTCCGGGACTACCTTGGATTCCGCTGGGCCCGACTCAGGCATGATTGGTAACAAAATGTCAGCCTGTGGCTAGATAAGGCTCTTCCTACAGGTTCCCTTTCAAAAGCAAACAAGAGTTTATTGATTGAATAAGGAAACTTTACTGCAGAAAAGGTCCATTATAGTTCACTGTCCTGAATAGAAGACTCAGGATGGTACACAGTCATTGTTACCAATGAAGGGCAAAGCATGAGGTACAGAGTAACAGTTCCTATCTGCATCAGCCTCCCCCCACAGTTCTCAAAACAACATCTTTCAGTCTTGGGAAGCTGCTCTCCTTCAAGGCCAATGCTTGGTGGAACGGTGTTAGACAAAACAGTTTCCTCCGGTGGGAAAGCTGCCTGGGAACTGGTGCACCTGCGGGGAAAGCACTTAGACACTAGAAGCATTAGAAAATGGAGTCAGTACAGTTTAAACACACACTGAACCTGACACTCACAATGATGACGTTTGAGAAACTTTTATAATTACTTCCTTCTTTTCCTACAGCCTTTATTTGGCTAGATCAACATAGGTTGGTAGACTCTGTCTAGGCCTCAAAATAAACCTTGGCTACTTCTCACAATATGTTACAGAGGGATCCTACTGCCCTGGAAGAAAGCCCAGTACTACAAGTACGAATGTCAGCATCGAGACGAACGAGTCATTTCCTCCTTGGGTACCATGTATTACATCAGCTGTACTTCCAAGAGAACCAAGATTTTTAAGGTACCAAAACTCAACATTTAATCTGAACTTTATTTGTTTTATTGACAGACATTCCTTCTGTTGCTTCACATTTATTATCATCTGCAACTGATTTGTTAGGAAAGCAACAGAAAGTTCACATACTCTCTGTTGGTTCCTGTATCAGCTTTCTGTTTTTTTCTCCTTCAAAATAGTTATTTTATTAATTAAAAAAAATCAGTCCCATTGCCTGTAGCCAATGTTTCAGCAAATATTAAGCCTCTCCCCACCACATGACCTTGGACTGTAGTACTGGCCTCTGATAGGAAGTAAAAATTGTGGAAAGAATGTTTTAGAAATAACGCACATACAAAAACAGACTCTAATATGTGCTGCTGAGGCTGTATCAGTTAAGGAAATGCATACGTGTAAGAAATGGGAACTTTTAGTCCCCAGAACACCATGCATATGTCGAGGCCTTGCACATGGTCCCTAATTAAAATAGTTCTCAAGACTTTCCCATCACTAAAAGTTCACAGCCACTTTACGTACCACCTTGTGTTGTGATCTCATCATCTCTTTTGAGATAAAATAAATTTTTAGCTTCCCATGATGAGAATGAAGAGCTTCCAAAGAAAACACAGGATGTTGCCAGGTAACAAAGATCTTGTGGTAGGTTTTACCGTAAAAAATACTCTAATTTTAAGCTGCTTTAATAACAACATATCATTCAAGCCATACAAAGAAATAGGTCAACTCTATTTTGTGTTAGTCAGACCTCCTCTGAAATCCATATTCACTTCTGGCCATTGAATTTTAAGTAACATACAGACAAATTGGAATGGATTCAGAGAAGGTTAATGAAGATGATTGAGAGGTCTGGAAAACTTTAAAATAGGAAGACTTTAAAGGCCTACAAGGGAATAAGCCAGGGAAAGTTGGTGTTGAAGATCAGTGGAGTCCCTAAGTGTCCCTCCAGAAAAAAAGTGCCCCCAAGTATCCCTCCAGAAAAAAAGGATCGTTGTTATAGAAGATTAATAGGGATTCAAGTTCTTGAAAGGCCTACATGGACTGTTTATGAAAAGGAAAAGTTATTGCTTTTTTATGAAAAGGAAAAGTTATTGCTGATTTAGCTACAGCCTCTGGATATTGATAATTCAGTCAAAATGGGTCAGTAAACTGCATCACAATGACCTATTTCTCATATGTGATGCAGTGTGGTAGCCTTAGAGTTGCCAGGGACCTGGAGTCCCTCAACAGGGGATCCCCAGGTCCCTGTAGTCTCCCGGCAGGAAATTGGGAGCCGGTATTTACCCCAGCTTCCTTTCTCTGCACGCGCGCATAGTGCACTCATGCTCCCAGCTCGTGTGATGACATCACTTCCATGAGTGATGTCATCACATGGGGTCAAAGGGTGCCCTCAGGTCAAAGGTGGCCCTTGTTGCTGCCACTGCTGGCTCTTGCTGCAAGCAAAGCCGTTGTTGCCACTGCCACCTGCTCGCTCGCTCACTCTCATTTGGTGCACAGGGGCTGTGGTGGCAAGAGGCAGCAGTGGTGGCAGCAGTGAGACTGAGCGGCTGCGCTCACAGCGCGAGCCTTCTCTTGCTGCTGCTGCAGCCACCGCCCACTCTCGTAGTGTGGGAGCATGCCCCCTGCCTGGGGTCATGCTGCACCGCCCGGGGAGGGGGCTCCCCAGGAGCATGTCCTCCCACCAACCACGTAAGTGGGTGCAAGGGGGAAAGGGTGGGATCTGCGGATCCCCCACCCTGGCGGGGGAATGGCAACCCTAAGTAGCCTCCATAAGATTTGAATCGGGTGGACTAGGAAGGACAGATCCATGTGGAGCTATGGAACTGGTTGTTCCTCATAGCCTGTCTAGTCTTTAAAGTAGTCAATGAATGAGGGACAACACCCACAGAATACCAAAAATCAATTTCATATATTGATACACAATTTCAAATATTCCACAAAATATACAAAGTGCAAAGTGCTCATAAATACTTAATCATATTTATACAAAATTAGTCTCATTATACAATTTCATACTGAATCTTTCATAAATGAACCGGAAGACGTCAACTCCCTCCAAAACTGCTTAAAGTCCAAAAGCTTCTCTTATGTTTTCCTTTAAATTCCCAAGCAATAATCTATTCAGAGTTTTTTTCAATGTTTCTCACGATGGAACGGTGTACTTCCCATGGAGTATGTAGAGCTGTTTGCAGGCTGGGCACACACAAATGATGTTAGGACTAGGGATGGGAGGGTCCTCATTGAGCTATTATACCATAGATTCCACCCTTCAAAGCAGCCATTTTCTCCAGGGGAACATATCTCTGTGGCCTGGAGATCAGTAGTAATTCTAGGAGTTCTGCCAAGGGGCAGTGGTTCTTTTGGGGATTTGGACACAATAAGCTCTCAGATGTTGAGGGAAGAAAGAAAGTTTATTACACATGTTATAAAACAGTACAAAGAAAGTCAATGCTCAGTGAGATAATATACAAAGTACAGGACAAACTACCCATAGACTAGGAAGAACAACAAAAGAGAAGAGAAAGACATCACCTATGCTTCCACACTCTTGTACGATTGCTGGGAGCTCCCTGTCAGCAAAGAGTGAACTCCTGATGGCCCGATACTGCACGGCATTCTCTGCAGTGAAGTCCGTGCCAAGGCTCTGATTCTTCCTGGCTCTGCCTCAGATTTATATACATGAAAGTGTCCATAGGCTTACCTGGTCCTGCCACCCTCTCTAACAAAGCCTGATTAAAGGGAGGGATGATTGATCAGAGGACCAAGGCCAAGGAATGCAGTCAGTGTCAAGCAGGCCTTGGTGATCTAAGCCTAGCTGATAAGGCCAAGCGCCTGGCACTTATCCAAGGCCTGATTGCCTGGTCCTCCCCTAATCAAGATATACGCTTTCCGAGGTCAGAGCTTACCTCAGCAAGAATCAGCATCAGGCACATCCTAGGAGGCACATACAGGCCAAAGATGGTTCTCTTTAGGCAAGATGGATGGACTATGGGACCACTATCTCCTCGGAATATACCCTTCTTCCACAATTTCCACTACACTAGGCTCCACCTGGAGTTTGGCAACCCTATTTCAATTAGATGGGGTCTGTTATTCTCCTGTAATTAAACCTAATCTCCAGAGATAAGTTCCCCTAGAGAAAATGTCCCAGCTGGGCCCACTCCCTCCCCTAAACTTTGCCGTCCTCAGGCTCCACCCTCCCAAATGTCCAGGAATTTCCTAATCTTGAAATGTCAACCCTAGTTCCATTAGATCTTTTAATGAAATGTCTTACATGCCAGTTCTCCTTTAAAAACATTATTGAATATTCTATTGAATTCTCATACTTAACATATGTTTTGTTTTAATAATAAATTTGGTCACTTATTTTGATGACTAGTAAGCAGAGACCTTGCCCTTACCTGAATGGCTTGGGCTAGTCTGATCTTGTCAGATCTCTGAAGCTAAGCAGGGTTGTTCCTGGTTAGTAGTTGGATGGGAGATTAACCAAGAAGTCCAGGGTTGCTACACAGAGGCTGGGGTACCATAAATCATCTGCAACTTGACAGCACTTTCCATCACCAAGTATAAACCCTAGCTTGCCAACTATATACACATTGCTCAAACTATTGTCTGGATTTTTTACTGCTGAGAAAGATTTTCTTTATGGTTGGGAGCTGGGAACATGGGGGTCTTCTGCTGTTATAGAAATGGGAAATTGGTCTAATTAAGTTTGGAGGGAGAATAGCAATAATTTGTCTCCCTTGGAACATTTTATTACTTAGCTTCCTCCTTTTCACACCCACTATTGCCCATTATCATATCTAGTTCTATTTCTCAGGCCATCTGTGTCCTTCTGAATTCTATGAAGCAACTCCCTTTTCTGTAAAGACACTAGCCTTTTGGAGTTCTCTCCTGAAAGTTTTCTGCTTGACTGATTGCTTTCTAGTAATAAAGCAGATCTCAGAAAACAGTCATTATCCTATATGTTCTTCAAAGAATGAAGCTGTAATACTTGGAAACTTTCCTCTCTGACCACAAACAAAAAATGAAGCAAAAATGAACAGCACAAAAATGTGAGTGGAAATCAGGGGGTAAACCAAAGCAATATGGGTCTGGAACCAACCAAAAAACCCTATGCAGACTAGTCCATTAGTTCATTTCCAATTCATTAGAGAAGGTCAGAGGGAGTGAGGATTGTGCAGGAAGAATAATTCAGCAGATAGATCTTGGGATACAGTGGACGGGAAGCTAAATGTGAGCAGTCAGTGTGATGCAGCAGTGTGATGCAGCAGCAAGGTGAACGCAATCTTGGGTGTATCAACAAAGGCATATCATCCACGTCAACATCCTGCTATATAACAGGTTCATCAGGCCTCACCTGAAGTATTGTGTACAGTTCTGGAGGCCTCATTTCAAAAAAGATATGGACAAATTGGAATGGGTGCAGAGGAGAGCAACCAGGATGATCAGGGGCCTGGAGACCAAATCCTATGAGGAAAGACTGAGAGCAGGACCACAAGTGACGCCTGACACAGGTTGGACACTAGTCAGCTTCCCTCAAGTTTTGATGGGAAATGTAGGCATCCTGGTCTTGCAGCTTGACTCTCTGACTGCTGTCCAATGGACTTTTCAACTGTCACTTGTCCAACATTCCGCCAAGCTGCCTACATTTCCCATCAAAATTTGAGGGAAGCTGGCAAGTGTCCAACCTGTGTCAGGCGTCACTTGTGGTCCCACTCTCAGAGTTTGAGGAATGTTGTTTGGAGAAGAGGAGGTTTGTAGGAACGACACGAGACAGGGTCTGGATGCAAAGTCTGCCCCTCCAAAATGGAGGCGAGAGTTTTATTAGCTCATATTCAGGAACTCCCGGATGCCCAAATATGGCTATTACAACAGTTACAAGTTACACATTCCATTCTCAGCCAACGAAGCACAATATTGCTGTGTTCAGACTTTTGTCTTATCTAGAAAGCATAACAGAATGAAAGGTACATCATGAAGCATAGAAGAATGTTACTTAGAGTGTATGAGAGTATTGTGCTCTGTGAATGGTGAGAGACTTATTGTTACACATTTAAACTACTCCCTGAGTCTTCCCGTGTGGCATGCCAACTGACCAGGAGATCAGGAACGTAGAAATGTAAAAGAGCAATTAATGGAGGCTGTGTGGCATGCCTACTCCGGCCCACAGAGGTTGATGGGAGACATGATTTCCCTCTTTAAGTATTTAAAAGGCTTTCACTTAGGAGAGGCAATAGAGGATAGGACTCAAAACAATAGATTTAAACAACTGGAGGGAAGGTACCTGCTGGACTTTAGGAAAAACTTCTTCATGTTATGAGTAATTCAGCAATGGAATTTACTGCCTAGGGATGTGGTGGGTTCCCTCCATTGGCACTCTTCAAGGAGCAGCTGAAAGAATACTTCTCGGGGATGTTTTAAGCTGTTCCTGCACTGGGCAGGGGTTTGGACTAGATGGTCTGTAAGGCCCCTTCCAACTCTTATGATTCTATGGTTTTTTTGATTTATGCAAAAGGGATGTTTACCAATTACACTGAGATAAACATTGATCTTGCCCCTGAAGAGAACTGTAGTATTGTTCACACCAATCTTATTGCTGATTCACTTATTAGGCATAGAGTGCTTTCCATTCTATTAATCCTGTGGCTGCACCTGCAATATGCTGGTATATAATTGGGAATGTGCAGAAGCAGGGGTGGCGCAAGGTTTTTTGGCGCTTGTGGCCAGCTGGTCAGGTACTCCCCCCCGTGCACGCAAGCGTGCGTGCATCAGCCTCATCGCCCCCTCTGGCCCCACCCCCTCCGACCCCCCACCGGTGCCCCGTCCCCTCCAGCCCAATCACTGCGACGGGTGGCCGTGATGGTGCGTGGGTGGCCTCCGAGCTCTCCTTGCCTGTGCCGCTGCAAATGCCTGCCCGCAGTGGCTATGCCCGCCCAGGAGCGTGTGTTGTTGTTGTTGGTGGCACAGGGCGGAAGGGATAGGAGGCTGCAGCTCTGTGGCGCGTGCTCCCGCCCCCCGCACCTTCTCCGGTGCTCCCTCCAGCACCCCGCACCCGAGGCCACCGCCTACCTGGCCTCAATGGGCGCGCCGGCCCTGTGCAGAAGACTGGGGTGGTGGCAGAGACAAATTCCAGAAATAATTAACATTTGCCTCTAGCAAGAAACAGGCAAACATTTTACTTACACATGCTGGTTTATTTGCAGGCATTACTAGGCATTACTAGGGAATCCAAGAGTAAGGGAGATAGAGGTAATTTTCTTGATTCTGTTGAGATGGGAGTGAGAACAGCAGCATGGCTTTTCTCACTGTGATTCCATCCTTGCTCCTTTTGTCTCCTTGCCTGACTCCCAAAACTCAAGTGCTTTTGTGTTCATTGGATTTACACATTTATACACTTGGGAATTGTAGTTTGATTCAGTCATTTCTAAGCATGTGCTAGCACAATAAATGCTCCTTACTAGGGTTGCTAGTCCCCCACTGGGGACAGGGGATCCCTGCTCCCACCTTCCACCCCTGCCCCCGCTTACCTGGCCAGCGGGGAGGGAGACACACCTCCCAGGGTGCGCTCCTGGGCCACTGACCTGGGCCTGATTTGGCCTGGATTAGGCCCAAATAAGCCTGATTCGGGTCCCTGCAGAGCATGGGAGTGGTCCCAGGGTGGCCCATGGCCCACACAATGATGTTACTTCCTGGAAGTGATATCATCGTGCAGGCCAGGAGCACATGCATGTTTTGCACACACACAAATCCTGAAGAGAAGGTGTCAGGCCTCCCACCTCCCACCCATGTGGTAGGGGTACCCAGCAATCCTACTCCTTACTGAAGAATGTTGCTGGCAGTACTGGCACAGAAACGGCACATATGTTCAACATAGTTTGATTTTAAATGACATCTGACCTGACCATGATGACCTGGAGACTTATGGAATCCACAAAAGCCTATACTTCATGAGTAGGCACCAACTGTAGCTATCAGATCAGGCACCATAATGAAAGGCGCCACTGTAAAAATACAAATCTACTAGTTCATTGTGAATTATGAGTAAATCATCAAATCATGAAGGCAATCATATTGCATTAAACAAAACAGGCATTGTGAATAAGGTCAATGTGAAAGCTACATTTTCAGGTTGTTTGTGACATCCCCTGTTAAATTAGATAATCCTTAACATTCCTGTTACCAGGAATGGGCCTTCTTGTGAGTAAGTGGGGGAATTAGCAGCAAGGAGTACAGCTATGCAAGAGGGGTAACAATGGGAGGCAAAGGAGACCAGTGACCTTGAATGAAAGAATATTTTTATTAAAAGGGGAAAACTCACACATGTACACACAAGAGATTGTTCGCAAACACACAAGATGCCTAGGAAAAACAGGGGTAAAAGTGGAATAGAACTGAGGGATTTCAGGGTGATAATTACCTATCTGAAGAACAGAGTAATCCATGGAGGAAGAGCTTCAAATGTCCAGCGTTCTCAGCCAGGAGAGAGAGAGAGAGAGAGAGAGAGAGAGAGAGAGAGAGAGAGTCTTAGGGAAAGTGGCCCTAAGGGAGAAGCTCATAGATCCAGAAGGCATGCACAGTTTGAATGGGCTAAGAGTCCTGGTTCTTATAGGGCAAAATGTGTTCTGAGGCTGGGGAGCCCCCTCAGCCATTGGAACAAAGACCCTAAAGGTCAGGTCCAGGGAATTACAAAGGTTTTATTACTTTGATTACTTGCTGTCAGGGTGTGTGAAAAGAAATGCAGTCTCTCCTGCTGCTCCACAAAAGGGTAGTTTGCTAATGATTCTCCCCAGAGCTGAGTTGATGAATTTAGATAGGGACGACATCTTCCCAGGAACAAATTATAAATTTATCAATGCTGACTGATTGCTCCTCGATCTTGGGGTGGGGATTTCATTACAGAAGGAGGGTATCAGAATGTGCTAAGAGGGGTGACTCAGCAAGACCCTGTCTTATTACAGCTCACACCCACAGCTGGGAAGACAGTAAATACAATCACCGCGGTCACTCTGCATTTGCATGAATGTCCTATTCATGCTTGATCTCCCAGCCAGCTGGAATTCCCCCTGATGCAGATCAGGCTGCATTAATCCAGGGGCCCTGTGATTTTTATATCACAGGCAGCTATCAAACTGTTATTAAATACGGCGAAGGCCAGGGCCAACTACTTACATTCCTACCAATATTAATTTTTTTTTAATGATTCAGTAGTCCAATACACGTATGTGCTGTCAAGTCTCAACCAACTTATGGTGACCCCAGCAAGGGGTTTTCCTGGTAAGTGAGAAGCACTTGTAGTTTGTCATTGACTTCCTCTGCAGAGTCTGCCTTGGTGGTCCCCTGTCCAAGTACCAACCTTGTTTAGCGTCCATTATCTGTTCAGATCAGGCCATACCATGTTGCTTTCCCTCTGGACAGATTTTAGTTTCTGCTAACAGTTTGAACTGAATTTAATCTGAACTGACATCAGATTGAAATAAGAGAACAACTGGGTATTAGTGCAAATAAAGAATTGTTCATATGTTTTTTTCAACCTTTATTTTAAAAATCTCATTAATTTCAGTGGCCTTTTCTCTTACATCTCCTCATTACATTATTCAGCAATGCTTACTGGTGACTTTAAGAACAAAATGCTCCCAACTGCACTTTATTTTATATATATATATAAAATAACATATATAAGTGTGTGTGTGTGTGTATGTATATATGTGTATATATATGTATATACATACACACACACACACACACAACTTTATAGATAATGATTAGCACACTGCCCTGTTTATATTTTGTGTTCTAAAAGCTATGACTAACGAATCAAATAAGCATATCTTAACAGATAAAGACATCTTGTACTTTCCATGGTGTGCTATGTCTATGATAGTGACTGGAAACATACCATTGGAAATTAGCTCTGTTCCACTTAAGTTGTTTTAATATGTTGTTTTAAGAATCCAGAAGTTTAAATGAAAAACTTGGAATGTGCCATGCACAGTGATACACCTATATTACAACAATGGGACTTGAAAAGCAGTCAGATATCTTTGAGTAATATTGGGGTGGCTGTGGTCCCAATTTAACTTTTTGTTAGATTTTCCACCTTTATTCTGTCTCCAGTTCCTTTAACACTGAAGTCAGAAATTCAGTTGGCAAACTCTTTTCTTCATGTAGAGGCAGTTTGAAAAGGCTTCATCTGTTTGTCAAAGCTTTGCCTGCTGCTAAAGGTACAGAGGGCATGCCAAAAAAAGATGGTAACGGTACTCTGGGTGTGATGACAGAGGAGTCATATAAATCTACCATATGAATTATGTTTATGTTTATTAGATTTATATTACCTGTCCCTCCCTGCATGCAGGCTCAGGGCAGCTCACAACAAGCCTTTAAATACAGATATAAAATACATATTAAAGCAGAAAAATCCAACCAATAAATACAAAATTACATAAATAGGCATCAATATAGCTATTTTGCAGTATCATCATGACTAACTGATGATTTGCAAATATTTTGCATGTGCCAGATTTTCTATCCATGTTCATACAATGAGAAATTCCAAAGTAAAATTTGAATATATGAAGATTTTAATTCAATCTGCATTAGTACCTCATTAGTCAGTTTGGTGTAGTGGTTAAGAGTGCGGGACTCTAATCTGGAGAACTGGATTTGATTCCCCACTCCTCCACCTGAAGCCAGCTGGGTGACCTTGGGCTAGTCATAGTTCTCTGGAGCTCTCTCAGCCCCACCCACCTCACAGGGTGATTATTGTTCTGGGGATAATAATGACATACTTCGTAAACCACTCTGAGTGGGCATTAAGTTGTCCTGAAGGGCAGTATATAAATCTAATGTTGTTGTTGTTGTTGTTGTTATTATTATTATTATTATTAGTAGTAGTAGTAGTAGTAGTAGTAGTAGTAGTAGTAGTATCTCTCAATTTTTCTGATTTTTATAGACTTCAAATATGAAATCTTATAAGCTACCCACTGTTAAATACTAATTATTATTCAAGTTGTCTATCAAACTGGATAAAGTAAGATATATCATCATATACTATCAAGTATTATCTAATGCAAAATAAAATTGCACGCTAGCCATCGCATAAAGTTAAGAAATTTTCCAAGTATCTTCTGGAAAATGCTGAATGCTTTGGAAACTTACTCTTGCTGAGGACATTTTGTCCATCATTACTGACCTTTCTCTGAAATGTACAGCCCCTGGAATGTTGACTGTTTTCTAAGACATGCCCTCTATTCTCAGTGATGATGGGGAAGGAAAACAGTGTTCTATTGAAATTGACAAAACATATCCCAGAACCTTGTGCAATACACAAGTCCAGTAGTAGACAGGCAAAAGTTTTATGACAGACACTGATTTGGAAAATGTTATCAGAGGTGGAAAACATTTGAAAACACACTGAAAACATGACTATCATTATCAGTATCACAGTACAAATTATTCATAGTAGATTGTCAAGCACCTTAAGGCATATGAGAAAGTGGAGAGGTACACGAGCTAGCCACTCATGCCTGACCAGACACAGTTCTTCTACCTTATTTAATATGTGGTGGCACATACAGTGCATTTCCTGGTAACATCTGCAAATTCTTCTTTAAAGTTATAGATAATTATGAAACACAGTTCCCACTTGTAAACATGCAAGCAAGAACCATTGAAGTCTGTGCTGAGGAGTTTACAATCAGAAGTCTGATTTGTATAGAATGCTGATTAGCAATGTTTTTGTTTTACAGACCAGGGCCCTTTTCACACTGCTTACCTTGACTCGCAATGACGCGGAACATCATGCTAAAAATGCGGAACATCGCATTTTCTCGCGCGAGATTTGCACAACGTCGCGCAAATCTCGCACGAGAAAAAGCGATATCCTGCGTTTTTAGTGCAATGTTCCGCGTCATTGCGAGTCAAGGTAAGCAGTGTGAAAAGGGCCCTAATAAAAAGTAGTACGTTGATAAATACATGCCAGTTTCCACTTCTTACATGTTCCTTCAGTGCCCTGTTGGCTGCTATGAAAGTGTGTAGGCACAGTTTCAACATACAAAAGTGATTGCAGGATTAGGAATGCCAAGTTTAATTAAGTTTCCCTTTTACTTAAATAATGAATCATTTTGTGCAAGGCAATCATTATAGACTGAAGCATTGGGGTTTTTTTAAAAGTCATTTTAATTACTGCTGAATTAAATAATAGTGTTTGCTCTGGAGATGTGAAATGACAGATGTGGGATTTGGAATTTATTCACTGCTATAACTTAAGCAAAAGGAAATGCTGTAACCTGTACATCATGAAATGCTACCTGCTGTGTTCTAAGAAAACATACTATTGAGAAATTCTTTCCCTGAAAAATAAAAGGCAACTCATTTGTTATGGACCTGAACAGCTAAGTGCAGCAGAGATTTTCTATAGGCGATTAATCTTTCTATAACATGAGCCATAGCAATTCTTGGAAGTCATTGCATGAAAATAGGTGCCCCAATCTAAAGAACATTGTGTGCAGTAGGACAAAGTCTATGTCTAGAAATTGACCCAACAGCTATTCAATACAGCCAGCACTGACAGAGTGAGTCACCTATTGCAGGGAAAGTAGGGGCTTGGATTCAATTCACTCCACACCTGTTCATATTTATGCATATTGTCTCTACCTATGGCTTGGAGGAAGGAGTACATGATGCAAGGAATACATTCACATGGTCTTTACATGTGCACATCCCCCTAGTTCTCGGCACAGCAAGAACCAATAGAGAGCTCTCCTCTGTTTCTGGGATTTTTCGGTCTTGAAGTTCAAAGAAAAATTAAAGGTCATTGCTGATCCTACCAGCTCCTTCCCTTTCTTCCACTCATGAGTTAACTAACTTAAAAATGGAATCCAGAAAATCCTCCAGGATGAGCCCAAACAATCATTAATACAAATAAAAGGGGGATAGTAGCCTTAAAAATCATAGACAAAGGTTTGGTCTGCAAAGGTGTCCTGAAAGGGAGTTTCAGGTTGGGCAGAGAAATGCATTCATGAGAAATCCCAGCTTCCTGTGAAATTCACAGTTCCTACTTATACATCAACCAATGTAGCTTTCTTTACAGGTTTCTGCAACACCCACCCACCCATCCCCATTCAGCATCTGACTATCAAAATAAATACTTCTTTTAAAAAATTCTCTACATAGTCTGCTGCTGCTGTGCGCCATTGGCCTACTTGCCCCTGGCTGCCCACACAGCAAAATGAGAAGTTATGGAAAAACAGAGGTCTGTTTGGTTGGGGGTGGAGATGAATGCTGCCTGCCTGCCTGCCTCCACTTGGACAACGAATGGCAGCAATTAAGGAGAGACATCTTGTTTTCCACTGGAATGTGGAAATGGTAAGATTCACCGCTGACTGACCCTTATCATGGGACTTGAATGAAATTGCAAAGAAGCACAAGGAAACATGGCAGCAAGCAACAAAAAAGGATACAAAGGTAAAAATAATTTATTGGCACTAACATCACTTGGAAAAAGAAAAAAGAGAACACAAAGCAGGATTTTTTAGTTTAATGCCGTCACTCTGCTGCATTGATTGGACTCGTGCTGCACTGCTGCTACCGCTTTGCCCGCCAGTTTGCCACTACAGGGTGTGCCTGCTTGCGAAAATGTGCCTTCTTTTGTGAGTCCATTGTTCTTGTGTCTGTGCAACATACTTAAGGAAAAACTCAGTCGTTTGATGATTTAGAGTTCTGTGTTCTGTGCAATTTTGGTACCATTAAGTGCAAAAACAGCTGCCCCATAGCATCATTTCCTCAGACCCCCCCCCCAAAGAACAGTGGACATGTTCACATGTGCAGTGCACAGTGGACAAAAACTCATAAAAATGTGCACAATTGGCCAATACTCATAAAAACAGGGGGGGAAACCCAAACAGATTAGATCCAAACAGGTAACAGCCCACCAAGAACAAAACAATAACAGAACAGAGTTTGTTCAGAAACGCCGGATTCAAAACCGAAACAATTTTTTTCAGTGCACACTCCTAATAGACATGCACTTAAGAAGCCATAAGCATCTGGTTAGCTTTCCTATATCATAACTCCTGGGCAGAGGTATACCTCACTAACTTCTAGGTTGATTACTGGCTTTAGTACGCAAGTAAATCTTATTTCAGAATTTCTACTTCCATTCTAAGCATTTCTGGTTCCATTCCATTCCTACAGAAAATCATACCACCCATCATTACTACATAGATTACTAAAGGAGAGCAATTACATGAGTCCAAGAAAGCATTTTACCAAAGATGGTTGTTGTGGGTTTTCTGGGCTGTATTGCCGTGGTCTTGGCATTGTAGTTCCTGACGTTTCGCCAGCAGCTGTGGCTGGCATCTTCAGAGGTGTAGCACCAAAAGATAGAGATCTCTCAGTGTCATAGTGTGGAAAAGATGTGGCAGGTCATTTATATCTACTCAGGAGGGGTGGGACTGAGCTGAGTCATCCTGTAAGAGTTTCCCAGGGTGTGGAATGCTAATGGCGGGAGGCTTCACTGTATCCTGAGGAGGTTCTTTTGCATATGGATTGGTGCTTGATGTGCTAATCTTCTCTGCAGGGCTATTGTTGGGTGTGGAGTGTTTTGTTAGCCTAGTGTTTTTCAGAACTGGAAACCATGCTCTGTTCATTCTTAAGGTTTCTTCTTTCCTGTTGAAGTTTTGCTTATGCTTGTGAATTTCAATGGCTTCCCTGTGCAGTCTGACAAAGTAGTTGGAAGTGTTGTCCAGTATTTTGGTGTCCTGGAATAAGATACTGTGCCCTGTTTGAGTTAGGCTATGTTCAGCCACTGCTGATTTTTCCGGTTGTCCAAGTCTGCAGTGTCTTTCATGTTCTTTTATTCTTGTCTGGATGCTACGCTTTGTGGTCCCGATGTAAACTTGTCCACAGCTGCAGGGTATACGGTATACTCCTGCAGAGGTGAGGGGGTCTCTACTGTCTTTTGCTGATCGTAGCATCTGTTGTATTTTTCGGGTGGGTCTGAATACTGCTTGGAGGTTATGCTTTTTCATAAGCTTTCCCATCTGATCAGTAATTCCTTTGATATATGGCAAAACACTTTTCCTGTAGGAGACTGTTTTTTTCTTGGTTGTTTGATTCATCCTGGGTTTGATTGCTCTTCGGATTTCATTTCTGGAGTAGCCATTCGCCTGAATTGCGTGGTTTAGATGATTAATTTCCTCATTGAGAAAGTGAGGCTCACATATCCGTCTTACAGCATTAGCTGTAGCATTGCCTTTATCAGCTGGTAGAATGATGATGTCTGGATCTGCATTGAGGGTCTTGATGGCATTTCTCTCCTTGTGTGTTATATTGCTGGTGGGAAGCTTTGTCTTTCGTAGAATCCTGGCTGTCTCTCCTCTTATTTCCTCAGCTTCCTCTTCAGGTAGATGACGAATGGCAGCTTCTACATTTGCAATGATGTCTTCCACAGGAATTCTGGTGGGGGTG
This sequence comes from Eublepharis macularius, assembly GCF_028583425.1. Taxonomy (NCBI): domain Eukaryota; kingdom Metazoa; phylum Chordata; class Lepidosauria; order Squamata; family Eublepharidae; genus Eublepharis; species Eublepharis macularius. Next base: position 75,290,734 of record NC_072795.1, read on the forward strand.
ACTGCAATAAAAGGAGAAGTCAGGATTGGGACAAGGTTGATAATCTCACCTACAGGAAGATGGAACAAGTTTTTACCATCCAGACAGAAGCAGAAGTTTAACAAACTACAGGAAAAAAGGCAGACAAGCCCAATGCTCAACAATGCACGCATTGTCATCAATCTGACAGACCATCAAGTCTCACCAGAAGAAACCTCCATCTTGGCAAAGGGAGGAAACTTTATACCAGAGAATCACAATAAGAAAAAATTGATTAAAAATACACAAAATGATATGAAACAAGTGAGTAAGCAACTAGAAGTGAACTAATGAACAACCTCCCTCAGTACAGTCAAACTGATGAAACGGGATCAACTTCACTTCAGAGAATCATCCATTGAATTCAACCCAAACCAAACTGAACCATGTGTTGAAAACTAGTGGTCTGTTCTAAGAGGGTGGGGGTGGCATTTTGCAAGAAAAATGCACCAAACTTGCAGAGGACCTACTCCTACCTGCCCTCTGGAGATCACCCAAGCATCAGGGAGATTGGACTTTAAGCACCATGTAATGGTTCCCCAAAGAAGGTTGACCACCACCTCAGCCACCCCACTTTCTATTGTGGGAAAATACAGACTCCCACGATAGAACCACATGGAACGTGGCATCCATGGCCACAGGCAGAAACCCCTCAATAAACCCCCCAACAGCCCAACAAAACCAAAGACAAACTCCCCAAAATTCCCCAGCACCCCCAGAGCTGGCTCGCCAGCCACTCTCCGTGTTTTCCTATGGGGCCAACCATCGCAACAGAGATTCACACACACAAAAAGATCAATTTTAAAAAAAATATTTCTTGGTAACTGCAATAAAATCACCAAATCACTGTTAAATCACAATGTACAGTCCTAGATTAAATAATCCTCCACCATCACACCAGAGAATGAAAAACACTCCAAAACCAGAACCAAAACCACACCAAATATATATATATATTATTTTATTTCTTGGATTTTGGGGGACAGCATTAATAGCAAATTCAAATCACACTCCCACCTTGAAACAAATTCTTTTTTTTTCGTGATTTTTTTTATTTTTTAATATCTAACATAAAAAACTACAGAAGACTACAAAAGTATAAAGGGGAGGGGGAAAAAAGGGGGAAGGGAGAACTGGGAAAAGGGAAAATCAACATACAAACAACAAACACTACACTATATGTCTTGTATTCCCTTCATACTGCAATTTTTCTTAAAAGTTAACTTTCTAATATGCTATCAGATTGGTAGGTCTTATACAATACAGATTATATTCAGGATCAGGACTTCTCCCCCCCCCCCCTTGCGTCTCGGTCTCAATTCTCTCTGCGCAGCTGGAGCAGCTGCGCCCGCTCTTTCCTCCCCCCCCCACTTTCCCCTTCAGACTTCGAACTTTCTTCCTGCTGAAACTCCTGATGGTTGAACAAAAAGTCTGTCAGCTGCGCGTCTGATGTAATCTTGTAAGTTTGATCTTTATATCTGAACCAGACGCCTTCTGGAAACAGCCACTTATATTTTATATCACATTTCCTCAAGAAAACCACAAGTCCTTTATACTTGAATCTTCTTTTACGAGCCAAAAATGGAACATCCTTCAATATTTTAACCTTATTGCCCAAATAATCCAAGTCCACATTATACGAATTGTCTAAGATGGTGTCCCGAGTCTTCTTAGATGAAAAGTCAATAATAATCTCGCGAGGCAGCTGCCGCTTCATTGCATACTTTGAAGATGTCCGTCGGACTTCCAAAATATCGTTTTTTATCTCTTCTTTAGTTGCCTTTGCGAATGGCGCCAAAAGTCCAGACACCAAATCTTTTAAATTTTCACTTTGCTCTTCTTTTACATTTTGAAGACGCAGTACCATTTGGGCACGGTCCACTTGTAATCCTATTATTTGATTCTCCAAAAGCTTCACTTCCTTACTTGTTGCTTTCATGAGTACTGCGTTCTCGTGCGCAGACTGCTCTGCTCTGGTCGCTGTTTCTTTAATGGCTTTCACCTCGCTCTCCACTGAATCAACCTTTTGCCCCATTTCATTCAGTTTCGCTACAAAGGGCTTCACAGCATCGAAAACTGCTCGTCTCACCAACTCTTCCAAAGTTTTCCCCTTCCCCTGTAACGTCGCCATCACCGATTTACTCATTGCTAGGCTCTGCTTTCTCGTCGCCATCTTAGGGGGGGGGGCGCCAACTAAGTTCCGAAACTCGGTGCAGGGGAAGAAGTCTGCGCCTTTTTAGCTTCAATTCCCACCGATCCTTCGCATATGCTTAAAAATCAGAAGGGATTCGCTTACTTACAGGTCTTCACCTTAAATCTGCTTATTGCCATTCTCCATGGCCTGGCAGCACACGCGGTGCTGCACAAGTCTGCCGGCCTCCGTTGGAGCAAGCGGGCAATTTACCCCCTGCATTACTTCCAGAGGGTTCTTCCCGCGGCGCCCCGGATCCAGGCTCCCTCACTGGGAGTCCTGGAGGTTAACCCTCGCGGGTCAACCGCCCGGTCAGGCTGCTCAGACAGTTCCCCCCGGACCTGCGGAGAGGAACGTCCGACATGGCCGGGAAAACAAAACCAAATCTCCCACCTTGAAACAAATTCTAACATCACACCTTGAAACAATTTTTTTTTTTAAAAAAAAAATACCATCCTCTCAGAGAATCTCCCAATCGGGAAGGGAAGAGCTGCTTGCTGCTGCAGTGACTGGCTCTTTCTCTCAGCCAATCTCCCTTCCCTGATCACCCCCCTCTTCCCCTCCCTCTCCTGCCTCTTTCACTCCCCTCTTCCCCCTCCCATCATGCGAAAGCTGCAGGAAGGGAAGAGATCTTTGACACAAGGGAAAAAGGCTTCACAGAGCTTCCCGAAGCAACTCGAAGTGCTTCGGGAAGCTCTGCTTTGGAAATCAGCCCAGCTCTGCTGAGGCTGATTCAGGAATCACAGATCAACCTGAATTGGAGTTGATTCGGGTGTGCTTCGGGTTGCACACATCCCTAGCCGCCACCAAGAGCACCCGCCCACCATTCCCCTGGCAACCCCACCCACACCAGCCAATGGCCACACCACTCCCTTGACAGGCATGTGAGGGGCGAGCAGTGGCACAGCCAATGGGAAGGCAGTGATCCCCACTGCCCAACAACACTGCCCCCCATCATGGAGCAGGCATCCCTGCCCAGGTGGGCAGAGGTAACACTGAAGGTGCCGACAGGGTACTCACCCTCTCACCTGTCCAACCTCTATTTTTGATGAGGGCAGGTCAGTGGCTGCAGCTGTGCATGCCTGCAACCACCACCTCCACTGCAAGAAGCAGGTTCCCCCTCCCTTAAAAGTGGGACCAGAAAGGCGGCAGGGCTCAGAGAGGGTTGTACTTGCAGCCTGCAGCACTTGAGAGCCTGCAGGTCCTGGAGAGGCAGGGGGTGAGTTCTTCATATTAATACATTAATAGGTTTTTATTGTATTTTAACAGTATATTTGTTGGAAGCCACCCTGAGCCTGCTTGCGGGAAGGGCGGAGTATAAATTGAATAAAATAAATAATAAATAAATAAATGTGCCCTCGAGAGCCATTCTCCGGCCTTGGGGTGACAACCCCCATAGTGGACTGATGGCCTGTGGGACCAGAGAAATTGCACTGGGGCCATTGTCCTCCCCCCATGCTAGATTTCGTAAGTCCATCCCTACCTCCACAAACAGCAAAAAGAAGGGTGGTCCAGCGTCCCAGAGGAAGAGCCCAAGAGATCCCAAGATGTCGCTTCACATGCCTCACCTCCTGGAAGCAACCCCCTTTCTCCCACATGCAGTGATCATCTGCCTGGCTCATCAGATGCCAGCAGCTCTGTCTGTCAGAGAAGGAGAGTACTCAGTGGTGCCCTCCACCCTGCCAAACATACACAGGCCACACTACAATTCCCATCCCAGTGCCTAAAGTTACATTGAGGAGGGGAAGGGGGCAGGGAAGCTGGATGGGACCCCAAGGCTCCACTGGACACCTGCTCCTTCTGGCAGCAGAACCCACCCTATCCATCCCAGTACTGCGCTAGGAATGATTCCCCAGGATGTGTGAAAAGACATCCCTATGAGAGGTTGGAGGGGGGCTACTGTTGTCGTCAGGTAAGCAAGCAAACAGACAGACAATTTGTTTTTTTTTCCAACACGTATTTTATTAAACTGGAAAAGGTGAAGATGTTCTCTGGACATGTGTCTTGCCAATGTCCCTCAGCTGGAAAGGGAGCAAAGGCAGTTTGCGCAACAGTCAGAGCCACAAAATCCATTCCTCATCCTGCCCTCATGGGCAAGGTTGACATGCGGGCTGCCTTGGGGAACTGCTCCCTGGGCTGGACCTGAATGGCACTCACAGAGGATCACCAGCGGCTGGAACAGCCATGCTCCTTGGCCTCCCTGATGGGCTGAAAGGGAAACAGACATGTGTGGCAAAGCCTCAACCCAGTCTGCCATATTCAGGGATGATGGGTGGGAGTGGTGGCATGGGTGGGAGTGGTGGCAGCAGCTCCATTGGCATGGGTGCAGCCTGCAGGCCAATGATACATACCCCTCCTGTGAGAAATTATGCTTCATCTGCCTCAGGATGGTCTGATCCTATGAGGGAGACACTCAAGGGGCTGAGCACCCACCATCAACAGGAAGTTATGAAAACCCAGTCACCCCAACCTATGGCTGCACTTCCTCCTCTGCTAGGGGGTGCCCAGCTGAGAGGGGCTGAACTGGCAGGGGCAGCCACTGCCCTCCCACTGGCAAGCCATACCTGCAGAGGCTGGTGTTCAGGAGAGTGCGGGTGAGGGGAGAGGGGAAGCTAGTGCTGACGTCCAAGTCATGACGCCACCACCCAAGCTCCTTCTTATCTGTCAAGCACCCTCACCCCTTCACGAGCTGGGGACTCAGGTGTCAGATAACCATCAAGGAAACTTGGGTGGGGTTTGTTAGTATGACATTCCAGACTAGGCACTTCTTCCCCTGAGTAAGTGCAAAGTACTCCCTGATTCTTCAAAGTCCCTCAAGTGCACTTGTGCCCCACCACTATGAGCACCCTCTCCTACCTTGCGCTCAAAGTCCCCAATGTTCTATGTCCCTGTGGCAGGAGGCAGCCAGGGAGAGCCTCCGGCTGCCTACCAACTTCCCTAGGTTCATGGGCACCTCGCCTGGAAGTTATATAGGGTGCCTGGTGAGCTGACTGGGCACGTGGAGGGGGGCTCACCCACCACAAGGGTGCATGTGGATTGGTCCCTGTGGTAGTCTTCATCCTATGCTCCACCAGGTCTCATGGGTGGTCTGTGGCATGAGGGGAGCCAAGTTTTCCATTCAATGGGTGCCTATGGGCTATGCTACCTTTTTTGCACCATAACTTTTTGCCACTGCAGGGGGCGTGCCCAGGCCTGGAGTGGCTTAGGGAGCCAACTAACTCCCACCCCCTTCGGAGCCAGTGCAGGAATTTATGCTGCACTTATGCTTCCGTCTGGCCATCTGTCCTGGCCAGTGCAGCTGGGATGCACTTCACCTGGCCACCAGCAGAGGGGGGGGGGGGTTATGCCCATGTAAGTCTGAGTTATGACAACTTAAACCTTAGTCCACTCCCTAGTGCTTTCAACCTGCCCTTTAGGATTGCACAGTTAATGACTGTTAATTTGTTCTGCAAGACAATGCTTTGCTTTTGGACAAAACTGTGTCCCATTTCATCTTGTTCTTCAAGACAGTGTTTCCTTCTCTGCAGCCTTCTTCATCATGGCTTAAATGCTGCAATGCTCTCCTCCCACCAGCCAAGGTGGTAGAAGCCGCTTATTTAAAAGTTGCAATAGTACTTTCCCAAGACATTTAACATGATATGCAAGTGATTTATCTTCAGAGTCACATCTGTAGATTGATGAAACATCAATGGCCTTAATCAGATGCTCTCGTTTTTAGTTTTCAAGTCTTTAACTAAAGTTTACATGAACTTAGTCACTGTCTAGCTTATGATAGGCCGTGAAAAACTTTTCATATTTTGAGGAGCAGAAGCAGTATTTTTTCTGGTATACTTTATGACAGATGCCACAGTAGCACATCTCTTAGGCAATGAAATGTACGCCATTTATATGTCAACATCTGGTGAATCTTCAGTAGGGCTGTGCAATCTGGCATTCATATACCAGTTAATTAGCCAGATTTATGCTGCAAAATACAGTTATGTTGGTTCAAAATAGAGGATTCTGGATCAGATCCTGAAATCTGGCTACTAATGGGCCTGATTAAACCAAGTTTATTCAATTTAATCTGGCAAATGACAGAGACTGGCTTTTTTTCTTTCCAGGCAAGGGGGGAGAGCAGAACCGTCTCCTTTGATCTGTTCCCACATGGCTCCCCATGCTCCAAGCAGGCTCCTCTCTCAGCCTCTCTGCCTGCTGCGTCCTGTGCTCCACTGACTTTGTGCTACTCTCCTGCCATGATGCAGAGCTTGCCTCAGTGCTTTGAGCCACGTTGCACTTCTGTCCTCTTGCTTGAGGGAGGGAGCCCCGTGGCACAAAGTGGTAAACTGCAGTACTGCAGTCCAAGATCTGCTCACAACCTGAGTTCGATCCTGGCAGAAGCCAGGTTCAAGTAGTGGCTCAAGGTTGACTCAGCCTTCCATCCTTCCGAGGTCAGTAAAATTAGTGCCCATTTTCCTGGGGGTAAAGTGTAGATGACTGGGGAAGGCAATGGCAAACCACCCCATAAAAAAGTCTGCTAAGAAAACATTGTGATGTGACATTTCCCCCACCCCCCATGAGTCAGTAATGACTCGGTGCTTGCATAGGGGACTACCTTTACCTTTTACCTCTTGCTTGCTGCTGCTTCACCTCTGTTGCCTCCTTTTCTCCACAAGGTGAGGGCTGTGGATTCCCATCAATCTTCCACCCCTGTCCAAGCTCCAAAAGAGCCCTTCAGGTCACTGGTGGCTGCCTTTTTAAACTCTGCAGCTTGTCTGGTGAGCCTCAATTCCCCTTTCTTCTGCTTGGGATTCTCTCATTTGACATTGGTTCCATTGCTATAGTTTGGTTTTGTTGCTTCAGCTTACATTGGGAGTGGGATTTGCATTGGGACTGGTTTTTGTCAAGGGTTGCCTTTGCTTAGGGTTTCTCTTTGCCTGGAAAGCCTTGGAAATGTTTTTCCCCATAGGAAACAATGGAGAGTGGCTGGGGACAGCTTGTTTAGAGGCTCTTAGAACTCTACTTCTAGTCCAATATTCCTGAAACCTGGGCTGGGGGGGGGGGTAGTGGACCCATAGGAGTGGGTTCCCTGCAAATTTAGGTGGAGTTTGCTTGAAAAATACCCCCCAAGTCCCCAGATAGTTTTCCCCATACAGAATGATGGATGGATAAATTGAGGATTCTCTAATCCTACCAAACTGGATAAGAGATTCTGACCCAGATTTCAAGTATACCAAATTTTTATGGGCTCCTTGTTACCCAGATCCAGACTGAGCCATTTTTTGTATACACACCTAATCTTCAGCATACTTGCAATTTTTAAAAATTTTCCTTTCAAAATTTTGGTTATGGTACCTAAATAAATTCTGCTTCTTTTCTTTAGGTTTCTTATAAGGTTTTGAAGACAAGATAAATGCAAACACAGTAGTTCGTTGTCATAGTTTCTGTGCAGTCCAAGACTGGGATTGTGCATACTAAGACTAGCTGCAGAAAAGATTTCAAGAGCTTTGTAGAAGACTAGGAGCGTTCCTCCTCCCATTGAGGTGACTGGGAGGAGGGGCACTACTGCCTCAGCTCTTTTTTTACCTCCATAGAGAGACAATCTCCTTTGCTGTTCTCTCTCCCCCGCCTTCTTCTTGAGACTGAGAAAACTCTGATTTTTAAAAAAACCATTAAGGGTCACTGGAAGTCTCCTGAATGCACTGCTACTAGCTGAGAAAGCAAAAAAAGTCCCTAGGACACAGGTGGACACCCATATCTCTGACAAACCAGAAGACCAGTCTCATGACTGATAAGAAGAGTTTGACCAATATATTGTTTTGACTTACTGGAAGATGTTATGGATCTGGGTATAGCATACTGAAAGATGTTATGGGTACTGGGTTTTCCTGTCACCTGGGTGCCAAAATAAACAATGAATGAAGAACAATGTTCTCACAGTACAGTGCTGTTTGTGACTCCTAACGACTGAGTACTTCTTATATATACTTCCAGCCACAGCTGCTGGTGAAACATCAGGAACTACAATGCCAAGACCACAGCAATACAGCCCGGAAAACCCACAACAACCATGGAAGTCTTAAAGTTAGAGAACCTCCCTTCTTGCTCTGCCTCCTTTTAAAGTTCCCTTTTGATCAAAAATGCAGAGAAGTTAGCCGTGTTAGTCTGTGGTAGCAAAATCAAAAAGAGTCCAGTAGCACCTTTAAGACTAACCAATTTTATTTTAGCATAAGCTTTCGAGAATCAAGTTCTCTTCGTCAGATGCCTGATACAGAGACTGGTCAAACACAGAAGAGCAGAGGGAAGAGGCAATTAGGGGGGGAGGGGGAGGGGGAGGGAGCAATCAGTGGTACCTGGTGTGGGCTTTCGGGGACCACAGATTTCTTTGTCAGATGCATCTGGCAAGGAGAGCTGTGGTTATCGAAGGCCCATACTGCATTGGAATTGGATGGTCTAGCTGTTTGGCTTCTACAAGCTAACAGGGCAAACTCCTTTGAAGCCAACTGATACACACACCAAAAGGAGATGTTTACATATACTAGCAAAGGAATGTTTTGATTGCTCCCTCCCCCTCCCCCCTAATTGCCTCTTCCCTCTGCTCTTCTGTGTTTGACCAGTCTCTGTATCAGGCATCTGACGAAGAGAACTTGATTCTCGAAAGCTTATGCTAAAATAAAATTGGTTAGTCTTAAAGGTGCTACTGGACTCTTTTTGATTTTGATCAAAAAGGAATTGATTAGAAAGTGGCCATTTTCACACGTCGTTAACATCGTGCAACACTCACAGAACAATTGTGTCTTCATGGCGCAATTTCTGATGTCACCCCATCACAATTCCGTTTTCATGGTGCGATGATGTCAGAAATCACGCCATGAAGACACTAGCATTCTGTGAGCATTGCACGACATTGTGTGATGTTAACAACATGTGAAAACGGCCACTGACTCCAAATTCCTAAAAAGAAAAAAATAAAAGTATTTGGATTTCAGGGAGAAACTGGGTAAAGAGGAATTAAGAAAATTTCTCTTGACAACCACATTCCTAATCCGTTTTGCAAGCTGATTTTGAAACTGGCCGAGATTTCAGAACTAACCCACTAGGTGGTATTGGAGTGGGAAGAGGATTCTGTGTGCAAAAAGAAACAAAATTATACATAATCACACAGTTCTGTGAATTATGATTACAGTTCATGTAAAACAAAACTTATAGTAGCAATCATAGTGGTATTCCTCCTTAATTTTTTCATTAGAAATCCCAAATGTAAACTAGGATAATAAGCAAATGGAGAAAGTATATAAAGTTTTCAGGTTAAGGAAGATGCTTGAGGGTTGGCCACGTGAACTGGGATCAAGGGCCAATGTTAGGCAACCCATTTCTCCTTCTGTTCTCCGGGGCCTTGGCTTTGTGTGGAGGAAGGTGTGCCACTCAGATTTTGAGGTGGCATTATTTCATGCGGCTGCTCTCACAGCATTTTTTGGGGCTCTGCATGTCTGTGAATTGGTGGCACAATCCTTCAGGGATGAGTCAGGTCGTGTCCTTATGGCACAAGACCTTGAATTCATTGGCAATGCAGTGGCATTTCGGATTAGACGGTCTAAAACAGACCAGAGGGGTAAGGGGACGTTAGTTCAGCTAGTTGCCTGCTCTGAGCCGGAATTATGTCCTGTGAGTGCGCTTAAGTGCTATGTTGAGTTGAGAGGGGAAGGTGAGAGTTTACTTTTCCATCATGAGGATGGCACCCCTCTCACCAGATATCAGTTTTGGGCAGTTCCAGGCAAGGCTCTTGCCAGACTAGGTTTGGTGGGTGTTAAATTTGGCACCCATTCCTTCAGGATTGGGGCTGCTTCAGCAGCAGCGGCCATGGGCTTTCCTGGGCCTGTCATCCAGAAGGTGGGGTGTTGGTGGTCCTCTGAGTACAAGGGTTATGTGCGACCCCTGTCATCCTTGTAATTTGTTGGTTCTTCTTCTTCAGGTGCTGTGTCTTGTGGCGAGAGGCTTCGGATCCTCATCTGCGGGCACAGTATGATTTTTTGGGCAGCCCACCAAGCCAGAAGGACTTCGATCGGGTCTTAACTTGGCCTTAGTGAGTGGGCCACGGTCAAGTGGCAGGGATGAAGAGGCCTGCGTTGGCCAGGGTTGCTGCCACTCCTCTTTGAGGGGAGAGCCGGTCCAGCTCCTCACATCCTGGTCATTCATCTAGGTGGCAATGACCTAGGCTTGGTTAAGGGCAAAGCCCTGTCTTTGCAGGCCTGGGAGGACTTCCTCTTGATAGGCAAGTCCTGGCCTGAGGTGCTGATCATTTGGTCAGCAATGCTTCCCCGCTGGGTTTGGAGGGAAGCGTTACATCCTGCGAGGATGGAGCGGCTAGGCGTAAGGCGAACAGAGCCCTGGAGAAAGCCCTAGCACATGGGCTGGGGATTTATTTGCCACACCCCTTGATTCAGGCCGAGCAGGCAGAGCTTTACAGGGGTGATGGGGTCCACCTCTCTGGGATGGGCAACAACATATTCTTGAATGATCTACGGCAAGGGCTCAGGTTGGCCATAAGTCACCTGTGGGGCGCAAAGGTCTAAGCAGAGGCTTGACCCTTGACATTGGCAGGTTAGGATGGCAAAATGACGGGCCAGTGACCCCCTTGGCACATCCTCAATGGTGAGGAATTGGGGTCTGTCCGGAGCAGCTGGTGGGCTGTACGGTAGCCAGTAGTGAAGGCAGACTGCTGCGTGGCTCCACTGTACAAGTAAGGCCCTCTTGCTGTATGGCAAGGTGCTGCAGACTTGGAAGGGGAACCATTTTCCTGGCCGCCGGGTACAGCCATTAATCGGATGGCTCACCCCTGGGGCAGTGGGGGCTCATACAGACAGGTCAAGGCGGAGGTCCGAGGGACCCCAGTGCTTGACCTGTACTGCTAGTTAGCTAGATCCTTTGCCGTAGTGACAAGTTATGTTGTAATCAATAAAGTGGCCCAATTTTAATCCCAAGCTTTGTGTCTGCCTTTCATTTCAACTGGGGGGGGGCAAACAAAATTATACATAATTACACAGTTCTGTGAATTATGATTACAGTTCATGTAAAACAAAACTTATAGTAGCAATCATAGTGGTATTCCTCCTTAATTTTTTCATTAGAAATCCCAAATGTAAACTAGGATAATAAGCAAATGGAGAAAGTATATAAAGTTTCTGTGTTTTCCATCTGAATTCCAATTAGGGATGCTGTGAATTTTGCACATATTTTAAACATACAGGTGTTTGGATCTGCTCTGAACAAGCTTGCAGCTGCCCTGTAATTGCTAACTTTGGGTAATGGAAAGCCAATTTTCAGCTGATCGTGGAATCTAGGTTACCAGGAAGTTTTCTGGGTTGGGATATGAGATGGTTCCCAGCTGATCATGGGCTTTTGTAAGGGTGGAGCACAACAAAGTTTCCCAATCTGTGATATCAGAAGCTGACTCCTCTTCTGATTCCTACCCCCATTCCAAAATATGCTACTTACTTGCAAGGCTAGAATGCAGCCTATTCATGCCATTTATCTAGAAATTTATATGCTGCCTCTTCAGAGATCTGCTTGAGGTGGCTTACAAAGTAAAAATAGTAAAACAACATCATAAAACATAAGTTATAAATAATAATAAGCTATAAAACTGCTTTAAAACAGACCAAAATGTTATTCATTAACCAGATTTTAAGAGCAGCAGGACTCTAATCTGGAGAACCCAGTTTGACTCCCCACTCATCCACTTGAAGCCAGCTGGGTGACCTTGGGTCAGTTACAGCTCTTCCAGAGCTCTCTCAGCCCCACTCACCTCACAGAGTGACTGTTGTGGGGATAATAATGACATATTTTGTAAATTGCTCCGAGTGGGTGTTAAGTTGTCCTAAAGGGCAGTATATAAAGCGAATGCAGCCCCATCCTGGCTGCTGTACAGCGGCTAAAGCCAGGGGCCGGAGTTGCCTCCTCAGAAGGAGGAGGAGGAGGCGGCAGACGTCCATCCCAGGCATCTGGGCTTCAAGCCGGAGGTGGAGACAAGTGCTGTAGAAGGCATCTCCGCCCCCGTGCTTTCAGTTGTTCTGTGAGAATGGATGGAGCAGGAGGTGTGTTTTGGAGCTCCTGCTCTTTCCTTCTCATGGAGGAACACCTGGGCGAGCTGGGCATTGGCGGTGGCAGCAAGAGTGGAGGCTTTGCCTTTTGCCCAGCTTCACTTGGCCCTTGGTGCTTTCAGTGGCGGACACACCCGAGCCACGAAGGCGGCATTTTTGCCCAGCTTCATTCACCTTTTACTGCAGCGGCAGCTGAGCGTTGGAGGCCTCCATGAGCTGCAGAGGCAGCGGTTACCAGTGCTGCTCGGCATCAAGCGGCTGGGGCTCACCCCACAGGTCTTGAAGGGGAGGATTGCTGTGTGCTCTCCCCTGGAAGTGGTTTGTATGCCATGGCAGGGCCCAATGGGTTGCTGCAGCAGGGGGTTAGATGAGAGGAGGGGGTGCTGTGCAGCTTAAGTAGCATTTTGTAGCTACCCCTCTTTCTGGTTTTGTAGTGCGGGGCCCTGCATATAGTTGGCGGGAATTAGGACTAGGGGCCTTTGGCGGGGCTAGGTCTAGTTCTTGGCCCATTAGGCCTGGGGTTTGTTTGAGGCTTTCGGCATGTTTTTCCCCACGGTGGCAGCCATTTTGTGAGGGGAGGCCATTTTGGGGTAGGCCCATTAAGCCGGGTGAAGGATTGGGTCTTCAATAGCATTTTCAGCCGCCACCATTTTGCATGCAGCAGCCATTTTAGTTGGAGGCTCTTCAGCATTAAGGCTCTATTCTACCTGGGCCTATCACTTTGGATAGTGTGGTCCTTCTCAGAGCTGCTAGCACATTGTGGCTAGGTACTCTAGAATAAATAAATAAGCAAACAAACAGATAAATTGTATTACATACGCCTTTGGTTGCATTATGTGATGGCTTCTAGAAAAGGCAAAGGTCCTTCTAAGGGCAAACAGCCTGCCAAAAAACAGCCTCCCAAGTGCCCCCCCCCCCCGCTATTTCATCCTCTGAAGATTAAGAGGATACCAATTTTAGTTTAGAAATATTGAAGCAGCTGGAAGCTTTGGAAAGGGCCAAAGGGGCCTCAACTGAGGCCATGGGTGTGAGCAAGTGGGCGAGACTGGTTAGGGCTGCATCTAAGATGGCCTTTAGGACAGAGGTTCTGAAACATCTCTGCACTTGAGTCTTTCACAGGTCCAGCTGAGGCAATGGCTAGTACTAGCCATGAGGCAGGCGACACTGAGGAGGATATGGTGTTGGAAGCTGAATTGGAAGGAATGGTGGAAGGCGGTCAAGTTGTGGTGGTGGTCAAACTTACTGTGCCAGAGGGTAAGTCCACCCTGCCACAGCAGGCATGTACTTGGCCATGGGCAACTGGGGTGGTCGGCGCAGACATCGGGCACACCAAGGGTAAGTCCGCCGTGCCACAGCAGGCATGTACTTGGCCATGGGCAACTGGGGTGGTCGGCGCAGGCATCGGGCACACCAAGTGCACAGTTGGCACCAGTGGGCCATCAGCAAATGTGGGGGTCTGGTGACAGCCAGGCCCTTGGCATTCCTCCTGTAGGTTGGCAATTTGGTGCATATCCGTCTTGGAACTTTATGCCTTATGGGGCATATGGGCAGGTTCCATATTAGGCACTTCCTTTCAGTAATACAGCCCTGCCCCTTGGGGACCATCTTACCCAGGCTACTAGGGATAAGATAATCAAAGGGGAGTGTGTGGACATCTTCACCCTTCTTTTCTGGGAGCTGGGGAAGAAGGATAAGGAAGACTTGGATGAACGGGATAAGGAGAAAATTAGGAGAAGGAAGGTAGACCGCAATTGGCATAATTGGCTACTGGGATTTCTGATTTATGTCGGGGTGTTAGGTAGAGTACAGCCTTTATGAGCTATGTCACTATTTCAATACCTAAATATTATATATAGGGGATATGCTAACTTGGTTAGTGCTGCTTGGCTGCAGTACGATGAAGAATTCAAGATGCAGGCTGCTTTTAACCCTCAGGTTCCGTGGGACCAAATTTACCAGCAGCTGTGGCTGCAGGTGATGTCTCCTGTAAAGCCCAACTTGGGAGATAGATCTGACAGTGGCCACTTGATACACCATCTCCAGGCAGCAGCAGTGACCTGCACTCAAGCAGGGCAGCAGGTTCAACCCCAGCTGCTGTGTTGGAACTTCACGTCCAAAGGCGTTTGTCACAGGAAGGCTTGCAAATACAAGCATGAGTGTCCTCCTTGCTTGGGACCCCACCCCTATGCAACTTGCCTCAGATCTAAACCTGGGGGGAGTGGGAAGCGGTCTGGGTCTGGAGGCGGCCAGCTGTCAGCTGGTAAACGATCCCAGCCCAATAAGGCTGAAAGTGCTTGAACGCCTGTTGACAGTTTACCCCAAGAGGCAGGATGCGTTATTCTTGTTTAATGGTTTCAAGTTTGCCTTTAGGATACTGTTTCAGGGCACCCATACCCCCTTTATGTCTAATAAATTGAGTTTAGTGGTTGGCATGGAAGGGGTGGTTAGGGAAAAGATTAGGAAGGAATGTGTGGAGTGAAGGGTCCTGGGACCATTTGCTGTCCTTCCTGTCTCATGTTTGCGGTTCTCTCTGCTGGGGGTAGTTCCCAAGAAGGTAACTGGTGAATATCGCTTGATTCACCATTTGTCCTTTCTAAAAGGGGCTTCGGTGAATGATGCTATCCCTGAGGATCTTTGCTCTGTTTGCTACATGTCTTTTGTCCAGGCAGTCAAGGTAGTGCGCAGATGTGGGATCAGAGCGGAGATGGCTAAATGTGATATTAAGTCTGCATTCTGCCTTCTCCCAGTACACCCAGAGGACTTTGAATTCTTGGGTTTTGCCTTTGAAGACAAGTACTACATGGACAGGGCCCTCCCTATGGGCTGCTCTGTTTCTTGCATGACCTTTGAATGCTTCAGTTCCTTCCTGGAGTGAACAGTGAACAGAGCAATCCAGCTGGCCATTGCCCCCAGTGCTCAAAGGGCATATGAACATGTGGTAGGACAGTTCCAGGTGTTTAGGGGGAGGCTGGGCTACACGATCAGTGGCCTATCCCTTCAGAGTACCTGTTGCAGTTCTGTGTGGCTCAGCATGAACAGAATTTGGCAGTTAAACCCATTTGGGGTCAGTTGGCAGTGTTGGCGTTTGCTAGTAAGGTACGGGGATTGCGTGAATTTATTGGGGATTTCCAGGTTAGGCTCGAAGGCTGGGCCCAGGAGTCGTTGGTGCCAAAGGATAAGAGATGGTCCATTTCTCCAGCCATCCTTAGGGGCTTGGAATCTGTTTGGGGAATGGTTTGCAGTTCAAATTTTGGAAGTAAACTCTTCCATGCTGCCGCATTAATGGCATTCTTTGGGGCCTTGCATATGAGTGAACTGGTGGTTCAGTCATAGAGGGACACATCAGGCCTTGCTAGCCCAGGATATCAAATTCATTGATGAGAGGGTTTCTATTAGGATCAGGTAATCCAAAATGGACCAGAAGAAGTGGGGACGGTGCTTACTTTGGGCTGCTGTGAGGAGACGGGGTTGTGGCCAGTTAGGGCCCTTAGTTGTTATGTGACAGTTTGGGGCAAAGACCATTGGGTGTTGTTTCAGCACAGTGATCAGTCTCCCCTGATGCATTACCAGTTCTGGGCAGTGACAGATAGGGCACTGTGCCACTTGGGTTTATCGAGTGTCAAATTCGGCACCCATTCTTTTTGGATTGGGGCTGTCTTGACAGCAGTGGCCATGGGGTATACAGGCAAAGCGTTTCAGAGGGTTGGCAGATGGCGTTTGTCTGCCTACCAGTCTAACATTCATCCTCTGCCTTTTTTTGGAGCTCACACTGTGTGAATTTTCTCCTATGTGAGGCTGGTTGCCATGGGGGGGAGCGGATCCTCATTGCCGGACACAGCATGGTGTTCTGGGTGGCCATCCAAGCCAGAAGGACACCGGTCGGATCTCAGCTTGGGCTGGGTGAAAATGCCTCAGTAGAATGGCTGGGCCGGTGGGGCCTCCAGTGGTCAGGGTTACTGCCTCTCCTTTTTGGGGGAAGGGCGGGTCCTCCCCCCCCCACATTGTGGTGATCCACTTGGGTGGCAATGACCGGGGATTACTGAAAGGCAAGGTCCTGTCTTTGCAGGTGATTGCTGATTTTAGAAACTGGTGGCCTGGAGTACACATTTTTTGGTCCAAAATGCTTTCTCGCCAGAAATGGAGGGAGTCACTGGACCCCAGAGGCATGGCTATGGTTAGGTGTAAATCCAATAGGGCAATACAGCAGGCATTGGGGGAGGGGCCACATTTGCCACCCTTTACAGGGATGACAGGGTTCACCTCTCAGTTGCTGGCAACAACATTTTCCTAGATGACCTGTGGCAAGGGCTCAGGTTGGCATTGGCCACCTGTGGGGCATGAGGGCCTAAGCAGAGGCTTGGCCATTCATGTTGGCAGGAGAAAGTTGGGGAATAGGGAGCAGGCCGGTGAGCACCCTTTTGGCAATTCCCCATTGGTAGAGAAATGGGATCTGTCAGGAGGGATGGTATGCTTCATGGCTACCACCACCTGTGCTGACTGCCTCCAGGAAACCCCAGGTGCAAGTCCTTCCCTCATGCTGTACAGCTGAGGCTTTAGGAGCTTGAAGGGGGGAACCCTTTGCCTTGCCAGCCGGGTTGAGGCCATTCCAAGAGTGGCTCACACTCGGGGCAGTAGGGCTTGCCCAGACAGGTCAAGGTGGAGGTTTTGGAGTGATAATGTGGCTTGACTGTACTGTCAGTTTGCCTTTGCCACAGTTTAGTGTTGATGCTGTATTTAATAAAGCGGCCCTTAGGTCCAAAGCCATGTATCTGTCTCATTCTTCCAACTGGGGGGAGGGCAATGTTGTTGTTGTTATTAGACACAGACCATAAAATGAGCTTAGAAAGATGAAGCTCTCAGTTAAAGCGTAGTTTAAAAGTAATGTTATAGCCTGGTGCCACAGGGTAAGATAGATACTAGCTGTGCCTCAAGACTGTGCCTTTGTAGACCAGACATTTCTATACTACAATAGTTTTTTAGGATTGCAAAGGTAGCAGGGTAACACCACAGAGTTACACCCTTCTATGCCCATGCAGTGCACAATATTTGAGGCATACATGTGAATAGCATCTGAAGTCCAAAGAGAGGGACAGGACAGTGTTATTCTTTACTGATCACAAGTATCTTTGCCTAGAACTCCTCTGGTTTCTAAGTATTAATCAGCTGTTTAAATATTTTCAAGTCAGGAGAAAACCATAAGCATAGTAAACTGCCATTTTAACAAAAAAAAAATCGATACTTTCAGTACTCCACAGTCTACGCATCTCCAGATTTTATATTATCTATATCAAGTACTGCAAAGCCTGTGAATTTCCAGACTTCATATCCTGGTCACGATAGCAGAATGTTACAATAATTTCCTGCTTGTCATTCACTATCTTTCATCTACAGTTTAAAATTTTTGTTCATTATGCATTTCATTACATTTGGGATGCAACAAAAAAGACTCCTCCTTATTGCAAGCACTTCGAAAAGAATACTGTTGGAGCATACAGAGTACGAGAATTTCACTGCAACAAAGGAACTAGATTGTCTTAACAGTAACAAAATTATTGTGGGGAGGCTTTCATCTCATTATAACACAAACACATTAGTCCAGACGGAATCATGAAAATATGAATGTGCCTGGTGAAAAACAAACCTTTCTCCAATATTTTCCCCACTCCTCTTTTTTATATATCACAGATGTCTACCATGTAAACATTCTTAGGGAAATATTATTTGAGAGAGAAGAGAAACCTAGCAATCTAGTTCTTTCTCTTCTCTTATTATTTTCACTTCCAAGAACATTAAACAAAATGCAATGGCTTTTCCATCTGCAGGGCCATTACTATTTCATGCATGTGGGGGAGACATGAAGATACACAATGCACAGTAATGATACATAATGACCCAGTGTTGTGGGTGGGTCTGGTTCTACACTCGCTATCATGGGCAGTTTTTGCAGCTGCTACTATAATCTGGAGAAAAACAGTATGAAAAAAAGATGAAATGTTAAAAATTCCAGCGAGTAGATGCAACATTGTAAAGTATACCCTCAAATAAATGGAGAAAAAATAACCCACAGAACACTATCTCTCATTTTTCATGCCTTTTTAATTGAAATGCTGTGCTCTGTACTTATGCATCTGCTCTTATAATGGAGTGAACTGTTTGCAGGAGTGTTTCAAGATACTGATTTTGCTATTCACAAAAATCTCACTTCGTTTGACAAAATGTATTTCTCTACTTTTCAATGTGAAGACTTAGATTTTACTGTATTTGAATGGGATTTTATTTGAGCTCACAGAAACGTGGAAAATGGATCTGGGAGGGATTTCAAGAAGTTTCAAGTATACTGCCATGGACTTATATGGTTAACCATCTCAGAGGAGCTTGCACACCTTTTGTTGATACTAACTCAGCTCAGACATCATACAATACCACAGTTACATTAAATTGTGATTAGTATGTTCATCTGCATGGGCCACTACAATATCAATGTGTACTTAAATTGCAACAAACCAGGGGGTTGCATGCAGACTAAATTTTCCAATGGCAGAATGGAACTTTCCTGCCTCCCCCTCTTACTATAGCCCAACAATCATGAAGCAATATATCTTCTGATAGATAGGAGACCTGAGAAATAATATGAAGAGGGTCTGCAATGGGGGCGTTGGTGGAGAATGCCAATTTTATTGGATCCAGTCCAGGATATGTTCAGAAGTTGGGTTGTTAACCACAGGTAATCTTAACTATGATTTTTCATGATGTACAGATACAGATGTCCTGGATTAGTCCTGACTAGAGATGGGCACGAACAGAAAAAAGCAAACAAACATGATGTTCATTGTTCATTGCCATCCACGAACAGGGACTCTCAAACAACCACGAACATGGCCTTGTTCACGAACATGTTCATGGTCGGCTGTTCATGGGGGCCAGCAGGCTCTCATCCAGCCATCATCCATGTTTGGTCAAGATCTCTACTGCACCACTCCCAAAAACCTGACCTGAGCAAGCAGCAGGAAAGGTACCAATAATAAATAATAGTTTGGACCAGAGCCTGGCAGCAGCCCTGGAACTTGAAGGGGTAGATCCCTATCCCAACACACACAAAGAAAATTCAAGCTCCAATGCACTCTATCAAAATGCCAACAGCAACTGTCTCTCCCTCTCCACTGTCTGCAAACTAAGCCACAGTTGGGAGCCCCCTCCCTCCTGGTCTTTGCTCCCTTGTTGTAACAAATTTGGAGCTCCACACTTGAAAGGAAGACCTGCCTATCAAACTTGGGCTTAGATTGGGGTTTCCAGGGCAACAGCAGGAGTTCAGACAGAATTCAGACAATCCCTGCCTAAGTTGGTAAGGGAATTGATTGCAGGTGCCAGACTGTCTGGCTTGACGAATAGCAACAAACAGCAACGAACGAGGCTTGCAATGACCACCTGTTCTTTTAGAATGGGGCCTCATGAACAGCTTGTTCATGAACAGCAGACTGGGCTGTTCATGGCTTTTTTTTTGTTCGTATTGCTGTTCGTGCTCATCTCTAGGTCTGGACGCTTCCCCTGGATACTGGCCATGTCTCTGCAAGGATGGACAGGGAATAAAACCAGCAATTCTTGAGGCAAACATGGGTTTGAATGATTGTCTGTGAATCATATCTTAGTTTCATAAAGTAATACTAATAATACTTCATTTGTATACCACTATTCTGGACAGATCAATGCCCACTCAGAGCAGTGAACAAAGTCAGTGTTATTATCCCCATAATATACCTGGGGAGCTGGGGCTGAGAGAAGTGGCTTACTGAGGCCACCTGATAAGTTCATGGCAGTAGTGAGATGCAAGCCAGAAACCACTACACTACACCTAAACTATGGTTTGGTATTGCAGCTTCGAGATCTTAATTGAAGAGAAGCAGTATAAAAATTGAATAAATAAATAAAATAAAAGTTGTACTCACATGTGTGAGGCTGGTGTTCCAGGCTAATAAGACAAACCCATATGTTTATGGGGAAAATTGGCACAACTTTATTGATTACAGCCATTAGAATTTTGGTGAAGCATAGGACACAGATTCATGACAAAGCATAGAGCAAGGATCTGTGGTATTGAATGATGTGCTTGCAATTCAATGGAATACTCTTGAGCTTGCCTGTTGAGTACTGAATATGGGATGGCAGATGGTGTAGCACCCACTCTAGGCACAACTCTGATGATTCCCTGGGGTGAAGCCTGTCAACAGCTGCTGAGCTGGGCATATACCCTTTGGCTCCCATGCCCAGATTCCTTAAGGGGTCCCCAAAATTGGTGAGCACCCAACTGGTGTGAACTCACATCAGTGGATCCAGCCCAGTGCTCAACAAACTGCAGAGAAAGTTGTGACAGACAACCCCAGCTGAAGCTGACTACCACCAGGTGGTTGGATGGAATGGCGGTGGGACCTAAGATGGGTTACAAGCCCAGCAGCCAGGCTCTGTCTGTTCCTATACCTCATCCCCTGCCAGGGTGCCCAGCAGAGTGTGGAATTCTGGGAGATCTCCTCACTCTGCCCGCCCACGATGGCAGCCTCTTCACAGCCCACCAGTTCACCTTGCCCCCCCCCCAGCTGCAATATGGACCACTGGTAAATCAGGCATACCCCTTTTGCAGAAGTACTGCAATGTGTGACGCTGGTGTTGTAGGAAATAAGATACATAAACCTTTATGCTTTGGGAGAAAATTGGCCACAGCTTTATTGATTACAACCAATGGAGCATTGGTGAAGCATAGGACACAGATTTTTGTTTGTATGTGCAATTCTCCAGAAAGTTCCTCGTAGCACTAAATTAAGTCTCAATGGGACTTCATATGGTGAAAAAAGTTGTGCTGTGGAGCATTATTCATTTAATTAGTCTATCAAAAGTAGGATGATAAATCAAAGTTTCATTCCATTAACAGGTAAGATATACACATACAGTGCTAGAAAAGGAGAGTGGGAAACTGACAATTTTTTATAATCTATAAATAGATTAAATGGTTGTGGAGAGTGTCCTCAAGTCATAACTGACTTATGGTGACTCCTGGCAGGGTTTTCATGGCAAGAAACTAACAGAGGTGGTTTGCCAGTGCCTGCCTCTGCAACTCTGGTCTTCGTTGGAGGTCTTTCATCCTACTACTAACCTAAGCTGATCCTGCTTAGTGTCTGAGATCTGACAAGATCAGGCGCACCTGGACTATCCAGGTCAGGGCAAATGGATTATATAAAGTGACCTTAATAATATACCATCCTTGTCAAATATTTTTACAATAAAAACCAGGACTTTTTTCAGGGGGTATATCCTGGTACAGAGTACCGGCATGTCTTTATAGAGTACCAGTACCTCTTGGACATTCAGGACTTGGTTTAAGAGGCAAAAACATCATGACTACTGGCACTTCTTTTTTAAAAAAAAAAAAAGCGCTGGTAAAAACAGTCTCCCCAAATAGACACCATTTCCTTCTATATCTGTGTTACGTTTGATAAGAGTCCCCATTCAGACTTGTTTGTTCTTTAATATTTTAGGATAAAAATATTTTACTACTTTATCTTCAAAAGAGATCAATCTTTTTACTGAAGTTGGATTAAGAAAAAAAAATCATTCCCAGTACCTCATATTGGTATGAGTAGGTTCCATAAAAGTTAAGTGTTCGGAGCTCTTGCAAATATACTGTGCAGTTACCTGTTAAAATGAAAAATGGGCTTTTAAACTGTATATTTTCCAGTATATGTTTGATCCACATGCTCTTAGTATTTTTGTGGTTGTTTCTGAAGGGTCCATCAAATAACGTACACCGCACCAAGATGACAGTTCTCCCAATCAGTGATAAACATTTGTGGCATCCATTACAAATTTTCAAATGAAGGAGAATAGTAAAGAATCCAGTAGCACCTTTAAGACTAACCAACTTTATTGTAGTATAAGCTTTCAAGAGCCACAGCTCTCTTTGTCAGATGCATGGAGGGTGTGAAGAAATTGGCTAGAGATATATAGGTGGTGAGGGGAGCGGGGAGAGGATGCAGGGAGTGAGGGTCAAGTTACAAGAAGTCATGAAAGAGACGGAATGCACAATCCAGGCTGAAGGAGAGAAATCAGAAATGAAGGCGAAAAATCCGGCCAGTTTAACAAGTCCAATAAAGTTTTTTTTAAAATCAGATTTCATGAGATGTCAATTATCTAATGTATTTATTTTAATTTTGGTCTGGTTTCAGTGTTGTTTCAAAATTGTTGAGATTTATCTCACATAGGTTCTTCTTCTATGTAACACTGTCAAAAGTATAATATTGCTTTACTTCTCTGTGGACTTTTTTACAATCTTCTCTTAGAATTTACAGATTGTGATGAAATAACATGCACATTTTTTATTGGGTTCATTTTTAACTGTGTAAAATGTGTGCTCATCACAGAGGATCACTTTCTTACACCTGTCCAGATGAGCATCTTTATTTATATTTATTTTTGACTATTTTGTAAGAAATTTCTGTTCCAGAATAAGTTACCATTTAGTTTTGGATACCTCAGACTGCCACCAGTTGTATTCCTGAATCTCACAAGTTGGCATTAACCTTTATGAGGGGGTCTAAATAAAAATTCTTTAAAATGTGGACTGAGCTCTCTCTCTCTCTCTCTCTCTCTCTCACACACACACACACACACACACACACACAAAACCACCCTGGTTTTTTCCCTTTGAGGACAAAATAAAGGGGATGGGTGGGTAGAAAGAAACAAAAATAGAAATATGAGTTCACCAGCAATAATGTGAGAAGCAGTATAAAACTTGAAAGGACTGACTGGTTGGTGTTGGAGACTGGAAATATATAATTTATAAATATTTATAATTTTACTTTTTCAAAGAAAAGTATTAATAATTTTATATTTCAGTTTATGACAGGGATTATGGTAAGTGGAGAAATCAAAGTATATGCCATACCCATTTTTCCTATGTACACCTTTTGCCTGAAATGAATCTTGTGAACTAGTGACTAGAGATGGGCATGAAAAAAAATACGAACCAAAATTTGTGATGAACCAGGCTGGTTTGTGGTTCGTGAACCAGTGGTTCATCAAATCCCATTTCTGACAAAACACCATGAACTTTAGGCTGGTTCGATGTATTGTCGAAGGCTTTCACAGCCGGAAAATGTTAGTTGTTTTGGATTTTCCGGGCTGTATAGCCGTGGTCTTGGCATTGTAGTTCCTGACGTTTCGCCAGCAGCTGTAACTGGCATCTTCAGAGGTGTAGCACCAAAAGACAGAGATCTCTCAGTGTCACAGTGTGGAAAAGATGTTGACAGGTAATTTATATCTACTCAGGAAGGTGGGGTTGGGCTGAGTCATCCTGTAAGAGTTTCCCAGGGTGTGGAATGCTAATGGAGGGAAGCTTCACTGTATCCTGGGGAGGTTCTTTTGCATATGGGTTGGTGCTTGATATGCTAATCTTCTCTGCAGGGCTATTGTAGGGTATACAGTCTTTTGTTAGCCTGGTGTTTTTAAGGACTGGAAACCATGCTCTATTCATTCTTTAAGTCTCTTCTTTCCTGTTGAAATTGTGCTTATGACCTTCCACTGACCCAGAAGTGATGATTTGCTGACCTGGGTGTGACTTTCTCATGAACCAAATGAACTGGTTTGCGAACTGGGGGCAAGTTCATGAAAGTTCGTAGTTCATGGTTCGTGGTTTGTCAATTTGACGAACCATGAACCACATGGTTCATTTTCTTTCCGGTTTTTGCCCATCGCTACTAGTGACCATAACATCTAACATCTATAATTGTAGAAATGGTCTGATATAATTAACATTTGGCCAAGTAAGAGTCATGGTGTCTGTAAATAAACAAAGATCATCATAGTGGGGATAAAGTAGAAACTGGCTGTGTGTTCAGTAAGTGCATTAAAGGAGACAAACAGTGCAATCCTGTGCACACTCAGTCCTGTCTAAGTCAATTGAAATAATTGTGTTTAGACTGGAGTTAGTGTGCATAGGATTGTAGTGGATCCATTAGGCTCTCTGCAGCAGCCAACAACAGTTGCACATCTTCCTTACTCCCTGACCCTGGAAGCTCTTGGCAACCCCAGATAAGCTGTCCAGGGTTTGCAAGACATGCACGGAGCAACAGCTATTGGGGCTGGAGGTTTGCAGAAAGGAGAGAGAAGCAGGTGAAATTGCCCTATCTTCCTACCACTTTTGTCTGCAAAGATGGCTCAGTTGAGCTCTGTTGATAGGAGACATGAGCAATGTCGCTCCCTCTCTGATTCTTGTACCACAGATCACTTGATCAAACAAAATGAAAGTATTTTTTTAAAAGATGGAGTGTATCAATGTTTATATTCCAATGCTTGGGCTATCAAATTCAGCTTACAAAGTGAGCAATAAACTGCCTGGAATCTCCAACACAGACATATTCAACTTCAAATTAGTCAACTTTTCAAAGATGATGGGATTATTTAAAAGAAAAGTGAAAGAAAGAGTGAGGGAGATCATATCTATTTACAATGTTTTGAGATTATTTAAAACCACAACAATAGAAGCTCAAGTAGAATGTATGCCACTGACTATGAAGGGTAGAAACAGTGGCAAGAAGAGACTAGTATACTTAACAAGTAGAGTCACAAAACTCTGAAAAGGCAAGAAGGCTTCCTTTAGAAAATGGAAGCTTAAACCAAAAAGGGAGGGCAGATTTGAGGGAGTGCAAAGTCTGACAAAAGAAATGCAGGGCAGTAATAAGGTAAGCAAAGACGGAATCTGAAAAGTGCATTGCTAGAAGCATTAGGACAAACAATAAGAACTTCTTTGAATACATCAGAAGCAAAATAACAGCAAGGGGAGCTGCTGGAACTTTAAATGACAAAAGTTATATTACATGATGTGAAATTGTGAGAGGATTACAGAAGGGGGTTGGAGAGTTTGTAGAGAAGCAGAACAAATCCTTTCATCTGTCTTCACTCTGGTAGCTGTTGGGCAGATACCTGTCTGTAAATCAAATTTCCCAGGCAGTATGTGTGAATAATTGAGTCAAAAGGAAGTATCCAAAGAACTTAAGTTGACTGAAAATGAAAAAAATTAACAAGTCACCAGCTCCTAGTGGTTCAAATTTTCATAAAAAATAACAAAAATATGTAATTTGTCATTAACCTCAATCTCTATGACAGAAGATTGGAAAATATCCAGTGTTACATGATCCAGTGGTACTGGAAATTATAGATTGGTTAGTTTAATGTTTGTCTTGAGTACATTAGCAGAAAGTGTTATTAATGGAACTATTGTATAAGAGGATAAGCATATATAACATTAAAATTGAGGAGGAAAGATCTGTGACAATATTAGTTTGCCCTTGTCCCTTCTAAATTTCATTCACACACTAGATATACATAAACATTCATTAACAAAACATAACAAAGTCTGCTTTCACACCAAGGAGTTTTCATGTTTCAGCCACCTAACTGATGCATTTTTTTCATGTGTTTACATGAAATCCTCAGTTTGTGGACAAACTATTAACTGCCCATTCCTCCACACACACACAAATCTGCTTTACCCATAAAAAGCTGTTTACTGAACTGGATCTGTACAAGGAGTGTCTTGTGTCTGAAGGAGAAATAATGCAGTGGCAGAATTTTGGGGAAATTTTAGTCAGTTACTTGTTTTATTTGTTGATGTCTGCAAGGGCCAGTCCCTTGCAGGAATTAGTATAACAGAAGAGAATTGCCTACCTTTTAGACAGAGGGGAGGAGATTAATTGGAGTCATCTCTGTAAATATATGGAGTATGTTTTATATACAAAAATGTTGGTATTGTGTTACTTCAATGCAGCAGTATTCTTAAAAAAAAAAGTGGGTGGAAAATCTTGAGGGTCACATGAAAATACATGCACATCACATGTGAAAGGAAAATCACAGCTAACAATGGCTGTCTGGAATCTCCTTTGCAAAGACAATTCCATATGGAATTGAATCAGCGACCAGACTTTTATTGAAAACCACCTTGGTATGCAAGCAGCCAAACAGGAAAAAACTAAAAATACAAATAAAATCAAAAGAAAAAAATTAAGAGGAAGATATGTAGAGATATTTTATTTCCCCCTGCATCATCTCACCCACCATTTAACCTTTTTCTTTCATGGCAGCATCTATGCCTTCTTTCTTTTTCCTGTTTCCTTTTCTCCTTCCCACTTGCCAGCCAACCTACTTTTATCTGCTCCTCTATCTTTAGCTTTCCCTGTTTTCCTAGCCATAGAAATCACTTTTGAGAAAAAGTCTGATCTAGTTATACACTGGCCACCAGCTGCTGACTGGGCCCAGTGGCACAATGGCCACCAGCACCAAGCCTGCCTCCTCTCCTTTCCACCCACCAGCCAGCCTACCTTTACCCGCTCCAATGTCTTCAGCTTTCTTTCCTTCCCTACTCCTGACAGCTTCTCCCTGGGAAAAGTGAGGGCACAT
Source organism: Eublepharis macularius (assembly GCF_028583425.1). Classification (NCBI taxonomy): domain Eukaryota; kingdom Metazoa; phylum Chordata; class Lepidosauria; order Squamata; family Eublepharidae; genus Eublepharis; species Eublepharis macularius. The sequence goes on from NC_072795.1 coordinate 75,317,464, forward strand.
GATGCGGTAGGGGAGCGGGGCTTTTCCAAGGCCATGTCCCAGTTCATCCCCACCCCCACCCATGGGTTTGGAAAGCTTTGCAATATTGTCGTGGTTGCCTAGCAACCTCCAACAGCTGAGAGTTCAGTGACCATTCTTTTCTTAAAGCTAAGGCATTTCAGTCCTTTTTGGAATTTTAAATCCTCATTTTAAAAAAAAAGATTTCAGATTTATCTGCAACCTTGGGACATAGGTATGTAAAGAAATCTCCCAGCTACATTTTGTGGCTCTATTGATAATATCCTCTACACAGAATTTTGGAAAATAAATATATTGATTATTAGTTTACATAGTTACCAACATGTTTTTACAGCTTTATCAACTATATGTACATTACTTATAAACTAACATCTTTCCATAAGTCCTTACTAAATGCTGGATTAAAAGTTGTTGAGTGTAGGCTGGAAATAGATCCTTTTCAATCAGGCTTTAGATCTGGCTTTGAGAAAAATATTTCTTTATGGGCACTAGCAGATGAGAGGAATATGTCCCTGTTATTTTTCTTTGATCTCTCAGCTGCTTTTGTCACAATGAACAATACATATTGCTGAAACATTTTGAAGAGGAAGTAAATTTAGGTGGATCAATCTTGAAATTCTTTTTAATAGACTGGACTTAAGGGGTGATGATGGCAAATGCAGAATCAGATCCATGGGATCTGTGGCATGGGGGGGAGGGTTCCACAGGGTTCGGTTCTTTCCCCCATGAAGAAGACATCCCTAAAAAAGTAGTATATAGCTTTGGAATGAATGTAAGAAGACTTCTGCTGTATCTATCCATCCAGCCCAGCATTCCATCTCACACAACAGCCAATGGGAATGCCAGATCCTCCTACCCTCCCAGTAGAAGGGGGGACCCGGAGCTTACCTTCTCATCATTCTCTGGTCTTCCTTGCACATATGCTACATCTATGCAACAATGTCACATCTAGGAACTGATGTCATCGTGCAGGTGTGAGAGCATGCACATGCTTCTCAGTGGGCTGATTTGGACCCCCAACAGGCCCAATTCGGCTCATTTGGAGCCAAAATCAGCCTGCTGAGAAGCACAGGAGCACTCTCAGGTGTGGCGTGATTATATCACTCCTGGAGGTGATGTTGTTGCGCTGTCCCAGGAGCACGCCTGTGGTGGTGTTCCCTCACCTTTCTTCCTCCGCCAGCCAGGTGTGTAGAGTTGGGGGGTGGAAGGTGGGAGTGGGGGATACTCCACTCCCAGTGAGGGAATGGCATCCCTAGCCGTTTCTCTTGAGGTCCAACAACAAGCTAAGGCATGGCACTGGTATTCAGAGGTGATCACTTTGCTTCCAAAGGGTTATCGACATGGAGATGGCATCCAGCTGCATATTCCTTTAACTGACTTGCCAGGAGCTGCCATCTCCGTGTTGAGCCAGTGCCTAAAGGTGTGATCAAGTGGCTGAGGGAGAATAAACTGCGTCTGAATCCAGATGACTGAGGTGATGCTGACTGAGTCCTCCTGACACTGTAAGGAAATACCTGTTTTACCTCCTCACTACAAAGTAAAAAGATTAATAAAATAAAGGATGTGTGGTGGAGAAAATAAAACAGAATACACCTTTTCAAAGTTTTAGATTGTCTTTGTGATAAAGGTTTTTATAGTTTGGGATTGGGCACAGGTATTACACATCTTCTTTTCTATAAGGATCTGAAGCATTCCTGGGCTTGCCCACAGTTTTCTCAACCCTCAAAAATCATTCTTTATAGACACTCATTACTAAAAAGTCTTAAACTGTATTAATATTCTATGCAGAATCTCGTTTTTTCCGTTATGAATCAAGTTAGAGAACTCTTGAGAAAATTCTGAAGCACGTTTATCCAATGATGCTCATAATTTATGACCCAATTCTGAATTTAGCTGAGTGGAGTTTGCCCATCATTAGCACTAAGAGCACTATAAGAAGCCAAACAGCAAGAAAATCAATCATGCAAGCACTTCTTAATAAATTTACTCTCTCCTTTTTTTGGCAGGTATTTCATTTAGTGCCATGAGCAAGGAAAACTTCACTAAAGCAATAATGCAACTGACTAGGTTTTACTGAGAGAAATAAAGTTAAAATGGCCGCTATCGACACTTGTGAATTATGCCACTAATAAGGAGTATTTCATTGCTCTATTTTAAACAACTGGAGTTCATGAATAATAGTTTTCACCACAATGGACAAATGGGCCAGCCTAGGAACAGTATTTTTGAGTACTAGAATACAAAGTTTTCAAAAGTAAGTAGTTATAGTATATGTAGTTTAGGATTAGGGGCTGGAAAGAACTGGAACCTTGGCTCCTGAGTAAAAATCATGCATTTCTGGAACAGGCCAGGGAAATGTTGTTATCTGGTAAATTCCATTGTTTGGGTTGCCTCCAGCTGTATTTGGACCACCTCCTATGGCTAATGACTTCCTGTATAGTTTGGAAGCCTTTGAGCAAATGAGAGGATTCAAGGGACTGTTGTGGACTGCCCTAGGCTTAATTTCAAGGCCACCAGCATACATAGTAGGCCGTGTGTTCCTTTGTGGTAGACATAATAGAAGTCTCTGAATGGCGCTCAGAATAGTCTCTAAAGGTTTGCTAGGCTGTTGGGTTTGTACACTGTGAATGCTTAGTGATTAAGGTCAAACTGTCCTTACAGGGATGGGTTGTTGTGGGTTTTCCGGGCTGTATTGCTGTGGTCTTGGCATTGTAGTTCCTGACGTTTCGCCAGCAGCTGTGGCTGGCATCTTCAGAGGTGTAGCACTAAAAGACAGAGATCTCTCAGTGTCACAGTGTGGAAAAGATGTTGGCAGGTCATTTATATCTACTCAGGAGGGGTGGGGTTGAGCTGAGTCATCCTGTAAGAGTTTCCCAAGGTGTGGAATGCTAATGGAGGGAGGCTTCACTGTATCCTGAGGAGGTTCTTTTGCCTATGGATTGGTGATTGATGTGCTAATCTTCTCTGCAGGGCTATTGTCGGGTATTTCAGAACTGGAAACCATGCTCTGTTCATTCTTAAGATTTCTTCTTTCCTGTTGAAATTTTGCTTATGCTTGTGAATTTCAATGGCTTCCCTGTGCAGTCTGACAAAGTAGTTGGAAGTGTTGTCCAGTATTTTGGAGTCCTGGAATAAGATACTGTGCCCTGTTTGAGTTAGGCTATGTTCAGCCGCTGCTGATTTTTCAGGTTGGCCAAGTCTGCAGTGTCTTTCATGTTCTTTTATTCTTGTCTGGATGCTACGCTTTGTGGTCCCGATGTAAACTTGTCCACAGCTGCAGGGTATACGGTATATTCCTGCAGAGGTGAGAGGGTCTCTACTGTCTTTTGCTGATCGTAGCATCTGTTGTATTTTTCGGGTGGGTCTGAATACTGCTTGAAGGTTATGCTTTTTCATAAGCTTTCCCATCTGATCAGTAATTCCTTTGATATATGGCAAAAACACTTTTCCTGTAGGAGACTGTTTTTCCTTGGTTGTTTGATTCATCCTGGGTTTGATTGCTCTTCGGATTTCATTTCTGGAGTAGCCATTTGCCTGAAGTGCGTGGTTTAGATGATTAATTTCCTCATTGAGAAAGTGCGGCTCACATATCCGTCTTGCACGATCCACTAATGTTTTCATTATGCCTCTTTTCTGTCGGGGGTGGTGATTGGAGTTTTTGTGTAAGTACCGATCAGTGTGAGTTGGTTTCCTGTAGACCTTGTGACCTAACTGAAAGTTTGCTTTGCGGATGACCAAGGTATCCAGGAATGGGAGTTTTCCCTCGATTTCTTTCTCCATTGTGAATTGTATGTTCAGGTGGATGTTGTTGAGATGATTCAAAAACCCCATCAATTCTTCCTTCCCATGGCTCCAAATGATAAATGTATCATCCACATTTACAGGCATTCTGCTCAATGAAAGACCCTTCCCCCATTCTTTTTAAATTCTAAGCTGCAGAATTTGGAGGAATAGCAATTCCAAGAAGACAAATAACAATGGGGACTCCCTGAAGTTACTATAATTTTCTAGACCATTTTTCCTGTCTTGCTTGTGAATTTCCAGTGGAAGTAGTTCTAGAGGCTTGTGGGAAGATAGGAATGCTTGTGTGAGAAACACTATACATGCTTTAGACAGAGAAGAGATACTTCATTGAAACTATGAAGGAGAAACACACAGGCATATGGTCTGAAGAGAGCTGACCAGTTAGATGGAGAAAGAAGGAAAACCGAACAACCTGAACAACAAACCTGGAACTATTAAAAATATTGCTGCAGCTAGTTCACAACCATTCCAGTTGTTTAAGGTGCCATGGCATATGCTGACTTCTAAATCTGAGCCTTTCTTGAATTACAAACAATTAGTTGTGATACTTTTGCAAAGTTTTTAACTGATAAAATATTACAAATACACACTGATCTGGATGCTGGTTGTAACATAGGCTAGTCCAAAGAAATGTATAATACATCATCTGGTCTCTTCATGGACCATTTTGACTCTACTATTATGATGGATGTTGAGAGGAACCAGAGATCTGTGAAGTCCACTACTTGTGCCTTTGCTCATCCTGACTTCTCAAGTCATGTAAGGACCTCTTAAACGAGCCATTGGTTTCCATCATAAATAAGTCACTAACTCAGGGCACCTTCTCTCAGTCTCTCAAAGAAGTGTAATACATCCATTAAAAAAACCATACTTAAAGAAATATGCTGTGGTCAGTTATTGACCAGTTTGTTATCTACCTTTTCTGGGCAAACTGATTGAGTGAGCAGTAGCTGACCAACTTCCTGTCTTCTTGGATAACTTGGAAAACTCATCTACTCTGGACACTTTTCAGTCTGCTGTAGTTAAATTTCTAAGAGTAAACAAATTGAAATGAAATCGTAACAAGACAGAGGAAAGCAGAAATTTCTCAAGTCGCTGTGCTTCCCATCTTTAATGGAGTTCAGCTGACACTTGCTGACTTGGTCAAGAGTTTAGGGGTTACACTGGGTCTTTCTGGAGAAGTGAGTGAAGGCAACTGGAAAAATACTTTCTATCAACTTAGTTTAGCCCAGAAGATAGCTCTCTAGATCCATGGTACAGTAACATCGAGACTAAACTACTGTAATGTGCTGTGCATAGGTCTCCCCTCAAAGTCACTGTGGAGATTCATGCTGGTGCAGAATGCTGCAGCTTGGTTGTTATCAAGAGCTAGGTAGGGTATGTGTATTAGCCTCATTCCACAGTCACTCCATTGCCTGTCCATCTGTTACTGGGTTCAGTTCAAGGTATTGGCTCTCACATATGAAATCCTTCATGGCCTTGGACCATCATATCTGGGCGACCACTTGTCCCCCTATGCTGTACCATGAGAGATTTGATCATCTGAGCAGAGACTTCTGCAGGTACCACTCTACAAATGGCTAAGATCAACAACTGCCTGTACATGTTGTGAATTTCCTGCATTGTGCAGGAGGTTGGACTAGATGACCCTAGAGGTACCTTCCAACCCTATGATTCTATGATTCTATGTGCATTCTCTGTTGTGGCCACCACTTTATGGAACAACCTGCCTGATGAGGCTAGGAAGCCTCCCACTGTCCTGGTATGTTGATAGTTATGCAAAACTGAATTATTCAGGAAGGCATTTTTACAAAGGTAATAGAACTTTGTTATAACAGAATGATTCAGAAAGAGTACTTTAATGAAGAGAAAGAGACTGTATTACTGTGTATAGCATGTACTATCCATTGCTATGTGTTTACTTACTTCATTTATTTAGTTCATTTACTTCATTTCTTCACAATGGAGATCCTAAGTGGCTTACATTCACCTTTCCTCCATTTTATCCTTACAAGAACCCTATGATGTGGGTTAGGCTGAGAGAGTGTGACTGGCCCAGGATCACCCAGAGAGTGTCCATGGCAGTGTCCAACACTATAACCACTGCACCACACTGGCTCCTATATTATGTATTATCCTAATTATGTAATTTCTGTATTGTTTAATATGCCATTTTAATAATTATATTTGGTTTAAGCTTTGTTTCAGATTTTACTTGGTTTTAATTTCTGCAGTTCTAATCCTATTGCATTGCTTGTTGCATGTCCCATCCTGTTGACTGCATTGACTTGCATTGTGCAATCCTTCTTGAATCTCAGAGAGAAAGGTGGGCTATAACTAACACAAATACATAATAAATCTCTTTTTCTGCTATCCTCACCAGCCATATTCCCAGATCCTTTTAGTATTCCAGTTAGCTCTTCTGCCACATGGATTATACCACCCACTGCTAGTACCTTATTCAGAAAACAGCTACCACATATTTGGGGGGGTCATGCAGCATTTTTACTATTTGTTTAGCTCATTCAATTAAAGCAATATATTAGTTATTCTATATTGTTGGGGAGTGGGCAGCAGACTATAGATTGCATCCAACCAACCCCAAGTGAATCAACATTCCCCTCATCCCAGCAGGCTCTTTTGACTTCTGAAAAGTTGATGCCTTGAGTCTCTCGATATCTATGCAGAATAAAAGCCATGTGAGCTGCAGTGGAGGCAAAATTACCCCTTCCTGCCTCTGCTGCTCACAGAACTTATGGGAAGAAATAGAACAACTATAGCTGTCTCTCCCTTCTCAGTACAGCTCCAGTCTTGTTGTGACTTTTTGTTCATGCTGGCATCTTCCTTGCAGGGATCAACTGCTGGAGGAAGGAAAATCTGCATTTGTCAGAGCCTTCTGCTATTGCTTGCTTTGATAAAGCCCTATCTTCGCTATGTTTTGCCCACCTACCAAAATTATCTCACAGACTTGGAGACCTCATATATTTGTAAAGTATCTGAGTTTTAGCCAAACTTCTGTGACAGAGCAAGAAAAATAAATAGGATAACAATATGTTTACTGATTTGTGTTGCCTTCTGGGGCTTGTCAAGCAATTTGATCGAGAGGAATTTTGTTTTGTCTTTTATCAAGCTCCCGCTGTATTAGTGTTTTTAACAGTTTCATCTTTAGATTGCTGCTTTGCCCTGTAATATATATTTTATACATCCATCTTGACATATCATGGTTTTATAGTCAAACTGATAGCAGAATTAGATTTAAATTAATCCAGTTTCTGTTCTGAGTAGCTAATCCACTTTAATGAAGAACAATAACAGATAAAAGAAAATGCAACTAGAAATCGTATTTTTTTTCTTTAACTAGTTTCAAGTCCTTCCTGATCCTTGTTACCAACGCAGCCAGTGGCATTTGTTCAGGAGAACACTAGCTAAACAACTGCTTGGAGATTGACTCACTTTGCCAGGCTCTATGCCAAATATCACATTGGAGGGAGGATGTTCAAACTGTTCCACTGCTAATCAAGCTATTTTTCAATATCCTGCCAACTGCATTGATGTTTTCTGTTGCTCATTATGTACACACATTTGATTAGCTTGCCACTGGTTCTGTCTAGTGGATGGTTTTAAAACCAGCCACCAGCAGAAAGAAACAGCTTGCACTGGTAGCTTGCACCTCTGTAGTATCCTTTTGTGGACAAGTTAAATCTAATTAAAGAATACTTATGACTATATTGCATACTTGCCTAGCATGTCTGTCTCTCTGTTTATGCCATCTGTTTACCCCTCCCCCTCTGGCAAAGAACCTAGACAAATAAGTAGTCTTGCTAATTATGCTTTGGTTCAAACATGTGCATGTAATAAATGAAGCTGGGTTAATATATTCAGAAGTATGCTGTTTGAAAAGTTGATGACATTTATTCTACTTCAATGCCATGCCAACTTTAAGACTATTAAAATAGCATGGTGGCTATCTCAGACTCGATCTGTGTTGGCAACTGATGGAATTGAGGTGGTATGATGAACTTCAGTGAGAAATATAAAGTGGTATGGACTAAATGTTACTTTTTCACTGATAAGATTGTTCCAGATGACTCTGGTCAGGCCTGATTCATCTATAGATGTGCACTTAAGAGGCTTTCCTGTATCACATTAATCTCCTGGCAAGAGGTACATCTTAACAATGTTCTAGGATTATTTTTTTGCATAGTACACTAGTAAAGGCATCACTAAAGAATCTTTGCTTCCATTAAAAAAATAACTATCTGCATCTATGACACAGGTGCAACAATGGAGAACAGAGGAGGGCTGACCTACTGGGCCAAAGGCAGCAGCTGTTCCAGGTCAGGATGGGGCACCACTCAGGAAGGAAGTAGCAGCATATCTGCCCATCAGGAGTTGGGATGTACTGCCTGCAGGAGAGCCAGCTCACCCCCCACTGAGCAGCTGGTGTGCATAGCGGCAGGGGCAGAAGGTTTGCTAGCCCCAAGAGGCTCTGAGTAGCCCTGTGGGGTAAGGCAAGGAAGGGGATAAGAGATGAACAAGGCTCAGAGGCTGCATCCACGCACGTTGAATAATGCACATTCAATGCACTTTAGTCATCCTATAGAAGTGGATTTTGTGTTTCACACACAAAAACCCACTTCCAAATGATCACTAATGAGCATTGGAAGTGCATTATCCAATGTGTGTGAAAGCAGTCAGAGAGAGGAAAAGCAGTGCTGGGCTTGGCCAGCATGAGTGAAAATCCAGGGATAAAAAGAAAGATGTCAAGAGAGATGGGAGAAAAGAAAGTCAAGCTGGTTGGAAAAGGCTGAGATGACACAGAGTGGGGAGGAAGAGGAACCTAGAGAAGGAGCTCAGGCCTTGGACAACAGAAGTCCATTAGACCTGCGCAGACCTGGTAGAACTGACCCACAGTAGAGGCGCAGCTCAGATCCCGGAGTTTTTGAAAGAACAAAGTGGGTGAGAGGAACTGCACTTGTGTGGATACCTGTGTGGACTCCGTTTGGTGCAATAAAGTTAACATTAAGGAGGATGATTGAGACTAGCTGAGCTTCTGGTGACCATGGAAGACACTTACGATGTTCCGCTGCCCCCTGTTTGGGTCACAACATCTTTAACAGTAACTAAAACTAGAACAATACAATTCATTGATTCTACATAGGTAATTATAAGAGAGCAATTATTTCTTACCAAAACTAAGCAGGTCAGAAGCAAGAAGCCCATCTAAGAAGGAGTTCATAATTGACTCTGACTTTCATATTTATAGGTATTCAAAATTGTCTTCCATCAATAGCTAGTTGTCCCACCTGATAGGGCTCACTTTCTTGGACCCCAACCAATAACCACATCTTGAAACAATATCTTGCCTTCTCTATTTAGCTGTCTTCTTCAGATGCATCTAACAAAGAGACGGTGGTTCTCAAAAGCTTATGCTACAATACAGTTGGTTAGTCTTAAAAGTGCTATTGGACTCTTTATTATTTTGCAACTAGACTAACATGGCTAACTCCTCTGAATCTATTTAGCTGGCCAGTCTTTCAGTTTTCAGATGCTTCTTGCACTTGGGCCCCAGCATATATATATTGATATTAATTATAACAATTCTAATCTGGTAGAGACCATATTAGTCTATTGCTTTTTTGTCCATTACTCCTCTCCAAGGCTGTTCTGTTTTGGGTCTCTAGATTGTCTGTTTGGCATTTAGCTGAGAGACCAGGGCATCCCTGATTTTGACCTGCTGAAGCATTTCCCAGGATTTCTTTTGATCAAGACAAGCAACTGTTTGTCTATATTGTATCTGTGACGTCCTGCTTTTGTAACTTAGAAGAGTTTTGATTAAAAACAAACTAACAACCTTGGGTCAGCATTTGAAAACTGGTATCTCCTAAATACAGCTGAAGTGATACAGTTAACAGTTACTTCAAGATTCTGGCTGCATGAGCACTGGGGCTTAGAATGCAGAGAGCTGTGTTCTTGGGCAGACTAATACCTGTAATCCTTTGGTCATGGAGTCAAGCTTGCTGTGCTATGGTCTATTCATATCATATCTGAGTGACCTCTGTTAGCTTTTTGTAAAACAAGCACATTACTGACCTACCTCCTTTGTTTGTTGAAAAGATAAATTACAGAGCTTTCTGTTCTCCAAAAATGCTACAAACATGATTAATAATAAAAGGCATTTGGGTGTTTATTCATTGGGAGATAACTGTAATACAAGATCTTAAGAGCACTAAGGGAAATCTGGCTTGCTAGTTCCCAGTTCCTGAAGGTTTTATGACAAGAGGGAAAGGGTGAAATATGCATATCTATATTTGTACATTTTCAAAGATATTGGGAAATATAATAAGGATTAAAAGCTCACAAAGAACATTTTGATAGCCAGCTGCGCACCAAACTTAGTTTATATTAGAACCTGATCACCTTACCTGTTAGCTGTAGGAGGGTTAGAGGCAAAATACCACAGTTTTTTCCCCCACATTTCACTGAGGTATCTATGAGTAAATCCTCAAGATACAGAAAACATTGAGCATCCTAACTGCGAACCTTATTACAATATAAACAAGTGCAGTTTAATTTGCATAAAAATAATTGGGTTTCTGGGTACCATAATTAATTTCTCTGTTACAAGATGCTGCTTATTACCCCCTTAGGTAGTTTCACCCTGGCAGCTGTAACATGACAAGCATGGAAAAATTTTAATCTTCACTCAAGGGGCTGAGCTTTCTGGATAGACATGATTATAGATACACTCTGTCTGTACATTTATTCTGGGAAATGGTGCTAGAAAATTGACGTAATACTTCTTCTGGGTGCATGCATCTCTGAAACTGAATGGAAGCAAATATATGTGGCTTAATAAGAGTATTCTGGGTGAAGAATTAGAGGTTTTAGGATGGTATGTATGTGATGTGTATGTATACCAGACTTCAAGAGAGCATTACAATATTGACACTGGTTATTGACACTTTCAAATGAAAGTTCTGCAAAGATGGAATTTCCTAGCAGCAGTTTTATCCTAGCAGTGGAGACTAATATGTTTCAAATGTATTTCCTTGTGAGAATGTATCACTTTTGTTTTCTGTACTGGTTTTGTTGAAAATGCACATTCCACACTCACTGGAATGATTTTGTATACCTGTTGAACTAGATACCAGAATGTTCTGCCATGGTCACAGAGTTTGATGTCCTGTGTCACTGAGAAATAAACATTGCCAGTAATGTAGTGAATGAGGGGCATGCGTTCCCATAGAAGGGGTAGTATACTGTGATTCAGAAAGGCATGTATGAAACAGACGCATTAAAAAGTACTAGTAAAAGAGATGAATGGCTTCTCTTTTTGAGAAGCATTTCCACCCCCAAGGAAAATAGAGACTTCTCTCTGTATATGTTAATGTCAAAATAAAGAATACCAAAAATAAATAATTTTTGTTAATTTATGCCTGTTGAGGTTGAAGTGACAAGGGTATCTTATTCATTCATTTGTTAGCAATACAGTATAACTAGGACATAATGACTGACTACTACTGTACTATCACCTTCTACAACCATTAGTCTGCTACAATGACAGTATTGCACTTACAGAAAATTCATCATGACCAGGAGTAAACAGGTAGGAAATTATTTATTTATTTAAAATATTTTTGTGCCCCATAAGGAGTTTCTGAGACTGTGAAAATGAGAATATTAAAATATTTGAACATTAAAACAGCATTTAAAATAATACATTTTTTAAAAAAAAATTAAAATAAACTCACAACACCAAAGCCAGGGAGAAGAGCTAATAACAGTTTTGCGGGGTATACCAAACAAAAATCATTCCCTGGTAGAAAGCTGTGATAGAGATAGACAAATCTCCCTGAGAAAGGAGTTCCAAAGTTTTGGTGCTATGGTAGAGAAGGCTTTTTTTCAAGTTTCCCCGTGTATGGTCTCAGATGGTGGGGGTGCCAGAAACAGGGCCTCTGAAGATTACAGGAGTGGACAGGTAGGTTTATATGAGAGAAGGTAGCCCTTAAGGTATGTTGGACCCAAGCTGTATAGGGCTTTAAAGGTCAATAGCAGCAGCTTAAATTAGGATGGGATGCTAATTGGGAGCCTGTGAAGATGAAACAGCTGGAGTGGTATGGTCCCTATGGCCCACTCCAGTCAACATTTTGGCTGTAGCATTTTGTACAAACTGTAGCTTCTAGACAGTTTTCAAGGGCAGCCACCCGTAGAGTTCATTGCAGGAATCAAATCTAGATGTCACCATGGCATGGACCACAGTAACAAGACCTTTCCTACACTGAAAGGGTTGCAGCTGTCTCACCAGTTGAAACTGGTGAAAGACACCCTGGCAACCACTGACATCTGTTTATCGAATAGGAGGCCTGAATCTAGAAACATGAATTCACTCTTTTATGGGGAGTGCAACCCCATCCAAAACAGTAGATATACCCATTCCTGGGTCAACCCCGTTTGACCAGTAGCAGGATTCAGTTTGTTAGCCCTCCAGGCCCCTATTCATTGTTTCCACAGCCTCCTTGGAATCTGTTGGAAGCGTGAAATTCAGCTGAGTGTTACCTGCATATTCATGGCAACTCAGCCCAAATGGCCTCTCCCACTGGCTTTATGTAGATGTTGAAAAGATGAGGGACAAGACAGAACCTTGCTGTACCTCATCATCAGAGACCTAGGGGCAGAACAACAGTACCACACTCCCAGTATCACACTCTGAAAACCACCTTGATGGTAGGACCAGAAACACCACAGAAATGTGCCTCTAGTAGGGGTGTGCAAGCCAAAAATTTTCGGCTATAGCCGAAAGTAGAAAGCCGAAAGAAGATTCTCTATCGTTAAAGCCGAAAGCCGAAACAAGAATCTCTTTTCGGCTTTCGACTTTCGGGATTCTTTCGGCATTATTTCGGCATTCTTTCGGCTTTTTTCTATGGGAAAATGCCTCCGTCTTCCAGGACGCCTGGAGGAGGCATTTTCCCACCGAATAAGCCCAAAATTGGTGGGAATCTTCCTCTAACCCTTCTCTAACAACCACCCAAGTTTCAGACAGATTGAACTTTGGGGGGCCATGTTATGGCCCCCCAAAGCAGGTCCCCCCATCCTCCCATAAGAAAGCGAAGGAGCAGCATATTGTTAGCATGCTGCTACTCATCTTTCTTCATTATTTCCTATGGGGAAAAAATGAAGAGGCAGGCTTCCTTTGCCAGGGGTGGCATTTTGCATGCAAAATGCCCCCCAGCCCTCAGGGGCCCTTCTCCCACCCCTCCTCCCACCCCCCAACAAGGCTCAGCCTGCTCCCACTTGGGGGGGCATTTCATGGCCTCCCCAAGTAGGTGCTCTAATCTCTACCACTGACAGCTGGGGGAGGCTTGTGTTGCCAGGGGTGGCATTTTGCATGCAAAATGCCCCCCAACCCTCTGGGGCCCTTCTCCCACCCCTCCTCCCACCCCCACCAAGGCTCAGCCTGCTCCCACTTGGGGGGGCATTTCATGGCCTCCCCAAGTAGGTCCTCTCAGCCCCTAAAGTCCACCCCTTACAGCCCCACACAAACCCAATTCCCTCCCAGCTGCCACACACAGACCCAAATCCCCACATTAGCCCCTCACAGACCCAAATCCACCCCCACCTGCCCCACACCCATAACCCCAGGAACAGGCTGGCAAAGGCCAGCCCTCTCCCTTTGTTCCCTATGCTGGGAACTTCTAAACTCTCTTTCCCTGGGCAATTCTGCACAGCCCAGGGGTGCCACAATGGTGGGCACACTTCTGAGTGCCAGCTGGTCCCTGTGAAAGAGCACCTGAACCACAGACACCCTCCCTCAAATTCCCCCACCACCTACAGAGATGGCTGGCCAGCCAGCCCCATTGTTCCCTATGATGGGAACCAACTGCACAACAAAGAATAAAACAAGAACAACACAAAATAAAGTTTTAAAAAAATTATTTTCTCCCTTCCAAAGTACAAGTAGGCAAAGCATTATGACACATTACACCAGCAGTCCCCCACACAGAAAAATTAAAACAAAACTCACTTAACATCAGAGAATCACAAAACACGATTCCTGTCAAAAACACTTTATTTCTTGAACAGCTTTAGGTTACACAGCAGGGGGGAACACCAAAGGGCATGGCAGCACTATCTTACACAAAAGTAACACAACTCACTTAACATCAGAGAATCACAAAAGCACAATTCCTGTCAAAAACAATTTATTTCTTGACCGACTTCCGGTTTGGGATTCATGGAGGTCTAACGCAGCTCCATTTGCGGAGCTGACCGGATTGCCGTTTTAACCGGCCGGAGGGGTGAAAATAACCCGCGGCCGACTGCTCTCAGGCGGGGAGCAGGCAAAGAACGCTCAAGACCCTAGGGTGAGCTAGATCTCGGACGAGGGGGGGCTCTACACAAGGAGTCTCCCCCCCGATCCTTGAGGTCCCACCTTGCGACGGGTCGGCTATAATCTCTGCGGCAATTTTGGGGCCAATTCGGCTGGCATAAGACCTACATACCCAAGCTTCGATCGGGGAGGGAAGTCGAGAGGAGAATTTAAGATCGAAACAGCGATTACAACCCGAGAAAGTTGAAGAGAAGGTAAAGATCGCTATCTCTTGAAACGGGACAGATTGACAAAAACAGAGAGGAAAGAAAGTAGATTTTTAAACTGCAACAGACTAGTGAAAAGGAGGTGAAGACTCGGCAGGAGTTGTATTTTAAAAGAGACTAAGTTTAAAGAAGTTATTACAAAAATCGGATTATTGTTTTGAATACCTGTGGTTTTGGAGCTGTGGGAAAAAGACACCATCGCGAGACCTGCTGTGGGAAGACGGGAGACAGGAAGTGCGTAACAACAATAGAGTGGCTGGAGGGAAGCGGCCCTTGCCAAGGGACAGGAAGTGGGGAATCGCCATTTTTGAAAGTGGAAGGGTCGTGGCTTCAGCGGAAGAGGAAGTAGGCCATTTTGGATTATAATAACATAGAGAAACCATAGAGAAAAGACGCCCGACATTTTGGATATAAAAAATTAATTTTGGCAAAGATTGGGACATTTGAAAAAAAGGAAAACGTTTAATTATACGCCACGGAGCTGAGGAAGAGAGCAGATTCATGGGAGCGAGCTAAAGCAAGCCCCACGATGTCGAAAAAAGAGTGGCAATCGGCAATAGAAAATTTGGACAAAAAACTTATAGACATGATGAAAGAACTTAAGGACACGAAATTGGAGCTTATTAAAGAGGTCAAAGAAGTTACACAGACAGTAAAGTCGGAGCTGTCAGAAGTGAAAAAAGGCGTGGAAACGATTAGCAGTGAATTACAAGGAACGAAACAGAGAGTCAAAACAGTGGAAGACGCGATGGAGAATTTAATAGAAACGCAACAAACAGAGATGAGATTGGTAAAGGGGAGGATGTCAGTTGCAGAAACTAAACACATGGAGAAGCAGCTTCGTTTTCGTGGTCTGCCAGAAGTTGAAGGGAAGTCAGCGCAAGAACAGATGACTGAGGTGTTGGCTGAATACCTGGGGAAGGAGGAGGAGGAAATTGTGGCTATCCTAGATGTGGCGTATCGTGTGAACTCGAGAATTGCAACCCAGAGGAAACTACCAAGGGATGTGATCGTGCAGTTTACAACTAGAAATATGAAAGAGAGGATTGTGACAAAACAATTTCAAGATCCATTGGAGATTGATGGCAAGACGATTATCATAATGAAGGAATTGCCCAGATCAGTGTTACTGGACAGGAAAAAATATAGAGTGTTAATTCAGACTTTGAAGGACATGAACATTAGGTACAGATGGGAGTTACCGGAAGGAGTGTCCTTTGAGTTTGGAGGGGCAAAAAAGCGTATCAGATCTGAGCGGGAGATGGAGAGATTTATTAAGGACAATGAAAAAGACTTACCAACAAAACCATGAATATGGAGTGTAAAGTATTATCTTGGAATGTAAATGGACTAAACTCACCGAATAAGAGAAAAAATATTTTTCATTGGCTACTAAAACAAAAATGTGATATTGTTTGTTTGCAGGAGACCCATATTAGAAAACAGGATGTAAAATATTTAAAATCTGGAAAATTGGGCAAAGAATTTGTAGCGGCTTCCAACAAGAAAAAAAGAGGAGTGGTGTTGTATATAAAAGAGGAGCTGCAGCCAAAATTTGTTATGAGAGATGTGGAAGCTAGATTTGTAGCAGTGGAATGTAATTGGAACTTAAAGAGAGTGTTGGTAGTCGGACTTTATTCACCTAACGGTGCAAAGGAAAGCTTCTTTGAGGACTTAAGGAAGCACTTAGACGATCTTGTATATGACCAGATAATTCTTGCTGGAGATTTCAATGGAGTGACAGATTTGGAACTAGACAAAAAGACTACAAAAGCACAAAAGAAAAGAGGACTATTGCCAAAGCTTTTTTTTGAGTTGATTCAACAAGAGACTCTCGAAGACGTATGGAGGAGAGAATATCCTAAAACCAGACAGTTTACTTTTTATTCTGCAAGGCATCTTACATTATCAAGAATTGATATGATCTGGGCCTCAAAGGACTTAGCGTTATGGACTAAGGAGGTAGAAATAATGCCGATGGTAGGCTCAGATCACAACCCAATTATGTGGAAATTTGGAAAAAGGAGAAAAAGGAAAGCCTGGAGAATAAATGAGGACTTGTTACAGGAAAGTGAGAATATGGAAACATTGAGAAGAGAGACTAAGTTTTTTATACAATACAACGTGAATAAAGAAGTACCAACCAGTAAAGTTTGGGACGCGTATAAGGCGGTTGTAAGGGGCATACTAATGGACTTAAATGGTAGAGCAAGGAAAAAGAAAGAGGAGAAAAGACAAGAGATTGAGGAGAAAATAAAGGCCAAAGAAGTGCAGTTAAAAAAGAGACCAGGGAAAAAGAAAATACATCAGGAAATCAAAATTCTTCAAGAACAGTTAACAGCAATGAGTAATAAAGAATTGGAGTGGAACCTTAAAAGACTGAATCAAAAAGCTTTTGAGGGTGCTAATAAACCTGGGAAATATTTGGCATGGCAATTAAAGAAGAAAAGGGAAAAGAAAATAATAAATAAAATTTGTGAAGAAAACAAAACGTATTTGGAGCAGACTACCATTAGCAGAGCCTTTTATAAATTTTACGCTAAGCTGTATAATAAAAAAGAAGTAAACAAAGAATCAATAGCATCATATTTGGAGAAAACCAAACTTCCAGAGATCTCGGAAGCTTGGAGAAATAAGTTGAACAGTGAAGTAACTGACGAGGAAATAAGTATGGCAATACAATCCGCAAATCTAGGAAAGGCGCCAGGGCCAGATGGACTTACGGCTAAATTTTATAAGACAATGGCCAACGAACTGGCACCATTCCTAAAAGAGGTGATGAACGGAGTTTTTAGGGATCAAAGAATTCCAGACACTTGGAGCGAAGCGAATATATCATTGATCCCAAAAGAGGGCCAAGATCTGACTAGCGTGAAAAATTACAGGCCTATATCATTACTTAACAATGATTATAAAATTTTTGCAAAGATATTGGCGGAGAGACTGAAGGGGTGGCTCTCGGAAGTTATAGAGGAAGAACAAGCAGGTTTTTTGCCGGACAGACAAATAAGAGACAATTTAAGGACAGTGATCAATGCTATTGAATACTATGACAAGCGTTGCGATAAAGAGGTTGGTTTCTTCTTTGTAGACGCTGAAAAAGCGTTTGACAATTTAAACTGGGATTTTTTGTTTGCCACTATGGAAAAGCTACAATTGGGAGAAAGATTCATCAGAGCAATTAAAGAAATATATAGGGACCAGACTGCAGCAATTGTAGTGAATGATGAACTGACCAAGAAATTGACGATTAGTAAAGGAACAAGACAAGGTTCCCCGTTATCTCCATTGTTGTTCATATTAGTATTGGAGATTCTGATGATACAAATACGACAAGACGAGGAAATACGAGGAATAAAAATAAAGGACTATTCATACAAGGTTAGAGCATTTGCAGATGACATAATGTTAATTGTAGAAGATCCATTGGAGAACATGCCAAAAGTGATAGATAAGATTAAGGAGTTTGGTGACTTGGCAGGTTTCTTCATTAATAAAAAGAAGTCAAAGATACTATGTAAAAACATGACTAAGCAGAAACAACAATTGTTAATGGAAACAACGGACTGTGAAGTAACTAGTAAGGTGAAATATTTGGGAGTTGAGCTGACTGCAAAAAATATAGATTTGTTCAAGAATAATTATGAAAAATTATGGACTCAGATAGAGAGAGACTTGATCAAATGGAATAGACTGAATTTGTCATGGTTGGGCAGGATTGCAGCAGTTAAGATGAATGTGTTACCAAGAGTAATGTTTTTGTTACAGACAATACCAATCATCAGAGACTCTAAACAATTTGAAAAATGGCAGAGGAAAATATCAGATTTTGTTTGGGCAGGCAAGAAGCCTCGAGTGAAAGTAAAAGTTCTACAAGATGCAAAGGAGAGAGGCGGAATGCAACTGCCCAATTTGAGACTTTACCATGATGCAATCTGCCTAGTTTGGCTAAAAGAGTGGATGACATTAAAGAATAAGAAACTATTAGCCCTAGAGGGATATAAAAAATTTTTTGGATGGCACGCATACCTATGGCATGACAAAGTAAAGGTCAACTCGATGTTCCTGCATCATTTTGTAAGGAGAAGTCTATATACAATCTGGAAGAAGTACAGAACTTACCTACAAGAAGGAACCCCCTTGTGGGTGGTTCCATATGAGGTGATAGATCCGAGAGCTGTGGACAATGAACAACAATGTTTAACATACAAAGAAATAACTAAGATTGAAGTATCTAAACTTAGAATAAAGACGCAAGAGGAACTATCACCTAACTATGATTGGTTCCAGTATAGACAGATTAGAGACTTATACAACTCGGACTTTGTAAAAGGGGGCATACGAACAGAGAACTCGGAACTAGAGCAGACCCTTCTTAAAGAAGACAAGAAAAGAATATCCAAGGTATACCAAGTACTGTTGAAATGGTATACTGAGGATGAGATAGTTAAAACACAGATGGTGAAATGGGCTATAAATTTCAATAAAGAAATAACAATGGAGGCATGGGAATACTTGTGGAAAACTACAATGAAGACAATGACATGCATTAATATTAAAGAGAACATTTTCAAAATGATCTATCGTTGGTACATGACACCAAAGAAGATTGCGCTAGGGAACTTGAATACTTCTAATAAATGCTGGAAATGTAAGAAACATGAGGGCTCCCTCTATCATATGTGGTGGTCGTGTGAGGTAGCTAGGCAGTTCTGGGGGGAAATAATAAGAGAAATGAGTGAAATTTTACAGTTTCAAATAAATAAGAACCCAGAACTCCTGCTGCTAAACTTGGGAATGGAGGGAATTCCAGCCCATCATAGGACGTTGATTTTTTATATGACTGCAGCAGCTAGACTTTTGTATGCGCAGAAATGGAAAGTACAAGAAGTGCCAACTATTGAAGATTGGATCTACAAATTGCTGTATATGGCTGAAATGGACAAGATGACAAGAAAACTGAGAGATCTGGACTCAGGGCAGTTTAACACAGACTGGGAGAAGCTGAAACAATATCTGGAGAAGAAATGGGAGGTGGGAGGAAAACTGTGGCAGTTTGAGAACTACTGAAGTATAATAAAAGTATAAAAGAGAGGGGTGACTTTACCGGGGGAGGAAGAGAAATGTGAATTTATAAGCAGTTAGATTAATTGATTGAGATATATATAGATATGTATAGGTTAACTGATAGAACATTGATAGAGAATAATTAATGATAAGGTTTAAACATGAGGATTGAGTAAATAACAATATTTTCTTTCTTTGATAAGATTTATATGCACCAAACTGAATGTACAGAAGAGTTAAATTGATTGATTATGCGAGGAGTTATATAGAATTACCATAAAAAGTTGAAATGAGTAATATATAGAGAACAAATCAAATTGTTTGATTTAAATGTGGGAAATTTTTATGGTTTATGATATATAGGTTTATATAGAAATATTCAAAACTGGAAAATGGGATAAATTGTTTATCTAAAGACGTATAGTTTGGGTGTATAATAAGTAAAGGAGTTAAAGATGTACTGCTTAATATAATGGAGAATGTATATCTGTTTTAGACAGAGGAATTTAATAGAAGTAAGGGAAAAGGGACAGAGGGTGGGAAAGCTGTTGGAAGTCAACAAAAGGGGGGGAAAGGGAGGGGGTTAGAAACGAAAAATTAGGGGAAAATTGACTGTAATGTAAAAATAAAAATGTTCTAACCCAATAAAAAATTTTTCAAAAAAAAAAAAAACACTTTATTTCTTGAACAGCTTTAGGCTACACAGCAGGGGGGGAACACCAAAGGGCATGGAAGCACTATCTTACACAAAAATAACACAACTCACTTCACATTAAAGAATCACCCCAAAAAATTGCTGTCAAAAGCACTTTATTTCTGTAACTGCTTTAGGTTACACAGTAGGAAGGCACCACAGAGCAGGAAAGCAGTGTACTACACAAAAATAACACAACTCACTTCACATCAGAGAATCACACAAACACAATTGCTGTCAAAAACGGTGAAGTGGGTTGTATTATTTTTTGTAGTACATTGCTATAATGCCCTGTTGTGCCCTCCTACTGTGTAACCTAAAGCTGTTCAAGAAATAAAGTGTTTTTGTACTGGGACTTTATGTTTGCCACTATGGAAAAGCTACAATTAGGAGAAAGATTCATCAGAGCAATCAAGGAAATTTACAGAGACCAGACTGCAGCAATTGTGGTGAATGATGAACTGACTAAGAAACTGATTATAAGTAAAGGAACAAGACAAGGTTGCCCGTTGTCTCCACTGTTGTTCATTTTAGTATTGGAGATCCTGATGATACAAATACGACAAGATGAGGAAATTCGAGGAATAAAAATAAAGGACTATTCATACAAGGTCAGAGCATTTGCGGACGATATAATGTTAATCGTAGAGGACCCATTGGAGAACATGCCAAAAGTGATAGACAAGATCAAGGAGTTTGGAGACTTGGCAGGTTTTTATATTAACAAAAAGAAGTCAAAGATATTATGTAAAAATATGACTAAGCAGAAACAACAATTGCTAATGGAAACAACGGACTGTGAAGTAACAAGTAAGGTGAAATACTTGGGAATTGAACTGACTGCAAAGAATATAGATTTATTCAAGAACAATTATGAAAAACTATGGACTCAGATAGAGAGAGATTTGATTAAATGGAATAGGCTCAATCTGTCATGGTTGGGTAGGATTGCAGCAGTTAAAATGAATGTGTTACCAAGAGTGATGTTTTTGCTACAGACAATACCAATCATCAGAGACTCTAAACAATTTGAAAAATGGCAGAGGAAAATATCAGATTTTGTATGGGCAGGCAAGAAGCCTCGAGTGAAAATGAAAGTTTTACAAGATGCAAAGGAAAGAGGCGGAATGCAACTGCCCAATCTGAGACTTTACCACGATGCAATCTGCCTAGTTTGGCTGAAAGAGTGGATGACATTAAAGAACAAGAAATTATTAGCCCTAGAGGGATATAAAAAAATATTCGGATGGCACGCATACCTATGGCATGACAAAGTAAAGGTGAACTCGATGTTCCTGCACCATTTTGTACGGAGAAGTCTATACACAATCTGGAAGAAGTACAGAAATTATCTACAAGAAGGAACTCCTTGGTGGGTGGTTCCATATGAGGTGATAGACCCGAGAGCTGTTGATAATGAACGACAATGTTTAACTTACAAAGAAATAACTAAAATTGAAGCAGCTAAACTTAGAATAAAGACGCAAGAGGAACTATCACCTAATTACGATTGGTTCCAGTATAGACAGATCAGAGACTTGTATAACTCGGACTCTGTAAAGGGAGGTATACGATTAGAGAATTCGGAACTAGAGCAGACCCTTCTTAAAGAGGACAAGAAAAGAATATCCAAGGTATACCAAGTACTGTTGAAATGGTATACCGAGGATGAGACGGTTAAAACACAAATGGTGAAATGGGCTATAAACTTCAACAAAGAAATAACAATGGAGGCATGGGAATACTTGTGGAAGACTACAATAAAGATAACGACATGTACTAGCATTAAAGAGAACATTTACAAAATGATCTATCGTTGGTACATGACACCAAAGAAGATTGCGCTAGGGAATTTGAACACTTCTAATAAATGCTGGAAATGCAAGAAGCACGAGGGCTCCCTCTATCATATGTGGTGGTCGTGTGAGGTAGCTAGGCAGTACTGGGGGGAAATAATAAGAGAAATGAGTGAAATTTTACAATTTCAAATCAATAAGAATCCAGACCTCCTGCTACTGAACTTGGGAATGGAGGGAATTCCAGCCCATCATAGGACGCTGATATTTTACATGACGGCAGCAGCTAGAATTTTATATGCGCAAAAATGGAAAGTACAAGAAGTGCCAACTATCGAAGATTGGATTTATAAATTGCTGCACATGGCCGAAATGACAAGAAAACTGAGAAATCTGGACTCAGGGCAGTTTAACACAGACTGGGAGAAGCTGAAAAAATATCTGGAGAAGAAATGGGAGGTGGGAGGAAAACTGTGGCAGTTTGAGAACTACTGAAGTATAATAAAATGTAGAGGGGGGTGACTTTACCGGGGGGAGAAGAGATAAATGTGAATTTATAAGCAGTTAGATTAACAGATTAACATATATATAGATATATATAGGCTATATATATAGGCTAATAAACAGAATATTGATAGAAAATAATCAACTATAAGGATTAAATATAAGGACTGAGTAACCAATAATATTTTCTTTCTTTGATAAGATGTGTACAATGCACCAAACTGAATGTCTGAAGGTATAGATGAGTTAAATTGATTGACTATGTGATGATAGTTATATAGAATTATTATAAAAAGATAGAATGAGCAATATATAGAGAATAACAGTGCAATCCTATGGCGAGTTACTCCAGTCTAAGCCCATTGAAGTCAATGGCCTTAGACTCGAGTAACTCTCCATAGGATTGCACTGTAAGTCAAATTGTTTGATTTAAATGAATGTAAGATTTATATGGTTCATGATATATAGAAGGATTTAAAATTGGAGAATGGGATAAATTGTTTATCTAAGATGGAAACAAAGACTTACAGTTTGGGTATATAATATTAAAAATAGTTAAGGATGTACTGCTTAGAATAATGGAGAATATATATTTGTTTTAGATAGAGGAACTTAATAGAAGTAAGGGAAAAGGGACAAAGGGTTGGAAAACTGTTGGAAGTCAATAAGGGGGGGGAAAGGGAGGGGGTTAGAAATGGAAAACTGGGGTAAATTGAATGTAAATGTAAAAATAACGGATTCTAACCCAATAAAAATTTTTTCAAAAAAAAAAAAAGAAATAAAGTGTTTTTGCCAGGAATTGTGTTTTTGTGATTCTCTGATGTTAAGTGAGTTGTGTTATTTTTGTGTAAGATAGTGCTGCCATGCCCTTTGGTGTTCCCCCCTGCTGTGTAACCTAAAGCTGTTCAAGAAATAAAGTGTTTTTGGATGTCCAGAGTGACATCCAAAAAGTCTGGAAAAGAATTACTTTAGATTCAATAATAATTACTATTTCCAGTTGAAGGGGGTGGCCATGGGCTGTGCTGCTGCCCCCAGCATTGCGAATATCTTCATGTCCACTTTAGAAAACCAATGGGTGTTTAAGGAGGAGAGAAATCCATTTTTAGATTTAATTATCCTTTACCGGCGATACATAGATGACGTAATTGTCCTGCTAAAACGTGGGGATGTTGCTGATGATTTGGGGAACTGGTTTAACTCCCTACACCCAGATATCAAGTTCACCTGGAATGGGAGCTATAACAACCTAGACTTTTTGGATGTCACTATTTATCGGGACAACAATAGATTGGCCGTGCGCCCCTTTAAAAAACCTACGGACCGGTGTTCTTTTTTACAATACCAGTCCTTTCACCCTAGGGGTTTAAAGGACAATATCCCTTTGGGACAGTTCTTGCGTCTAAAACGTAATTCTACTGACACACGCTTTTATACATCTAGTGGTCGTGCTTTGGAGAACAGTTTCGCGACAAGAGGTTATCCACAGCACGTCATTGAACAAGCCAAACGAGCCTCAGATGCCACTGACCGGACTGACTTATTAATACCGAGACACAGGAGGATGGACAACAAAATTAAATGGGGCTTGGAGTACACACCATTGGCCCCGAAGATAGTTGCCATTATTAGACAGCACTGGCACATTATCAGTGGTATCAGAGGATGTGAACCGGGGCTGTCAGTTGGTTTTAGACGCACGCGGTCAATTGGAGACATTGTAATGAGATTGGAATTTTCCGGCAGCCCTTTTTCAAGTAATTTGCCATCGGGTCATTTTACTTGTGGCTCCTGCAGCGTGTGTAGCCTCATGGTAAAAATAGAACAAATTATCCCCGACCATCGCCCCCACACTCATTTATTTTCGAACTGTAAGTCACATAACGTGATATACGTCATTCAGTGTAAGTGTCCCTTACTATATATAGGTAGTACCACGCGCCCTTTAAGAGTCAGGATACAGGAACACCTGTCTAGAATTAGGAATTTAATGTGGGAGGCACCCCTTGTAACCCATTTCTATGAACAGAAACATCTTCCAAATGACTTTAAAGTTTCGGTAATTGATCATTTGGACTGCCCCTTCGCTCTGGATCAGACAAAATTGCTGCTACGTTTGGAATCCAAATGGATTTTTGGCTTAAATTCTTTGGCACCAAATGGCTTAAATTCAGAGATTGATTTCTCGTGTTTTTTGTAAGTTTTGGGACCCTTGCAAAGATCCTCCTTAGACTTCTGCCCCTCCCCCTTGTGGAGATTTAATTAGCAGCAGTCCTCCCTTGTTGCATGTCCGTGAATCACGCTGGTGGAGGAACGGTGGGAGACCTTGTTTGTTTTTTGTGCCTGCGACACGCTGTAAGTCTTTTTCCTTTGCAATTATATATTGTGAGTGTATTATAATTATAATTATGAGCAAGCTTGTGGATTGTGTTTTCTTTATTCACAGTATGTTCAGTCCGAAAAGATCTTACGCCCAGGAGGAAGTGAGGAGTGGTCCTCACGAAACGGGTTAATTACATTTGCCTGCAAACCCCCGTCGGCGCTCTTTTTGTATACACAATTGATTTTTGTATGGACTGTCATTGCAACATTCTGGCGGCACGATCTCCTACCTACCGACTTCTCCTTCATTTATTGTAGCATTTGCACTTTAATTCATTGGACTGTTTCCGGACAAATGTAGATTTGTGTATTTTGTAATTAGTGTACATTGATTAATGAAGGGACGCTGTATTGATGCACTTTTGTAATTCTATGACTTTTTTGTACAATTATATGAAATTGCAGCACTTTTGCACTTTATAATATGTAAAATTGAATTACACCTTTTGGGTTTTGATTGTATTGAGCCTTGGTTTGTTGTGTTATATATCTGTTACCAGGGTTGCCCAGAGTAGCTTCAGAAAAGGTAGATAACAAACTGGTCAATAACTGACCACAGCATATTTCTTTAAGTATGGTTTTTTTAATGGATGTATTACACTTCTTTGAGAGACTGAGAGAAGGTGCCCTGAGTTAGTGACTTATTTATGATGGAAACCAATGGCTCGTTTAAGAGGTCCTTACATGACTTGAGAAGTCAGGATGAGCAAAGGCACAAGTAGTGGACTTCACAGATCTCTGGTTCCTCTCAACATCCATCATAATAGTAGAGTCAAAATGGTCCATGAAGAGACCAGATGATGTATTATACATTTCTTTGGACTAGCCTATGTTACAACCAGCATCCAGATCAGTGTGTATTTGTAATATTTTATCAGTTAAAAACTTTGCAAAAGTATCACAACTAATTGTTTGTAATTCAAGAAAGGCTCAGATTTAGAAGTCAGCATATGCCATGGCACCTTAAACAACTGGAATGGTTGTGAACTAGCTGCAGCAATATTTTTAATAGTTCCAGGTTTGTTGTTCAGGTTGTTCGGTTTTCCTTCTTTCTCCATCTAACTGGTCAGCTCTCTTCAGACCATATGCCTGTGTGTTTCTCCTTCATAGTTTCTTTTTTTTTTTTGAAAAATTTTTTATTGGGTTAGAATCAAATGTTTATACATTACAATCAATTTTCCCATTTCCCACTTTCTAACCCCCTCCCTCACCCCCCCTTTTTGTTGACTTCCAACAGTTTTCCAACCCTTCATCCCTTTTCCCTTACTCTTTATATATTCCTCTATCTAACAGATATATATTCTCCCTTTATTCTAAGCAATACTTCTTTATCTGTTTTTTTTTTAATACTCTGTACCCTAACTATGAGTCCCTTTTTCCATAATGGATAAACAATTTATCCCCTTTTTCATAATTCCATTTTCAAATATTTCTATATCATAAACTATGTAAACCCTACATCCATATAAACCAGCCAGTTTAACTTATACTCTATGTGTTATTCATTCTATCTTCTTCTCTCTATTTTGGTTATATTTGTTTACATTAATATTTCTATTCCCCTTCAATCCTAATCTTTATATGATATCAATCGATTTGACTCATAATACCTTCAAATAAACATATTCAATTTGGTACATTATACAGAATCAGAAAGAAAATATTATTGGTTAATCAATCCTTATAATTAACACTTATAATTAATTATTTTCTATCAATATTCTAATTATTATTCTATATATATCAATCTAATAACATAGCTGCTTAGAAATTCACTTTTACCTCTTCTCCCCCCCGGTAAAGTCACCCCCCTCTGCATTTTATTGTACTTCAATAGTTCTTAAACTGCCACAGTTCTCCTCCCACCTCCCATTTCTTCTCCAAATATTGTTTCAGCTTCTCCCAGTCTGTGTTAAACTGCCCTGAGTCCAGATTTCTCAGTTTTCTTGTCATCTTGTCCATTTCTGCCATATACAGCAATTTGTAAATCCAGTCTTCAATAGTTGGCACTTCTTGTACTTTCCATTTTTGCGCGTACAAAATTCTAGCTGCTGCCGTCATGTAAAATATCAACGTCCTATGATGGGCTGGAATTCCCTCCATTCCCAAGTTTAGTAGCAGGAGTTCTGGGTTCTTATTTACTTGAAATTGTAAAATTTCACTCATTTCTCTTATTATTTCCCCCCAGTACTGCCTAGCTACCTCACACGACCACCACATATGATAGAGGGAGCCCTCGTGCTTCCTGCATTTCCAGCATTTATTAGAAGTGTTCAAATTC
This sequence comes from Eublepharis macularius, assembly GCF_028583425.1. Lineage (NCBI taxonomy): Eukaryota > Metazoa > Chordata > Lepidosauria > Squamata > Eublepharidae > Eublepharis > Eublepharis macularius. Next base: position 75,344,603 of record NC_072795.1, read on the forward strand.
CCTAGCGCAATCTTCTTTGGTGTCATGTACCAACGATAGATCATTTTGTAAATGTTCTCTTTAATGCTAGTACATGTCGTTGTCTTCATTGTAGTCTTCCACAAGTATTCCCATGCCTCCATTGTTATTTCTTTGTTGAAGTTTATAGCCCATTTCACCATTTGTGTTTTAACTATCTCATCCTCAGTATACCATTTCAACAGTACTTGGTATACCTTGGATATTCTTTTCATGTCCTCTTTAAGAAGGGTCTGCTCTAGTTCCGAATTCTCTGTTCATATACCTCCCTTTACAGAGTCCGAATTATATAAATCTCTAATCTGTCTGTACTGGAACCAGTCATAATAAGGTGATAGTTCCTCCTGCGTCTTTATTCTGAGTTTAGATGCTTCAATTCTAGTTATTTCTTTGTAAGCTAAACATTGTTGCTCATTATCAACAGCTCTCGGATCTATCACCTCATATGGAACTACCCACAAAGGGGTTCCTTCTTGTAGATAAATTCTGTACTTCTTCCAGATTGTATATAAACTTCTCCGTATGTAATGATGCAGGAACATCGAGTTCACCTTTACTTTATCATGCCATAGGTATGCATGCCATCCGAATATTTTTTTGTATCCCTCTAGGGCTAGTAATTTCTTGTTCTTTAATGTCATCCACTCTTTCAACCACACTAGGCAGATTGCGTCATGATAAAGTCTTAGATTGGGCAGTTGCATTCCGCCTCTTTCTTTTGCGTCTTGTAGAACTTTCATTTTCACTCGAGGCTTCTTGCCTGCCCATACAAAATCTGATATTTTCCTCTGCCATTTTTCGAATTGCTTAGAGTCTCTGATGATTGGTATTGTCTGTAGCAAAAACATTACTCTTGGTAACACATTCATCTTAACTGCTGCAATCCTTCCCAACCATGACAGATTCAGCCTGTTCCATTTAATCAGATCTCTCTCTATCTGAGTCCATAGTTTTTCATAGTTGTTTTTAAATAAGTCTATATTCTTTGCAGTCAGTTCGATTCCCAAATATTTCACCTTACTTGTTACTTCACAGTCCGTTATTTCCGTTAACAATTGTTGTTTCTGCTTAGTCATATTTTTGCATAATATCTTTGACTTCTTTTTATTAATATAAAAACCTGCCAAGTCTCCAAACTCCTTAATCTTATCTATCACTTTTGGCATGTTCTCCAATGGGTCCTCTACAATTAACATTATATCATCCGCAAATGCTCTGACCTTGTATGAATAGTCCTTTATTTTTATTCCTCGAATTTCTTTGTCTTGTCATATTTGTATCATCAGGATCTCCAATACCAAAATGAACAACAGTGGAGACAACGGGCAACCTTGTCTTGTACTTTGGAAGGGAGAAAAAAAAATTAAAACTTTATTTTGTGTTGTTCTTGTTTTATTCTTTGTTGTGCAGTTGGTTCCCATCATAGGGAACAATGGGGCTGGCTGGCCAGCCATCTCTGTAGGTGGTGGGGGAATTTGAGGGAGGGTGTCTGTGGTTCAGGTGCTCTTTCACAGGGACCAGCTGGCACTCAGAAGTGTGCCCACCATTGTGGCACCCCTGGGCTGTGCAGAATTGCCCAGGGAAAGAGAGTTTAGAAGTTCCCAGCATAGGGAACAAAGGGAGAGGGCTGGCCTTTGCCAGCCTGTTCCTGGGGTTATGGGTGTGGGGCAGGTGGGGGTGGATTTGGGTCTGTGAGGGGCTAATGTGGGGATTTGGGTCTGTGTGTGGCAGCTGGGGGGGAATTGGGTTTGTGTGGGGCTGTAAGGGGTGGACTTTAGGGGCTGAGAGGACCTACTTGGGGAGGCCATGAAATGCCCCCCCAAGTGGGAGCAGGCTGAGCCTTGGTGGGGGGTGGGAGGAAGGGTGGGAGAAGGACCCCAGAGGGCTGGGGGGCATTTTGCATGCAAAATGCCACCCCTGGCAAGACAAGCCTCCCCCAGCTGTCAGTGGTAGAGATTAGAGCACCTACTTGGGGAGGCCATGAAATGCCCCCCCAAGTGGGAGCAGGCTGAGCCTTGGTGGGGGGTGGGAGGAGGGGTGGGAGAAGGGCCCCTGAGGGTGAGGGGGCATTTTGCATGCAAAATGCCACCCCTGGCAAAGGAAGCCTGCTTCTTCATTTTTTCCCCATAGGAAATAATGAAGAAGATGAGTAGCAGCATGCTAACAATATGCTGCTCCTTCGCTTTCTTATGGGAGGATGGGGGGACCTGATTTGGGGGGTCATAACATGGCCCCCCAAAGTCCAATCTGTCTGAAACTTGGGTGGTTGTTAGAGAAGGGTTAGAGGAAGGTTCCCACCAATTTTGGGCTTATTCGGTGGGAAAATGCCTCCCCCAGACGTCCGGGAAGACGGAGGCAATTTCCCATTGAAAAGCCGAAAGAAAGCCGAAAGAATCCCGAAACGTTTCGGCTTTTTTTTTTCGGCTACCCGAAACGTTTTGGCATTCCCCGAAACGTTTCGGCATTCCTCGAAAGAAGCCGAAACACTTTTGTTTCGGCATTCTTTCGGCATTCTGAATGCCGAAACGCACATCCCTAGCCTCTAGTCCTAACCCTGAAAGGCAATCCAGAAGGACAACATAATTGATGGTGTAAAAACTGCCAAGAGGTCTAGGAGAATTAAAAGGGTCTCACTCTCCCTTTCCATTTCCTGGTGCAGATCATCTGTAAGGGTGACCAGGGCCACTTCAATCCCATAACCAGGCCTGAATCCAGATTGGAGTGGATCCAAATAATCTGCCTTATTCGGGAATCTCTGAAGTTGCCCAGCCACCACTCATTTAATCACCTTGCTCAGGAATGGTACATTTGAGACTGGATGGTAGGTATTCAACTCTTGGGGTCCAGAGTAAGTTTCTTTAGAAGTGGATGTTCCACTGCCCACTTCAAGGCAGGGCAGCCACTCCCTCTCTTAGGGAGGCATTTACTGACTTCCAGTCTCAGTCTGCCAGCCCCTCCCCTTGGCAGATTTAAGCAGCCAGCAGGTGCAAAGGCCATACAAGCAAGTGGTAGTTCTCACACTTCTAAGAATCCTGTCCACACCCTCAGACTGAACAAGCTGAAAGGTGTTCCACACAACTGGTCAAATGGGCATCCTGGGATCATCCAATTCTGCCATGCTAATCTAGAGTCCAAGTTAATCTGGATGTGACTTGAATGAATAATATAATTTGCATATCACCTAGCATAGAATTAATTTTTAAAAGTACTGTATAGGTTGGGGTTATTTATTATAATTCTTTACAAAATCTGATTTTGTGCTGTACAGTGAATTTGCTGTTTTCCCAGTGGTAGAACATCTGCTTTTGCATTCAGAAGGACTCCTCAACATCTCCAATTTAAAAAGGACCAGGTAGTTGGTGACATGGAAGACATCCAATTGAGACTGGAGAACCACTGCTAGTCACAGCAGACAATACTGACCTTGATAGACTTGGTATAAGGCATCTTCATGGGTTCAAGTTTTCACATTTCTATACTAGGAGATCTCTCAAGCTTAAACTGAAGTAACAGGACAATTAAACAGTGAAACACTAAGAACATTTTCTGGAAGTAAGCACTATTGATTAGACCTGCTTAGAATTGTTTTAAAATCCATTATTTGTGAGATTTATCACACCAGACACTTGAGGGAAGTCAAATACTTTTAAACAAGCGCAGTGTTCCTCACAGAGGGGCATATTTGCTATTCACTTAGAAGAAAATACTAGGATATTGAGTATAGGATTGAGTATAAAACAGAGTATTAAACACGTCCCCCATTTCCTGATATCTTTTGGTTCATTAGGCATCTATCTATTTAGATGGTCCATAAGACATATATTACAAGACTATCAAAATATTACATTTCATTACAGTCACTAGTGTGAAGAAATGGACAATGGTAGAAATACAGATATTAGATCTGAGCAATTAAACCTAATGTCTCGCAACTTGAGCTGCATTCTGCTGGCTGTTCTTTGTTCATATATCTCTAGTAATATCTTCTTATGTTTCAGCTTAGTCAAGAGAAGGAGCTTGTCTTGAAATATAGATTTTGAGAATACTCTCCAGCTTAATATATGAAATTTCTAATTTGTAATTGTTGTCGGCCACCATCTCTGATTGCCAGTGAATCACATGCCATTGAACTCAGTAAGACTTACCTCTGAAGTAAGTCTAACTAAACAAGTTACTTACTTCTGAAGTAAGTCTGACTAAACAAATTTCGAATTGTTCAGTATTATAAATATAATAATGACCTATAGATGTATTGTCGAAGGCTTTCACGGCCGGAGAACGATGGTTGTTGGGGGTTTTCCGGGCTGTATTGCCGTGGTCTTGGCATTGTAGTCCCTGACGTTTCGCCAGCAGCTGTGGCTGGCATCTTCAGAGGTGTAGCACCAAAAGACAGAGATCTCTCAGTGTCACAGTGTGGAAAAGATGTAGGTCATTTGTATCTACTCAGGAGGGGTGGGGGTTGAGCTGAGTCATTCTGTAAGAGTTTCCCAGGGTGTGGAATGCTAATGGCGGGAGGCTTCACTGAATCCTGAGGAGGTTCTTTTGCATATGGATTGGTGCTTGATGTGCTAATCTTCTCTGCAGGGCTATTGTCGGGTGTGGAGTGTTTTGTTGGCCTGGTGTTTTTCAGAACTGGAGCCCATGCTCTGTTCATTCTTAAGGTTTCTTCTTTCCTGTTGAAGTTTTGCTTATGCTTGTGAATTTCAATGGCTTCCCTGTGCAGTCTGACAAAGTAGTTGGAAGTGTTGTCCAGTATTTTGGTGTCCTGGAATAAGATACTGTGCCCTGTTTGAGTTAGGCTATGTTCAGCCACTGCTGATTTTTCAGGCTGTCCAAGTCTGCAGTGTCTTTCATGTTCTTTTATTCTTGTCTGGATGCTACGCTTTGTGGTCCCGATGTAAACTTGTCCACAGCTGCAGGGTATACGGTATACTCCTGCAGAGGTGAGGGGGTCTCTGCTGTCTTTTGCTGATCGTAGCATCTGTTGTATTTTTCGGGTTGGTCTGAATACTGCTTGAAGGTTATGCTTTTCCATAAGCTTTCCCATCTGATCAGTAATTCCTTTGATATATGGCAAAAACACTTTTCCTGTAGGTGACTGTTTTTCCTTGGATGTTTGATTCATCCTGGGTTTGATTGCTCTTCGGATTTCATTTCTGGAGTAGCCATTTGCCTGAAGTGCGTGGTTTAGATGATTAATTTCCTCATTGAGAAAGCGCGGCTCACATATCCGTCTTGCACGATCCACTAATGTTTTCATTATGCCTCTTTTCTGTCGGGGGTGGTGATTGGAGTTTTTGTGTAAGTAACGATCAGTGTGAGTTGGTTTCCTGTAGACCTTGTGACCTAACTGAAAGTTTGCTTTGCGGATGACCAAGGTATCCAGGAATGAGAGTTTTCCCTCACTTTCTTTCTCCATTGTGAATTGTATGTTCAGGTGGATGTTGTTGAGATGATTCAAAAACTCCCTCAATTCTTCCTCCCCATGGCTCCAAATGATGAATGTTTCGCTGCTGGCGAAACGTCAGGAACTACAATGCCAAGACCACGGCAATACAGCCCGGAAAACCCCCAACAACCAATGACCTATAGAACTGTCATAACATATTTCTCATCTCTAAATGTGTCCAATAATTAAAACCTTACCATGAATTCAGTTTATGACTGCGTGAATCCTACAAAATATGACATACATCAATTTCCACAAGATATCATTTTGTTTTCTGCTCGACTGTACTTACTTTGGCTAAAATGCTCCTTAAAATATGGTTCTAAGAATATGAACACATTACTTCACTTTCTTTTCCTTATCTTTCAGTACCTGTATACTTGTTCTCCTTCCACTATAAATCCTGACAGAGATGTAAAAGGCCATAGTAGGTACAGCTTGCTAGATTACAGTTGTCAAAAGCTTCTCTATACAGAAATTAAATTCTGTTTATTGTTGCTAACTCTTCAAATCAAAATATCTAGAACATGGGGGCACAGCCAAGGTCAGGGCACAGCTGGTTTGGCAGATCCAAGGGTGGGTCCAATACAAAACTGTCTATTTACCTGTTATTCTGTTTTTTTGTAAGTATGTCTAAAGAGGGGAAAGAGCCTTGCCGCTTTATTTATTTATTTATTTATTTATTTATTTATTTATTTATTTATTTATTTATTTATTTTTAACCCGTACTCCCCACAAGTGGGCTCAGGGCGAGGTACAACATTGATTAAAATACAACTTAAAATCAATTATAAAAACAGATAAAATACTGTGCCCCTTTGGGGGCAACCATACCCCTTGTAGCAGGAGACCGGTGGAAGGCTCGGCAATGATGGGCTAAAATTAGCCTCCACCACATGCCTAGCGGAACATCTCTGTCTTACAGGCCCGCCTAAATGATACAAGATCCTGGCGGGCATGAGTGTCCTCAGACAGAGAGTTCCACCAGGTTGGGGCCAGGACTGAAAAGGCCCTGGCCCTGGTAGAGACCAACTGAGCCTCCCTAGCCTTATGTATTATCAATTGGTATGGAAGCATAAATAAAATGGAATTTTTCTTCAGGTAAATTACGAACCCTATCTCCCACTCCCTTATTGCCAAACTATTTACTCATCGCTGAGGCACAGGTTAAGTTATAATATAGTGTACTTAACTCATCCTTGGACAACAACTGCTGCAGAGCTCTATGATTCTCCAGATCAAACCATTCTCTTTTCTCAAATCCTGAACGTCCTGCTTCTTGTCCTACACATGTGGACTCCATCCAGGCTACTGGAAATGCTATTTTTCAAGAATTCTCAACTACAGGGAAAGACACTATGCATATATCAAATTTTGTGATCATTATGTTGAAACTATGAAAGCAGGGCAGTAGGGAAAGAACTCTTTCCTGTTTTCCGAATGCATTGCTTGTACACATTGCTTGCACACGGAACTGTTATATATACAGGGCTAGATTTAATTCCCAAAGAAGATGTCTGAACATAATGTTTTCCACATCTTGAGACATTTGTGATCAGAGTAGAAAATGTATGATCAAACCATTTCCACCACATTTAGAATTTTTGTGTATCTTCACACTTAGTTACCTTGTCAATACAGGATATAAACTCTACAATGAGTTCTTAATTTAATTTCCCCTTGGATTGATGGCTATTGATAGATGAGATCTCTACTTTCAGGGTCAAGTTTATAAATATTGTGATAAATAGTCACTTCAATTGAAGGACAAATGAATACCATTTTTCACTTTTCAGACAGGACTCTGTATGTCTTTTTAGACTAATGAGCGACTTCATCTTTTAGTACAGTAGCACTATATAGAATGATCACATAAATATTTCCAAGCGGAAGATAGTCATTATAGTACCCCCAAAAGTGATAAATGAAAACATTGTTTTGTGATTCCAGAATGTTGGAAGTAGGAAAGAACAATTCACTGGTGTGTGTGTGTGCTTTTATATTTGGTTATATTGTTAATGATTCTTTAGTTTTTAAAATTGGTTTTGTTGCTTATTTTCTGCATATATATATACATTTTATGTACAATGTATGTAGCCTTTATCAGTACAAGGTAATTTCATAATTTATATGGAAAATGTATGTATAATGCTGATCAATGCAGAAATAACTTTGAAAGAATTGTACATTTTACCACAAAAAACGAGATAGGAATAAACAAAAATAGTATGGAAATAAAGAAGCATGGGTTTGATCTACAGCTTTTAAGCTTCTTTTGTTCATTTGCATCTTTTAAATTTTTTGACCAGGTTACTGATACACTGAAGTGCTTGAGCACATTGATAAAACACACTGCAAAATGGAACTTTAATGTGATGATTAGGGATGTGCGATTCGGGATTCTGATTTGGAAAAAAATCTGAATCAGGCCCAGCATTGCTGGCCTGAGTCAGAAATACTGAATCAAAGCTTTCTGAAGTGATTTGGATTGCTTTGGAAATCTTTGAGTCAGAAAGGGGCACTTTCAAACCCCATTGCTGGCTTCAGCTGACCAGAGGAGGAGGCACCCCCCATGAATCAACTGAAGCCAGCTACAGGGTTTGAATTTAAAGTGTCCCGAAAGGGGTGCTTTCAAAACCCACAGCTGTTTTCAGCTGACTGGCAGAGGAGGGGGTTCCCCTGTCAGTCAGCTGAACCCAGCCATGGGGTTTGAAAGTGCCCAAAAGGGGTGCTTTAAATTCAAACCCCAAGGCTGGCTTCAGCTGACTGGCAGGGGGAGCCCCCTCCTCTGCTGGTTAGCTGAAGCCAGCCATGGGGTTTAAAGGTGCCCTTTTCAGATTCAGCTGACCGGTGGAGGAGGAAGCTCTCCAACCCGTCAGCTGAAGCAAGTGGTGATGTAAACTTACTGCCCCGGTGCTTATTTCACCCTATGGGAGGGGGAAGAAGGAATCTCCTCCTCACCAGTTGGGAGGGGGAGGAGGAGGGAACCATCTCGTCCCTCTCCCATTGGGTGAAATAAGTGGCAGGGTGGGAAGTTTGTCAGTGTGATCCGAATCTTTACAGAGCATACCAAAGTGGATTAATAAGCGATATCTGAAGTGGCTTTTTCCCACTTTGGAAATTCTGAAGCAGGAAACCTGAAGCTTTTGTTGTTGCATATCCCTAGCGATGATGCATGTTACTTTCAGATTATTTTGCTACAGTGGGGACATTTGTGCGAGGAGGGAAGTGACAGAGCACAGATGGCACATATCTTGCAGCATTGAATGTGGACCTGGCTTGCGTGACCGAGACCTGGGTGAGGGAGGGCGAGACGGTCGCTTTGGAAGAACTAGCCCCCTCAGGTTATACAGTCCTCCACCAGTCCTGGACAAGTGGTCGGGGGGGGGAGGCGTGGCTTTGCTCATTCGGGAGTCTTTCTCCTTCAGACCACTCCCCACCCCAAAAATTACTGGCATTGATTATGTGGGCCTAGCGTTGGATGCCGAGGAGAGGTTGGCAATATGTGTGGTGTACCGACCGCCTACTGCACCTGCATCTTCCCTGTCTGGTCTCTTGGAGGCGGTGGCCAGCTGGGCCTTGGAATTCCCGAAACTTTTGGTTCTCAGGAATTTCAACGTCCATGCTGACGACGATGCCTCCATGCAGGCCATTGACCTGGTGTCCTCCATGGCGGCCCTAGGACTCTCCCAGTTTGTTTCAGCTCCCACGCATCAAGCAGGTCACATGCTGGATTTGATTTTTGGGGCAGGGATGATGGTGCCTATGATGCAGTGCCATGGTCAGATCACTTTGTTCTGAAGGCTCGTCTTAGCATGCCGCTCCTTTCCTGGGTGGGCGGTGAGTGGATTTACGCTTGCCTGCAGAGGCTTATGGATCCAATTGGTTTCCAGGCGGCTCTGCAGGATCCGATGCCCCCTGGCAGTACGTTAGATGAGCTGGTGGATGATTGGCATGGCCGTCTTTCTGAAGCCATTGACGCTATTGCCCCCTGCCGTCCTCTCTGAGCCCGCAAACAGGTAGCTCCTTCGTTTACCGAGGAGCTTCGCAAGATGAAGCGGTCTCTGAGACGACTAGAGCGAGTGTGGAGGCGGGGGCACGACAAAGAGGCAAGAACATCTTATAGGATGTTTATGAAAGCCTATGAGGTGGCAGTGAAAGCAGCAAAGAGAGATTTCTTTGCTGCTTCCATTGCGTCCACTAGCTCACGCCCGGCTCAATTATTTCGAACAGTTCGGTCCTTGATCTCCCTCTCTCAGGGAGACCACCAAATTCTTAATTCAACTATTGGCTACGAGGCTTTTGTGAGCTATTTTGCGGGCAAAATCTTGTCCCTTCGCTGTGGCCTGCTACCCACTGTTGATACAGTAAGGGAACTGGAGATCCCTTGGCCGTCTTCTGGGTCCGTATTAGACCATTTCAGGCTGCTCTCTCAGGATGATGTTGACAGGATCCTGCAGGGGATGAGGCCGACCACCTGTCCTCTGGACCCCTGCCCATTCTGGCTGGTGAAGGCCAGCTCGGAGGGGCTACAGGACCATTTGGAGGCCATTGTTAACATCTCCCTGAGATCTGGGGTTTTTCCAGAAGCATTAAAGGAGGCGGTAGTGCAGCCCCTCCTGAAAAAAAATCTTTGGACCCCACCGACCCGTCCAGTTACCGCCCAATGTCAAACCTTCCATTCCTGGGCAAGGTGATTGAGCGGGCGGTGGCGGTACAACTGCAGGAATTCCTGAATGATGCTCTAGTCCTGGACCCATTCCAGTCTGGCTTCCGTCCTGGCCATGGGATGGAGACAGCCTTGGTTGCCCTCACAGATGACCTTCGCAGGCATCTGGATTGAGGCGGGTCAGCGCTGCTTGTGTTACTTGATCTCACAGCAGTGTTTGACACGGTTGACTATGATTTATTGGCCAGCCGCCTTGCCGACGTGGGGATTAGGGGGACAGCCTTACAGTGGCTGGTCTCCTTTCTCCAGGGTCGGGGACAGAGGGTGGCGCTTGGGGGAGATCTATCACCCCATCACCCTTTGGTGTGCGGGGTTCCCCAAGGGGCGATACTCTCCCCGATGTTATTTAACATCTATATGCGCCCCCTCACCCAGTTGGTGCGGAGGTTTGGGCTGGGTTGTCATCAATACGCGGATGACACCCAACTTTTTCTGTTGATGGACGGCTGGCCAGACACGGCCCCAGACAATCTGGCCAGAGCTTTGGAGGCTGTGACGGCATGATTGAAACAGAGCAGGCTGAAATTGAACCCAGTGAAGACGGAGGTCCTGCAGCTGGGATGGGGGCTGCCAGTGGTAAAGAGTCTGGGTGTGCTCCTGGATGCCTCCCTATCAATGCAGGCCCAGGTCACGGCAGTTGCCAAGTCTGTATTTTTCCATCTTCGTCAGATCAGGCAACTTACCCCCTACCTGACGCCCCAGGACCTGGCTACAGTGATCCATGCAATGGTCACCTCCAGGCTAGATTACTGTAACTCACTCTATGCTGGGCTACCCCTGGCCCTGATCCGGAAACTACAACTGGTCCAGAATGCGGCGGCACGGGTCCTGACTGGTATACCTTACCAATCACACATCACACCTGTCCTGTGCCAGCTGCACTGGCTTCCGGTTGAATTCCGAATCAGGTTCAAAGTGTTGGTTCTTACCTTTAAAGCCCTGAGCGGGTTGGGACCGGCATATCTTCGGGACCGCCTCTCCCTGTACGTTCCCAGGAGATCGCTTCGATCAGTGAATAAATATTTACTTGTGGTCCCCGGCCCTAAGGAAGCCCGCCTCGCTTCAACCAGGGCCAGGGCCTTTTCAGTCCTGGCCCCAACCTGGTGGAATGCTCTGTCAATGGAAACCTGGGCCCAGCGGGACATATTATCATTCCGCCGGGCCTGTAAGACAGAGCTGTTCTGCCAGGCATTCGGTGATTGAAGGGGGAGGTGCCATGTCAGCCTCCCACCTTTGGGGTGGGGGAGGGTTCTCCCCACCACTGCACTTTGTTAATTTGTTTTATTGTTTGTATATTGATTTTAGTTCTTGTTTTTATCAATTTTAACTGTTCACTGCCCAGAGCCCCTGGGGATGGGCGGTATATAAATTGAAATATAAATAAAAAATAAAAATAAAATATATCAACCTGTGGTGAAACTGGCCACAACTTTATAGATTAAGCCATTGGAGCATTGGTGTGATATAGGGCACAGATTCAATGATCAAACAAACTGACTGCTATCCAATGATAGGCCTCCCAGCCCGTCTCCTGGGAACCAATCATGGGATGGCAGGTGATGTGGTCCTTCACCTAGGTGCAAAACCATGCTGTAGTTCACTTGCCACCGGAAGCAAAACTGGACAATGACCCCTCACCTGGACATTTCCTTGCATGGTTTCGTCCAGGCATAGTCTACATACAGATGGATCTGTCCCAATGCCCCAAAACTGTCTAACAAAAGTTGTGATGACCATAAAGAGTGAACCAAGCAGAATCCACATACCCTTGTGCCCATTGTGCCCAAATGAAGGAATGGAGGGTGGAAAGTAGGAGCAGCATTGCTGACATCTCATGCTCAAACAAAGGGGCAAAGATGACTCAGGGAGCTTTTACCTTTAGCACTCCCCCTTGCAGCCCTGTCACCCAGCTTGCTCAGGCCACCTGGGATTGACAAGCCACGCATGGCCATAGGAACCGGCTAGTGCATTCCTCCTTCTTCCTGTCACTGCAGCCTAATGACTTGGCATAAGCGCTCACCCTGGGGCCTTGCACATTGCTGCAGTGAAGACAACTCCAGCAAGAGGGGGATGGGATCCGTTGTGTTGCCTGCCTCAGCCCCAGTGTTATAAATCGCCCCCAAGTGAGACATTGAACCCTGCTTATGTGCAATTTTTCATTAAGAAAACCTTGGGTGCATATATTTATTTAAATTATTTATATGCCCACCTTTATCCTAAACATCCATTAGGCCCTTTCCACACTTACAGTTTAAACCAACATTTATGAGCATTCGCCCCAATTGCAATGGCTTCAGCACTGCACCTGTTCGTTTCCCATTGTCCACTGCAGTTTCAATTTGGCATCTGTGCTTCATTTCAGACCCACTTTGAAACCTCGTGCAGTTTCACATTTTGAGGTTTTGCAATTCACATCACACTTTTTTTTTTTAACTTTGAGCATGTGTAGTAACATTGCAGTGTTGGAACCCATCCTCCCCTGCTTTTGCTGATTGGGCTGTCCCCTGCCCACTGAAGAGGCAATTGGTGGCAGAGTTCTGGGGGAAAACATATACCACTCTCATTTTTTTAAAGCTAAGCCAGGAAAGGGTTAAAATGCTGCTGTTTCTTTCCCTCCATGCTGCTTTGATTTGCAAATGGCTGTGCAAAATGCTTTTTTTTTTTTACATTGGCAGAAGACAGGGGGAGGGAGGGAAAAACAGTCATTTATCCCTTACCTGGCTTTTAAAGCCAGGAGAAATCAGGAGTAACACTTTCCTAGCTTCAAAATAAATACATAAATAAATAAAAATAAAAGAGTATGCTCATACCACTGAAGGAGGAAAGGGAAAGTAGCCATTTAACCCTTTCCTGGCTTTTAAAGTCAGCAGGAAATTAGTAGCAAGCTTAGGAAACGTTCCTGGCTTTGGAAAAAAAATAAGAGTGTATGCATACCAAGGAGGATGGAAGCCAATGGAGAAGCAGCCTTATGACCCTCTTCTTGTGTTACTAAAAAAATGGTGGACAAGGAGTTCAGAGAGCTGAGGAGAGCAGGAGTAGTTAATTCTGCACAGACCAGTTAGCTCCCAGGGAAAAGGAGGGAGAAGAGAAGCAGAAGGGGAGTATAAGAGTTCTCACTGACATTGATCATGCCAGCTGCGACTTAGCACTGGCTTCAAAATAAACTTGCGGTATGTCCACAAGGGGGAAAATCGAAGATGCTGCAGACAAACATCGGTTCTGTGTCCCATGACTATCTTGTAAGAGTGAAAGTCCCACAAACATGGGAAGCAGAAAAGGTGCTGAGACGCTTTAAAGTCCCAGTGTGAAAAGGACCTTAGTTACTCGGATGGGGAAAATACACATAGGAAATGAACCAATTGAACATAGCAGCACAGTTTACATGTACTAATTTTGAAAATAATTTTAGAAATTCTCCATGAATTGTATCTGAAGAAAAATTCAGCAGAATGTGAAGCAAAACCAACTAAGGGAACAATAATAGAATGTGGGACATTTGTTCATCCTGACGTTCCATAACTCTTGATTTTGGTCTTTCTCCTGATGATACATTTGGGACAGTTAGTAGAGTAACACATCAATACTAGGAGATATTTTCATTAAGCAACATTTCTGAATTATGTATAAGGAAAAAACGTTGCATGGATTTCCCTTAAAGTCTGTAATTTTGGTGCCAAAATATGTTCTGATGTTAGGTCCTGTGGGACGAGAACTTGTGTTTTGATGAGCTTGAAGAAAAAAATAAAAACATAAATTCTGCTCAGATACCTTCAGTGAGCCTCATAAGACTTCTTAGTTATTTGGAGTACACTTTGCTGCTCCCAGACAATAAGAGGTAAAGACGGCGAGGCAGCATTTTCTTTTATTGAATATCATCAGCTGGCTAAAGGGCACAACCCTTCAAGATCCACAGAGCTATCCTTCAGGGAGGAATTTATGTAGCATGAATGTTTTCACTAGAGGTACATCAAGAAAAAAAACATTACCTTTGTCCTTCTGACTACAAGCCCTTGGCTAGCCTCAGTTTAAATGTCAGGAGGACACAACACTGTAGATGTTATATCTAAAGGAAATTAACCATGAAAAAGCTTGTACTTCTTTTGTCCCTTAAAAAGGGACTGCATGAAACTTGTTCTTTTTTTTTCTGTGATGATTTTTACCGGACAAAGATTGCATATTTAAAGTTGTTTATTACAACCAACTTGAAGACCATGTTAAATCAAGAAAGAAATTCCTACAGGCAGGGAAACATGCTATCAATGTTTCAGTTATCATCACCTGATTCTACAAGTATGTGATGGATATTCAGCTATGTTTGAAATGCATTTTTTTAAAAGTTGTGCCTGTCTTCTGACTGTCTCAGAATTTTTTTTGCAGGTGAAAATGAACAGTATCACAAACAGTTTCAATATACTGGGTTAGAAAGTGAGGAGGTTTAATTGGAGAATTGAAGCTCTGAGCCTAGGTACCTTGAGCAAAATTGATCAAGGGTTTTGTAGCCACTGAAAAATTTGGTCACATTCATCTGTAGTACATTGGATGTACTTTCTTACAATGCAGTCCTCTTAATGGGCTATGAAGGGTATAACTTTTCTTAAGACAGCACTTCAAATGTATTCATTTAGAGAAGTACATCTCTAAGTCAAACTGTTTAAGCCTTTTTTAGCCTTGGAAGTATACTCCTTCAGGAAATATTGAACTAAAAAGGGAGAGAAGGAAAGGGTCTTGGCTGAAGAGAGCTCATCCCATATAAAGAAACAACCTGTTTGGTAAACAGTTTGAGCAGATAATGGCTTCCGTTTAATAATGGAAAGTGCTTGATAAGCATTTAATGAAAGGGAACTGTTGGTTGGAACTTACTGAGTCTAACATGTTTTGGCTGTCTTTTGCTCTGCATAAAATGAATAAAACATTTGTGAGGTGAAATGTTTTAGACTTCTCATTTTCTAAAAAGGCAGCATGTGTCAGTAGCAGAAAAAGTTATAATAGTCATTTCTATCCCATTTCTATAACTGCACAGAAATCTAGTGACACCATTAAGATCAGAGTTTATGTGAGTGGATGTCACAACTAAAAGATTCAATAGTTTTTTTTCCAGTGCAACCCTATGCAGACTTACTCTAGTCTAAGGTGATTGACTTCAATGAGCTTAGATTAGAGTAACTGCATAGAATTGCGCTGCTCTTGAGGTAACTGTTTAGGACATTCTAACTAAGGATTACCCTGACCTGGATAGCCCAGGTGAGCCTGATCTCATCAGATCTCAGAAGCTAAGCAGGGTCAGCCTTGGTTAGTAATTGGATGGGAGACCTCCAACGAAGACCAGGGTTGTAGAGCCAGGCAATGGCAAACCACTTCTGTTAGTCTCTTGTCATGAAAGCCCCATTAGGGGTTGACATAAGTCAACTCTGACTTGAGGGCACTTTCCATCACCACCAGCTAAGGATTATTTATGGAGGAGAAGGTCTTTGTATCTCTACTCACACTCCTTGTTTACCAACTCAAGTCATCCCCTTTGTCCCAATCATGACCCATTTTCTCTTTTGCATCTCTGTTTTTTGGGGGGGAGGGGGAGATCTATAAGGAATGTCTTTTGAAGAGGAAACTATTTCTCACTTAATCTGAATATGTTTTGCATATTAACAGAGTGAAATGAATCATATTTCATGATAAGGGATTTATGTTCCTGTCAATCAAAACCGTGTTAGTCACACCGTACATAGAAATATTAACATCTGTATATGTGAAGTGCATGAACTTTGATCATTTATGTACTAATCCTCCTAAGACCATACTCAAGAGATAGATCATGGCTAAAGGAAGAAATCACTCGGCAGACTCTAAACACCTTTGTTATTGCCAGTTGTTGTAAATTCCAACCACTGGGAATCACTGGGAAGAATTAGATAAGAGGGTACGTTCATACCTCACTGAAGGAGCTAATTAATATTTAATAATTTATTTGGCTCATTTTACCTTTTGTTTTTTCATTCTTATTCATATTCATAATCAGATTTTTTTCCTATCTGAACTGCAATCAGATTTATCTGAAATATAATATTCAGTGAATATCTTCATCTCCAGCAATAATTCATTGACAGCGTTGGGTGTGCTATTCTGAGCTTACCCTTTCACTATTATTTCATTAAAAGATAGGATTCATTAAAAGATAGGATTCAAGATAGTGTATAGATGTCAGTCCCTGCTTCTCAGTTGGAAACCCGTTATTTGGTCTCTCTCACCCCCTTTTTAAAAAGGAAGGCATGAGAATTAGGCAAGCTGGGTAACATCTAGCTGCCCAGACAATCAACAGTCTCAATGTCTGGGATACTTAAAACTCTCTGTGTCTGTTGTCTGCCTTTCACTGGCAGAGCTGCTCCACCTTCCTTTTAATTTACAGCATGGAATTAGCTAGTCACTTTGGGGCCAAGCAGGAGCTTTTTGAGACTGTCTCAAATTGACCGTGGGATAGTCATTTTTTTCCTCCTACATTTTTGTATGAAGAAAGAAAATGGTTGTCTTTACCTTGGGTAAAGTAGTGATTATCTGATTCATATTTAACACTGGAATTTATTATGGTGGAATTATGCCCCAGTTCTTAGTACAAGCTCACAACAACCCTTTGCTTATGAAGAGAAACAGAACATAAAAAGAAATTGTAGCATGAGAACAGAACAGTGTGTCCAATATTCAAAGTGCATATGAGAAAATAATGTATGTGAACAATCTGGTTTTCATTAATTAAGTGTTATTTTGGGTGCTTCTTGGAAACCAGTGGAGGGTCTGGATGCAAACTTTGCATTTTTTTTCCTGGTGTTGAATAAGACAAACATTATTGGCAATCTTACAAGACTTTTTTAGCACAGGATTCTTGTTTTCTAACTCTTGTTCCCTTCCCACCCTATAAGCTGAGGGTATTTTTTACAAATGGCAACAATACAAATCAGCTAGTAGTGAAAGTGTTCTCTACCTTGTGAAATGGCAAGCATTAGATCTTGGGAAAGAGACAGACATATTCTTCACTTCAGAATGGAGGGTAGCTTTACAGTGTGCAACCACTTTTTATTTATGTCCTAGTGCTGTTTATGTGACAGAGGGACAAATGAGGTTACAAATTCCAGTGAGCTAGTTGTGTTAGTCTCTTGCAGCAAAACCCCAAAGTAGCATTCTGGCCCACAGGAGGTTATGATTCAATAAATCTGCTAGTCTTGAAAGTGCCATGAGACTACTTTGTATTCGGTTGAGGAGTGATCTTAGACCAGTAAAATGTGGGTCAAGTTAAAGCTGACTGATGGAGACCCCATTGGATTTTCAAGGCAAGAGATGAACAGAGGTGGTTTGCAACTGCCTGCCCCTGCATAGCAACGCTGGACTTCCTTGGTTGTCTCCCATCCAAGTTCTAACTTGGGCCAACGTTGCTTAGCTCATGAGATCTGGGGAGTTCACGCTAGCCAGTGCCACCCATCAGACGGGTATAGTTATGTGTATTCCCTAGACATTGTTATAACAACCAGGAAAATCAATTTAGATAAGAAATATATGTAGAAAGATATATAGGATCAGGGAGCTGTATATATTTCAGAACTCAACGAAGAAAGATACAGAGAATGAAATATTCTGGACAGAGAATAAACATTGATTCTGAAATTGTATTGATATAAACCTGGAAGCAATTTTGATGTGGCTATAGAGAGGGGAGAATCATTGAGATATCTTTTTTTTTTTTTTGAAAAATTTTTTATTGGGTTAGAACATTTTTATTTTTACATTACAATCAATTTTCCCCTAATTTTTCGTTTCTAACCCCCTCCCTTTCCCCCCCTTTTGTTGACTTCCAACAGCTTTCCCACCCTCTGTCCCTTTTCCCTTACTTCTATTAAATTCCTCTGTCTAAAACAGATATACATTCTCCATTATATTAAGCAGTGCATCATTAACTCCTTTAATTATTATACACCCAAACTATACGTCTTTAGATAAACAATTTATCCCATTTTCCAGTTTTGAATAATTCTAAATAAACCTATAAAAATATATAAACCATAAAAATTTCCCACATTTAAATCAAACAATTTGATTTATTCTCTATATATTACTCATTTCAACTTGTTATGGTAATTCTATATAACTCCTCAGATACTCAATCAATTTAACTCTTCTATACATTCAGTTTGGTGCATATAAATCTTGTCAAAGAAAGAAAATATTGTTAGTTAGTCAATCCTCATGTTTAAACCTTGTCATTAATTATTCTCTATCAGTTGACCTATACATATCTATATATATCTCAATCAATTAATCTAACTGCTTATAAATTCACATTTCTCTTCCTCCCCCGGTAAAGTCACCCCTCTCTTTTATACTTTTATTATATTTCAGTAGTTCTCAAACTGCCACAGTTTTCCTCCCACCTCCCATTTCTTCTCCAGGTATTGTTTCAGCTTCTCCCAGTCTGTGTTGAACTGCCCTGAGTCCAGATCTCTCAGTTTTCTTGTCATCTTGTCCATTTCAGCCATATACAGCAATTTGTAGATCCAATCTTCAATAGTTGGTACTTCTTGTACTTTCCATTTCTGCGCATACAAAAGTCTAGCTGCTGCAGTCATATAAAAAATCAACGTCCTATGATGGGCTGGAATTCCCTCCATTCCCAAGTTTAGCAGCAGGAGTTCTGGGTTCTTATTTATTTGAAACTGTAAAATTTCACTCATTTCTCTTATTATTTCCCCCCAGAACTGCCTAGCTACCTCACACGACCACCACATATGATAGAGGGAGCCCTCATGTTTCTTACATTTCCAGCATTTATTAGAAGTATTCAAATTCCCTAGCGCAATCTTCTTTGGTGTCATGTACCAACGATAGATCATTTTGAAAATGTTCTCTTTAATATTGATACATGTCGTTGTCTTCATTGTAGTTTTCCACAAGTATTCCCATGCCTCCATTGTTATTTCTTTATTGAAATTTATAGCCCATTTCACCATCTGTGTTTTAACTATCTCATCCTCAGTATACCATTTCAGCAATACTTGGTATACCTTGGATATTCTTTTCTTGTCTTCTTTAAGAAGGGTCTGCTCTAGTTCCGAGTTCTCTGTTCGTATGCCCCCTTTTGCAAAGTCTGAGTTATATAAGTCTCTAATCTGTCTATACTGAAACCAATCATAGTTAGGTGATAGTTCCTCTTGCGTCTTTATTCTAAGTTTAGATACTTCAATCTTAGTTATTTCTTTGTACGTTAAACATTGTTGTTCATTATCCACAGCTCTCGGATCTATCACCTCATATGGAACCACCCACAAGGGGGTTCCTTCTTGTAGGTAAGTTCTATACTTCTTCCAGATTGTAAATAGACTTCTCCTTACAAAATGATGCAGGAACATCGAGTTGACCTTTACTTTGTCATGCCATAGGTATGCGTGCCATCCAAAAATTTTTTTATATCCCTCTAGGGCTAATAGTTTCTTATTCTTTAATGTCATCCACTCTTTTAGCCAAACTAGGCAGATTGCATCATGGTAAAGTCTCAGATTGGGCAGTTGCATTCCGCCTCTCTCCTTTGCATCTTGTAAAACTTTTACTTTCACTCGAGGCTTCTTGCCTGCCCAAACAAAATCTGATATTTTCCTCTGCCATTTTTCAAATTGTTTAGAGTCTCTGATGATTGGTATTGTCTGTAACAAAAACATTACTCTTGGTAACACATTCATCTTAACTGCTGCAATCCTGCCCAACCATGACAGGTTCAATCTATTCCATTTGATCAAGTCTCTCTCTATCTGAGTCCATAATTTTTCATAATTATTCTTGAACAAATCTATATTTTTTGCAGTCAGCTCAACTCCCAAATATTTCACCTTACTAGTTACTTCACAATCCGTTGTTTCCATTAACAATTGTTGTTTCTGCTTAGTCATGTTTTTGCATAATATCTTTGACTTCTTTTTGTTAATGAAGAAACCTGCCAAATCTCCAAACTCCTTGATCTTGTCTATCACTTTTGGCATGTTCTCCAGTGGGTCTTCTACAATTAACATTATGTCGTCTGCAAATGCTCTGACCTTATATGAATAGTCCTTTATTTTTATTCCTCGTATTTCCTCATCTTGTCGAATTTGTATCATCAGAATCTCCAATACTAAAATGAACAACAATGGAGATAACGGGCAACCTTGTCTTGTTCCTTTACTAATCATCAATTTTTTGGTCAATTCATCATTCACTACAATTGCTGCAGTCTGGTCTCTATAGATTTCCTTGATTGCTCTGACGAATCTTTCTCCCAGTTGTAGCTTTTCCATAGTGGCAAACATAAAGTCCCAGTTTAAATTGTCAAACGCTTTTTCAGCGTCTACAAAGAAGAAACCAACCTCTTTGTCACAACGCTTGTCGTAGTATTCAATAGCATTGATCACTGTCCTTAAGTTGTCTCTTATTTGTCTGTCTGGCAAAAAGCCTGCTTGTTCCTCCTCTATAACTTCCGAGAGCCACCCCTTCAATCTCTCCGCCAATATCTTCGCAAAAATTTTATAGTCATTATTGAGTAGTGATATAGGCCTATAATTTTTCACGCTAGTCAGATCTTGGCCCTCTTTTGGGATCAATGATATATTCGCTTCGCTCCAAGTGTCTGGAATTCTTTGATCCCTAAAAACTCCGTTCATCACCTCTTTTAGGAATGGTGCCAGTTCATTGGCCATTGTCTTATAAAATTTAGCCGTAAGTCCATCTGGCCCTGGCGCCTTTCCTAGATTTGCGGATTGTATTGCCATATTTATTTCCTCATCAGTTACTTCACTGTTCAGCTTATTTCTCCAAGCTTCCGAGATCTCTGGAAGTTTGGTTTTCTCCAAATATGATGCTATTGATTCTTTGTTTACTTCTTTTTTATTATACAGCTTAGCGTAAAATTTATAAAAGGCTCTGCTAATGGTAGTCTGCTCCAAATACGTTTTGTTTTCTTCACAAATTTTATTTATTATTTTCTTTTCCCTTTTCTTCTTTAATTGCCATGCCAAATATTTCCCAGGTTTATTAGCACCCTCAAAAGCTTTTTGATTCAGTCTTTTAAGGTTCCACTCCAATTCTTGGTTACTCATTGCTGTTAACTGTTCTTGAAGAATTTTGATTTCCTGATGTATTTTCTTTTTCCCTGGTCTCTTTTTTAACTGTACTTCTTTGGCCTTTATTTTCTCCTCGATCTCTTGTCTTTTCTCCTCTTTCTTTTTCCTTGCTCTACCATTTAAGTCCATTAGTATGCCCCTTACAACCGCCTTGTACGCGTCCCAAACTTTACTGGTTGGTACTTCTTTATTCACGTTGTATTGTATAAAAAACTTAGTCTCTCTTCTCAGTGTTTCCATATTCTCACTTTCCTGTAACAGGTCCTCATTTATTCTCCAGGCTTTCCTTTTTCTCCTTTTTCCAAATTTCCACATAATTGGGTTGTGATCTGAGCCTACCATCGGCATTATTTCTACCTCCTTAGTCCATAGCGCTAAGTCCTTTGAGGCCCAGATCATATCAATTCTTGATAATGTAAGATGCCTTGCAGAATAAAAAGTAAACTGTTTGGTTTTAGGATATTCTCTCCTCCATACGTCTTCGAGAGTCTCTTGTTGAATCAACTCAAAAAAAAGCTTTGGCAATAGTCCTCTTTTCTTTTGTGCTTTTGTAGTCTTTTTGTCTAATTCCAAATCTGTCACTCCATTGAAATCTCCAGCAAGAATTATCTGGTCATATACAAGATCGTCTAGGTGCTTCCTTAAGTCCTCAAAGAAGCTTTCCTTTGCACCGTTAGGTGCATAAAGTCCGACTACCAACACTCTCTTTAAGTTCCAATTACATTCCACTGCTACAAATCTAGCTTCCACATCTCTCATAACAAATTTTGGCTGCAGCTCCTCTTTTATATACAACACCACTCCTCTTTTTTTCTTGTTGGAAGCCGCTACAAATTCTTTGCCCAATTTTCCAGATTTTAAATATTTTACATCCTGTTTTCTAATGTGGGTCTCCTGCAAACAAACAATATCACATTTTTGTTTTAGTAGCCAATGAAAAATATTTTTTCTCTTATTCGGTGAGTTTAGTCCATTTACATTCCAAGATAATACTTTACACTCCATATTCATGGTTTTGTTGGTAAGTCTTTTTCATTGTCCTTGATAAATCTCTCCATCTCCCGCTCAGATCTGATGCGTTTTTTTGCCCCTCCAAACTCAAAGGACACTCCTTCCGGTAACTCCCATCTGTATCTGATATTCATGTCCTTCAAAGTCTGAATTAGCACTCTATATTTTTTCCTGTCCAATAACACTGATCTGGGCAGTTCCTTCATTATAATAATCGTCTTGCCATCAATCTCCAATGGATCTTGAAATTGTTTGGTCACAATCCTCTCTTTCATATTTCTAGTTGTAAACTGCACAATCACATCCCTTGGTAGTTTCCTCTGGGTTGCAATTCTCGAGTTCACACGATACGCCACATCTAGGATAGCCACAATTTCCTCCTCCTCCTTCCCCAGGTAATCAGCCAACACCTCAGTCATCTGTTCTTGCGCTGACTTCCCTTCCACTTCTGGCAGACCGCGAAAACGAAGCTGCTTCTCCATGTGTTTAGTTTCTGCAACTGACATCCTCCCCTTCACCAGCCTCATCTCTGTTTGTTGCGTGTCTATTAAATTCTCCATCGCGTCTTCTACTGTTTTAACTCTCTGCTGCGTTCCTTGTAATTCACTGCTAATCGTTTCCACACCTTTTTTCACTTCTGACAGCTCCGACTTTACTGTCTGTGTAACTTCCTTGACCTCTTTAATAAGCTCCAATTTCGTGTCCTTAAGTTCTTTCATCATGTCTATAAGTTTTTTGTCCAAGTTTTCTATTGCCGATTGCCACTCTTTTTTCGACATCGTGGGGCTTGCTTTAGCTCGCTCCCACGAATCTGCTCTCTTCCTCAGCTCCGTGGCGTATAATTAAACGTTTTCCTTTTTTTTTAAATGTCCCAATCTTTGCCAAAATTAATTTTTTATATCCAAAATGTCGGGCGTCTTTTCTCTATGGTTTCTCTATGTTATTATAATCCAAGATGGCCTACTTCCTCTTCCGCTGAAGCCACGACCCTTCCACTTTCAAAGATGGCGATTCCCCACTTCCTGTCCTTTGGCAAGGGCCGCTTCCCTCCAGCCACTCTATTGTTGTTACGCACTTCCTGTCTCCCGTCTTCCCACAGCAGGTCTCGCGATGGTGTCTTTTTCCCACAGCTCCAAAACCACAGGTATTCAAAACAATAGTCCGATTTTTGTAATAGCTTCTTTAAACTTAGTCTCTTTTAAAATACAACTCCTGCCGAGTCTTCACCTCCTTTTCGCTAGTCTGTTGCAGTTTAAAAGTCTACTTTCTTTCCTCTCTGTTTTTGTCAATCTGTCCCGTTTCAAGAGATAGCGATCTTTACCTTCTCTCCAGCTTTCTCGGGTTGTAATCGCTGTTTCGATCTTAAATTCTCCTCTCGACTTCCCTCCCCGATCGAAGCTTGGGTATGTAGGTCTTATGCCAGCCGAATTGGCCCCAAAATTGCCGCAGAGATTATAGCCGACCCGTCGCAAGGTGGGACCTCAAGGATCGGGGGGGAGACTCCTTGTGTAGAGCCCCCCCTCGTCCGAGATCTAACTCACCCTAGGGTCTTGAGCGTTCTTTGCCTGCTCCCCGCCTGAGAGCAGTCGGCCGCGGGTTATTTTCACCCCTCCGGCCGGTTAAAACGGCAATCCGGTCAGCTCCACAAATGGAGCTGCGTTAGACCTCCATGAATCCCAAACCGGAAGTCCAATCATTGAGATATCTTTGAAGACCTAAGAGTTATGGTCTTAGATCCAGTGGTGCACGAGTGGAAATAAATATGTACTTAGCACAGCTCTACTTATGCAAAGATTGCAGCAACATACTGTTCTAATGTATATTGTCGAAGGCTTTCACAACAGGAGAACGATGGTTGTTGTGGATTTTCCGGGCTGTATTGCCGTGGTCTTGGCATTGTAGTTCCTGACGTTTCACCAGCAGCTGTGGCTGGCATCTTCAGAGGTGTAGCACCAAAAGACAGAGATCTCTCAGTGTCACAGTGTGGAAAAGATGTTGGCAGGTAATTTATATCTACTCAGGAAAGTGGGTTTGGGCTGAGTCATCCTGTAGGAGTTTCCCAGGGTGGAATGCTAATGGAGGGAGGCATCACTGTATCCTGAGGAGGTTCTTTTGCATATGGATTGGTGCTTGATATGCTAATCTTCTCTGCAGGGCTATTGTGGGATGTAGAGTTTTTCGTTACCCTGGTGTTTTGCAGGGATGGAAGCCATGCTCTATTCATTCTTAAAGTCTCTTCTTTCCTGTTGAAATTGTGTTTATGCTTATGAATTTCAATGGCTTCCCTGTGCAATCTGACAAAGTAATTGGAAGTGTTGTCAAGTATTTTAGTGTCCTGGAATAGGATACTGTGCCCTGTTTGAGTTAGGCTATGTTCAGCCACTGCTGATTTTTCAGGATGGCCAAGTCTGCAGTGTCTTTCATGTTCTTTTATTCTTGTCTGGATGCTACACTTTGTGGTCCCAATGTAAACTTGTCTACAGCTGCAGGGTATACGGTATACTCCTGCAGAGGTGAGGGGTGTCTCTACTGTCTTTTGCTGAACGTAGCATCAGTTGTATTTTTCTGTTTTAATGTATGTTTCAATAAAAGAAAGTGAAATGGAGCAACAGTCCATTCAAATTTGCTTTAGAAATCGTATCAGAATAAATACCGTGTGCTGTGCCCTGCACACATGGAAGAGACAGTAGGGATGTGATTTAGGGTTGCCAGGTCCCTCAAGTCTCTCAGCGGGAGACTGGGACATTGGCTCCTACCCTGTCGCCGCTCTTGATGTCATGGCTGCGTGCGCACTCCCCACGTGCGTGATAACATCACTTCTGGGAGTGACACCATTACGCAGGGTCAAAGGACACCCTGCGTGATGATGTCGCACATGCCGGGGAGGGGCAGAGAGAGCAGGCAGCTGTCTTTCTTTCGCCACCACTGTGCCCCTTGTCCCTGCTGGCATGGGCTGCACAGGGGCAGTGGTGGCCTCGGCAAGAGAGCGAGCTGTGGTGGCCATGGCCTGCTCTCTTGCCATGGCTGCCCCTGTGTAGCCGGCACTGGCAGGGACAAGGGGTGCAGTGGCAGTGGCAGTGGCGGCGGCCACGAGAGAGCAGACCATGGCCACCGTAGCTCACTCTATCGCTGCCGCTACCAAGGTGCCTATTGTCCCTGCCGGCGCCGGCAACACAGGGGTGGCTGCGGTGAGAGAGCGGGCTGCGGCAGCTGCAGTGGCAGCGGTGAGAATGGCCTGCTCTTGCCACCGCCACCTGTTCTCTCTCTGCCACTGCCGCTGCCCGCTCTTGCGGTGCGGGAGCGCACCCCGCACCCAGGGGTGCAACGCGCCACTTGGGGAGGGGGCACCCCAGGGAGTGTGCCCCCCCAGGCAAGTGGGTGCAGGGGGAGGGTGGGATTGGGTGATCCCCTGCCCCAGGCGAAGGGATGGCAACCCTAATGTGATTGCTTCCACCTAGTGAAAGCAGATCACGAAGAATAATTTCATTCCTTCATTTTATGGAAGGACTGTTGCACATGTGGAAATCTATCCCGTAATCCATAATATTG
The DNA here is from genome assembly GCF_028583425.1 of Eublepharis macularius. Lineage (NCBI taxonomy): Eukaryota > Metazoa > Chordata > Lepidosauria > Squamata > Eublepharidae > Eublepharis > Eublepharis macularius. Next base: position 75,370,485 of record NC_072795.1, read on the forward strand.
CATTCACCCACACACAAATCCACAACAAGCTCCTGCAATAGGGAGATTCAGGACAATGTTATGCTTCTGGATCATTTTTTCTTATGGAGACAATATCAGGGAATTTTGATGTTTTTGAAATACATACTTTTTTACAAAGATCCAGGCTAAGTAGATGAGCAAGAAGCCACTCAGCCACTCCGAAAAATGGCACTATTTGTTTAATAGCATAATCTCCTCCCCTTGAACACACATTTAGCTCCTCCAAGCTCAGTCTTGCCAGCCACATAGAATGCTGTTTTTCTTTTACTAGCCACCTGCCAGATTGCCAGACTGCCTCTTCCTGATCTGATTTGGATGGGAAGTGTGGCCTGCATTTACTGTGCCACAAACATCAGCTGGCAATCAGTTTCCTTTAAAAAAAAAAAACCATGTTCCCTGAAATCAAGATGGTATCCATGCCAGCTCAAATGCACAGACACACTGGCAGGTTGTATTCCTGATCTAGGAATATCAGCTAGCCATCAGTGTTTATGAAATAGGTACAGTGTGCTGTTTAGCTCACAGCCAACCTTTATTAATGGAATTTTCAAAGTTCCATCAAGGAGATCAAACTTTTTTTTTTTTGCAGGCCCAGTTTCTCTCTCTTCTTTGTTAAAATCTGTTTACTGTTACAGGAATGTAAACTTTCTTTGAGTATAGTTTCAGATGGGCAGCTGTCTTGTTCTACAGTAGAACAGCAAGATTTGAGTCCAACGGCACTTAGCTCTCTTCTGTCTGACTAAGGGAGCTTTGACTCTTGAAAGTGCATTCCCTGAAAATCTTGTTGTTCTTTAAAGAGCCACTGAACTCTAATCTTGTTCCTGTGTGTGAACTTGTGAAGAAGAAGCTCCAAATTCCTTCTATGTTTAAATATTGTACTAACTTAAGGTAAAGGTTTTGTAAAATAGTTTAATAGGCTTTTCCCCTTCATTAGGGGGAAAAACCCATTTTTATTTTGAACAGGATGGCCCTCTATGCCCTGGCTGTTAGGAAAATAAGGGCAAATGCGGAAACCAGGAGAGTAAACATCTGGTATAGATTGTTTTATAAGCTGCTAAAAATTATGTGATTTTAATGTTGTTAACTTTTACATTTTAGGTAAAATGCATTTTATAATAATTTTATTTATATGTATGTAATTTTACCTGTATTATTGGGGTTTTTTTTTGCTTTTAATGGTTTTGGATTGTGAAGGCCTATGGCTATATACAATAAATTCATTCATTCATTCATCCTTCATTACTGCTCACACTTTCTATGGAGTAAAGTACCACTAATGATTCATTCTCATGTGGATGATTCAAAAGTTTCTTCCCCATGCATCAGGTGTCAGCATTGTAAATTGCACATTTTTACCCATGTAATTGGCCAGACTGCCATTACTTCTTCTATTGGCCAATGTTCTTAGCCCATCCTAAATGCAGTGTTCAGTATCCCAGGAGAGTTTAAACAAACATTCGATCTTTTGATTTGGGACTCTTCATATTTTCCCACTGTGCTGCTTCATCCAGTTTAGTCCCATTTTTTTTTCATATTCTGAAATTCAAATAAGTTTCAGATAAGGGAAAAAATAGACATTTAAAAGGAACAACAGAGGCACCGTCTGTCTGTCTCTCTGTGTCTGTCTACCTTTCTCACTGAGACCCAAGGTGGATTACACAGTGCAAGCCAATACAATATAATCAACAGCTAGGACATTCAATGAACAGATACAATGCAGTATGGTTGCAAAAAGTTATTGTATAAAGAGCTATTCTGAACCTTTCTAAAACCTTGCAATAGCATAATTTGAGTGTTATTCTTAATTAGAAATGCAATTATATTCTGCTTAATTCCTATATCACACTAGCTTGCAACAATTATTGTCTTTTTAATCATAAAAAGAAACTTAGTGTACAATCCTATGCACATGGATATTAGTGAGTTTTTATTAGGATCACACTATCTATGATCTGTTTAATGTGCCCCATTATTCTGTAGAGCAAAATCAGAACAATGATTTCAAATGAAAAAAAAACGGGTTTCCAAAAATTCTGGCTTTTTCTGCATTTGCATTAAAAAAACAGGGTTAATTAAATCAACCCCCCCCCCTTGATCAAATCTATGGCTTAGTTTAGATGATCTCATGACGTTGTTACTTTTTGGACTCAGATTTTGGGAACAGGTTCCATCTTGTCATTCTGGTGGATTTGGGTCCCCCATAAATTTTTGTGATTCTGATTCAGGGATTTTTTTAATTACATTTTTTTCAGGTCTGTTATTTCCTATGGGAGACTTTGTCCAGGAGTGGCTATTTTTTTTTAAAAAAAAAAAGTCATGAAAATTGTAAAGAAATTAGTCCTGCCTGTCTAATGATAGACCCCCCTTTTCCCCACAAACATCAAGCAAATTGGATCAAGGGGTACAATTCTACAGGCCCCTGAACAAGGTATCCCCAGCCATCTTACTTGTCTCCATTGTTTCCTATGGGGGAAAATCCCATGTTTTCTCCAGGGTACAGAAGCCAGTAGCTAAAAGCACAAGAGCAACCACCAGTCAAAAGTGTACAAATGTAAACAAAACCAACAAGCCCAACAGAAGCAACATTGAACCATAGAATCCCAACAGAACCACAAATTGATGTGGCAAACACAACACAAACCATGACAAACCAGGCAACCTAAGTCAAACCAAATTAAACAAGGGTCACTGCTGCAAGTTCAACAAAAGAAATGTCAAACCAGAAAATGCATGTCAAACCACCCTGGAAGGCCAATACCACGGCAGGCAGCCAGCAATACCCAGCAAGATGCTGACACACACACACATTTATGTCACTTCCCCAAGGAAGGCCTTGGAAAATGAAAGAGGAGGCATTAGACCCCCAAGTTCTCTCTCTGCAATCCACAGCCTGTACCATCACTGACTTGCAGGCGGAGCCTCAGGTGATACAGCAACTCTTCATCACCAGACCTCCTGTTCCTTCTCATCCTTCTAAAGAAAAACACAACAGCCATATTGCATGCATGAGCTTCATTTTAGGTGCTTCTCTGGGTTCTGCTTGTTTTGAGATGGTCGTCTACTTTCTTAACATCTCTTGTTCCAGTGATATGGCGGGGGGGGGGGGGCGTTCTTTATGACAAGAGCAAAAACATTTTTGTACCCTATTTATTTTCTGCACAGAATTGGTCAGAGAGGTGTTGAGCCCCCCAACTCACCTCCCCCCCAATGCCGCACACCAACTAGGCTTCAGTTAAAGTTTGTGTTAGTTTTTTTTAAAGAATGCAGTTTGGAATATGGATTTTATATAGTGTCAATCAAATTGGATAATTTCCCTGCTTTCTCTTTCTACTTCAGAGTTTTAAGTTTTGGGATAAATTTTTTTCCCTGACTTCCCAACACAGATGGAGAGGATACAGGTACAAAGCCATGCTCAATTTACTAATTCTCATCTGGGAAAAAACACATTCACTCTGCATGCTCATCAGAGGGCATACCAAGGAACCTCAGAGCTACAAGAGAGAGGCCCAGATAGACCTTCTCTTTCCTGGCCCAATAGTTCAGCAAATCAATGGCACACAACTCATAGAGCTCTGATAGGTAGTCACTCACCATCATGTCTGCTGAAACTTGGCTCATGTGCCTCACAGTCCCACTGGTGCCAACTGCCTCCTCAATGGTCTCCACCACCATGGCCATCCCAGGAGTGGCTGTGGGAGAACCTGGACCAGAATCCAAATCCAAGGCATCCTTCACCACCTGGCAAAGCACCTGGCTGTGCAGCAAAGGAACTTCAGGCCCACACCCTCTTCCACTGTCCTAATATTTACACCACCATCAATCGCCATGTAGCCCATGGAGACATCCCTCCATACCCATCCAAGGATATGGGGGCTTTCAGGGAAAGGAAAGAAGAGACAGTGGGGAAGGGGAAATGAATCCTTGTGAGGCCCCTGCTTGTAGAGTTCTAATTCCTAATTGGAAAAAAAATGAGTACGAGATAATTGTCTGTGTCTATATGATTCTCCTTTCAAATTACTGTCTTCTATACTTTCCTTTAGGAAATTTGACCATTTATGGGATACGAAGCTTCTGAAGCTACAAAGGTTTTTTTGAAAAACAAATTAACAACAATCTTTACACCATGCAATGACAATTACCATTTGCAATGATGTTGGCAAGTACTCTTGCCAAATAGCATGTTACCCACCAAGAATGTGCCAAAGAATATCATTTAAACTAGACCTATTCCTGTCTTTTCAAATGGCTACATAGCAGCAACAGCTAGTTGTGAAAATAATCATCTGATACTGTCTATAAATTGTAGAACTATGGGAATGAGGGACTCATTAAGATAACGTAAAAAGTTCTGTCTACTCACTGGAACAAATCAAAGGACTGATGTATTTAGAGCTTTATAAGAATATAGGGTATAATAGGGTTTAAATAAAAGTGAGCCCTTGATGTGATGGAATTAATTGACCATACTGTTCCTTTAGAAGTTTGCTCACAACTCCAACAATGGTTTCTGTTTCCTTATGACATTAGATATACCAAATGTCATCATAGTCCTGTTGCTCTCCAATGTTTCAAATAGGTTGCCTGCCTTTTAAAAGGTTTATCTGTTTATCCTTTCACCCTTCATCTTCTTTGAAAGTACAAACTTTTTAAAAGTGTATTTAGGTGGGGAAATGGCTTGTTGACATCACGCAAACTCCTACTAAAAGACACTTGCCAGAATCCTCCCTATTCAAAGACTGCCTAATTGAAAATCTGCAGAACCATTTTAACAGCTTATCACAGAAACCTTGTCTTTGTCGCTTTTACCATAATACACTTGTGCATACTTTTAACTCTCCTGAGTGGAAGCCTATACGTGCATACTTTTCATTTCCTTATGTTCATCACTCAAAAGTTATTTCTCCTTTGCTTTTCTTTGCTGAAATTTATATTGAAAACTCTTTGGGGCAGAGACTTGCCCATAAAACACAATGTATATTGATGGCTCTACATACTCACATACATAATTTACAAAGAAAATCCGTGTTTAGATATGCCTGATCACTTGGAGAGTTCTTTGACATACACAATTTTTTTCCCATTCCTTCATGGAAATACTCTTTACATATGTTTTCCATTAAGTACTCTCTGATTATAAGAGTAGGAATGTAAAAATCACTTTCCTGTTTACTGCTTTTCTTTCCTTTTATTTTATTATTAGGACTCTCAAAGGTCAGGATTTATTTTAGTTCCACAACATCTCCTGTGGTCTTTAAAAGAATAAAATGGAATTAAATAATGAGTTTATATTTGTTTCTAAGGCTACAATCTTATTTAAATCTACTTGGGAGTAAGTTCCTTTGAACTCACTAGGGTACTTCTAAGTAAACATAACACAGGATAGTTATCCAGAGCATGATCCATCCCACATCGAAGACTTGCAATGTTCAGTTCATTCAGTTATACCTTGGTGAATGGAAATTGCAAGTATTAGGTTTAGTCTTCATTGTTGTAGAGAAAGTCTGCAAAACATGTAGCTAATCAAACAAATTTATGTGAGAAGAGCCAGAAACAACAAAATAAGACCACTGGGGGCTCCAGAATTCCAAGGCCATGTATCTAAGAAAGTTCCAAGGACAGATAAAGAATGCAATGAGGTAAAGTATATCCAAGGAAGTGAGATAGAAGAACCCTGAAGGCAAGAAAGAGACAAGGGCCGTTTCCACAGGGCTTACCTCAAACCAGAACGCTGCGCAACATACCGAAAAAAACGCAGAAGATCGTGTTTTCTCACGTGAGTTTTGCGCAATGTTGCGCAACATCGCGCAAAACTCGCACAAGAAAATGCGATCTTCCGTGTTTTTTTCGGCATGTTGCTCAGCGTTCCGGGTTGAGGTAAACCGTGCGGAAACGGCCAAGAGTTACATAAGCTTGCCTGATGTTTTAGAAGTCTTTGTTTCCTGCACAGCTCTCTCAATCCCAAACTATCATCAGAATTGTTCATTCTGTTTTTCTTTGCAAAGCAGCCTCTGCCCATTGCCACCACCACACATTGCTTATTGCTGTTGACAATTCCTGGGTTTGCAAAATAACTTTCAGTATGCAGTGGAATACTGCCACAGACTTATTTTTTCCCAAACAGCAGTCTCGTATTCTCTCTATCTGCATACTAACACAGGTAAAAGTCACCAACACACTTACAGCACAACCAAGGTCAGCTTTTTACATGAATGGCCCCCAAGCAATTACCTTTCTTCACTTGAATGGGCTATAGTTTAGGACCTAGCTGTGGAAAATGCTAGACTGTACTAAATAAATTCCACATTAACTATGTTCATTTAACTATAGTAATATATCTGGGAAAGTACATGAAAGGCCTACTTGGGGTTGTTCTGATCTGCTTTGTAAAGAAGTATATTCAGTCTCATGAACAAAAGATAAATGATTAGATTTTCCAATAAAGCTTAATTTCAGCTGCACAGGGCCACATCAGGGTCACGCTGATAGGTGAGAGGTAGGTTATACCTCACTATAGTTTCACTAATTAAAACTCACCACCCTGCACAGTTAGCCCCTTAAATACAATTGAATCACCTAAGTTTCCCTTTTGAAGTTCATCATTAGGGATGTGCTCTGGAGAAAAAGTTCAGGATTCAAATCCATGTTTGTTTGGGTTTTTTTGGTTCTAGGACTTTTGAGACCATAATTTTCAATTGGGGATGTATTTGAGGGTCTGATGCAGCTGTTTAAAAAAAATAATGGCACCAAATTCTACAGAACATAGTTTTCTCTCTAATCTAAAGACCCCCTAAATTTCAAGCAGATTGAACAAAGGTGTTTGATTTTACAGACTTCTGAAGTAGGTGCCTCTCAGCACAGGAGCACTTCTCTCTAATGATACCTATGGGGGGGGATGGTGTTTAAGCAGTGGCCTAGCAGTAGAGTATGGGGGGCAAAATAGTTATTTATATGTTATTTTATTTATACATTGCACTCACACAGTGTTTCATTCAGGTTTTGCTATAACTCATCCAAAATACTTCTGCATGTTAGTTAGCACACTAGCACGAAATGGTTCTCTGGGATGAAACAGTTCTACACAGGTTGCATCACAATTTAAAGAAGAGCCTGAATTTTTACAAAATCACACAAGGAACTCTTTGCCACACTAGCCTCAGGCAGAGCATGGATGACAGTGGAAAAACAATACTTCTTTGGTGAATGTGGAAAGATCACTTGCAGCTAGCACCCCAACCTGTCTCCATAGTATCTCTACCTGTGAAGTTATTTTTAATGAGGTGTTATTCCCCCTCTTGGAAGACTGGATGAATCCACAATCTCTGAAGGGCCTTGCTGGTAACCAAAAACACCTCAGTCTTATCTAGATTGAGTTTCAGTTTGTTGGCCCTCATCCAACCCCTTACCACCTCCAGTCACTGGTTCAGAACATCTCGACTCAGCTGTAAAGAAGAACAATAACACCTCACTGTAATGCTCCTAGTGATTACCTGTATATGTTAAACAGTGCCAAATCAAACTTTGCAGAACCCACAGCATGAACGCCATGGAGTTGAGCTACCAGAGCTGAACGAGGAGATCAGAACAGAACCTCCAAAGCATGGGGCTACTGGGAAAGTTTAACACTGCCTACATGTCTTGAAGATAGTAGTGCATTTTGCCTCAACCACTCTGTTCTGACAGGTGCACAAGACAGGCTGATAGCAGCGACCGCTTCATAAATCCTTGTTTTTCTAGATAGAAGACACTGGAGCTAGAACACTATTTCATAGAATCATAAACTGATAGGGCTGGAAGGGATCCCAAGGGTCAGCTACACCAGTCACCCACACAATGCAGGGAATTTACTGCTATACCCTTGACTCCCCTACTGATCCCTACTCAATGCCCAGAGGAAGGCAAAAACCCTCCAGGATTCCTGTCCAATCTGGCCTGTAGGAAAATTTCTTCCTGACCCCAAAATGGTGCTTGGAATTACACTGAGCACATAAAAATAGGCTACAAGACAGATTTGCCCACTGAATATTTTTATTGATACTTTAAGGACCTGAACATGTATTCCCTTGCAATGGTTGTGGTTTTACAAACCTGTCCGAGCAGCTGGTTCACCCTTCCTCCTTTTTATCTTCTCAAAACTGTGAGGTGGTTTAGGCAGAGAGAATGTGACAGTTTTCAGCTCAAATGAGCAAAGAATGAGAGATCAAAAAGTGGAATACAACTAAGAATGTGTGTGTGTGTCTGTGCCCAAGTTGCCTTCTATCTGCAATATAGTTTCTGTTTGCCTCTATGTTCTGCTTCAATATCTGTCAATAAAGAGGATACCATGGGCCAGATCCTATGGCTTCCATCCTGTAACTAAGGATCCCTACTTTAGAGGAGGAAGACTCTTCATATAGCTTAAGAAAGTCTTAGGATCCAGCCCAAGAAATCTTCAGTGCTCTGTCATTCAAAGGAAACTCAGTAATGCTTCAAATTTCTCACCGCTTGCAAAAATGGGGATGGGGTAACAGTGTTGTTCAAATGTATTCACAATACATTTTTCATCATCAAAAACACCTTCTTAGATATACCTCACTTAGGCTGCAGTTCTAAGAACACTTATCTGGAAATAAGTGCTTTTGAACGTAACAGGACTTACTTTTGAATAGATCTTGTTAAAAGGGCTAAGAACATGTATAGAGCACATTTATCATAACAGACAGGAGCTGTACTTTTCATTCATTATCAAGTATAAATGAAATTGACTCTATAAATAATTAATACCCACAATTAAATAAATTATATGAGTGTGCTATTGTCTTTGCAGGGTTTTCATTTTCTGTATTACAAATCTCACCAGGGATGAAAATGTATTACAGTACTCAGCCAAACTGGGTTTCTGATCAGTCAGATGCAGAGTTGTTCATGCTTGTATGTGTTCATTAGCTAAGTGGCAAAGACATGAAAGATGGAAATCAGATGGATGAATGGGTATGACTAATCTGTAGGGACTAGTAACAGAGCCTGTTTTTTTAAAAAGGGACCTAGAAACGGCGTGGGTCAGCTTGTCTGGCCTTCCTGCTGCTGCAACAGCCTCCAGAGGGACAGGCCGGCTAGCATTGCAGCAGAATAGGCAACCCACACTGCAGCAGGCTGCCAGCCAGGTTGCCCCATGCCACAGTGGGCCACTGGGCTGGGCCGTGGATCAGCTGGACAGGGAGAAAGCTGAGCTGCCCTGTTCTGCAACAGATTGGGTAACCCTGCGTTGCAGCACTGTAACAGGCCCATCTGAGTCAGCTGGTGGGCCAGGCAGCCCTGTGTTGCAGCATGTTGCCAGGCTGGGCCAGATTGCACTGCAACAGCCGGACCACCCAGTACTGCAATGGGCAGGCACCCCGGGTTGCAGCGCACTGCCAGGCCAGGCTCGGCTGCACTGGGCCATGCCACAACCGGCCGCCCCACGTCACAGCAGGCTGCCAGGCTGGGCTGCCCTGTGCCGCAGTGGGCTGCTGGACTGTGCCACCCTGTGATGCAGTGGGTGGCTGGCCTGGCTGCTGAGCTAGGCTTCCCTGTGCCGCAGCTGCGTACTGTGCATGTGTAGGGATAAAAAGTGAGTTGTTGGCAACACAGTTAGCCTTTTCTATATTAGAGGTCAAACCATACACTCACATCCATCAGTACATAGTGTAAATATGCAGGCAATGCAGAGATTGTTTGCATGTTGTCCCAGTGGGCCGAACAGTAGCTCCTCAAGACACTTTCAGTTAGGGAGACTCCAGATACCATTGTGTTTCATGCTTGCATTTCACATGAGCACACATGAAGCTGTCTTACACTGAAACAGACCAGTGGTCCATCAAGGACAGTATTGTCTACTCAGACTGGTAGTGGCATTCCAAGGTCTGAGGCAGTGGTCTTTCACATCGCCAACCACCTAAATCCTTTTAGCTGGGGATGCTGCAGATTGAACTTGGGACATCCTACATGCCATCAGGTGCTCTACCACTGAGCCACACCCAAGCCACAGCCCAGTGATGCAGGGTAAAAGGTTAACCCCTCTTTTCAACCCATGTATTCTTCTAATTTTAACTGAGCCCCTATACAGCTGCTATTTATGAAGAACAAATGCCTAGCAGCTCCCTGGATCTCATTTATTTTAACAGCAGGCTATTGGAGAAGTCTGTACATTGTGCTCACCTGTACTTGATTCTGGACATGAAAAAAGATATTATTAAGAGATCCACTAATTTGTAGTTTATGGGAGTATGATTATTTTGAAACTTTTTTTAATGAACTAGAAGCCAGAAGCTGATGGGGTTTTTTTTGTAATAAAAAATTCATCTTTCCCTTCATCAGCACTAAGAGTAAATGTTGCTACAGATCCTCTTGTGGGAAAAGTTCCAATCTCTATTTAAAAACATGTTTTTCATAATAATAGAATGTACAAGTAGCAGTCATACAACTTTTCAGTAAGCGTAATGACTTTGCTTTGCTCATCTCTGTAATGATTAATGAAATAGTATTTATGTAAGGCAAACACAGCATTCAGGCCTGGGACTTGGACAGAATTAAAATATATTCCATGAATTATTCATGGACTTGTTTAAGAAAATGTCACTATCTCCAGTACTGACATGCACAAAAACTCCTTTTTTGCTTTGATGAGTTTCACTGAGGAAGCAGGCAATGTGATAGGAGTATGATACAAAGAGTGTGTAGAGTGTTAAAGTGTGGATTGTGCCACCACCTCCTATGTAAATACAAAAGTAATTACATTGGAATATAGTACTTTGAAGAGAGAGGAGGATAAGCAGAAAATGCTTTTGTTAATCCTAAAAAAGTGCTCCTTTTTAAATTGAATGATTTGCCACTCCTTGCTACTTATATTTCGACAGCAAAGTAATCTCAGGCTCACTCCTTTTTCTCCTCTTTGTGCTACCTCTATCATACAAACCAGAAAAAGGTAACCAACAGGCATGACCTCCAAAGAACTACATACAGAAAAAGCATACTTCATGTAGCCCTGTCTAAACATACATTTAGGTACATGAAACATACTGTTCACAAAATTACAATGGTAACTGAGACAGAGCTATTTTAAATTAAATTTCATGCTTTTTCTTTATGTAGGTTTTTGGAGGTCTTGCCTGTTGGTTTCCTTTTTCTTTGGTGTTCCCTTCTGTTTGGTGTCTACCATACAAACTCCATGGAATGTTTCTGTTTCTGACACCAGTTAAACGGACTTCCACGGCTATAACCAAATAGCTTTGATACTGCATTTCCAAATGGATCTGGAACACAAGTTACATCCCTTCAGAAAGGGCTTTGTTTTATCTAAGAAAAGAACAACGGGTTGGGATGCTAAGTACAAACTGGAAAGAACTACTGTTTCACCAGTTCTTCAATTAATTTGATCCATTTCTAGAATACAGCTTACATTTTCTGATCAGGCTGTAATAGGAGACTTGTCAGTTCAATTGTCCAGGCAAGTGAAAAGGCATAGAAAAAAGGGGAAACTATTCAGAAGTCCCTAAAGAGATTCTTAATACATAAATGTTACAAACATAGCTTCCTCTATTCTATTTCTAATATATTTTTTCTGTTGTCGATTTTACATACTGTATGGACACTTATTTAGTTCTCCTTTATAAAACTAGAGCATCTGAATACCTTGTTGGGGGCAACCTCATGTGCTTATTTTATCAATCCAGATGTCTCTATGTGTGCATCAATGATTCTGCCAGATGGTTCATTCTTCTATTATTTATTTAATTTAAAATATTTACTACCCATCTTTTTACTTTAAGGCTCTGGCCATTTCCACACAGCTCCCCGCTGCTCGTAACAACCCGGAAGATCGCACAAAAAACGCGGAAGATCGTGTTTTCTCACGCGAGATTTGCGTGATGTCACATGACGTCGCGCAAATCTACTTTCTACTTTCTACTTTCTACTTTCTACTTTCTACTTTCTACTTTCTACTTTCTACTTTCTACTTTCTACTTTCTACTTTCTGGTGGCTTATGATGTAAAAACAACAATAAAAAATATATTAAAAACAAGAATTTAAAATCAGCTTAAGATAGCCAGTAAAAAGAAAAACTAAATCCTAAGTAAAACTGTCTTCAATTGCCTCCTAAAAATCAACAGTGAGGGGGCCATGCACACTTCCTTGTGGAGGTTGTTCTGTAACCATGGGACTGCCACTGAAAACACCTTCTCCCATGTGCCTACCAGACAACCTTCTTTGGTTGATGTGATAGTCAGGAGAGCCTCTCCCTATGATTTCTCAGTCAGGAACTTTTATTGTTACTCAATGACCACGTATGTTTGGAAATGGATGATACAGTTCCTACCAAAGGAATGTAATATGGGACATCTTTGGACCCTGCTGACCCGGTCAGTTACTACCCAGTTTTGAACCTCCCGTTCCTGGGTTAGGTGATTGAGTGGGCGCTGGTAGAGCAGCTGCAGGTTTTCCTGAATGATTCCTCATCCCTGGATCCCTTCCAGTCCAGCTTCCATCTGGGACATGGGACGGAGACATTACTGGTTGCCCTGATGGACGATCTCTGTAGACAGCTGGATCAAGGTGGGTCGGAGCTGCTGATATTGTTAGATCTATCAGCAGCAATCAATCATGACCTGTTGATCCACTGCCTTGCCAATGTGGGGATACGAGGGACAGCCTTGCAGTAGTTTGTCTCTTTTCTCCATGGTCAGGGACAGAGGGTGGCACTGGGGGAGAAGTTGTCATCCTGCCACCTGCTAGTGTGTGGTGTCCCTCAAGGGGCAATACTCTCCCCCTTGCTATTTAACATATACATATCCCCCCTCGCCCAGCTGGTATGGAGTTTTGGACTTGGGTGCTGAATAGGGGTGTGCAAGCCAAAAATTTTCGGCTATAGCCGAAAGTAGAAAGCCGAAAGAAGATTCTCTATCGTTAAAGCCGAAAGCCGAAACAAGAATCTCTTTCGGCTTTCGACTTTCGGGATTCTTTCGGCATTATTTCGGCATTCTTTCGGCTTTTTTCTATGGGAAAATGCCTCCGTCTTCCAGGACGCCTGGAGGAGGCATTTTCCCACCAAATAAGCCCAAAATTGGTGGAGACCTTCCTCTAACCCTTCTCTAACAACCACCCAAGTTTCAGACAGATTGGACTTTGGGGGGCCATGTTATGGCCCCCCAAAGCAGGTCCCCCCATCCTCCCATAAGAAAGCGAAAGAGCAGCATATTGTTAGCATGCTGCTGCTGATCTTTCTTCATTATTTCCTATGGGGAAAAAATGAAGAGGCAGGCTTCCTTTGCCAGGGGTGGCATTTTGCATGCAAAATGCCCCCCAGCCCTCAGGGGCCCTTCTCCCACCCCTCCTCCCACCCCCCACCAAGGCTCAGCCTGCTCCCACTTGGGGGGGGGGGGCATTTCATGGCCTCCCCAAGTAGGTGCTCTAATCTCTACCACTGACAGCTGGGGGAGGCTTGTGTTGCCAGGGGTGGCATTTTGCATGCAAAATGCCCCCCAACCCTCTGGGGCCCTTCTCCCACCCCTCCTCCCACCCCCCACCAAGGCTCAGCCTGCTCCCACTTGGGGGGGCATTTCATGGCCTCCCCAAGTAGGTGCTCTGCTCTCATCTCTACCACTGACAGCTGGGGGAGGCTTGTGTTGCCAGGGGTGGCATTTTGCATGCAAAATGCCCCCCAACCCTCTGGGGCCCTTCTCCCACCCCTCCTCCCACCCCCCACCAAGGCTCAGCCTGCTCCCACTTGGGGGGGCATTTCATGGCCTCCCCAAGTAGGTGCTCTGCTCTCATCTCTACCACTGACAGCTGGGGGAGGCTTGTGTTGCCAGGGGTGGCATTTTGCATGCAAAATGCCCCCCAGCCCTCTGGGGCCCTTCTCCCACCCTTCCTCCCACCCCCACCAAGGCTCAGACTGCTCCCACTTGGGGGGGGCATTTCATGGCATCCCCAAGTAGGTCCTCTCAGCCCCTAAAGTCCACCCCTTACAGCCCCACACAAACCCAATTCCCCCCCAGCTGCCACACACAGACCCAAATCCCCACATTAGCCCCTCACAGACCCAAATCCACCCCCACCTGCCCTACACCCATAACCCCAGGAACAGGCTGGCAAAGGCCAGCCCTCTCCCTTTGTTCCCTATGCTGGGAACTTCTAAACTCTCTTTCCCTGGGCAATTCTGCACAGCCCAGGGGTGCCACAATGGTGGGCACACTTCTGAGTGCCAGCTGGTCCCTGTGAAAGAGCACCTGAACCACAGACACCCTCCCTCAAATTCCCCCACCACCTACAGAGATGGCTGGCCAGCCAACCCCATTGTTCCCTATGATGGGAACCAACTGCACAACAAAGAATAAAACAAGAACAACACAAAATAAAGTTTTAAAAAAATTATTTTCTCCCTTCCAAAGTACAAGTAGGCAAAGCATTATGACACATTACACCAGCAGTCCCCCACACAGTAAAATTAAAACAAAACTCACTTAACATCAGAGAATCACAAAGCATGATTCCTGTCAAAAACACTTTATTTCTTGAACAGCTTTAGGTTACACAGCAGGGGGGAACACCAAAGGGCATGGCAGCACTATCTTACACAAAAATAACACAACTCACTTAACATCAGAGAATCACAAAGCATGATTCCTGTCAAAAACACTTTATTTCTTGAACAGCTTTAGGTTACACAGCAGGGGGGAACACCAAAGGGCATGGCAGCACTATCTTACACAAAAATAACACAACTCACTTAACATCAGAGAATCACAAAAACACAATTCCTGGCAAAAACACTTTATTTCTTGAGCAGCTTTAGGTTACACAGTAGGAGGGCACAACAGGGCATGATAGCAATGTACTACAAAAAATAATACAACCCACTTCACCGTTTTTGACAGCAATTGTGTTTGTGTGATTCTCTGATGTGAAGTGAGTTGTGTTATTTTTGCGTAGTACACTGCTTTCCTGCTCTGCGGTGCCTTCCTACTGTGTAACCTAAAGCAGTTACAGAAATAAAGTGCTTTTGACAGCTATTTTTTGGGGTGATTCTTTAATGTGAAGTGAGTTGTGTTATTTTTGTGTAAGATACTGCTTCCATGCCCTTTGGTGTCCCCCCCCCTGCTGTGTAGCCTAAAGCTGTTCAAGAAATAAAGTGTTTTTGACAGGAATTGTGCTTTTGTGATTCTCTGATGTTAAGTGAGTTGTGTTATTTTTGTGTAAGATAGTGCTGCCATGCCCTTTGGTGTTCCCCCCTGCTGTGTAACCTAAAGCTGTTCAAGAAATAAAGTGTTTTTGACAGGAATCATGCTTTGTGATTCTCTGATGTTAAGTGAGTTGTGTTATTTTTGTGTAAGATAGTGCTGCCATGCCCTTTGGTGTTCCCCCCTGCTGTGTAACCTAAAGCTGTTCAAGAAATAAAGTGTTTTTGACAGGTATCATGCTTTGTGATTCTCTGATGTTAAGTGAGTTGTGTTATTTTTCTGTGTGGGGGACTGCTGGTGTAATGTGTCATAATGCTTTGCCTACTTGTACTTTGGAAGGGAGAAAAAAAAATTTAAAACTTTATTTTGTGTTGTTCTTGTTTTATTCTTTGTTGTGCAGTTGGTTCCCATCATAGGGAACAATGGGGCTGGCTGGCCAGCCATCTCTGTAGGTGGTGGGGGAATTTGAGGGAGGGTGTCTGTGGTTCAGGTGCTCTTTCACAGGGACCAGCTGGTACTCAGAAGTGTGCCCACCATTGTGGCACCCCTGGGCTGTGCAGAATTGCCTAGGGAAAGAAAGTTTAGAAGTTCCCAGCATAGGGAACAAAGGGAGAGGGCTGGCCTTTGCCAGCCTGTTCCTGGGGTTATGGGAGTGGGGCAGGTGGGGGTGGATTTGGGTCTGTGAGGGGCTAATGTGGGGATTTGGGTCTGTGTGTGGCAGCTGGGGGGGAATTGGGTTTGTGTGGGGCTGTAAGGGGTGGACTTTAGGGGCTGAGAGGACCTACTTGGGGATGCCATGAAATGGCCCCCCCAAGTGGGAGCAGTCTGAGCCTTGGTGGGGGGTGGGAGGAAGGGTGGGAGAAGGGCCCCAGAGGGCTGGGGGGCATTTTGCATGCAAAATGCCACCCCTGGCAACACAAGCCTCCCCCAGCTGTCAGTGGTAGAGATGAGAGCAGAGCACCTACTTGGGGAGGCCATGAAATGCCCCCCCAAGTGGGAGCCGGCTGCGCCTTGGTGGGGGTGGGAGGAGGGGTGGGAGAAGGGCCCCAGAGGGTTGGGGGACATTTTGCATGCAAAATGCCACCCCTGGCAACACAAGCCTCCCCCAGCTGTCAGTGGTAGAGATTAGAGCACCTACTTGGGGAGGCCATGAAATGCCCCCCCAAGTGGGAGCAGGCTGAGCCTTGGTGGGGGGTGGGAGGAGGGGTGGGAGAAGGGCCCCTGAGGGCTGGGGGGAATTTTGCATGCAAAATGCCACCCCTGGCAAAGGAAGCCTGCCTCTTCATTTTTTCCCCATAGGAAATAATGAAGAAAGATCAGCAGCAGCATGCTAACAATATGCTGCTCTTTCGCTTTCTTATGGGAGGATGGGGGGACCTGCTTTGGGGGGCCATAACATGGCCCCCCAAAGTCCAATCTGTCTGAAACTTGGGTGGTTGTTAGAGATGGGTTAGAGGAAGGTCCCCACCAATTTTGGGCTTATTCGGTGGGAAAATGCCTCCTCCAGGCGTCCTGGAAGACGGAGGCATTTTCCCATAGAAAAGCCGAAAGAAAGCCGAAAGAATCCCGAAACGTTTCGGCTTTTTTCTTTCGGCTACCCGAAACGTTTCGGCATTCCCCGAAACGTTTCGGCATTCCCCGAAAGAAGCCGAAACACTTTTGTTTCGGCATTCTTTCGGCATTCTGAATGCCGAAACGCACATCCCTAGTGCTGAATATGCAGATGACACCCAATTGTATCTGATGATGGACGGCCAGCCTGACTCTGCCCCAGATGTCCTGGAATGTGCCTTTGAAGCTGTGACTGGATGGTTGAAGCAGAGTTGGCTGATATTGAATCCCATGAAGACGGAGGTCCTGCATGTGGGTCTAGGGCCCATGAGTGCGGGACTCCGGTTCCCTGCTCTTGATGGAGCACTGCTTACACCGGTGTCGAGAGTTAGGAGCCTGGAGGTGGTCCTGGATGCTTCCCTGTCTATGGAGGCACAGGTCGCAGCGGTTGTTTGTTCCTCATTTTTCTACTTAACACAGGCTAGGCAACTTGTCCCTTACTTGTCAATTCATGACCTTACAACAGTGATCCAGGCAACTTTCACCTCAAATTAGACTACTGGAACTCACTCTATGTGGGGCTTCCCTTGGGCCTGATCCGGAAACTGCAGCTGGTTCAGAATGCAGCTGCACGAGTGGTTGCCAGAGCGCCAATCATGGCACATATAACACCTATCCTCCGTCAACTTCACTGGTTACCAGTTGAGTACCGGGTCTGGTTCAAGGTTTTGGTGTTGACCTATAAAGCCCTATGCAGACTGCCTCTCCCCATACGTTCCCTGGAGGTCGCTTTGATCAGCTAATAAGCAGTTGCTGATGGTGCCTGGCCGAGGGAGGTCTGTCTGGCCTCTACCAGAGCCAGGGCCTTTTCAGTCCTGGCTCCGACCTGGTGGAACTCTCTGTCTGAGGAGACTAGGGCCCGGCAAGATTTGTTATCTTTCCATCGGGCCTGCAAGATGGAGATGTTCCACCAGGCATTTGGTGGGGGCTAGATGTCCTCTTGCCAGCCATACCACTGCCGTCCATACATAGCAGGAATCATGGAGACTTCTGAAAACTGGACACACACAAGCACAGAATGGCTGGAAGCAAAGTCAGTGGAGGAGTCTAAAACTTCACTCTAGGGAGAGTGGATATCTAAACCAGATGATTTGACAGGCCTCTCTGTTGTGTGACCCTGAACTCCTTTTTCAAGAAAGAAGAAGAATGGCAAATATTACAATAATGATTTGCTGTTTATTTTAAACTTTTATTAATGTAATTCAGTTCCTCCTTATATTACCTTAAACTTATACCTCAGGAGGGCTCTGGTCACAAAAAACATCCTTTTTATTTTCAGTCACACAGTGCTTCAGGTGTTCTCTACTTTACCAGGGCTTTTACCTTGAGAACACCTTCTCATTTGTGTTTTTGTGACCTATATATTGTTGCCTGCCTGACTCCCTCAAAAGGTTTTTTCTGCCACCAAAGGCCTTCATCTTAGACCTCCTTGTTTAACTTCTAATATAGGAAGACCTGTTATAATGGTAGTTACCAGGATGATCAGCATGTGAGGGTGGTTGTGAGGGAAAAAAGAGATTTCGGCCCTTAAAAGTAGATTTGTAAGTACATTTGTAAGTACATAAGTGTATTGGTTTAAGAATAGTTCTTAAGCTTGGTAGTTTTCAAAGATAGTTTTATATATAGGGGAATGCACCAAGACTATTTCCATTTCCATTTCAGTTCCAAGGGGTGCCAGAATAATCCCATTAAATTACTGTTTGTTCTGGTGGGGCAGTGCTGGCTCAGATCTATCAAATAGGTTTTTTTCATTTTCATTGTTTCAGCCCATTGCACACACACAAGGTAGATGTTAAGTTGTGCATGTGCAAATGATGCTGTTCTTTCAAGGGAATAGGGAAAGGAGGCTCTGGTACAGCTGTTTTTTCACTCAATGGCAGCAAAATCGCACAGAGCACAGTCCTCCCTCTAAATCATTGACCCACCAAGTTTGAGAGCACACAACAACGGAGTTCTGTGTCTATGGGCTCTGAGGAATGCTTGGGGAAGGTATGCTTCAAGGTGAGTGTTGGGCAGTTGTGCATGTACTCACACGCTGTTCTTTTCAAGAGGTGGTAGTGGGAAAACTAGGCTATATTTGAGCTTAATCAAAAACCACGTCATCCAAAAACTCAGATCCAATTAGTTTCTCCTCAAGCACACGAAAACTCACACAACAATGGACCCCAAAGAAGGCAAGTGTTGGCAGGTGCACACAATAGCAGGAAACTTACTGGCAAAGAGGCATCAGCATGGCATGCCAGCAAGGTGTGCAAGAAGGAAAGCCCTCCATTGCCAACCAGTACAAAGCAGCAAAATCAAAAACAAATTGCTTCTTTATCATAGTGACAAAGCCAATAAATTATTAGTTTTAAGTCCTGCTGTCATGCTATGTTTCCCTGTGCCTTGTAGTTTTGTTTCCACAATAAATGGGTGGCCAAACCCTCCTTACTCTAATCTACTTGGCAATATCCTGAGACTTTCTATTTAACCTTGCTGGCCACTGTCCTTGCACTGTGTGTAAAAGCACACAGAAAGGAAGGGCTAATTGGCTTTTCCTTCATGGGAAGGGAAGTAGAGGGAAGATGGCCCTTTCCCTCCGCCCCTATTTTTTACTAGTTAAACTTGGAGATTGGACAGATTGCTGGCTGCCAGTCTCAGTTTCTGATTAAAAACTTTAACCCAAAGTTGAATGAAAAGGAAAAAGGACAAATTGCAAGAAGGAAAGCAGAAAGAAAAAATCTGACTAGATCAATTTCTGTGTGTATTTTCAGCTTGTTTTTTTTTTGTTATGCGCAACCCTAATTATATATTCACAAACTCAGTCACATTGACTAATTTCCCAGACATGACTATACTAACAGAATAACTGATGCCCTTCCAACTTGCTTCCCATCCCAAGGCATGCTGGTTGTGGGGCTAGGATATATAGCCTCCCTCCGACACTGGTGTTGTGCGATGCCAGGTCCATCAATAATAAGACCAAAACACTGCAGGATTTCCTTGCAGCAGAAAGTATGGACCTGGCATGTGTGGCAGAGACCTGAGCGAGGGAAGGTGAAACAGTCGCCTTGGGAGAACTGGTCCCACCAGGTTTCTCGGTCCTTCACCAGTTCCGGATGGATGGCCGGGGGGGTTGGGGTGGCAATACTCATTTGAGAGTCTTTTTCCTTCAGGACACTCCCCGCACCAAAGATCGCTGGCATTGTCTGTGTTGGCCTGGTGTGGGATGCAGAGGAGAGTTTGGCTATCTACTTGGTGTACCGACTGCCTAGCGCACCAGTAGCTACCCTGTTGAACCTGTTGGAGGCGTTATCGGGGAGAGCATTGGAGCACCCTAGGCTGTTGGTCTTGGGTGACTTCAATGTCCATGTCGATGACACCGCCTCTTCTCAGGCTGCAGACCTGGTGTCATCCATGGCAGCACTGGGACTTTTCCAGTTTGTTTCTGCTCCTACACATGAAGCAGGCCACACGCTGGATCTGATCTTTGGGTTGGGGGTTCGGGTGGATCTAGATGCTATTACAGTGGTGCTGTGGTCGGACCACCATGTCCTGAAGGCTCGTCTGGGAGTGACAATCCCCTCCTGCATAGAGGGCAAGCTGATTTACGCTCGCCCGCGGAGACTCATGGATCCAATTGGTTTCCAGAATACTCTGCGGGATCCGATGCCCCCTGGAGGTTCATTGGATGATCTGGTGGGAGATTGGCAGGACCGTCTCTCAAAAGCCATAAACAAGATTGCTCCCAGTCACCCTCGCCATCCCCATGTCCTTGGTATACGGAGGAGCTACGTCAGATGAAATGGAAACTGAGACGGCTAGAGTGAGTGTGGCGACAGAATCATAGTAAAGAGGCAAGATTATCTTGTAGAGCATTTATGAAGGCCTATGAGGTGGCTGTGAAGGTGACGAAGAGGGAGTACTTTGCCACCTCCATAGCATCTGCAAGCTCATGCCCGGCAAAATTGTTTCAAGTTGTTCGGTCTCTAGTCTCCCTCTCACAGGGAGACTGCCAAATTCGGAATTCGGCCATTAGCTGAGAGGCTTTTGGGAGCTTCTTTGCAGATAAAATTTGTCTCTCTGGTGTGATCTGCCAGCCACGGTTGATACAATGAGGGAACTGGAGGTGACTTGGCTGTCTTCTGGTCCAATTTTAGATCACTTCAGCCTGGTCTCCTGGGAGGACGTGGACAGGATCCTGCGGCTAGTTAGGCCCACTACGTGTTCTCTGGACCCCTGCCTGCCATGGCTGGTGAAAGCCAGCACCGATAGGTTGGGGGTCCAATTGGAAGATATTATTAATTCATCGTTAAGCTCTGGGGCTTTTCCTGGGGCGTTGAAGGAAGCTGTGTTGAGGCCTCTCTTTAAAAAAACATCTTTGGACCCAACAGATCCATCCAGTTACCACCCAGTATCGAACCTCCCGTTCCTGGGAAAGGTGATTGAGCGGGTGGTGGTGGAACAGCTGCAGGCTTTCCTGGAAGAGACTTCTGTCCTGGACCCATACCAGTCCGGTTTCCATCCAGGCCATGGGACGGAGACAGTGTTGGTCATCCTCACGGATGATCTCTGCAGGCACCTGGATTGAGGCCGATCAGCGCTGTAGATATTGCTCAGCGGCGTTCGACACGTTCGACCATGAGTTGTTGGCCCACTGTCTCGCCAATGTGAGGATCTGAGGGACGGCCTTGTAGTGGCTTGTCTCTTTTCTCCACAGTCGGGGACAGAGGGTAGCACTGGGGGAGGGTGTCCATGCACCAGTCATTGGTATGTGGCATCCCGCAGGGGGCAATACTCTCCTCCCTGTTGTTCAATCTTTATATGCACCCCCTCGCCCAGCTGGTGCGGAGTTTCGGACTGGGTTGTCACCAGTATGCAGATGACACCCAGTTGTATCTGTTGATGGGCGGCCGACCTGGCTCTGCCCCAGATGCCCTTCTGAGAGCTTTGGAGGTCATGTCTGGTTGTGTGAAGCAGAGCAAACTGAAGTTGAACCTCGTGAAGACGGAGGTCCTGTACTTGGGTCTTGGGCTGTCGGATGCGAGGTTCCAGCTCCCAGCCTTTGGGTGGGCCCCATTGGTGCCCGTCTCATCGGTTAAAAGTCTTGGCATGATCTTGGATTCCTCCCTGTCTATGGAGCCCCAAGTCGCATCTGTTGCCTGGACTGCTTTTTTCCACCTGCGGCAAGCCAGGCAACTTGCCTCCTAGCTCTCAGCCTGGGCCCTAACAACAGTGATCCATGCAATGGTCACCTCCAGGCTGGACTACTGTAACTCACTCTACGCAGGGCTTCCCTTGGGTCTGATCCGGAAACTACAATGGGTCCAGAATGCTGCTGCTCATGTCCTGATGGGTGTTCCATACAGGACACATATTACACCAATCCTTCAGCAGCTTCACTGGCTCCCCGTGGAATTCTGGATCCGTTTCAAGGTGTTGGTTTTAACCTTTAAAGCCCAAAGCGGATTGGGACCAGCATACCTGAGGGACCATCTCTCCCAGTATGTGCCCCGGAGAGTGCTTCATTCAGCGGGTAAGAACTTACTTGTGATCCCTAGCCCTAGGGAGGCTCGTTCGGCCTCTACCAGGGCCAGGGCCTTTTTGGTCCTGGCCCCAACCTGGTAGAACTCTCTGTCTGAGGACACTTGGGCCCGCCAGGATCTTGTATCATTTTGGCAGGCCTGCAAGATGGAGATGTTCCACCAGGCTTACAGTTGAGGCCAGCATCAGGACCATCATTGAGCCTCCCACCAGTCTCTGGTATTCAAGTGCAGCTTGTCTGTCTGTCTGTCTACTCTTTGTATGCTGAGGCAGGAATGTGTAGCCAACCATCAGAGGTTTTGTATATATGTGATTTTAATTGCTGGATTTTATTGTAAAATTTGTTATGCAATTGTATTTTATGACTGTTGTACCCCGTCCTGAGCCCAGTTGTGGGGAGTGTGGGTTAAACAGTGAATAAACTAAACTAAACTAAATGCCCACTCAGAGTGGGTTACAAAGTGTGTTATTGTTATCCTCGCAACAATCACCCTCTGAGGTGGATGGGGCTGAGAGAGCTCCAAAAGAGCTGTGATTGACCCAAAGTCACCCGGCTGGCTTCAAGCAGAGGAGTGGGGAATCAAGTAGAAGTAAATAAGCAGAAATAAAATACTCAAAACTTAATTACATGCAAAGCATTACAATTACTATGAAGTAATACTTTTCTGTGTACTTGGGAAGTTCCTGAATATGCAGTACCATGTGGAGAAACTCCAAAGCAGACCAGTTTCCCCATCATTCTGCCCCCCCCCTCTGACTCTGCTTCTCATATAATCTCAACATTTTGTGCTTTTTGGATCACACTTGTCAGGACATTTCTCCATTCTGTTTAATTTGCAAAAGAACATTTTCCCTGCATAATTTGGAACCTCCTCTAAATATGTAGAATCCTTCAGCTTGTCTACGGATGGCCTGGTTATGTTGCTTTTCATGGCTGGTACA
Organism: Eublepharis macularius; assembly: GCF_028583425.1. NCBI lineage: Eukaryota > Metazoa > Chordata > Lepidosauria > Squamata > Eublepharidae > Eublepharis > Eublepharis macularius. The sequence goes on from NC_072795.1 coordinate 75,393,774, forward strand.
AATCAACCGCGTTCCTTTTATATATAGTAATGACATACAACTGTTATATTTAACTATTATACATATGAATGTATCACCAGAGCAACATACAACATTAGAATATTGAGTGTTGAGTTGAATGAATCTTGAACATGAGCATTCTAGCACTTTGAATTGGCCAGGAAAAAACACAGCCTCTGGAAATGGGAACCAACCCTTAGCCCTAGTACCACTATTATTGTGGGTGGGAATGGGAATGACCAGCTTTAAGACACAAAAGTGAACTACTCTTCTACATTTATAGCACAATTTTTCATTAGAAGTAGGAAGTGATATAAACATCACATGGTGTATAATTTTCTGCTCCATATATTCCTCAGATTTTCCATTTCTCTACTGTTTGTCTTTCTTTCAGTAGTAAACAGAACACAGTGAGACATGTTTATTAGAGTGTACATTCCTTTATTTTGATGGATTACTGTGCAACATTGGTATAACTCTGTGAATGGCAGTATTTCCATGAAGGTTGCTGATTTAATTGTAACAGTTAATCATTTCTCAAATATTCACATATTGATTCAGAACATCTTGTCACACATTGACTAACACAGAAGGTTTCATGAATACTGCATCTTCATTCTGTTTGCATTGCAAAAATGTTCTTTCAGGAAGGAAATACCATTTCATAATTGGTTGAATAGTCAGCTGAAAAATGAGAAAGGAATAAAGAAACCCCGAATGTGGGTTATTGGTTTCACTAACAATATAATTTGGTATAGTGATATAGATATAGAAATATAATTTTCTGTATAGTGATATAGAAATATATAGCTATCCATTTATAGAAAAGCTTTTTAAGATTCTACCATATGCTGGTGTCATGCCAAGAAAAGGACGTTTCTTAGTTGTTTCAAGTAATTTGTATCTTGCCTTGAATTTCCAAGGGCAGAGGGTGAATTTCATGGATTCCTTCCTCCTGCAGGAGACCTCTGATCCCTGAAACTATTCCTGGGGATGTCCCATTCCCTGGGAACAGCATTTTGGAGGGGCAAACTGGCAAAAAGTGTGCCACCTTTGTACCTGTGAAAATTCCAGGTGAGATCCAATCCCAAAACTGTATGCCTCTCTAAAAAGTAAATCATCACAGATGGTTCTATTTACATTCCAATAGTATCCCTAAATATGTCCTCTTATTTCATTCTATATAAAAGCACTTGGACATAATGATGGAGTAGGAACAAAAGTCTACCGCCCCTATAATGAGTGTTGTTTTAAGGTATCCAGTAGTACCTTTAAGACTAACCAACTTTATTGTAGCATAGGCTTTCGAGAGCCATAGTCTCCTCATCAGATGCATGGAGGGTATGAAGAAACTGGCCAGTTTCTGCATACCCTCCGTGCATCTGACGAAGACAGCTGTGGCTCTTGAAAGCTTATGCTACAATAAAGTTGGTTAGTCTTAAAGGTGCTACTGGACTCTTTACTATTTTGCTACTACAGACTAACACAGCTAACTCCTCTGGTTGTAAGGTATGTTGTTGAGGAACATGCAGGACCTTCTCTCTACACATACATACCAGCTGCTAACATGATGGACATCTCACTTAGTTACTAGTACATACTAGACAATGCAGTGATGTGAATTGAATTAAATGGATTTTGAATTGTACTTGAAAAACAACTGTGCAACTGAATAGTTTATTTATTTATTTATTTTATAGTTATTGATAGTCTGCCTTTCTCACTAAAATTTGAAAAGAAGCATACAATTCAAATACAGGTTTACAGATGAAATATTGCTAAAATTAAATATAAGCAATTTGACATGACCTGTTAAATGACATGGAAACTACCCAGTAAGACCATTTCTACATCCACAAACAATACCCTATGGTATTGTATATAGCCCCTGTCCCTTACCAAGCATCTCTCTGAACTATTTCCTTAAAGCACAGCCAAATTGATACAAATCTGACATTAAAAATGGCAACATCCAGAAACTGCTGGGAGAACACTTCAATCTACCAGGACATTCCATCAAGAATTTAAAGGTCACCACAGTTCAACAGAAACATTTCAAAAACAAAATCCAATGGGAAGCTGCTGAATTGGAATTCATATGTAAATTTGACTCAGTCAGGCTGGGATTGAATAGAGACTATGAATGGTTATCTCATTACCAAAAGTAACTGCCTTCAGTCATTCTATTCAGATTCTGCCATGGAGGGAAGGGGTCACACCCAGCCTGGATTCTGCATTCCACCTCTTTCATGAGTTTATTTACATTTACATGACCCTTGCTCCCTACACCCTCTCCCTCCTCCCCTCAGTACCTATATATCTGTGGCCAGTTTCTGCATACCCTCCATGCATCTGACGAAGAGAGCTATGGCTCTCAAAAGCTTATGCTACAATAAAGTCGTCTTAAAGGTGCTACTGGACCCTTTGCTATTTTGCTACTGCAGACTAACATGGAAAAAATACGGGCAACCCTGGAACGTCAAAAACAGGGAACAAACAACAACTCCAGGGAACAAATTCACAATAGTTGTGTAATCTGTATATCATATGAAAGTGCAGAAGTGCAATAGTGCAATTATACAGTTAATAAATACATAATACAAAAATACAGTCATATTCAGTAAACCTATCATTTGAAAAATCTTTGTCGTCCGTACAGTTCGTTTCATTCAGTTAAAGTGCCAAGTGTCTTATTTTGATAGAAAGCCGGAGGTGGAGATTCATAGAGAGGTGTTATGTCATTCACAGTCCAATAATTTAAATTATTCAAAAAACGCCGACGGGAATGTGCAGGCAAGTACCATTAACCCGTTTCGTGAGTGAAACTCACTTCATCCTGGGCATGAACTATTGTGAATTTGTTCCCTGGAGTTGTTGTTTGTTCACTGCAGACTAACATGGCTAACTTCTCTGGATCTGATTAAAACTGTTAACCCAGTGTTAAATGAGTGAGATAACAGGGCTGTGCACTGTGCACAGCTCCATGCAGATACCGAAGGCTTTCCAAATCAGTATTCCATATGGACTGGTCTGGTTAAAGACTGCGCTCCCTTCATTTTCCCATATCGAAACTGTGGCTTTGACTTCAATTTAACTTCTTGTCCTTCAGTCTTCAACTCTGGGTTAACAATTTTAGTTGTAAAATGAAGACTGGGCGACTTGCCCATTTCTCACTTTTATTGGTAAAAAATAGAGAAAAGAGAGTCATCCCTCATTCCCTCAATATCCCATTAAAAACTAAAGGACCTCCTCCTCTTCCCAATCTCATTACAGTGAACTGTTTTAGGAAGAAGAGGAATCACTGGTGTAGGAGGCTATGAGTGTGTTGACAGTGTGGCAGCACCCCTCAAGATTTCTCTGCCAGTGCTCTATCACACTTTGGCTATGATGTGAAACAACATTATGGACCAGTGTCAAGTCAAGGTAGATCAAGGGCCAAACACAAGGGATCATTGTAATGTGGTAAGAATGGTCTACTCTGGTCAAATACAGTAGCTTTCGAAGAACAATAGGTGCTCAGAGGCAGAGTGCATGAAGCATCAATCACAGTTCCAGAAGGTCTCACCACTGTGACAGCAGGTCCACTGTGACAAGAAATCTGATGCTGAGATGAAGTTGATTATTGGGATTTATTCACTCTTAATTTTGAAGCCCGAAAAGAGCTCTACAATGCTCTTTCCAGGCCTTTTGGTTCCAGAGTGGAAAGATCAAAACTGAAGTCAGTCAGATCCAACTGCATCAACTTTGGTGGGCAGCTCTGCCTAAGTATTGAAAGATTCATCCCTCATTGAGGGAACACAACTACGAAGTACACAACTACGAAGTGCAGGAAAACACAGCATTCATAGGCAACAGCAGGTTGAAAAGGTAATTTATTGGCACTGTCATAAAGCAGGAATGTGTGTGTGTGTGTGTTTTTAAATTATACTATACTGTGCTGATAGGCAATGGAGCACTCTCTTGCTTGGGTGCTGGTCTGCTGCTTCCAATTTGCCAGCCAGTTTCCCACCATTGTCTGTGCACCTGCAGACACTCACTTTCTTTGGAGTGCTTTGTTCTGTTTGTGTGTGATTAATTTTACTGCTTGTCTATTTTAATAGACTGTGTTTTATTGCAACATGTTTTTTTTAAAAAACCCTCTATTGACTGCTTTTACTACTTTCATTCTTTATACGATCCTTGTACTGCTTATCTTAATATATTTGCTGTTATTTTAATAGGTTTGGGTTGGGTATGGGGACTATCAAAGATAGCCAATGTCAGGCAAAGTTGCTAGCTGCTTGCCCAACCTCAGTAGCATCCCTAGAGTTAATGATGCAAGGCCCTCTTCCCCCCTCCCACTTTCTTTTTAATGCTATGCAATGTCAGATTTATTGTTGAAGGCTTTCACGGCCGGAGAAACGTCAGGAACTACAATGCCAAGACCACGGCAATACAGCCCAGAAAACCCACAACAACCAATGTCAGATTGGTAGGGTACAAATCTAGCTGCATTACTGCACTATTGCAAGAGGAGAGAATTGATCTGGCTTGCATAACCGAGACATGGTTGGAAGAAAATGATGTAGTGTGCCTGTTGCAGCTAACTCCACCTGATTTTGCAGTCCGCCACCAACCCTGCTGAAGCAGGGAGGTGAGATTGCTCTGGTACACAGTGAGGCTTTCAGCTTCTACAAACTCCTGGTGCAAACTATAGTGGGCATTGACTGTATGCTCCTTACGTTGGGAACTAAGGATAGATTGGATATTTGGCTAGTCTATTGGCCACTCGGTTCCCCGGTAGGCACCCTCTCTGTGCTAGCAGAAATGATCTCAGATTTGGTGCTGGAGACACTTGGGCTGATAATTCTGGGTGACTTCAACATACATGCCAAAGGCTTCATGTTAGGGCCAGCCAAGGACTTTATGGCTTCCTTGGCAGTCTTAGACCTCTCTCAAATAGTGATAGGCTTCGTGCATGAAAATGGCCACACCTCGGACTTAATCTTTTGTTCTGAGCCTTTGAAGAAAAGTCTTCTCTCAGGATTGGAGATTTGGCCTGAACCATGGACTGACCATTATCAAGGGTGAAGTCAAGGGTGAATATGGCCCTGACATCCCACAAAATGGGGGCCCAGCTAAAACAATTCACTTATGAAGACTTATGAATCCTTTTGGATTCCAAAATGCTCTGGGCGATTTTAGAATTCCAAACACAGGCTCTGTTAAGGCTGTGGTGGAAGCATGGAACACGAAGCTCCTTGAAGCTATCAACATGGTTGTTCTTTGCTGACCTTTCCCACCCTCACAGTGGAAGCCAGCCCCATAGTTCAATGCAGATCTGGGTAATGTCTAGAAAGACATTTAAGGAAAACTTATGCTGAATTTGATGCCCCAATGCCTATTGGAAGACTTATGAGGTAACAGTGACAGTAGCAATATTTTCATTGAATGCCATAACTGTTGATCATATTGTATTTTCACTTTGAGCATCTCCTTGCTATTGATTATATTGTATTCACTTGCAGTATGTAATCTGCCTTGGATCTCAGTAGAAAAGTGGGCTATAAATATACAACAACAACAACAACAATTAATGTATTTAGTGGATTTGATATGTGATTTTTATTTTTTGTGAAATGGTTTGGGTGCCTTTATTGAACAGAAATGAAGTAATATAACTAAACTACATTCACTTTTAGGCATTAAAATAGTAACAGGTATATATAGTGTGTCTAATCCATATCTTGGAAGGCCCAGATCTTTGAAGGGACAGGTCTGGTTTCAGGTCCATTCACCCAGGGACATGGCCAGTGGGTTCAAGAATATCAAAAGAGCTCTGCTGGATCAGAGTAATGGTCCATCAAATCCTACATCCTGTTTCGCATGGCCACCAACCAGTTGCCCTGGAGGGCCAACAAAGAGGATACAGAGGTCAAGCCATTTCTTCTGATGTTGCCTTATAGCATGATTTCAGGGATTTACTTATAGCACTGCATTTTTAGAGGTTTCAGAAGCTCGTAGCTATTGATGTACCTATCCTCGATAAATCTGTCTTTTCAAGCCATCTGTGCTATCAGCACTCTGAGTGGGGCACTAATCTGTCTAGAAGAGTAGTATAAAAATGCAGTTATCATCATCACCACCACCACCACTAATTCCACTGGCAGCAAATTCCTCAATTTACTTACTCATTAGGAGCAGAACCACAAGTGACAAAAGGCACAGATTGGACACTTGTCAGCTTCCCTCAAGTTTTGATGGGAAATGTAGGCATCCTGGTCTCGCAGCTTCCCTCTCTGACTGCTGTCCAATCACCTTTTCAACTGTCACTTGTCCAACATTCCGCCAAGCTGCCTACATTTCCCATCAAAACTTGAGGGAAGCTGACAAGTGTCCAATCTGTGCCTTTTGTCACTTGTGGTTCTGCTCTGAGTAAAAGAGTGTTTCCTTTTGTCTGTCCTGTACCTACTGCTCATCAATTTCATTGGGAGTCAAGCTCTAGTATTATGGGGAAAAGAGGAAGTAAAAGTTCCCTCTATCCACTTTTTCTACCCATGCATACTTTTATAAACTTCTACCATTTTCTAAACTTCTATCATGCCCTCCCATCCTTTTCTAAACAACATAGTTCAAGGCTCTTCATCCATTCCCTTTACCATTCCATTTTGGTTGGTCTCTTCTGTACTTTTTCCAGCTCAGAAATATACTTTTTGAGGTACAGCAGCCAGAACTGTACACAGTGACTGTACACAGTATTATGTGCCCAGGGCCAGAGCTCAGTGTAAAAAGATGGCAACAACATAAAACACACTGTTGAAAATCATAGCACTGCACTTAAAAATTCTGCAGAAGAAAAAACCTTTAAAAAGTTCAAAACTGGCAGATCTCCAATTTTCTCTATTGTGTGAAAAAAAAATCATCTGCCAATTAGCTAGAAGGGGCAAAATCTAGCCCTGCCAGTGGAAAACTGGTCACTTGGCAAACCTACGTATATCTATAGGCATATATACTGACAGTACATCACTTGAAAGCTAAGTGACATTAACCTGACCAGATGGATAGAGATTAATTTCTTATTAGGCTTTTAAAAAATAATAGATATATAAAGGTCCTAAATCACCTTTCCCTATCCTGATGTGTGTCTCCTGTTCCTATGATTGTATGTGTTTCTCTCAGGGCCAAGCTACACATGACGAATGACACTTGAACGGCAAGTGGATTGAGTGGAGGGCAAGTGAACAGGGAGAAATACACTTGCCGTTCAAGTGTCATTCGTCATGTGTAGCTTGGCCCTCTGTTAAAGGATTTTCTGCAATGGTCCTTTTGTTCATCTTGGGCAAGTAACATTTTCTCAGCCTCAATACCAATTGATGAAGTGGATTTCCAACATTGTAATCTTTTTATTTCAAGTGAAAGTGGACAGAGCACATCCCTTCCCCACCCAGAGCATAGAAAAGCAAGCAACTTCCTGTCTCTTTTGTTGTGGTGGATAAAGTATGGTGAGCTATGACATGTTTCTGGGTAGCTGCCACTGCAATCTTTTTAATGTCTTCAAGGCTGAGAAACTTCAAGACTGAAATTCACACTTGAACTCATACCTGCCATTTGCAACTGATATATGGTTTTGACCTAGGTTCTTATGTCCCCTTAGCCTTATGTCACCTTAGATGTGCACTTAAATTTTATGGTTAATGTACTGGCTAAGTGCTGTAATAATAAAGAGAGAGGGTATGTCACCTTAGTTACCTTCCACATGACCTTGGGATCCAGTGGAGTTAGGAGTAAACATTTTGCATAACCCTTCCACAGTCTTTCTATTGTGTATGTTAACAGAGCTGCATGGGATATATAATCACACACAATAAAAGCAGCATCCTCTCCACATTGTGAGAGTAACACAAGAACCAGTTCTACTTTAAAGGGAAATTTGCTTCTGCTGATTGCCTTTGCAAAATCCTGCCTCACTTGATAAAAATTGATGGAGATCTTTATAAAGAGCACACTAAAATTAGGCATCACCTTTTGAAATAATTGCCTTCAAGTGTTATCTTTCCTGCTATTGGACTGTTTATCTGCATCCTTGTCCTTCCTGCTGCCAAAGAGCAAGCATTTAAAAGTGTCTTGCACAGATCATGTCATGCAGCATGTGGTTTCGGTTTATTGGTTTAACAATCAGGTTCTCTACCCCAGCAGCAAAGGTTATTAACCTTTCTCTTTCTCATGACAAATGCTTCTATTGTGCATGTTTTTCTCCCTTCGGCTTAGTAAACAAGAACTCTTATAGACCAGAAAGAGACTTCATTAATTTCACTTAAAAGCAGCTGGGTTTCATCATTGTTTGTCTTGATTATAGGCTGAAAGCTAAATACCAAAGTTAGTGACTGCTGCTGTGATAGCAAAGGAGATGCACACTTGGGGTTTGTGCTGAAACAAAAACTCCAAGTCCAGGAAGTTCAGGCTTTAGTTTGAGCCAGTACATAGACCAGAATGAAAGAGAGCTATGTTTAAATCCCATGCTGCCACGAAACTCATGCCTTTGGGTCCATTGTTCTTTCTCAGCCTAGTCTCCTTTATGAGAAACACCTTAAACACTTCCCTGGATGTTGGTATGAACAGTAATTAATTAAATAAAACATGGAGCATCTTAAGAAATCCAGAACAGAAGACCAAGTATGAGAGAAAGGCAAGATGTACATATTCAAAATTAAATCAGTGCCATGAGTTAAATATGTAAATTAATGGATGTTTAACATCCATATCCAGATGATGTAATTCCAGGAATTTTCATTTCATTCTTCAGTATACCATTGCTCAGAGTGGTGAACAAAGTCAGTGTTATTATGATCTCCACAATACATGGGGAGCTGGGGCTGAGAGGAGTGGCTTGCGCAGGGCTGCCTACTGAGCTCTAGGCAGTAGTGAGATTCAAACTAGCAGAGTGCTTTTTTACAGCCCAACCACTTAAACAGTATGCTACAGCAGCTTCAGAGGATGTATGTTAGAGATCAGTATCAAATATGATTTTTTTTAAAAAAAATATTTTCTTATTATTTTTACCTTAAAAACGAGAGACACGGGAAGAATGTGCAAAGTTAATCACTTTGTTTCATAATGATCCATTATTTAATTTTTTATAACTTCATTTATATCCTGCCTTTCTCACCAGAGGGGACCTAAAGCAGCATACATTGTTCTCCACTCCTCCAATTAATCCTTACAAGAAGATTAAGCTGGGCCCAAGGTCACTCAACAAGCATCAATGGCAGAGTGAGGATTTGAACCTGTGTCTCCGAGGTTCTAGTCCGACACTCTAGCCACTACACCATACTACACCTCTAATTCAGTACCAGTGCTGTTTTTAAAAAGTATCAGTATTCATATATATGGCTGCGCTGATTTCCTCTGATTTCCCTTTCAGGACTTGTGGAGCACCCCAAGAGGTGCTAGTACTCAGTACAAGATAGTATCACCTCAAAAAAGCTCTGTCCAGTACATTAGTATTTTAACAAGCAGGTGACCAACAAGGAGTTGTGGTGGACATCTCATTTCCCCTTCCCCACTGTTTTCTCTGTTTCCCTTCCCTGAAAGCTTCTGTAGTCTTTACTCTTTTTCTGATTCCTTCTCTCCTTCCCACCCACCAGCCAACCTACTTTTATCTGTCCTTCCATTTTCAGCTTGCCTTCCTTCCCCCTCTCCTGGCAGCCTCTACCTGGGAAAACTATGGTCCAACTGCATAGTATTAGATGCCTTGTTAGGCTAAGTTGTACCTCCTTTGCACTATTTCTTCTTTCATTCTTTCTGGAAACCCCCATAATGTCACCTTTCCCTATCTCATTCACTTCCCACCCACCAGCCAACCTATCATTTATCTGCCTCCTCCATTCCACTATATCATTATTTACTTCATTTATACCCCACCTTTCTCCACAATAAGGACTAAAAAGCACCTTACATTATTCTCCTCTCTTCCATTTTTCTTCACAACAACAGTTTAAGGTAGGGTAGGCTAGGAATACATAACTGGCCCAAGGTCACCCAGTGAGCTTTAACAGCACAGTGATAATTTGAACCTTGATCTCTCAGATCCTAGTCTCTCAAACTCTACACATGCTTTCATGTGGTGGCTGCTGTTGAACAGTAGAAAGCAGTCAAGCCTGGGTGAATCATACAAGTCACATAGTAATATCACGTGCAGTTTGCTGTTGGGCCTGCCTCCCTTAAAGGCCAAAATTGCTCTAAAAAGTGCCCCCCTCTCATTGCCTTTTATTGAAAGAATCCAAGGCTTGAACACTGGCAATACTGTTGTGGTTACCTAACAACAGTTACTAAACAGAGTTATTGCTTAAAGCTGTGGGTACTGCTTCTATTATTTTGTATTTTTTGACACCCTGATATAATTTTTTTAGATTTCAAGTTTTTCTACAAAACTGGGGGGTTTCTCAAGTTTGTAGAAGGATCTGTCTTGTCTATTCATGGCTCTTGTCAGGATTTAAGTATCCACAAATATTGCTGTGTTGAGAATTAGATGTACGGATTGATGTTTGACTTACATAGAGCAAATCTCAACCAATTCATAAATCAAAGGCCGTTGTATAGGATTTTTGACCCTTGAGTCTGGAACTTCCTTGGACTTGACCACAGATTCCTAGGGCATTAATAATTTCTTTGGGGGTTTTCTACAGCTCTATCTGAAATTTTATTTGGGTTCAGAACTTGGACAAAAAGATGACATTTTAAGGAACAGCTGAAAACATGGCTGTACTATAATGCAGAAACTGATTTCTCTGGAAAAGGCTAGTTTTTTTAATGAGAAAGCTCATAAATACCAAGCTAATTTTGAATGAAGCTGAAGAAAAATTTGCCTGTCATTAAATGTTGAAATTTTTCCATTATGTTTGAAATAACAAGGAAACAAGTCAACAAACTGAATTTTCAGGAAAATGAAAAGGGTCAAAATCAAAGACTCATTCTGAATGCAGCTGATGCAACAGTACAATCGTAAACCACATTATACTCTTCTAAATTCATTGAAATCAATGAATGGTTATGACGGTGTAACTTTGTTTAGAACTGCAATGTGTGTACATATTTATCACAGAGGCAGAAGAAAAGAGACAGATCTTCAGGACTGTTTCATAAATGAATGCTCAGATCTTCAAAGATAGCTTTATGCTGCTCTTACTGAAGCTGCAATGAACCTGTTTCTCCATATAATCTCTGAGTGTTGAATTTTTTTTGAATCTTAGGTGTACGCCTGACACCCAATTATATTAGGCTTCAATATTTAGCATCTACAGTTAATATTTTGCAATATGGTGTTTAGTTTTTGACATAGTATTTGATAACATTAAGTTAACTATTGATTTTTTCTCAAGATGTACAAATATACTTTTTTTATCTGTTCAGAGTAGGGATGGGAATGAACCGGAAAAAACAAACAAACTGTGTGGTTTGTGGTTCATCGCATTTCATGAACCACGAACTTTCACAAACCTGCCCTGGTTTGTGAAGTGGTTCATTTGGTCCATGAAAACAGCACATCCAGGTCAGCAAATTATCACTTCTGGGTCAGCAGAAGATCACTTCCGGGCCAGCAGAGGCCACTTGCGGGTCAGCAGAAGGTCTGCAGGAAGTTCATCCCTTGTTGCCTAGGAAACTGATTGATTGGCGCCAGGCTGCCTGCAGTGACGAACCAAAAAACAAACCAAATGAACCAACCTAACATTCATGGCGGTTCGTCAGAAATGGGATCTGATGAACCGCTGGTTCGCAAACCATGAACTGGCCTGGTTCGTCATTACTTTGGTTTGTATTTTGGTTCGTGCCCATCTTTAGTTCAGAGTCCTTTAATGTTCAAGGATCTGTTTCACTCCTTTCTCAGTTCTTTTTTCTAAAAATATGAATTCAGAGGTTTCATCTATGCTAGTGTTACATTAGCTTTATGCTTGTTGTTTAAAATCAGTTATCTAAAACTGCTTTATGATGTTTGGCTTTTAAAGAAAATTAACCAACATATTCCTGTGCCTGAAGTGTTAAAGAAAATCCTTTATAACTTCCAGAATTTTGAATAGGGTGGAGATGAAATGAGAAATAGGAGTCTCCTCTCTATCATTAGAACAGCAGCTGTTTATGGATAAAAGAATTTGGGGTTCAGAGGAAGGAGGGTTGGAGGCTCCAATGGAAGAAGGCATAGAAGACTTCAGAGTTCATTGAAAAGATCCAAAGACTGTTTGAGGGCGGGGGGACTCATTATGCACTTCCAAAAAATCACCACCCTCATCTGAAAGTATTGGTATATTATGATTTGTAACTTTGGAAATTTCACATACAGTGCTTAACAATGTTTGTGATAGTTGTAGTCTTTTTGAGGCAGCAAGAGAGAAGCAGAAGCTTGAGCCCTTGCTGCTCAGGCCTCTCTCTGCTCCCTATATTGTTGTGAAACCTCTAAAGCCTAGGCAAGAAGAATAGAGAGGTTGGAAGATCTCTCATCCAGCTTTGGCATTCAGAGCAGGGGATATCAAAGTACAACAGCCAACAAGTCAAGTTCACAGCTGAGGAGAATTTGGCTCACATAGATATAAAGATCTTGTTAAAGGTAATATGGTAGTTTCCTATGAAACAGTAATTAGCAAGTGGGGATATAATATCTATTTTTAGTTATCTATACATTAGTAACACTTTAAGAAGGGCAGGACATCTGAGAGAAACTTCAGAATGTAAGAAATTAACAGTGAATGCCGCAGGATGCCTTTCAAAAATGTGCTTCCTGCTGCTAAAAATGGAAGGGAATAGAGCTAAAGGCAAGAGTTGATATGGCACAAGGCACTGAGATATGAGTTAGACTCTGAAATATGGAAGTAGGTATATAAAAAAGGATCACTGTTTCCAATTAATCTACAAAGAGAGAATTGGAAATATTGAAACATGGTGAATCAGACTGTTGCAGAAGTATTACAGGTTGTTTTGACCTTTAAAACTGAGGTCTTTCTATAAAACTATGTAGGGATAGTTCAAACTCAAATCAGGAAATAAGGTTAAATTTGTTGACTGAAGTTAGAATTGTTTATGCATGCTTCTCGAAACTTGAATTGCTCCAGGATATAAGGATTAGCTGATGAAAAGAAGGAACCAATTAGAATGGTCAAACTTGTGTTTCAGAAGTCTAAGTAGATTAAAAATGGAAAAATATGCTGCTGTTCCATAATATGTTATATTGAGAATCAATTGATGGTGTTACCAGAACTGCTATTTATGGAGAAAATAGCATGCAGTCTGGGTTTAAATTATTGCAGATCTTAACCAGCTATACCAGAGTCCCTCTTCCAGATTACTCATGCAATAAAGTGGCAAGACTAATAAGATAAAACGTGTCTTTACTAATAGGGTTGCGTATGCCTATAATAACACACACAATCAAGGTACATACAAGAAACTAGGAAATAAAGAATAGGAAAAATAGAGCTGTTTGCATTAGCAGGAGGACCCACTTGAGATTGACAAAACTGGGTATACTCACCTGGTCATGGCATGGAAGAAAGATGTAGCAGTGAAGTGTGGCGGTATCTAATGCCTGCACTAGACCCGTAGAGAGAGGCAGCGGAGGTTCAGGATAGGAATGGCACGCGCAGGGCAATGGACGGGGGTCTGGAGAGGAATGGCACGTGCAACTCATGGCAGGGGGGCATGCTTAAATACCCCAAAACATACCCTGGGGCTGGTGCCTTTCCCTGTGGTTCTCAAAAGGGGAACAAAGGCTTGATGGCTCTACAACTATCCTTAGTGGGCCACTTTAGTGTCTAATTGTATGATTGTGACACCTCGGGAAGAGGGGACAAAGGCAGGGAGGGGAGTGCTGGGCGGGTTGATTGGATCTGCCAGGAAGCTGGCATTGTCTTGACGGCATCAGCTCTGGAATGTGGTGGCTGCATTGAGATGCGTCCATTAAGTGTCCTGGGCAGCCAGCACGTAGCTTCCATTCTGGGGCGGCTTCCAAGATACGCATAGCAGGGTGAGGCTGTCCACTGTGGACGTGACCGGCTCGCTTTCACGAAATGGCAGCCTTGAGGTAAACTGTCCAGGCTGGCTCTTTTACTGCATGGAAACATGGCTTCTTCCTTGGCACAGCTTGGGCTTGCTAGCAGGCTGCCCAGTGGCGAGGGCAGACTCAGTGACTGTCCTGCAAGGGCCTCTCTGCGGGAACTGACCAGGGGGTGCCTAGCCAGGCTCGTGGAGACTCCCTCCGGCTGGCACTGTGCTGCTAGCAGCATGGCTCTGGGCCCAGGTGAGATCGGTGCCCAAAGAGGCAGGAAACAGACATGGATGGCATAGTCCATTGCAGCAGGGAGACCAGGACACAGGCATGGGCAATGCTGCCCCAAAACAGAGTCTTTGGTGGATCTTTAAAACAGCAACACAGGAAACTGACACAGTCCATGGCAGGCCCCATAACATGAGGAGGGGGGTCCCTGGCAACAATGGATTAATATCATGATGATCTGGTTATAATGTGATAATATATACTTATATTATATGTAGTTGGTAAATCAGTGACATGTTTGTAATGTGCATTTTATAAATTTTTTAAAAAAACAGTCTTTTTATCTTATACCAATTGACAGATAAAATGCAATGGTATTATTATCTGTATTTGACAGATAACATAAAATGGAAATTAGTAACTGACGGTTTTTGATTTCATATTTGAAATTCTGCCCAAATTGACACACTCAAATGATCATCACAACTAAAGCATTTGGATTTTGAATTAATTGGAAGCCTGGAGAAATTTTGACTGTATTTTGGTTCCTGTTCAGAATCATAAAGTGCTAAGCTATAGGTCGTTGTTTTTTACTCTGAAAATAGACCACAGAGTCATGAAATGGCCACAAAGCTTGTATTAACTATGAACTTTGTCATCAGATAAAAAAATGTTTTTTAGCTAATTTGTCCTTGTCAATAAGGCATCCAGTACAGGAGGAAAGTATAGGAAAGTATAGAGTAGGGAATTTCTCTGATTACAGCAGCAGCAACTCTGTGATTACAACTGTTATGGCAGAATATGAGAAGTCACTGTTTTCTCAAAAGAAAGTTCCAGAGAAATAGATTGATGAGAATGAATGACTCATTGGACAGTTAGTAGAACAAAATGTTATCCTTGATTATAATACAAAATAAAGTCATTTCAGTCCCAAAGTCTCACAAATTATTGCTCTTCAGAGATATATCTTAGCCCCCTTCCTTTGCAAGAAACCCTTCTCCACAATCTCAAGGTCTTTTGACCAGACCTTGTTTTCATGCTTGCTCTGCAATACAAAGTTGTACATCTTGTGCCGGAAAAGTGGGCTTTCTGATCTCTCTTTGTTCCCCCTCCCTTTGTAGGTTTAGACATAGAACTCACTTCACCAGTTCTTCTCAGCGGAGAGATTTTTTTTTAAAGAATTTTTATTGGATGGGTTTACAAACATAAACATAAAAATCAATATCATTATCCACCCCATTGCATTTCCTCCCATCCTCCCCCCCCCTTTTCTGGTGACTCCCCGCAGTTTTCCATACCCAACTTAATCTAAAAAGTATATCGTATAAATTCTTAAAATCTATAATAATAATATAATATATATCTATATTATACATACTAATCAAATCTCTTTAGTTATCTTAACTATCTACACTAACTATATTACTTATCTTAGTTAAATATATAAAAATTACATAAGTAATAATAAGTACATATGCTAACTAAAACAAAATTACATATCTATATGTAACATACTATTCCTTTATACCAATTAACTATAATATCTATATTTCACACATATTCCCTGTAACCTTATTACTCATATTTATACTCCCCTGTAAATATACTATACTAATCCGATAAAATATAGTAAGATATACCCCTTTTTAAGCTTAAGTAAGTTTCTATCTCCCCTAATTCGCCAAAGACCACAATTTCCCCTTCATGTCCCACTTTTTCCCCACATATTTCTTAAATTTTCCCCAGCTTGATGTATAGTCCAGTTCTTCTTGTTCTTTCAGTTTCCTTGTTAATTTGTCCATTTCTGCCATATTCAGAACTTTCAAAATCCAATCTTCCATAGATGGTATCTCCTGAATCTTCCACATCTGTGCATAACACATTCTAGCCACCGTGATCATATAAAACACCATAACTCTGTCCATTTTGTCAAAATCTTCTAGGTTCATACACAATAACAGCAATTCCAGGGTTTTATTTATATTCCTTTGTAAAATTTCTGACATAACTTTAACTATATCCCCCCAGAACTGCTTAGCCTTATCACAAGTCCACCACATATGATAGAATGAACCTTCATGCTGTTTACATTTCCAACACTTATCAGACATCTGGCTATTACCATTGGCCAACTTCTTCAGTGTTAAATACCATCTATACAACATTTTATATACATTTTCACGCACAGTGGTACATGCTGAAATCTTAACTACATTTTTCCAAACCTTTCCCCAAGCTTCCATTGAAATTTCCTTATTACAGTTTATTGCCCATTTGACCATCTGAACTTTAACAACTTCCTCCTCTGTAAACCATTTCAGTAATATATATTTTAGAAATTATTTTCTTCCCCCCCTGAAGCAAACAATTCTCAATCTCAGAGTTTTGTAGTCTGAAACCATTTTTCCTTTTGTCTCTCTCATATAGGTCTTTTATCTGCATATATTGAAACCATCCATATTGGAATGGCAATTCTTCATTACCTTTAAGCAAACAGTTATTCTGTTGTATCTCAAGAATTTCTTTATATGTCAACCAGTTTTCCCCTGCACATTCTGTTCTTGGATTTACTACTTCCGCAGGGATAATCCACATTGGTATAGTCTCTTCTATATATTTCTTATATTTAGTCCATACAGCAAACAAGCTTCTTCTTACATAATGATGTAAAAACATAGAGTCTGCTTTTACTTTGTCATACCATAAATATGCATGCCATCCAAATAGTTTATTATATCCTTCCAGTGCTAACAACTTTAACTTCTACGATGTCATCCATTCCTTTAGCCAGTCCAGACATATCGCTTCATGATATAATTTAAAATTTGGTAATTGTAATCCTCCTCTTTCTTTCGCATCATAAAAACTTTTCGCACTCAGTTTTTAGAGCGCGTTTGTACCTGTTCCACATCCCATGTTTGCAAGGTTTTCACACTTAAAAGCAGTCATGGGATGCAGTCCCGCTTTTTGTCCTCTGTATCCCCGATTTTTCCCCCTGCGGACATACCCCGATGTTTTTTTAAGTTCGCTGCCGACTGGCAGCTGGCCCGCATTTTGCTAATGTGAACACTTTTGCCTCCTTTTTGCTTCTCTCCCCCCCTCTCCTTTTCCCTGGGAGCTGATTGGTTTGTGCAGAATTAACCACTCCCACCCTCCTCAGCTCTCTGAACTCCTTGTCCACCATTTTTTTTAGTAAAGCGAGCTGAGGGTCATAAGGCTGCTTCTTCGTTGGTTTCCTTCCTCCCGGTATGCATGCTGTTTTATTTTTTTTCAAAAGCCAGGAATGATTCCTAAGCTTGCTGCTAATTCCCTGCTAGCTTTAAAATCAAGGAAAGTGTTAAATAGCTGCTTTCGCCTTCCTCCCTTAGGGCACGCACACACATTCTTTTTTTTTTTAAGACAAGAATGGGTTGCAACGTTGTAATGTTCCTGCACTTTCTTCCTGGCTTTAAACGTCAGGAAAGGATTAAATAGCTGCTTTTCCCTCCTTCCCAGGCATGTTTCAGACTTTGCCAAAGAGGGGAAAAAACCCAAGCATTTTGCACAGCCCTTTGGAAACAAGCCTCTGCTTCCTGGGAGGAGATTAATCGGCAGCATTTTAACCCTTTCCTGGCTTGATTTAAAAAAATGAGAGTCGTACATGTTTTCCCCCAGAACTCTGCCATCAATTGCCTCTCCGGTGGGCAGGGGACAGCCCAATCAGCAAAAAGGGGGGAAGGGTTCCAACATTGCAAAGTTACTACGCATGCTGAATTTTTTTTAAAAAAGTGTGACGTGAATTGCAAGGCCCCAAAAGCCCAAAATTGCACCGAGGTTTTGAAATGAAGCACAGACACCAAATCGAAATTGCAGTGGACAGTGTGAAATGAACAGGTGCAATGCCGAAGCCACTGCGATCGGGGCGAATGCTCATAAATGGCGGTTTAAACCGTAAGTGCGAAAAGGGCCATTGAGTGCTTTCATTTTAACTATGGGTTTCTTTCCAGCCCAAACAAAGTTTAGCATCACTCTCTGCCACTTCTCAAATTGTTTACTGTCTTTAACAATAGGTATTGTCTGTAGTAGAAACATCATTCTTGGAAGAACATTCATCTTAATTGCTGCAATATGACCTAACCATGACAAGTTCATTTTATTCCATCTAATCATATCTTTATCTATTTGTTGCCATAACTTGTCATAGTTATTCTTATATAAGTCAATATTCTTCCCTGTCACTTCCACTCCCAAGTACTTAGCCTTGTTCACTACTTCACATTCCACCTTATCCATCAGCTCCTTTTGTTGTTGTTTAGTCATATTTTTGCACAGTATTTTGGATTTCACCTTATTAATTACAAAACCCGCTACATCTCCGAAATCCTTCATTTTCTTCATCAATTTTGGCATGCACTCCATTGAATCTTCCACTATCACCATTATGTCGTCAGCAAAAGCTCCCAGCGGAGAGATTTGAGTCATGAGTATGCCACATTATATCCAAACAGTTATTAATATACTGCAAGACTCATTCCTAGTCATTTTACAGTTCCCTCTAGGTTGATGTCAGAAAAATTCCCATAACATGTTTTTTAAATCCCACTGTTCCTCCAAGGAGGCCAGGACAGTTTGCATACCCCGCACCTTAATCCTCAAAGAAAAACTGTGAGATAGAGTAACATTACTCCCAAAGACCCTACATTCCTGGGACTCATCAAGCCACAAGCGTAGGCAGACTTCCTCTTGGATCCAGCTAGGGACTAGTGATAGGAAGTAAGTGTTTTAAAATGTCATCTCATTATGAAACAGCCAGGTTCCATGAGAATCTGGCATACCACTTTATCAAAGGCTTATCTTGTGACTCCAGTGAGATCTCCTACACCTAAACCAAAATGAAAAACTAGTAATTACTGGACTATAACCTGATTCCACTCTACTCAGAAAATGTCCTGCCTGTCAGATAAAACAATCATGTACTCGATTAGTGACAACAACTTCATTTCTTATCCCATTAATATTTTTCCAAAGGTAAGTTAAAGGAGAGAAACCTTGCCACAGGCAGGAAAAGGCACAAATTTGGGGAACAAATTTAGATTTAATTTCACCCCAGTACTGCCTTGTCTGTTCTAATTCTTGACACTGGTCATGCTTCAGGATCTTCCCCCTTGACCCCCCCTTCTCTGTCCCCACATCCCATTTCCAACTTCTGTGTAGCTACTTGACTGCCTCTCATGCTTGCCTCTGGCTCTTTTGCTTCCTCTCCTCCTGTGGTTTACTCTCTTCCCTTTTCTCCTTTCACACTAGCACCCCTTTCTTCTCTCTCTCTTAATCACAGCCTTGTTCAGCTATCTACTACACTACTTCCAATCTACCAAATGCTCCTATCCCCTCTCTTTCATTCTGAGTCCCATTCTCCCTTCCTCTCTTCCCCAACCGACCATCCTAATGTTAATCCTGGCTCTCTGTGGCACATCCCCTCCCTTCTATGCTCTCTTCCTTCCTCTCTTTGGGAACACTGTATATATTCATAGGTGGGTTCCATCTGGACACATATAGGTAAAATGACCACTTTCACTAGGACTAGTGCTCTTCATTGCATTTCTGGATTTATGTAACTTTGATTTCATTGAACTGTCTCTTGAAAATTTCCTTGCTTTCTTGCTTTTCTATCCACCACTGTACTCAATAAAGTTTAATTTAGTTCAATTAGAAATTTATCTCTCATATTTTCCCAAATATCATGCAACAAATGTGCCTGTGAATATACAGACTTAAGATCCCCCAAACCTAGGTCTGTCTGAGAGTCCATGTATAAAGTCCATGCATGTATATTCCTTTGATGGAAAGAGCAGGCACACGGTCTTTCTAGATGTGCAGATTCCCCAGATCCAACTTGGGTTTCTGCAGCTATACAGTAGTTAAAAAATAAATGGCTGTTAAAAAAAATAAAGGAGAGCCCAAATGGCTTCAGAATGCCTCTGTGGGAGGAGGAGGGGCTTCTTCCTCTTCCCCCTCATGCTGTTTCCCCCTGTCACAACAGCATGGGAGGGAGGTCCCCCCCCCTGTTTTTACTGTTTCATATGCACAGAATACTCCATGTGGAGCAGAAAAAACAGGAAAAAATTCCCTCCCCTGCTATTTTGACATAGAGGGAAACTTTGAGGGGGAAGGGGAAGCCCCTCCTCCCCTCATGGAGGCATTCTGAGGACATTTGGGCTCTCCTTTATTTTTAACAGCCATTCCCCAAAGGTGTTGTGTGGCTGCAGGGAACTTGAGTTGGGTTCAGGGAACCCAGGCCCAACTCTTTAAAAACCTGCACAGCTAGCTTGACCTTAAGAGATGAGAGGCTTTAGACCACCAAGTGAGCTTCTTGACTGAGTAGGGGTTGAATGTATGTTTTCCCAACTCTAACTCTCCTCAGGCTCCACCTTGCTTGGAGGTCCTTTCTGGGCAAAAGAAAAGTTGATAGCTATGAGCAGGGCTATTTCACTAGTGACATAAATCTTGATATAAACTCACTACTGGCTATAAAACTCACACTGTTGGCTGTACTGGCTTTTGGTTACCATAGGAGTCTATTCTGTTTCAGCAGCCAATGGGTTGGATCCAACCTACCTATTCTCTCAATTTCACTCAATTCCTTTCCTTATTACAGATCCCACCCCACCCCACAAGGCTTTTGCTCAAGCAGTGCCCATGGTCACCAGCACAACCATTTGGGAGCTCAAACAGGAATCCTTCCTCCCCCTTTTACCAGTGGGAAAGCTGGTTGGATCCAAGTGTTTAGTTCTGCTACATTGTATGAATTTGGAGTTGGGTTAAAGTAATTTTTAAACATTTTAATAAGATTGTGTATTTTTTAAAAAAATTCAGTCAACTGGGGAATATGTGGTAGAAAAATAGAAACAAATGAATTTATTAGACAGAGATACAAATAGAGATAATAAACCCATTTTTCTTACTGGCTTTACACAATAGTTTCTTGTACTATATCAGAGGTTTTTGAAAACCAGGCAATACCACTATCCCATAGAATATGTAACTTAATAAAATAGTATTGTTTTAAATATATAGGGATCACAGAGTAAGCAATCTAAATTTGGTATAAAAACATGTTAATGTTACATTAATCACATTGCTGTTAATGTATCATTATATGTACAAATGGAGAAGAGAATAATGTACCATTATGTTAATATTACCTTAATGTTACATAAGCCTCCCCTGTAATCATGTTAAAACAACAACATTGTTGTTCATAGGCTATATCAGGTTATTACCTCTCTCATCACCATATCATGGATTTGATAGTATCCAACAGGAATAAATAAGGACCTAAGGCCTTTTGGTCAGGATGTGCCCATCCACTAGGTCTGTATGGTTGGTTCCAGTTTATCATTTGGAAATTATTAACCAAACTTTCTGGATCCATTATACTCCTTATTCAGATTCAGAATACCATATTAATGGCTACAAACCTTGAAAAAGTATCCAATAGTTCATTGTGTCATAAGATAATCATTCTTTTCTTGTGTAGCAGAACTGACCTTTTGGGAATATGCCTTCATCTATTGTACAGATAAGAATAATAAAATAATCCCTAGGTTTGCTTCTTCTGCTTCTTCTTAATGATTGTTTACTTTTAAATAGTAAAACTGACCCAAGTCTTGTTAGGGCAGCTGAATGGATAGAATTAAGTGTAACTATTTGTTTGATTCTTTTCTTAGACAGATAAATGTTCTTTAATAGTAGAAAGCATATTAAATTTGAAGCATGAAATTGATGTTAAGCTTTTAATAGTCTTTTAAAATAAGGCTAGTGACTTCTTTTCATGAAAATAATTCTGCACTGAGAGTTGAGAGTATCTAGGTAACTAAAATCTCCATCAAAAAATAAAAAGAAATAAAGACAGGAAACTAGTTCGAAATGCGAAACTTCCATTGCAAAACATTCAACTTTAATTAGCTGGTCATTTCTGGGACAGCAATAAAACAATTTTAATTAAAGGTGGGCATCAGTTCTATCTTCCTAATTATTCTGCCTCTAAATAACCATTCTTGTTTTTACTATCATAAAAATGAACAAGATGTAATATAAATAGCACATGAGTATTTGTTTATACTCACACTAGACAGCCTGACCGTATCCCATAATATCAGCATCATATTTAGCACAGTGTGCGTGGGATAATTTTGGATCATCAGAACAGTAAATATTGCCCCCCTTCTCCTCTTGAGGCGTGATTCATTCCTTTATTCTTGTTGAAGCTTTTGTGGTATATCTGCTGCTTGAAAATGACACTATATGGGCATCATTCCACTTAGAAACTACTGTGTGAAACCTTCAGAAATCAGCCAGATTGGTGCAGCTATTGAAAAACAGGGATATAAAACAGGTTGATGGAATTGCCTGAACCTTATGGTGACCCCAAATGATTTACTTGGGAACAGAATGGGTTACCATTCCAGTTTCTTTTAAAAAATTAATTGCTTCCTACATTGTTTACTTTCTAATGAGCAACCCTACCACAAACAAAGTGATTGTGCAAAACAGGCATGAAAGAGACCATTCCTTCTACCTTGTTTGGACTGAACTAGGAAGGCTTCAGGTAATCCCAAATCAACAAAATCCTTTTGTGATAAAAATGACACTGATGGGAAATGATTTCTGCCTCTTTTGAAGATTTTGCACCTCCATAAACGCCCACAGGATGGATTCAGATTTACATTTGGGTAATGGATTACTACAGTGTAGTTTGTTGGGCATGCTGTACATATGAATAGTCTGACATATCATGAAGCAATGCTCTGATACATCATAGAGCCAGGTATCTTGAACATACTGGTAAGACAAGTAATGAGAACCAAAATTAGCATCTCCTTGCATAATGCAAATACTTTTCAGGAAGTGATGACTGATGCCACCTAATTTATGCTCAACACTGATGCTCAAGGGCTCATTGAGTAGCTGTTGAGAAGCAGGGACATTCATACAACAGTTGCTTTATTGAGTATGAAAGTCAAAACATGACTGCCAATTGGCCAAAGAGGCTTATGACTTAAAGGAAGTCACAAAGAGCAGCAACAACTATCTTGGAACACTGTTGTAAACCCTTTGCTTTCTCTAGCTGGTGCTGTCCTTCAACTGTTGGCATAATTTTGGCAGTGAAATGGTTTCCTTAATGGGTGATATGGGCCAGAAAATGAATAGAGGGCATCTATCTCTGTTTCCTTGAAAGCTTTCAAGTTCATTGGTGGTGGTATATACTTCTAGATACCCTAGCTGGGGTAAGCTTGGGAGATGATGACATATTTTGGAATTTCATAGAATCATAGAATCATAAAATCATAGGGCTGGAAGGGACCTCCAGGGTCGTCTAGTCCAACCACCTGCACAATGCAGGAAATTCATAACAACAACCCTCCACACCCCCAGTGACCACTACTTTATGCCCAGAAGATGGCAAAATACCATCAGGATCCCTAGCCAAACTGACCTGGAGAAAATTGCCTCCTGATCCCAAAGTGGCAATTGGCATTACCCTGGGCATGTAAGAAGGGACCATGGGAACTTAGCACTGGTGTAAGCCTTCCTGCCCTCCCTCCCATGATCTGCCTAGGTTCACAGAATAAGCATTGTTGTCAGATGGCCATCTAGCCTCTGTTTAAAAACCTCCAAAGAAAGAGAGCCCACCGCCTCCCAAGGAAGACTGTTCCACTGAGGGACCACTCTGTCAGGAAGTTCTTCCTAATATTTAGCTGAAAACTTTTTTGATTTATGGCTGTTGTGGGTTTTCCGGGCTGTATTGCCGTGGTCTTGGCATTGTAGTTCCTGACGTTTCGCCAGCAGCTGTGGCTGGCATCTTCAGAGGTGTAGCACCAAAAGACAGAGATCTCTCAGTGTCACAGTGTGGAAAAGATGTAGGTCATTTGTATCTACTCAGGAGGGGTGGGGTTGAGCTGAGTCATCCTGTAAGAGTTTCCCAGGGTGTGGAATGCTAATGGCGGGAGGCTTCACTGTATCCTGAGGAGGTTCTTTTGCATATGGATTGGTACTTGATGTGCTAATCTTCTCTGCAGGGCTATTGTCGGGGACAGAATGTTTAGTTAGCCTAGTGTTTTTCAGAACTGCTCTGTTCATTCTTAAGGTTTCTTCTTTCCTGTTGAAGTTTTGCTTATGCTTGTGAATTTCAATGGCTTCCCTGTGCAGTCTGACAAAGTAGTTGGAAGTGTTGTCCAGTATTTTGGTGTCCTGGAATAAGATACTGTGCCCTGTTTGGGTTAGGCTATGTTCAGCCACTGTTGATTTTTCAGGTTGTCCAAGTCTGCAGTGTCTTTCATGTTCTTTTATTCTTGTCTGGATGCTACGCTTTGTGGTCCCGATGTAAACTTGTCCACAGCTGCAGGGTATACGGTATACTCCTGCAGAGGTGAGGGGGTCTCTACTGTCTTTTGTTGATCGTAGCATCTGTTGTATTTTTCGGGTGGGTCTGAATACTGCTTACTGCTTGAAGGTTATGCTTTCTCATAAGCTTTCCCATCTGATCAGTAATTCCTTTGATATATGGCAAAAACACTTTTCCTGTAGGAGACTGTTTTTCCTTGGTTGTTTGATTCATCCTGGGTTTGATTGCTCTTCAGATTTCATTTCTGGAGTAGCCATTTGCCTGAAGTGCGTGGTTTAGATGATTAATTTCCTCATTGAGAAAGTGCGGCTCACATATCCGTCTTGCACGATCCACTAATGTTTTCATTATGCCTCTTTTCTGTCGGGGGTGGTGATTGGAGTTTTTGTGTAAGTACCGATCAGTGTGAGTTGGTTTCCTGTAGACCGTGTGACCTAACTGAAAGTTTGCTTTGCGGATGACCAAGGTATCCAGGAATGGGAGTTTTCCCTCAATTTCTTTCTCCATTGTGAATTGTATGTTCAGATGGATGTTGTTGAGATGATTCAAAAACCCCATCAATTCTTCCTCCCCATGGCTCCAAATGATAAATGTATCATCCACAAACCGGAACCATACACTAGGTTTGTGGGGTGCTGATTCTAGAGCTGTTTTTTCAAAATGTTCCATGTAGAAGTTTGCTATAACTGGGCTGAGTGGGCTCCCCATGGCCACCCCATCCATCTGTTCATAGAATTCGTTGTCCCATTGGAAGTAACTGGTTGTCAGACAATGGTGGGATAAGGCTGTTACATCCTCTGGGAAAATCTGATTAATAAGTGCAATAGTGTCTTTTACTGGAACCTTGGTAAACAGGGATACAACATCAAAACTGACAAGTATGTCTTGTGGATTGAGTTTCAGAGAACTGATTTTGTTGATGAAATCTGCTGAATCTTTGATGTAAGACGAGGTTTTCCCGATGTGGTCCTGCAGGAGATCGGCCAGATGTCTAGCTAATTCATATGTCGGTGAACCAATGGCACTCACAATGGGTCGGAGTGGGACTGAATCCTTATGTATTTTAGGGAGTCCATATAGTCTAGGTGGCTGTGCTTCAGTCTTGCATAGTTTTCTGTGCGTGTCGGGATGTAGTGAGGAATTCTTGATCAGCGCATGAAATCCGAAGAGCAATCAAACCCAGGATGAATCAAACAACCAAGGAAAAACAGTCTCCTACAGGAAAAGTGTTTTTGCCATATATCAAAGGAATTACTGATCAGATGAGAAAGCTTATGAGAAAGCATAACCTTCAAGCAGTATTCAGACCCACCCGAAAAATACAACAGATGCTACGATCAGCAAAAGACAGTAGAGACCCCCTCACCTCTGCAGGAGTATACCGTATACCCTGCAGCTGTGGACAAGTTTACATCGGGACCACAAAGCGTAGCATCCAGACAAGAATAAAAGAACATGAAAGACACTGCAAACTTGGACAACCTGAAAAATCAGCAGTGGCTGAACATAGCCTAACCCAAACAGGGCACAGTATCTTATTCCAGGACACCAAAATACTGGACAACACTTCCAACTACTTTGTCAGACTGCACAGGGAAGCCATTGAAATTCACAAGCATAAGCAAAACTTCAACAGGAAAGAAGAAACCTTAAGAATGAACAGAGCATGGTTTCCAGTTCTGAAAAACACCAGGCTAACTAAACATTCTGTCCCCGACAATAACCCTGCAGAGAAGATTAGCACATCAAGTACCAATCCATATGCAAAAGAACCTCCTCAGGATACAGTGAAGCCTCCCACCATTAGCATTCCACACCCTGGGAAACTCTTACAGGATGACTCAGCTCAACCCCACCCCTCCTGAGTAGATACAAATGACCTACATCTTTTCCACACTGTGACACTGAGAGATCTCTGTCTTTTGGTGCTACACCTCTGAAGATGCCAGCCACAGCTGCTGGCGAAATGTCAGGAACTACAATGTCAAGACCACGGCAATACAGCCCGGAAAACCCACAACAGCCATCGTTCTCCGGCCGTGAAAGCCTTCGACAATACATTTTTTTATTTAATTTCAACCTGTTGGTTCTGATCCGACCTTCTGGGGCAACATAAAATAATTCCACACCATCCTCTAAATGACAGCCCTACACGTACTTGCAGATGGTTATAATACCATCTGTCATCTCTCCAGGCTAAACATACCAAGATCCTTCAACCTTTCCTCATAGGACTTGGTCTCCAAACCTCTCACCATCTTCATTGCCTTCCTATGGACACATTCCACCTTGTCTATATCCTTCTTAAATTGTGGTACCCCAAAATGAACACAATACTCTAGGTGAGGTCTAACCAGGGCCATTTCCACACTGCTTAACTTCCCTCGGAATGACCCAGAATGTCACGCAAAATCCGCGGAAGATTGCGTTTTCTCGCGCGAAATTTGTGCAATGTCGCACAGATCTCATGCAAGAAGACACAATCTTCCACGGTTTTTGTGAGACGTTCCAGGTCATTCCGAGGGAAGGTAAGCAGTGTGGAAATGGCCCCTAGCAGAGTAGAGAAATTAATTTTATTTGTTTTAGTTTTCCAGCCTGTCAAGATCTGTCTTCTATGTATTTGCAAGCCCTCTCAATTTAATATTACCTGCGAATGTAACAAGCACTCCATCTATTCCTTCATTCAAATCATTATAAAAATGTTGAACAGAACAGGTCCCAGGACTAGAGATGGGCACGATCGGCATTACGATAGGAAAATACCCCCGATAATGGCGTTCGCGCCATCGGGACCCAGCTGATCGGTGCCGTCCTCAGCAACAGATCCAGCGGTCGGGGGGGCACTTGTTCGGGACTTGATTGGGTTGATCGGTATCTGATCATGATCCAGACACTCTGGCGCCAGCAATCTATTGCCCTGGCAACGGAGCCAGGGGAATGCCTGAGCTGTGTTTCCCCTGGAAACCCGAATGGAAGCCCAGCTTTCCTTGATCAGCAGGGCTTCCTTCCAACCATGGAGCAGCAACGCACTCACCAGTTGGGAGAAGAGACCCAGGGGAGGGAGGGGGAAAGGGGTGTTCTGTAGCCATGGGCACTCCAAACGTTTTTTGCTTTTTTAAAAAACGGGGCTTTGTAGGAGGAATGGCTGTTTTTCTGTCTGTCACTCTCTGTTTTTAATCTGCTTTTAAAACACTGTATTTTGTGGGAAAACCTCATTCATGGCTCTGTGTGTGTATTTAAAATATGCTTTTGGAAGACTGGCTGCTTGCTTTTAAAATTGGGTGGGGAGGAATGGAGGATTCTGTCCCTGCTTTTTTTTTAAAGCTGGCTGAAATATGTTGACGGGGTGTCTCTCTCTCTCTATTTGGAGAGGCAGGGACAAATTAAAAACTCCCCCCCTGCTCTAAGTGTGTGTGTGTGTGTGTGTGTGTGTGTGTGAACGTCCCCTCCCCGTGCCCGCTGGGCCCAGTGGTTGCCGCCACCACCCACCTTCCCACATAGCTGGGAACAGCAGGGCACCCCTCCACTTTGGCCTCCCCGGTCCACGGATTGGAAACGGGAGTTGATCGGTGTGGATCAGTGATTTGGATTCGTCGCCGGCACGGATCCACGATCAGCTTGATCAGTAATTTTTTTTGAATCGTGCCCACCTCTACCCAGGACTGATCCCTGAATAACTCCACTTGTCACTCTTCACCAAGAGGATGAGGAACTGTTAACAAGCACTCTTTGGGTGTCTGTCAACTAATTACAGATCCACCTAACAGTAATAGGATCCAAACCATATTTTACCAACTGGTCAACAAGTATATTATGTGGAGCCTTATCAAAAGCATTACCAAAATCGAAAGAAACTACGTCTACAGCATTCCCCTGATCCAGCAAATGGTTAGTCTGACATGACTTGTTCTTGAGAAACCCATGTTTTTTTATTATCCTTGGATGCAATTCATCTGGCCCTGAGGACTTAGTTTCATTTAAAGAAACTATGTGTTTATGTACTACCCCTATGCCGATCCTAGGCTGTAACTACCTTCCTTCATCATGTGTACTGTTATTGCCATGTTGAGCACCATTTCCCTAGCAGGAGAAGACTGGGAAAAAGTGGGAATTGAGCCGTTCTGCCTTCTCTTCATCACCTATTGCAATTTCACTTTCCTGTCTCTGCAATGGGCCTGCCATGTCCTTGCTCTTTTTCTTACGATGAACATAAGCAAAGAACCTGTTTTTGTTATTTTTAGCATCTCTTGCTAGCCTAAGCTTGTACTTTAGCTTTTCTAACACTCCCTACATGCACTGGTTGTTTATATTCATCTTTGATCATAAGGCCCTTATTCCATTTCCTAAATGAGTCTCTTTTTATTTCTCAGTTCATTAGAAAGCTGTTCATGGAGCCACCTCCATTCCATCCTGGAGGACAGAATTTAGAAGATGGTAGGCTTTGGGGTTTGTCCTTTGAAAGGTCCCTGAAAACTTCATCTGGTCCAAGAAATAGTTGACTGATTGTTTAGAGATGCATATTTGATAAGTGTATTGAACCTATCTTGGTATATCTCATACCTATTTTGTAGACATGTGCATTTCTTTTGTTATTAATTACAATAATTACACAAATGGGGTGCTTCATAATTATAGTAATTAAAATGAAAACAAAGCAAAATCCCTCTCTAAACAGCTTATAATAAAGGGGGAAGGGATTTTTCTTTTGCTTTATTAAGTGCTTACATTTCTCTCTAAATTCTTCCTGCTGTGCTTTCCTAATAAGGGCATAAAGCTGTGATTTTTTTAGGGGGAGGGAGGAGAGAGATCATCTAGGTTTTCTTGATTGCTTGCAGTCTTTAGCCTCTATGATTACATATATGTGTGAGGTAGTCTAATCAGGAAGCAAATGAGATAGGAGTTTTAATCTGATAAGAGCTGTTCCACATATTGCAAAAGAAGCTCGCAGACTCACTGTGGGCTGAGTTGCCACCGAGGGTGAGGCTAAAGTGGAGGCATGGTCCAGAAGTGAAAGAGGAGGAATGCAGGAGGCCTCTTCCAAAGAGGGTGCAACTTGGTAAGCATCATTTTAGCAGGAGCAGGATGCTTTTCTTGAATGCTTGTTCTTCAAGCCTTAGGTAGGCCAGCCTGCTCCTGCGAGGAGAAGGGAAGGGGCATGCATGGCAGGGAGGGGGCAGATGGTGTGCAGGGGCCCAGATGCCTGCCCCCCTTCGCTCCATTGGGTGGGCATTTTGGGGCACCCTTAATCTCCATCAAGGCTTCAGAACCTTCCACCTCACATTCAGGCAACCCCTCTGCTACCACGGTGGCTGTATAGATCCTGCGAATCGACCGAATCCCTACATGGACCCTGACTTTGATGTCCCAAAGGAAGGGCCAGATTGGCTGGGGTCTCTTCAGGGTTTTTTCACCTTCCTTTGGGACATCAAAGTCAGGGTCCATGTAGGGATTCGGTCAATTCGCAGGATCTATACAGCCACCGTGGTAGCAGAGGCAGGGCTGCTGGCAAACCACACATGATCCATCAGGGTGATGGGCCTCCAAGGCTGACTTGGGACATGTCAGGGGAGGAAAGGTTTAACACCTCTCTTTTCTAGTTGCAGGTGCAGCAGTCCCCTGGAGATGTTCCAGCTGGTGAACTGGAAGCGTAGAGAGACTTGGTGGGAAAAGTGGGCTGCTGGGGGTTCCCCGGGGGGGCACAGTGGACATGCCCAAGGCCCTTTGTGCCAGTCACCCGTGAAGGGGCCAGGAAGGAATTTTTCCCTGAAAGGGACAGATTGGCTGGGACCTCTTGGTGGTGGTGTGGGGGTTGCCTTCCTTTGGGACATCAAAGTCAAGGTCCACTCAGGAGACAGGGAAGTGGCTCCAACTATGCCACAGCTGTTGAAGCGTTAGCAGGAGACGGGCCTTCAGCCTTCCTCCTGTGGTTGTTTTGAGGCATTGGGCTGGGTCCTAAAGAGAGAGTGCAGCAGTTGGGCAGCTCACCCCTGTGGAAAAGGGAGGCAAGGGCTGACCAGCATGGTTGGTGATGGAACACCAAAATACTGGACAACACTTCCAACTACTTTGTCAGACTGCACAGGGAAGCCATTGAAATTCACAAGCATAAGCAAAGCTTCAACAGGAAAGAAGAAACCTTAAGAATGAACAGAACATGGTTTCCAGTTCTGAAAAACATCAGGCTAACAAAACACTCTATACCTGACAATAGCCCTGCAGAGAAGATTAGCACATCAAGCACCAATCCATATGCAAAAGAACCTCCTCAGGATACAGTGAAGCCTCCCGCCATTAGCATTCCACACCCTGGGAAACTCTTACAGGATGACTCAGCTCAACCCCACCCCTCCTGAGTAGATATAAATGACCTGCCAACATCTTTTCCATACTGTGACACTGAGAGATGTCTGTCTTTTGGTGCTACACCTCTGAAGATGCCAGCCACAGCTGCTGGTGAAACGTCAGGAACTACAATGCCAAGACCACGGCAATACAGCCCGGAAAACCCACAACAACCATAGTTCTCCGGCCGTGAAAGCCGTCAACAATACATCGGGAGATTGTCTGCACCTTTTCTTGTGCCAAAATACAGTGTAGTATTTTATACGATATTATTCCATTCTTAGCTTTCTTCTAAATATAGTTTCTGTTTTCATGTGTGCTTCATTCTCTAATTCTTCCTGAAGCATGTTACTGTTTTTACTTGGGGTTTGTTCCCCCCCTGCCCCTGTTTTATTATTTCACTTACTTGCTGCCTTGCTTTCTAATGCCATTTCTATGTCTTTGGAGGCCAATTTTTTAAAAAATTTAATCCCTGTTCATTTGCTTCATGAGCTCTTAAGTGTTTCAATGTGTGACTGGCTGTATTGCCTGAGTATGCCTGTGCCCTTTTCCTACTGAACCCTTTTGATTTTTAATTGCCCCCCTCCCAAACACACACACAAGCTGCTGTGGTCTTTGGGAATTATGATTAATTTGAGATTTGTCTGTCTTGTGTAATTCAGTTTTTGCTGTATATCTGGGTGTCCCAAGTGTAACCCAAGTACACCCTTTTATTTTATTGATTTATTTTATTAGCAACATCCAGTAATAAAATAACATACATTTTATACACATATTACAGTATCTTATCTGACATCTGTACACAAAGATAGCACCTCATAACTTGCGGGGATCTTTTGGCTCTGGTGGGAAGAATGTGCAGCATGGTGGAAGAAGATCTGGCAGAGGGAGAAGGAGAGAAAGGGATTATTTTGAAGCCAGCAGCAATAGCAGTCTATCTAGCACTGGAATCCTCCCTGCAAGCTCAATTTACTCTTCATCAAGCTAAGTGACTGCAGTGCCAATTCCTCAAGCTGTTTTATGTGTTACTGTATCCAGAAGACTATACCATAGCCAGTGAACTTAAGAGCTTTCTGTGAGCTGCTTTAGTTGTAGCGGTCCTGATTGAGACAGAAGAGCAGGATAAAAGAAGGATAAATGTTAGATATAACTAGGCAATCAAAGCCATGGATTGTATGAGAGAACTGGACACCTTTGCAACTGGCCAGAAATGGAATAGCCAAGAACACCAGGGCCGATTCCAGACGGCCCCCCGCCTCGCGAAACGTCACACGTCGTCGCGTGTCGTCGCGCAGAAAATGCGAAATATCACGTTTTCTCGCACGAGTTTTGCGCGACATTGCGCAAAACTCAGCGAGAAAACGCGATATTTCGCGTTTTCTGCACGATGACGCGCGATGACGCATGACGTTTCGCGAGGCGGGGGGCCATCTGGAATCGGCCCAGAGAAGCAGAACATCAAAAATTGGAGGAAACACAGATTTCTGCTGTTTTGGACCTGATTGTGTGGCGGGTTCTTTGGTGGTAACAAAAAGCCAGAAATTATGGTCTAGAAGAAGCACCTGGCTTCAGCACAAGCAAAGAGACATTTGTAACTACCTTTTTTTTGCAGAATAGATTTAAGCCTCTTCAGTGGGATGACTCACATGCTTAATAAAAATAAAGAGAAGTTATGGGGCTGTCATGGAATGAAAAGAGAAAACAGAGAAGGAGGATACAGTGGAAAACTGGGTGAATGCCAGTTCTTGAAGTCCCCCTGCTTTTACAATATGAACTAAAAAGAAAAAAGAATGTGTTTAGTGTCACATTGTAATCCTAATATAACAGGATCTGAGTCCAACAAAATTATTCAGGGCAGGGCTTTTTTTCTGGGAAAGGGAGTGGTGGAACTCAGTGGGTTGCCAACACAGGGGGCAACTCTTGGCGGGAGGTGGTGCCCCTGGTACCACATGTGCACTCGCAAAGTGTGCGCACACTCCCAGGGCCAATGACATCACTTTGGATGAGCTGGAACAAGGGGAGAGGTTTTAAAAGTTTAAATCGCCCCTTGGCAAAAATGGTCACATGACTGGTGGCCCCACTCCCTGATCTCCAGACAGAAGGGGCGGGGCCACCAGCTATGTGACCATTTTCTAGAGGTTCCGGAACTCCATTCCACCGCGTTCCAGCTGAAAAAAAGCCCTGGTTCAGGATATATGCTTTTGAAAGTCCAAGCTTTTTGAGAGACCAACAAAATTTTCAGGATTTAAGTTTTTGAGAGTCACAGCCCCCTTCTGACAGTCAAAACTCCCTGCCTTCAAGTATCTGAAGAAGGGAACTTTGGCCCTCAAAAGCTTATATCCTGAAAATCTTGTTGGTCTCTAAGGTGCCACTGGACTCAAATCCTGCTGCTCTATGTAGACAAACATGGCTACCCACCTAAAACGAATCCTAGCATGTTATACATTATGAATTGGATTACATAGTATATGTATAAATTCAATGCAATACAAAATTTAAAAAACGCTTAAATTATTATTTTACATTTGTTTTTCCACCACAATTACATATAGCAGAATATCAAAATATGTCTAAAAAGTAGATCAAATAGTGAATAACTTTAACTATCCGTTCCTTTATAAACTATTTTGTCTGGAGTCAGCTCCTCAGCCCACCCTGGACACTGCAAACCATGGCCAGCCTCCACATTCTCCGAAGGCCCTGCTCGGCACTACCTGGCAACTGGGCAGGAGAACACCAAGGACCACCAGTTTGTCACCAGGGAAGATTACAGGCATCAGCCATTCAGTGGGCATGGCAGGAGCAGCAAGGGGAGGTGGTACAGCTGCAGAGGCCCAGCTGCGGCTCCAAGCATTGCCTCCACACCATAGGCTTGCTGCCAAGGCAGGAACACCACTAGAATGCCCAATGGTGCAAGCAGCTGCCCCCACTAACCAGGTTTGCCTGCAGTGCGTAGCTGGCCAGCAGCACCCTCAGTGGCCCAAATTGTCACCAGAATAGCACTCCTGGGGGTGAGACCAAGGCCCAGCAGCAGCAGGCCAGCTGTGGGAGCTCCCACACAGGGCAGGCCCTGCTTGGCTAGGACTAGCACCTAGGTGGGATAAGAGGGCTGGCACAGGTGAGAGCTCACAGTAGGAGATTAAGGCAGGGCTGGGTTGAGGTCATGTGGCAGCCCCAAGCCCAGGTATTGAGCCCTGGGGGTGGGACACTTGGGACCAGGGTGGGGCATACATTAGGTGGAGGGAGCATAAAGACTGCTCTGTACCCTTCAGCTGGGGAGGAGAATGGAGAACTGCTCTGCCTACCAAGGAAAACCTCCTGGGAGGAAAGGAGTTTCTCAGGTGTGAAGCAACCCTGGCTTCTTTCCTGCTATTTCTGAGACAAGCAAAGGAGAGGAACCCTCAAGTGGGCGGTGGCCTCAGGCAGTGCAGCCAATAGGATACCAGGAGCTCTGGAGCACAGGCCACAGCAGTGGCACCATGGCAGAAGGTCTGGCAGTGAACCATGCCCTTGGAGAACCTCACAGTGGTGGAGAATTTGGGTATTGGAACCTCTTTGAATGGCCCTCTACCACACCTCCCTACATCACTGGGTGAACCAGTAGCCAACTGCTCTTATGCCCACCTGACCCCTTTGGGCCATCACCCTCCAGGCAATGTTCCCTCTAAGCAGTGCAGTGTTGTGAGCCAGAAATCCAGTTTGTGAGCAGCAACTTGTAAGTTGTGAGTGCACCTTTCCCAAAATCAGAATCCATTTTGTATTTAATAACAAAAGAAATGTACAAGTCTAATGTATTATGTGTGTTTGTATATGTTTACACATCCACAGTATTTTAGGACTACTATCCCAGTGTTCCAGTTCATGAAAGAGAACTTATATTTAAACTGCATCTTTATTATGCTATCTGAGTACACAATTGGTACAGCCTTTTTGTTCACTGAGAAACAACACTAGCAAATGCTCAGGAGCATGGATATGGATAAACAGTAATTATTGTATCTAGCCTATCCATTGCAGTGAAATGAATAGATTGATTTTATTCAAAAGATAGTGTTACAAACAAAGATGTCAACACAAAAATGCTAGCTTTATATGGAAATGTGTATGCCAAATAAATTTCATTTTTAGTGACCACAGAAAAGTGACACTTTTCTAAATCCACTGAAATTAAAGGACTTCGTAATTCTGTTCTGGGTAACACTGTAACTTTCAGTTTTATCATATCCTTCTAATTTTATGTTGTACAACTAGAACTTTTGATTCAAACATTTTGTTTGCATAATAAAGCAAATATTGACAGTTTTGAAAATCTGTGGACCCATTTAAATCAACAGAATAAGATATTTTCTCAGAGTATCTCTGGGAGCAAGCCTAAACACTTCTGCTTTGAAGTAAGCCATTTTATTCAAAAGGGTTCACTCCAGAAAAGTATTAGGAATATAGCCTCTTTAACTACATTCAGCCTCAGATTTGTATACATAATCCAAAAGCCATACCGAACTATGCCAGGTTCAAGCAGATATTGCAAAAAACCCTGGCTTATTTACTAATAAGAAGATGAGATGTAGGAAACACAGTATTTTTAAAGAGTTGTGCCCATTTTAATTCACCCTATAGATAGTCACTGTCCTGGAACTATACAAAACAGAAATAAGTGTATGCTCGCTAATAATCAGGAATTTCCCTACCTGGAGCTGGCAACTATACTGTCCATGCTGTCTGCCCACTGTTGCTGCCTCCTCTGGCTCCCCGTGAGGGGAAGGAGAGAGGCAGTGCGGGCGTCTGCTTGCCAAGGCCACCAGGCCCACACTGCCACTGCTGCTGGCTCCCGGAGCTGTGGGCATGTGGGGCTGAGGCAGACAGGCTGCAAGTCCCCTGCCCCACGCTGCCCCTGGCTCCTGGAGGGCGAGGCCCTGGGTACCTCTCTGTGCACTGGGCTTCTCAGCTTGTGCTCTGGAGGGTTAAAATTCATGCGCTTGCGTGCACAAGCACACATTAGCGGGAACGCTGCCTCCAAGCTAATACCAGACAGTGAAGCAACCAGCACCTCCATAGAATCTGCCCTGGTGGGGATGCCAAGCCTGGCTGCCCATGCCTTGAACATGGCCCAGTTCAGCCAATGGCTGGCCAAGCAGCAGGGCCATCTCTTCCATGACCTAATGATACAACAGCAGGAGACCCAGGCCACCTTGATCCAAGATGTCTGCAGGGTCCTGTGGGGCCCTCCAGATGAGCCCAACCCATGCACCTGACAAACCTTGGTCCTCACCTTGTTTCACCTCATGAAACTAGGGGCCAAGGAGGACATTGACGCCTACCTAGAGACATTTCAGCAGATGGCAGAAGCAGCACAATGGCCCCAGGGGCAATGGGCATTCATCCTGGGCCCTTACCTGATGGGAGAGGCACAAACTGCCCTAAGGCTCTTCCCAAAGAAGAGGGCACTGACTACACAAAATTAAAAGAGGCCATCTTCAACCCCCTAAGGAGACCAGCAAGTGAGGCCCCTGGTTCAAGTGTGGCCAATGAGGCCACTTCATGTGAGACTGCCCTCTTAAGGAGTGTGACACCAGGTATAATGAGGCCATACCCCTGGCAGCCTGACCCCCCTCCCAGCCAACCCCCTCTTGTTCCTGGTGGATGTGGCTGGTCTATACCTCTCAGCACTGCTGCCATAAGCCTCCCATCATGCACACAGCCATGGTGGCATGTTTCCAGGGCCAGGTGCCAGGAGGCCAACAGCACCCTAGCCCAGAGACTCACATGTTTCTTCAGGACCTCATTGGCTTAGAACTTTAAGAACTTCTTTTGCACCTGAACCCTATGTCAGTGGACCTCAGGCTGCCCACCACCCCTGACCCTCTTTGCCTCACTCCCAGTGATCCACATGCCCTTTGAGCGAATAGCTATGGGCCCATACTTCGGATGGTGAGGGGCTTTTGATATCTCCTAGTCTTGATGGATCGTGATTAGACAGCCTTTGAGTATTCCAAAAGTTTGATTTTTTGGCTACTTTAAACATGTGGGCTAGCTGCTTTTTTCTCCATTTATCCCTCCTGTATGTATCATAGCTTGGAAATATTTCAGTTCAAACTGGGTTGTACAGAGATACAGATGCCAGCAGTGTGTAGATCTCATTTCACAGTAGCACTTTGTTCAGCTTCCATGAAAGTGGAACTAGCTGTGTCAATATTCATTTCACAGGCACATTCATACTGAGATTTCCCCATGCAATTGCAAGCATGTGCCTAGAACTGACTGCCTGCAGGGGAAAACTGACAACATGAACCATCCCTATAAATCCAGGCTTTGGAAAAAACAAACTAAAACCAAGAAAAAAGAACATGAGGGTTCTGCAAGAATTGTATGCTGTGTTGTGATTTTAATGTTGTGATATTTAAGATGTGATTTATTTGGATTCTTACTTCTTTCCACTTGGAAATGAAAGGCTAAGAAAAAAATCAGCATCAGGAAGGGGTGCTTTAGATAACTGGGTCTTAACATCTCCTATAGGCTTTCTCAGTCAAAAACATTTTGCTTGACAATGAAGGATCCAGTAGGAGTTGTATCAGTTTATGTTGACTTAACTAAATCAAAACAATGTACCCCAAATAATACACTTGTAAAAGTTAAATGTTTAATTCATTCAATGTAATTCAGATCACAGTTTATAGTGCCATTGTGTAGCAACCTGGTGTTATATAGCAACTTGATCATCCATAGGAAGCGCTCTTTCCTTTAGACACTTCCATAGAGTTCAGAGCACAGTTGCTTAGCATTATGACCTCCCACAATATTGGGCTCTGCATATATCAGGCCCTCAAAATATAGACTTTTTTCATTTGTAAAATTTTGGCTCTATTGTTATATTTTGTTATAGATTAATAAATAAAGCTCCTCTTTTTCTTTTGCACACTTGGAAGACCTACCAAGTTACTCTATCTCTCACCCATAACAATGAAGGGAGTGCATTTTCCTAGATATTGCTGAGCAAATACTGCCATTAAAAGGATTTAATGGATTAAAAGGATTAAAAGGATTTAATGGCAGCCTATACTGCCATTAAAAGGATTCAGAAAAATCCAGTCTTTCCTTTGTGAATAATCCTTCTAGAAGACAATGCTGTGTATGAATCCCTCTACCTGTTAAGTGCTGCTTGATAATCAAGACTAGATCAGGAAGTAGAGGATGTAGGACAGTGCTGCTGCCACCTGAATACTGATGACAAAGTCCAGTGATTGCGCAGCCCCAGGAGCCTGATAAAACTGATGACAATCCAGTAGGGGAGAAGAATGGCATATGCTCATCTGTGAGCTCTCTCATGCCTTGAACAGTCACCAATCTGAAAGTACCATCATGGCAATGATCCCATCCCAGAGCAGGGTAGAAGGGCTGCCTGGACCAACTTAGATTAGCAGTCTTTTTCTCATTACCTGAAGAAGAAGCTCTCCCAGTTTTACATTAAACTAATAAAAATCAGTAGAAATATGGCCTGGTTGCACTCCTTTCTTGAAAGTATTTTTTGAAAAGTGAATCAGGAACTGTTCCTGACTAGAGATGGGCATGAACCTAAATATGAACCAAAAAAACCCACGAACCAGCTCAGTTCATGGTTCGCGAACCAGGATTTGTGGAAGCTCATTTACATGAACTTCCACGAACCGGACTACTGGTTCGTTTGGTTCATATTAAAGGGCCAGATTAAATGGCCATTTCCCTGGGGGAAATAGCCATTTAAACTTTTCCTGCCACTTGCAAGCGGCAGGTCCCTTTAAACAACCCAGCCCCCAGCCCCAGCCCCAAGCCGTCACCCCCTCCCAAGCCCCAGTCCCAGCCCGCCACTTACCTTCCATCTGATGCTGGGGTGGTGGAGGCCTCCACCACTGCCTTGCAGGCCCATGTGGCAGCGGAGGAGGCCAAAAAGGGCCCTCCTACCTCTCAAATGGCAGTCGCGGCTGCCATTTGAGGGGCAAGAGGGCCCTTTTCCTCCTGCTCTACTGCTCTGCAGGCCCACAGGGCAGAAGAAGAGGCCAAAAATGGCCTTTCCACCTCTCAAATGGCAGCTGCAGCTGCAGCTGCCATTTGAGGGGCAGGAGGGCCCTTTTCAGCCTCCTCTGTTGTCCTGCAGGCCCGCAGGGCAGTGGAGAAGGCCGAAAAAGCCCTTTCCACCCTTCAGATAGCAGCCACGGCTGCCATTCGAGGGGCAGAAAGGGCATTTTCGGCCTTCTCCTGCTGCAAAGGGCAGCAAAGGAGGCCTCCACAACCCCACCATCAGAGAGAGGGTAAGTGGGGGGCTGGAGCTTGGAGGGGTGAAGGGCTGGGGGGGGCTCAGGTTTGGGCCATTTAATGGGCTCTGTCTTGCAAGTGAGGATTCCCCCACCTGCCAGC
The DNA here is from genome assembly GCF_028583425.1 of Eublepharis macularius. Taxonomy (NCBI): domain Eukaryota; kingdom Metazoa; phylum Chordata; class Lepidosauria; order Squamata; family Eublepharidae; genus Eublepharis; species Eublepharis macularius. The sequence goes on from NC_072795.1 coordinate 75,433,127, forward strand.
TGATAGTTTAAAGTGTCCTGCCCCTTGCAAGTGGCAGGAAAGGGCCCTTTAAATGATTAAATGCCCCTTTCCCTGCTGGAAAGGGGCATTTAAACCCCACGAACTACGAACCACAAACTGGTTCATAACTGGGCCCAGTTCTGTGCCAGTTCCTGGTTCCTGGTTCTTGGAAACCCCACAAACCATGAACCCCATGGTTCAGGTTTTTTCTGGTTCGTGCCCATGTGTATTCCTGCGTGCATTGTCATTTTCCTGTTTGTTTAGAGGATGGAGCAAGGGGAAATTCTTAATTTGGTTGCTATCATTATGCACCATAGAACTGCATGTTTCATTTCCATGGGCTGCCTGATTCTATCATGCCCCCTCCCAATCCACTCTTCCATACTCCTGCACTCTGTAAAGGCCTGTTAAGATACAACTTTCTTGTCTATAGCAGGATAGCTTCTGGGAATTCTTTATTCCTCTGCATACATTATTGTTCAGTAGAAGTATTAATTACCTATTGTATATGACAGTTAAAACGATGTTATTTTACACACTGACCATTGTCACAACCAGGGCTCATTTTGAGGGGGAGCGTGCAGGAACGTAGTTCCGGTAGTTCTCCAAAGAGGTCATATGTCAGGTGGCCCCACCCACCTGATTTTTGGCCATTTGGGGCCCCTTGCAGCCTGGATTGGGGCCAAAACAGCCCGGATTGGATTGGTGCCAGCTGTTTCAGTCCTGATCTGGGCCAAAACAGGCCCAGAATGGCCACTTTCAGCCAAACAGGCCCAAAATAGCCAGGATTGGTCCTGAAATGGCCCAGATCGGGCCTCTGATGGGTGGTGGATCCTGGCCATTTAGGCCCCTTTTTTGGCCATTTTCAGCCCCTTTTTGCCATTTTGGGCCCAATTTCAGCCCTGAATGGCCAGGATTGGGTCCAAAACAGCCAGGATAGGTGACGTCAGGGGGTGAAGCATATGCAAATCAGTTATGCTAATGACACACTTTTGGTGATGTCAAGGGGTGTGGCATATGCTAATGAGTTATGCTAATGGGTTCCTGCAGCTCTTTTTCTACGAAATGACCCCTGGTCACAACCAACCATAGCCACCTTTCAAATTAAAATCTGAAAATTGTGCCACCTTATCAACAGAAGCTTGTCAGTTCTGATCTTTTACACATTTTTCATTTATGGATACTGGATAGAACTTTAAATTGGAATTTGGTCCCAGACCTTTGTCCTCTGTTTTATCCCTTTTCCTTTACACTGTTGCATGGGAACCATACAGATATCCATCTGGTTTACAATGGTTTCTCTGTCTACTTGTTTATAGCCATGGTAATGATAGGAAATTGCAGTGAGAAATCACCATAAAAGTAATAAAGGAATAAGTACTGTACAGTTGCTTTGCCATCCAAGATGTCTGAATGATTGTATTCAATTATGCCTACAACAGATATTCTGCACACCACAAGCTCATCCTGCCTTTAATTGTTGGCATACACTGGACACTTAGCACTTTTTAGAGAGGAACAAATAGTTAATTATCACTCAGAGAGGTAAATGAGCATCTCTTTTGATAAAGGAACATTTTTAAATATGCACTCTTGAGTCATGCCTATATTGCCATTAAAAGGATTCAGAGAAATCCAGTCTTTCCTTTGTGAATAATCCTTCTAGAAGACAATGCTATGTATGAAACAAATGTTTAGAAATGGACAATGGTGAGTATCCAATGAGCTGAATATTGAGATACAGCAGTTGTTAGTTCGAGAACTGGTTCACATAATCAGCTGCAGCTTCCACACAACTTCCCTGAGCTCATGTGCAATGAACTCTAAAATACATATGTAATTCTATGGGAGAGCACATGCTTTGAACACAGAAGGTCCCAGGTTCAGTCTCTGGCATCTCCAGCTAAAAAAGATCAGGTTATAGATGGTATGAAAGACCTTTCCCTGAGACCCTGAGGAGCTGCTGCCAGTTAAAATAGACAACATCAACCTTGATAGATCAATGGTCTGATTCAGTAAAAAAAGGCTTCATATAATGTTGTAATTGTAAAGCATAAAGAAACAGAACCCTTCATCTGCAGCAATCTTCTGCATGAATATGTTCTGTTCCCTGTAACTCCAAGAGTACCTGGCTGAGATCAAACAGTACTAAAACCCAAGATAACTGTATGAAGACTGCTTTTGACTGTGTTTTCACTATTACATAGATCCAGAGGAGTTAGCCATGTTAGTCTGTAGTAGCAAAATAGTAAAGAGTCCAGTAGCAACTTTAAGACTAACTTTATTGTAGCATAAGCTTTTGAGAGCCACAGCACTCTTCATCAGATGCATGACCAAGAGACCAGTGGCTCTCAAAAGTTTATGCTACAATAAAGTTGGTTAGTCTTAAAGGTGTTACTGGACTCTTTACTATTTCACTATTACAGGATCAAAGCACATGCAAGTGGGCCAGTTAACACCCTGCAGACACCATATTGAGATTGCTTTAATTGCTCCATGTGGCAGCATGGTGATCATTTATGTGCAATAATGCATCATTAGACGAGTTTAATCACTCCATTGCAAATGTTCAGATCCTTTTCAGTTTATACAGACATGGTGAACTTTGCTCATTTTGTGGGGGAAATTCTTGTTTATAAGCTCGTCAATAAATGTAGCATTGCATAACTTAATGTTGCAGACAAAGTATGAACATAAAGGTGTGAATTTAGCCTCAATCTTGGGGTGACAAGGGGTGTGAAAAATGGAACAAATGACCCAGAAAGACCCAGAAATGACTGGTTTGTTTTGTTGAAGCAGCTTCTAGAACAATAAACCAAATCCAGGAAACCAAAAGACCAAAAAGTTTCTGTCTTTTGTTTTGGTTCTCACTTGGTAGCAGCAGGCACATACTGGACCTGAACGGCAGCATCTTGTTTTCCTAAATGGCATTCACCAATTGGATCCCAAGGGGAGAGAGCCAAAACTGTTGGCGGAAAGGGGGAACGAGTGCAATGCTCATGAGCATCTTTTTTCCATTGTTGCTACCCTGTCAACTGTCTCTCTGACAATCAGATTCTTGCAAGGGGAAACCCCTCCCACCTATCAACTTTGGAAACTTTTGGAAAGGGGAATGTGCAGACTTCAATCATAGGCTGCAATTCTATAGATACTTCCCTGGGAGTAAGCACATTGAATAATATAGGACTTACAGCTGAATAGACCTGTTTAGGCTTGCTCCCCCCCCATCCTGCAAGCCATTTAAGTCATTCACCAACTCTTCCATTTCAAAAACAATGCCTTCCCATATCAAAAGGAAGATTTGGCGGGGGCAATATGTTTAGGCGGTGTGTGTGTGTAATTCAGACAATCAGGATGCAAAAGTAATAATTTATTGACACTATAGAAAAGGAAAAAAGTGAACATAAAGCAGGATTGTTTTTAATGCCACTGCTGCCCCATTACCCCTTTGCCAGCCAGTTTCCTGCTATGGTGCGCACTCTCTGACACTAACCTTCTTCAGGGCTCATTGTTGAATGAGTGTAGTACAAATAAGGAAAAACTCAGTGGAATGATGGTTTAGAGGGAGGACTGTATCCTGTGCAATTTTGTTGCTATTAAGTGCAAAAACAGCTGTCCAAAAGAGCTTGGAAGCCCTCATTGCAAAGAAAGAGACTGAAACTCATGAGAAGGAAAAAATGGAAATGACTTAGATCTAAGCCAGCAACATCCCACCCAGAAAAAAAAGCAATAAAGGTACATAGTTCCTTTGGAAACCCTGGATCTGAAACTCAAATGGGATTTTTTTTCAGTGCACACCCCTAAAAGTGACTGTCTGGACTACAGTTTACATATTATGCAGAATCTATGCAAGAGGGAACAACTGTGAAGATAGTGACTGAGCACTCAGAGTCTATTTTGAATGGTTTTATTTAGTCTAAAATTCCTGTCGACCAAAAAGAAAGCAGGTACTTCAGGCAGTGCCATTGCTGAGAGACGATAACCTTTTCCTGCACTGTTTAAACAAATGAAATTTAATTATACAGAAAATATGCCTTTTAAATGCCTTCGTATTATGAAACCCAGCATTATAAACAAACCTTGTTTTATAATATGTTGACATAGCCTTTGTGTGGCAAATAGTGAAAACAAAAGATAATACATTCAAAATGAGGAGTATATAGTGGTAATTCTGTTTCTGTGTGGTATGTATGGAAAGCAAGCAAGCTGTAGAACAGCCCTGGATAATTAAAAGTACAGTTCCTGCTATCTATATGCATAAGGACATTTTGAAAGCCCTTTTCAGACTGAGTGTAGCAATTTCAGCTCTGGGGAAGGAAAATTGCACAGCAAATGCCATCCAACTTTAATTATTTAAAGGATGGGGCATCCACAAATAATACCACACTGCACTTGTGCCAGGCACCAGAGTATTCAGCCTTCCATGTGAAGCCTGACACCATATGCCATAAATCAGCATGGATTAGATTTCAGCACTCTGTCACAGCTCCAGATTTCCATGTTGCAGCTTTCTGAACATTCTATGTAACACTGAAGGTTTCAAACATCAATTTCATCTGGGCTATTTGTCAATTGCTTTGAGTCCCTAAGGTGAACTGAAACATTTATATAAATAAAATATTAAATAAATGAGTAAGCATAGTTAATCTCCTTGTTTTATTTTGCCTTACATCAGAGTAGTTGGTGGTGACCCTAGAAGTTTTCAGGCCTCCTTACTTCAGTAATCTAGGCTTTTCTTGCCATTCGTTATACTATAGTTGTCTTTGCTGCTGGGAATTTAAACTGCATGCAATTGATATACTAGTCTTCCTGCATCTCTTTAGTTTCAGGATACTGTCCTTTGATTTGATTATAGGTCATTATGTTAAGGGCTTAATTGGTTTAAGGATGTTGGGTGGTTCCTGGCCATTGCCTAAGATTAAAATGGATGTCTTTGAATGTGCATCTGGTTCTCCTAGACTTCTAAGTTTCTTTGTAAGTGAAAAAAGGCATAAGTCCTACAATTATTTCTACACATTTGGCACAGGCATAGAAAAAAGCTTTCATGCTCTATGCATCATAATCAGAGCTAACTCTCATTTCTTCTTATGGCTTTGGAAGCAACTTAACCATCTTCTCTATGTTTGCATCTCTTTTGAAGAATAATTACATCTTTTAAGTAGGTGTCAACAAAGAATTCCTGATGAGAGCTTGATCCTGCCAGAAGTCATAGGGTGTAAAAATAGCTTAAGAAATATAGCTAACTGATTCATACACTTGCTTTAGGAATCCTGTATAATTTTACATTTTAGTTCCTGGGTTGGGTGAAATGTTTCAGTTGCTTAGCAACACTCTGTCCACATTCCGTTCAACAAGTTGTCTGGCATTTCTAATGTGCTTGGGATGTAGGGTTGCATTCCTGCCTCACTCCCCATCCAGCTTGCCATCTAGACACTTAGAATAACCACTTATTCCCTGATGTTCTGCAGGCTGGCCAGCAAAATTAAACTGCATCTTTACAGTGAAATCCTAAGCAGAGTTACTCCAGTCTAGGCCCATTAGAGTATCAGCTGGACATTTCTTTCCTCTGATGCTCATGGGGTATGAAAACCGACTTCCTTGGCTATCTTTTTGGAAGCATTACTACTAAAGTTGCTTAGGACAAAAGTTTGTCAGCTGTTGAAACCAAAGTCTATTGAATGTTGGCATGGTTAATATACTGAAATCAATGAGCACCATGTACTCTTTGAGAATCACAACCAACCAGCAGCCTCCATCTATTAGTGCTTTACTCCTTGAGGTGGAGTGGTTTAAAATTTACTTCTCTTTAATTGTCCTCTTCTGTCAATCATGATCTGTACCCATTCTTGTTCATCAGTTTTCTTAAGTTTTAACACTTTCTTGTATTCTCATGATATCTTCTCTTTCCCTGTCCAATACAAGGAAATCTCTATCCTTAAACATAGAAGGCCAACTACGGATACTTAAATCAGGAATTAAAGCCATGAACAGACAAGATAGATCTTTCTACGAACCTGAAGAAAAACCCCAGGTTTGCAGAAGAAAATCTGAAATCTAAAAAAAGAATACATGGTGGGGGGTGGGGGCGTTAATCCCAACTCCAAACAACAAATAGAGCACCTATAGCTTCAAGAAACAAATGCCATCAGTGGCCATTGCTAGACAACCATAATAGTATTGCTTTGTTTTTCTCAGCAATAGGTAGGGGTGTACAAAATGTAACAGAGCAGGAAATACACTTGAATTCACTGTTTCATTTAGTTAAAGTGCCATCCAGAACTGTGAACTCAATTTGGGAAAAGAAGCTGTAAGAAGTCCCCCATCACCACCACTGAAAAGTTTGTGTGTTTTGGTTTGCCCTTTATATTTGGAGCCCAGGAACAAATTTCTGACTAAGATATTAAAGACCTTTACTTCTTTTTTCAGTTCTGACAAATAAGTGTTTAAGTTGTCAGATGTGGATTCTTATGTCTCCTACAGAATGGCACCTTTGCTTTGACAGCTAGGAAATCAGAGCAAATGTGGTGTGCAGTAAAGTAGTCAGATGAAATGATATGTAACTTTTGATTCTGACTGAGAAATTTTAGAGATGGTTGTAATACTAGTTATACATGGAATTCACTGTTTTGTTTAGTTAAAACAGCTTCCAGAACTATGAACCCAATTTGGGAAAAGAAGCTATAAGGAATCCCCCCTCCCCAGAAAATTTTATATGTTTCATTTCAGTTCTTACCATGCAGTAGTAGCACATGCAGACAGGTACTAGGCTGGCTGCAGCATCTTCTTTTCCTTAAGTCTACCAGTCAATTGGATTCCAAGGAGAGAGACTGAGCCCTTAGCATTATACCAATTAATTCTATTGGCAGGAAGTGAAATGTGTGCAGTGCACATGAGTACATTTCTTGTTCAGTGCTTCCAGGACAATGGCATTGTTTCCCTGCCAATAAGGTTCTAGGAGATGACTCTTTGCCACCTGTTGGCTTTGGAACACAGGGATACACAAAAGCAGGATTTTTATTTAATGCCATTGCTGTGCTGTGCTGGATGGAGAGCTCTCCTGTATATTCATTCAGACACACACACAAAAAAAACAAATGGAAACTAATTCCATTAGGACAAGATATTGAGTTAGATCCAGTGCAAAATTGCTGCTTTCACGAGATCTTTTGCACAAGAAGAAATGCAAGAAACAAATCACAGTAGCTGCTTGTGCTTAGTCAAGCTTATTGTATCCCAACTGGTGTCACACAAGACATTGTGTTGCACATTGTGTTGCACAAAATCTTGAGCAAACAGAACTGCACTAAGTCTATTTGTGTTTCTGCTGGCACATCGCTCAATCCAAGCCATTGTCTTTATCTAATACTACCTTGAAATGAATTCTGAGGCAGTCCATGTACTCTTCTGATGTATTATCCATTCAGAACTCTTTTGGCTTGGGACTTCTGGTTTGGGATCCATAGAGGTCTAATGCAGCTCAGGGCTGAGCTGTCCTTGCCGCTGTTTGTAGGGGCTGGAGGGGCGCAAACTGCCCATAGCCCCCTGTTCTCAGGCGGAGAACAAGCAAGTATGCTCAAGACCTTGAGAGTGCATTGAACTTGGGTGCGAGGGGGGGTCTACGCAACGATCCCCCATCCACCATTGAGGTCCCACTCGCAGACGGGTAGCCAAGATCTCTGCAGCGGCTGTGGAGTCAATTTCTGGCATAAGACCTTCATGCCCAAGCTTCAACAACTTAAGAAGGGATTTTGAATCAATTGAATAATCGAAGCAGCAAGTACAACCCAAGAGAAACGTTTAGGAAGGTAAAGATTGCTATCTCTCAGTACAGGACAGATTATAATAAGAAATAAAGTAATAAAGAGAACTAGAAAAGTGCGAGAGACTCAATAAATAACTGAGAAAATTCCGGCAAATAAATTGGCAAAAAGTGACATTTTAAAGAGAAGTTAGTGTGGAAAAACGGCTATTGTTTACATACCTGTGGCTAGGAGGAGATAGCGAACTGTGAGAAAGTTTTAACATCGCGAGAATTGCTGTGCAACAGAGAGGAACAGGAAGTGCATCAAAACCATAAAGAGACAGGCGAGAAGCGGCTTGTAACTAACGGAAGTGGGAAGTCGCCATTTGGAAGAAGGGCAAAGTTTTGGCTTCAAGGAAAACGGAAGTAAGACATCTTGGAGAAGGGTAAGGGCACCTGCCTCGAATAAGACCATAGAGAAAAGACACCCGACATTTTGGATTTCGTAAATACCAAACTTTGAAAAAATAATCCAAATTCGGACTTTTAAAATAAAATAAAAGAATAAATCTGCGCCACGGAGCTAAGGAAAAGAGCGGACTCGTGGGAGCGAGGTAAAGCCAGCCCCACGATGTCAAAAAAGGATTGGCAGATGGCGCTGGAAAATTTGGATAAAAAAGTTACAGATGGAAATAAAGAGATGGAGAAAAGAGTCATGGAAGGAAATAAAGAGCTTAAAGATATGATGCAGGAGATGGCGAAAAATTTGAAGGATTTTAAAGAGGCATTTAAATCAGAGATGGTGGAAATATCCAAGAATATAGATCAAGTCAAAAATCACCTACAAGTTACACAGCAGAGAGTTAACGCAGTAGAAAATGTAACTGATACTTTGGTGGATGCACACAGAACGGACATGGGAGGAGTGAAGCGAAGAGTTGAATGTAAACAAATGGCCGCAGTTGAATGCAAACAAATGGAAAAACAACTTAGATTTTGTGGGATCTCGGAGGTTTTTGAAAAATCAACCCAAGAGCATATTACAGAAATTTTGGCAGGCTACCTGGACAAAGAAGAAGTGGAAACGGCAGCTCTTCTAGATGTGGCATACAGGATAAATTCAAAATATGCAGCTTAAAAGAACTTACCAAGGGATATGATTGTGCAATTTACAACCAGAAGCACTAGAGAGTTAATTGTGAGTAAACAATTTCAGGACCCATTAGAAGTCGATGGTAAATCGGTGAGAATTATGAAAGAACCGCCCAGATCGGTGTTGTTGGAGAGGAAAAAATACAGAGAGCTGGTCCAGATGTTAAAAGATTTGAAAATTAGATACAGATGGGAAATACCAGAAGCTCTTGTCTTAGTTGTCTCTCAGTTTGACACACAGCATAGAAAGGCTTAGTTACATTTATTTATGTCATTTATGGCTCTCAGTGAGACTCAAGGCAGATTACACAGTGTGAGATTAGTACAGTCAATTTCAAGGACATTTCCATAAACAATGCCATAGGGTAAATAAACACAAATTTACAAAGACTCAGTATTAGTAAAAAATCCAATACAGAGTTGAAGAAATGCTGAAACAGAACATAAGCAATTCTAGAGCTGATATTAGATCACACGAAGCACAATTAGCTCATAGAAGCACATATTTAAGACAACAGGTAGTGTGTAAGGCAACACAGTGGTGAAGTCTATGGTCCTTAACTCATTAGCAAAGCATCTCAGAGCCCCTCCCTACAATACAAAAGCTTTTTTGAATAATTCGTTTTTGCATCATTTGCAGAAAGCTAGGAGAGTGGGGGCTCTCCTAACCTCTTCAGGCAGGTCGTTCCTCAGGGTAGGCATCACCATAGAGAAAGCCTGTGTACGGGCTGCTGCTGATGTTGCCCATGTACAGGGTGGCACCTGCAGGAGACCCTGTTCAGATGAGCGAAGCTGCCATGGAGGAACATAGGGAGGGAGGCGGTCCCATTGGTATGCCAGGTTAAGGCTGTGAAGAGCTTTGTACATGATAAACAATACTTTGAACTGAGTACGGTAGCTGATAGGTAGCCAATGGAGTGACTGCAGAATGGGGGTGATGTTCATGCTCCTGCTTGCTCCTGATAGCAGTCGAGCTGCAGTGTTTTGCACCAACTGGAGTATCCTACTTAATTTTGATGGGAGACCTATGTATAGTGCATTACAATAGTCAAGTCTTGATTTTACCATAGCATGGATCGAGGTGGCCAGGTCGTCCATGTCGAGGTAAGAAGAGTGTGGTTGTAGAAGAATGAGGTTGTAAAAGGCATTTTTTTGCAACTGTCTTAACTTGTTTTTCTAGTAATCGCACTGGATCCAATATAACCCCTAGGCTCTTAACTGCGTCTGCAAGGGTCAGGCGAACTCCATCAAAAGTGGGGAGTAGCTGTAATAAGGGGAATATTGATGGGCTTGAATGCAAGGGACAGAAGGAGAAAAGAAGAAAAAAGAAAGGAAATAACCGAAAAAATTAAAGCCAAAGAGATACAACTTAAGAAAAGACCAGGGAAGAAACGTATATATCAGGATATAAAAATATTGCAGGAGCAATTGACGGCAATGAATAACAAAGAGTTGGAGTGGGACTTGAAAAAAATGAATCAAAAAACATTTGAAGGTGCAAATAAACCTGGCAAATATCTAGCTTGGCAACTAAAAAAGAAAAAAGAGAAGAAAACCATAATTAAAATACGAGAGGAAGACAGAACATTATTGGACCAACCAGCTATTAGTAGAGCTTTCTATAAATTTTATGCAAAACTGTACCAGAAAAAAGAAGTGAATGGAGATTCAATAGCGGAGTATTTGGAAAGAATGAAACTTCCAACGATGTCAGAGGAATGGAAAGAAAAATTAAATAGGGAAGTGACAGAGGAAGAAATAAAAGAGGCCATCCAATTCACGAAATAAGGGAAAGCACTGGGACCGGATGGACTGACGGCAAAGTTCTACAAAATGATGGCTAGCGAATTGGCACCTTTTTTGAGAGAGGTAATGAATGAAGTTATGCAAGGCCATAAGATTCCCGATTCATGGAATGAAGCTAACATATCACTAATTCCGAAAGATGGCCAGGATTCGCCCAATGTTAAAAATTATCGGCCAATTTCGTTGCTGAACAATGACTATAAAATATTTGCAAAAGTTTTGGCGGAAAGGATAAAGGGATGGCTGTTAGAATTTATTGCAGAAGAGCAGATCGGATTTTTACCTAATAGACAAATTAAAGACAATTTAAGGACAGTAATAAACGCTATTGAATACTATGATAAGCACTGTGATAGGGAGGTTGGTTTCTTTTTCGTGGACGCAGAAAAAGCATTTGACAACCTGAATTGGAATTTTATGTTTGCCACTATGGAAAAGCTGCAAATGGGAGAAAAGTTCATACAAGCTGTTAAAGAAATTTATAAAGACCAGTGTGCAGCGATTGCAGTGAATGATGATTTGACCAAAAAATTGAAAATAAGCAAAGGTACAAGACAGGGCTGCCCATTGTCTCCATTGTTGTTTATTTTGATCTTGGAAATATTGTTGATTCAAGTACGAGAGGACGATACAATTCGAGGCATAAAAATAAAGGAATTTTCCTACAAGGTCAGAGCATTTGCGGATGATGTAATATTAATAGTCGAAGATCCAATATACAATATGCCAAAAATAATAGATAAAATAAAGGAATTTGGAGACTTGGCTGGATTCTATGTGAACAAAAAGAAGTCGAAGATATTGTGTAAGAACATGACAAAGCAAAAACAGCAAGAACTAATGGGAATAACAGATTGCGAAGTAACTAACAAAGTGAAATATCTAGGCATTGAGCTGACTGTGAAAAATATAGACTTATTCAAAAATAACTATGAGAAACTGTGGCTACAAATAGAAAGAGATTTGATAAAATGGAATAAATTAAACTTGTCATGGTTGGGAAGAATAGCAGCAGTGAAGATGAATGTGTTACCACGTGTGATGTTTTTGTTGCAAACAATTCCAATTATCCGAGACTTCAAACAATTTGATAAATGGCAAAGGAAAATCTCAGACTCTGTGTGGGCAGGCAAGAAACCCCGTGTGAAAATGAAAGTATTACAAGATTCGAAAGAAAGAGGTGGACTGCAACTGCCAAATATAAGATTATATTATGAAGCAATTTGTCTGGCCTGGTTAAAAGATTGGATAATGTTAAAAGACTGTAAACTGCTGGCTCTGGAAGGACATAAAAAATTGTTTGGATGGCATGCCTATTTGTGGTATGATAAAGTAAAAGCGGACTCTATGTTTTTGCATCACTATATTAGAAGAAGCCTTTTCACAATCTGGAAGAACTATAAGGACTATATGGAAGATGGTATCCCCTCATGGGTGGTACCATATGAAGTAATAGATCCGAGAGCTGTTTATAATGAACAACAATGTTTAACTTACAAAGAGATAATATTAATGGAACATAAAATGTTAAAAATAAAAACGGAAGAAGAGTTATCTCCCCATTATAGATGGTTCCAATATAGGCAAATCAGAGATCTTTACAACTCGGACTGTTTAAAAGGAGGAATAAGATTGAAAAATTTGGAACTAGAAGAAGTGATTTTACAAGAAGGTAAAAAAGAAATCTCGAAAATTTATAAAATACTTCTAAAACGGCATATGGAAGATGAAACAGTTAAAGTCCAGATGGTGAAATGGGCAATAAACTTTCATAAAGAAATAACAGTGGAATCCTGGGTGCTTTTGTGGAAAAACACATTGAAGATTTCAACTTGTACTAATATTAAAGAGAATGTATATAAAATGATGTATAGGTGGTATTTAACACCAAAGAAAATCGTGCTAGGAAATACTAATATGTCAGATAGATGCTGGAAATGTAAAAAGCATGAAGGATCATTATATCATATGTGGTGGACTTGTGAGGTAGCTAAGTAATACTGGGGAGATATAATTGAAGCAATTAATGAGGTTTTGCAAACCCAAATAAATAAGAACCCAGAATTGTTGCTACTGAACTTGGGAATGGAAGATGTTCCAATGCAGTACAGAACATTGTTATTTTACATGATTACAGCAGCAAGACTTTTATATGTGCAGAAATGGAAAGTGCAAGAAATACCAACTACAGAAGATTGGATTTATAAATTGTTGTACATGGCAGAAATGGACAAAATGTCAAGAAATCTGAAAGATCTTGATCCAGGAGAATACATCGCAGATTGGGGGAAATTGAAACAATACTTAGAAAAAAATGGGATGTGAAGGGAGGAATGTGGCAGTTTGAGAACTATTAATTTGTGATTTTATAAACGGGAGAGAGAAGTAACTTTACCATAAATGGGAAAATTTATTTATTAATTAATTAAAGCTAGTATTATCATTAAGGAGATTTTATGAAAAACATATAGTTTAAATAGTGATGTAGAGATTGGATATATTAGTGGATCTGAAATATAAAAGAATCTGAACATGCTTAGAGCAAGAGGTGTAAATTAAATATGATTTAGAAGAATTTAGTTGAAAATTAGTTAAATAATAAGATAGGTTAAGGGTTGGAAAGCTGTTGGAAGTCTACAAAGAGGGGGGAGGGAAAGGGTGGGGGTTGATATAATTTAGGTAAGATGGGGAATGTATGTATTATTAATGTACTCACCAATAAATTTTTTTTAATAATAATAAAAAAACAGAACTCTTTTGGCTTAAACTGGCAAACACCCATCAAAGCAAATGAAGAAATGTTGATAGCGTACCATCTGCTTAACATTAGTAAAAATGGCTGCAAGGAAAACAAAAGGTTGAAATGGGAAAAGGCAGATGGATCCAAAAGATGTTCTTTGGCAATTAAGTAGCCAGTGATACCTGAAGAATTGACAGATTGTTTTCCTTTATTTTTCAAAAATTTGCAACATTGCTGGGGAGGAAGGTCTAATGCTTTCACAAAGGATTAGCATTTTGAAAACTGAGGCTGATTAAAACGATCAGAGTGGTACGTTGCAAAATCCCAAGTGGGCTACTGGCTACTTTCATATTGACAGTGAATGTAATCATTATATAAGAGAGAGTTCAGGCACATACATTTGAATAGTACTGTCAGTAAGGTTGTCCAAAAACCTGATTTGATAACCAGCTGGTAGTTCTCCAGTTGATGTTCAGAAAGAATTTATTTCCATTCACATAAGCTGCTGATGCTTCATGGATGCAAAAGCCAGGCATTATCTAATTATCCCTAAAATCTTAACTTCTGTGTAATATTTAAATCTTCATTCATTACAGCTTTTAGCTAAAGGCTTCCAAAGACCTTGACAAGTCTTCCCATGGTCCTCAGTGGAGGTTTAGTTTGATCTGTATCTATGAGAAGCAGAATTGTACTGAACTGATTAGAAGGATATTAAATCACTGAGATAAGATTGGCCTGCTAGCAAATACAGCAAAGCATGTGGTAAGAAAAAAGAAGTCAGAGGTTATGCCCGTAACAAGATTTATAAATGGCTTGAGGGAGCAGTGTGTCTATACAAAGAAAGATCTCTAGCGACTTTGTTCCAGTTTTTAACTTTCAATCCAGAAGCTGCCTTATATCAACTCAAACTAGTGGTCCATCTAGTACAGTAACAGCTCTTCAAGGTGGCAGGACAGAGGTCTTTTCTCTTCTGTGAGATGTTTTATTAGAGATGCCGGGGACTGGAAGTTAGTCTTTCTGATTGTAAAGATGTGCTCTGTCACTGAGTTACAGCTTTTCATTCTTCTCTCTCATCTGCTCTGAGTTTGAAAACAACAACAATAATGATACATATTATGATATAAATATGCTTGTATCCTACATCCATTATCTCAGTAATCCTCACAACTCCCCTGTAAGGTAAGCCCCGATGATTATTTCCATATACAGTATACAGAATATACAGAGTTGAGGCTTAATTTATCAAATGGTATTATTTTTCCTCCACAGAATAAATGAGCACCTTCATGTGGGGACTGGAAACATGTGTGCCAGGATTCACATAGCAGTGGCGTCAAAATTGCAAATATTGATGAAATGAATTCATTCATTTCAGAAATAACAATCTATTATGAGCTGAACCCAAATCTTGAAATTCAGGCTCTGTTTGCTACAGTTCACAATGGAGCCACGTCTCACTGCCACTAGAAAGACCTCCTTGGTGCAGGCTCTTCTAGGGTTTCCAGCTCCTCTCTCAGGGGCAGGGCATCCCCATGCAGCAACCCCACCCTGACTACTCCCCCCACACTGCTCACCTGGCCCCCACCACTACTCACCTGTGACGTAATGGTGTGCCATCATTAGAGCACAGGTGATGTGATAATGCCATTTCCTTTGAGCCTGGAAATGACATAATCACACTAGTGATGAAGTAGTGGTTTTGAAGGCAAAAATCATCATGTTTTTGCCCCCAAAGCAAAGTTGTTCTGGCACAGTGACAAACGTGATTATTTTACTTCCAGAACTGATGTCATTACATTGCTGACAAATGCATGCATGCAAGTGTACACGCTGGTAGGTCTCCGACCCTGGGCTCTTCTCCTTTTTCAAAATGTGTCCAAATGATAGTGGAAGCATGGTTAACCTGAGTGGTGGAAGACTCATCTTCTGTCTTTTGGGGGAGGGAGGAAAAATATGGAAATTGTTTAAATAAATAAATGTTTAGGGCCAAGACATTCCAAAGATTACTTTGAGCATGTACTTAAGCATCCATTCAACTAGACAAGAATTCCAAATTCTTTTTTCGTTTAATTGATTGACATGGGAGGCATTGTAACCTCTTATTACCTGGACGCTCTATTGGCAATATATAGCTTTCAGAGGTGACCAGTGCCATTGGAGAACTTGAGATGTGGAGTTCCCAATGACTTCTGATTTAAGTTGAGTTAAAAATCATCTGGACTTCCATTTCTGTGTTTTCAAGTGGAATTTGTGCATGATCAAAACAGAACCCAAGAACAACTAAAAGGCAAGGCCTTTGCAGCAGCTGAACACTAGTACTTCTTACCAGTGACTCCCCTCTCCCTCCTTGCCAAGATAAATTTTAGGAGAGGAATTTGTGGAATTCATTGCAAGTGGACTTAATGATGGCCGTGACCATAGATAGCTTTAACCCAGGGTGGGTGGGTGTTGTATTCATAGAGAATACTATGGCTACTAGAGCCATGGTGACTAAAGGGACTTCATGTTCAGAGTAGTAAACCTCTATATACCTGTGCTAGGAGGCAGTTTTGGCCTCTCTACCCTGTTTGTTTTTCATCCAAGGCAACTGGTTGCCCCCTGTGTGAAACAGGATGCTGGACTAGAGGGCATTCTCTCTTTTTTTTACATGAGATGATTGGGAGCAAGTTCCTCCAAAAACGTTTTTGCTCAGTTTTTTTGGGCAAGAGTCAGAAAATTTTGAGCTTTTCTGAGAATTTTTCAAGAAAGGTATAAATTGCTGAACTGATTATGAGCCAAATAAGAATAAGCTCACCCATCAGTAGTTTTTCATGAGCGGGGGGATTCTTTTTCAAGATACAATGGTCCTGCAAAATATGGTAGCCATGCATATATCTCTCAGGTAGAAATGTCGATTTGTACATTTTCAATTCTCTGTGAATAGCCCTATCTACAGAAAGTGCTGTTTATGTGGGGCCTGTTAACATTTGCCTAAAACTACTCAGTAACTTTATGCTTTTTCAGTTCATAGCATATGGTTGAATCCTTTTTTTCACTACCAGTTCTTCTGAATCCAGTGCAGTAAGCTTTTTTTTTTTAAGTTGAAGTAATACAGTCCCGCCCAGTCCATTCTGTATTCACTTTCTTTCTCTGATGTGAAGAAGTGGTGGCCACAAGGGGACCAACATAGGTGCTTGTGAAAGTGTCTTACTGGAAACTGTGCACCACTTTGTCTTCAAAGCGAACATCTAGATACATCTTAAGATCACCTCTTCTTTATCCATTCCATATGTCTGGTGATTTCCCTTGTTTCTATGTTCAGCCTCCACAGAAAGATGAAAATACATCTGTCAGTGGTAATTTAAGCAGAAAATTATCTGCTTGTCAAAATGCCTGCAAGAGCTTGTTGGTGGCAGTATTTTTTTAGTTTATAAAGCTTTTGTTGCAATATACAAGCTGGAGACTGAATGATTCATCTCCAGACAAAGTCTACAGTACAGCTAACAACAGCTGCTGTAGAGACCACTGCTTTTTCTCTGTGTTTCCAAAAGCTATAAATGAGCTTCAAAGAAAACAATCCTCTTTAAAACATCACTTTCTTGCAGATGAAAATGCACAGATTCTTCTCACCTTCCTTGATACACTTGATAATGTAAGACTACATACTGTCAATTTTGCTTAATCCAATCAAGCACATGCAAGAAAAAGTAATGGCAATGATTATGAATGATAGATACAGCTTGAGAAGCTGTCTCCCTTGTACTGCAATAGGCATGAGTTCACCTCAGTTATATTTCAAATAAACATTCTCAAATCATATCCTAATCCATTAACTCTGGAAGAGTAATACATCTGAATGAAATTACATCCAAAATTCAGAATTTTGGGATCTATATCTAGAGGCAGAAAACCTCTGAATACCAGTGCGAGGAGACAAGATTAGGGGAAGATCTTGGCCTCTATGTCATGTTTGTTGGCCTGCCAGGGCAACTGGGTGCTTGCTTTGCAAAACAGGCTGCTGAACCAGATGAACCATTCATCTGATCCAGCAGAGCTCTTACATTCTTATAAAGTATAGAAACCTTTGTTGTCCTGGCACCTCATTCACTAGTGCAGTTTCTGCAATGTAGATATGCCTCTAGAACAGGGACATCTCATTGTTCAACCATTTAAAAATGTATTTGCCTCCCCTTACAATAAGAATCTTTTGATGAAGAACCAGAAATCTTAGAAAATGAAGTAAAAGCTATACTCAAAGCAATTGAGAGAAACAAGGCACCTGGAGTAGAGGAATACCAATAGAGCTATTTCAAGCTACAGAAATGTAGTCCATCAAAATAATAACAAGAATCTGTCAACAAATTTGGAAAACAAAACAATGGCCCACGGACTCGAAATGCTCCATCTACATTCCAATTCCAAAAAAAGGGTATGCCAAAGAGTGCAGCAACTATCATGTTAATTTCCCATGCAAGCGAAATGATGCTCAAAATTCTGCAGCAAAGACTCTTACCATATATGGAACAAGAAATGCCTGATGTTCAAACTGGATTCACAAAAGTAAGAGGCACTAGAGATCAGATTCCAAATTTACAATGGCTAATGGAGCATATCAGGGAATTTCAGAAGATAATCGGCCTGTGTTTTATAGATTTCAGCAAAGCTTTTGACTGTGTGGATCATGAAAAGCTATGGAGAAATGGGGGTGCCACAACATCTGATCATTTTGATGTGCAACCTGTACTCTAGGCAAGAGGCTACTGTCAGGAGTCAGGACAGAATATGGGGAAACAGAATGGTTTCCAATTGGCAAAGGTGTCAGATAAGGATGCATATTAATTCCCTATCTGTTCAACCTTCAGGCAGAGAATATCATAAGGAAAGCTGGATTAGATTTAGAAGAAGGTGGAGTGAAAATTGGTGGAAGGAACATTAACAATTTGAGATATGCAGATGACATCACATTCCTGGAAGAAAATAGTGAACACTTGAAACAACTATTTATGAAGGTTAAAGGAGAAAGAGTCAAAGCAGGATTAGAGCTGAACATCAAGACGACAAAAGTAATGACCACTGAGGAATTACACAACTTTAAGGCTGACAATGAGGAAATTGAAAATGTTCAAGATTTTCTAGGCTAAATTATAACCAAAAGGGAAACTGCAATGAAGAAAGCAGAAGACTGAGAGCGGAACTACAAGTCACAAAAGGCACAGGTTGGACACTTGTCAGCTTCCCTCAAGTTTTGATGGGAAATGTAGACATCCTAGTCTTGCAGCTTGGCTCTCTGACTGCTGTCCAATGGACTTTTCAACTGTCACTTGTTCAACATTCCGCCAAGCTGCCTACATTTCCCATCAAAACTTGAGGGAAGCTGACAAGTGTCCAATCTGTGCCTTTTGTCACTTGTAGTTCCACTCTGAGACTTGGAAGAGCAGCTGTGCTAGAAAAGATCCTCAAAGATAAAGATGTCTCTCTGAAACCAAAATCAAGATAATCCAAACTATAGTATTCCCCATTACTATGTATAGATGTGAAAGTTGGACGTCCTCCAGTTTGCAAGATATGAGCAAGTCTGTTAATGATAGGACATTTTGGAGGTCTCTCATTCATAGGATCACCATAGGTTAGAGGCAACTTGACAACACATAGCACACACACTCACAATATCAAAATTAAAATTTGCAATGAATCCTATAAACCAATAATTAATTAATAATAACAAAACAAAAATCAGCATAAATAAATAAAAATAATAAGCAACAACCAGAATTCTTTTTAAAAAATCAGAAGCTTAAAAAAGCAAGAATGTAAATCCCATTACTTTTTTAAAACATGCAAGTGAAGTAAAAAAAGGTAAGCCCCAGAATAAAGGTCTGGCATAACAACAACAACAACAACAACAACAACATTTGATTTATATACCGCCCTTCAGGACAATTTAATGCCCACTCAGAGCGGTTTACAAAGTATGCCATTATTATCCCCACAACAAAACACCCTGTGAGGTGGGTGGAGCTGAGAGAGCCATGATAACCGATTCGGATTTAGCCTCTTTCATGCCGCCATCAGGTTGCCTGTGTGTGTGTGTGTGGTGGTAATCAAGACTCAAGGAGCAGGCAATTCTCCTATCTACCTGGATTTTAGGGAAAGAGATCTATCAGATGAAAGGCAAAATTTCTGGAAAATGTGTCTCAATCAGATACACAGTTTCTGGAAAATTTCTGGAAAATGTGTCTCAATCAGATACACAGTTTTCCCACACACCCTGGGAGATTGTGCAAACTCACGGCATGAAGAGTCTTCCTAGCATGATCTCCTGGCATGATCCCCTTTAATGGCCCAATGATGTCAGAAAAAGGGCCATTGATGATGTCAGAAAAATGGCCCGATGATGTCAGAAAAAGGGATTGTGCTGGGAAATCATGGTAGGAAGACACTTTTATGCTGTGAGTTTTGTGCGATCTTCCAGGCATGTGGCCATGTGTAAATGGCCATAATCTGTCCTATAACCCACCTCCAGGAATCTGTTAAGGATGTCCACATACCCACCTAACTCATCTGTTAAGGAGAAGTAGAGCTGGGTTTCACCTGCACATTGGTGGCACGTTACCCAAATCCCTTAATGATCTCTTCCAGTGGTTAACAGCATGAAGGACAAGATGGAACCCCGTGGCACTCCATAACACATATGCCATCTCCTCCAAGACTGCCTGAAGCTATGTGGCCAATAAAGTTCATCTACTGAGGTAAAATTATTTCATCTGGCATTCACTAATTCTTTTCAGTTTCATACTGTTCCCAGACTAAGAAGTCTTCCTCCAAGTTATGATTCTTCCTCCAACAGAAGAGACTCTTGGTAAGCTTTTTAGATTTGATGAAGGCTTGAAACTTGAACCAAAAATAAAGGAGGAATATGTATAAACAGGACTCATTTCAAGGGGGAACGCACAGGAACGCAGTTCCGGCAGTTCCCCAAAGAGGTCACATGTCAGGTGGCCCCACCCACCTGACTCTCAGCCATTTCGAGCCTGTTTCAGCCTGGATTGGGGCCGAAACGGCCCGGATCGGGCCTCTGATGGGTGGTGGATTACTCTCCCACTCAGCAGTGGCCCGATCCTGACCATTTGGGGCCCAATTTCGATCCTGGCCAGGATTGGATCCAAAACTGCCAGGATGGGTGATGTCAGGGGGTGTGGCATATGCTAATGAGTTATGCTAATGAGTTCCTCCAGCTCTTTTTCTACTAAATGACCCCTGTGTATAAACAAACAAACTTTGATCAATGGTACCATAGGGGTAGGATCCACACCACCATCTTTGTAGACCCTGTGATCTACAGGAAGGCATGGTCCATCATTTGGAAACTATTGCTAAGACAAATTGCTACAAGAAAACTTAGTGAAAATTATTTCTAAATTAATAAAAGATTGCCCACTAGCAATTTAATAAACCAAAGCCTGTTCCTCCATTTATCTCTTCTCTTTTTGAATCTGACAAGTTTATACAGAATGATATTCAATAGTTATTATCCTTAACCTGGCTTTGTCCAGGTGTCCAATTATTAATCTTTTATTTCTGTGTGAATCAATTGAAAATTCTTTTTGGTTTACTCAACCACAACTTCATACATAATGTAACTGTATATGTCTGATATCATTCAAAATAAACTCCTGGAGAATTTGACCGGCACACTTTAATCTAGAGATCAAGGCTTCAGACTGTAATAACTCAAAGATGGGGCATACAGTTTGGGGCAAGAGACAAGTTAAGTCCTTGGTGCATCAATTCAATAAAGAAAGGATTACATTTATTGATAGAAGATTAAGGAGAGGCTGGCAGAGAAAGGCTCTCTTTTCTAGATCGCCAGTTCAATCCAATCCAGGTCAGTAAACACTGGATTTTATTGACACCGGAAAACAATTTTATACCTATCATTTGCTTTATGAAATGTTGGTGATTTACAATCCATCCACTATTGAGTTGTTTCTCTCTCAGAGTGGACAGCTGTTATTGGTTGACCTAGTAATGACTTTATACAATTTTATTTTTTAAGTTTATATTTTATCTTCTATTATGGAACTCAAGCTTCTGACATATTCAGGCATTTTCCAGATCTACTTAGCTTCAAAGTGGTTGCTATATTATGTGTCTTACAATCAAACTCTGGAATCTACAAATTAACATTTCCCAAAATGACCTGGGAACCTTGATGTTTACACACATAAATATACACCATTGATCTGCCATGGAATCACTGTCCCTCCTCTTCCAAATTCTCTCAGCTTGAACTTGGAGTCTTGTCCTAAATGAAACCATGCTGGAACTAGAAAGCAGAAGGGATATAACTAAACCTTGACTTCAGATTCCTAAGTAAAAGGCAAGTAGATGTAGTAGTACTTTGCACATTGGTATCTTAGCAAGTATGTGGACTAAAGAACAAAACACTCTGTATTGTATTTTGACGTAAAAGCTCTCCAGGGTGAAACATAGGTGGTTTCCACATGCTGTTAAAGAGATGATTCACTCACTGAACTCTGGCATTTTTTTTTCACTCACTCCATACGTCTCTGATTTCAAAGTGGGAGTAGGCAGTTTGGCTTCTGTTTCTTCGGCATCTTTTCTGAGAATGGAATCTCCCACACTTTCTTGTGCCGGCTAAAAGACGTTGAAGAAACAGAAGCCAAACTGCCTGTTTCCGCTTTAAAATCAGAGACGTATGAAGTGAGTGAAAAAAAAACGCCAGAGTTCAGTGAAATCAAAAAGAGTCCAGTAGCACCTTTAAGACTAACCAATTTTATTTTAGCATAAGCTTTCGAGAATCAAGTTCTCTTCGTCAGATGCCTGATACAGAGACTGTATCAGGCATCTGACGAAGAGAACTTGATTCTCGAAAGCTTATGTTAAAATAAAATTGGTTAGTCTTAAAGGTGCTACTGGACTCTTTTTGATTTTGCTACCACAGACTAACACGGCTAACTTCTCTGCATCTATGACCAGAGTTCAGTGAGTGAGCCATCTCTTTAACAGCGTGTGGCAACAACCCTAATGGAAACTGATTCTGCTAGATTTGAGTCCAGTGGCACCTTAGAGACCAACAAGATTTTCAGAGTATAAGCTTTTGAGATTCAAAGCTCCCTTCTTCCAACATGAGTAAGAATGGAGAGTCCTGTGCCTTTCTATCCCAGCCAAAGGTGGGTGGGGTGTTAGAAGGGAGGGCATCAGGATATAAAGGTATAATACACAGAGAAGAGGAAAATGTCAGGATGTAAAGGTATAATGCAACTTGATTAGAGCAGAAATTAGCATCTGTAGTGAGATAAAAATCCTAAATCTTTGTTCACCCCTGGCTGGGGGGAGGAGGTCATTGTTCTGAATTTGTGAATAAACTCAATTTTAGCCATCTTGTACTCTAAGCTGCCATTGACATTTCTCTGACAGCCACTGTTAGGTCAGCAATGGAATGTCCTGGAAGATTAAGATGTTCTACCACTGTTTCTTGAGTGCTGTGATTTCTATTGTTAGATGTATGTCCATTTATTCTGTTGTGCAGAGACTAACTGGTTTGTCCACTGTAGAGAATAGAAGGGCATTGCTTATACCTAACAGCATATATAGCATTGTAAGATGAACAAGTGAATGAACCTGAAGTATAACTGGTGTTGTTAGGTCCAGTGATTGTGCTGTTGGAATAAATATGGGGACAAAGTTGACATCTAGGTTTATTGTAGACTCTGTTCCTAGAGTCTGTGGGCCAAGCTACAAGTGACGAATGACACTTGAATGGCAAGTGGATTGAGTGGAGGGCAAGTGAACAGGGAGAAATACACTTGCCGTTCAAGTGTCATTCGTCATGTGTAGCTTGGCCCTGAGTCAGTGTTGGGAAGTACATTATAATGAGTGGGAAAGTTGTTTAAGGTTAGGGGGCTGTCAGTAAGCAAGAAAAGGTTTGCCTTCCAATGCCTGTGAAACAAAAATATTATTGTCCAGCATAGGTTGAGTCATTGATGATATGTTGAACTGATTCTGTTAGTTTGCAGTACAAAGAAGGCTTTCTACTGGCAGGCAATGTTGCAGCAGGGGGTGAGGCTGGGAGCATAGGGCAAAAAGCTGCGGCTGGGGCATGGAGGGAAAAGTGCAGGTGTGGCCTGCCTCCTCTCCAGAAGACTGCATGGGTGTCATCATTCCTTCAGGTAGCAGTAGAGGCTATGGATAGTTGGATGAGTGTTCTGGGGTGCCCAACAACCCTTCCACGAGAATGGGAGGTGCATTGGGAATTGGAAAGGGCAACCTCCTCTTCCCCCCATCCTGCAGGCTCATCTCTCCCTGGTGCTGTTGGCTTCTGCACTGCTCCGCTGTTGCTGAGACCTGGGCTGCTGTGGTCCATTTTGCTGTGGCCTCCCAGGAGGTACTTCGTCTTTGCTGCTGTTTGCCCCTTCTCCCTGCTTCTGCCACCTAGTTTCCTCCAGAGCAGTCCTGCATGTGGAGAGAGCAGGCCCACTCATGCTGCATAGCCTGGGCCTGGAAGTATCTGCCCCTCTGGTCTTTCTTCACCACTGCCTGTCTTCTCCTAGTGATGTGTGGTGGGTGGAGGAGTTGGCATGTGCATGGCAGAGCAGGCTGCAGCTGGGTGGCTCTGATCCTTTCCCCTACCACCTAGCTGCCTCCAGGCTGGCCACAGGCAGGGAGGGCAGGACTGCACCTTTTGCTTGTCCTGGGCCTGAAGGTGTCTGCTCCTCTCTGGGTTTTCTCTGTCATCACTCATCTCCTCCCTAGCAATGTGCAGAGGGGAAGGGGTGGGCCCACATTCTTGGCTGCCTCCCAAGTTCCATGATGCAGGCTGTGGCTTGGTGGCAGGCACTCCTCTCCCTTGCCTCTTGGGGCCTCAGTGCACTGCCAGGCTTCCTCAGGAGCTGGCTGCATTTGGGACTGGGTGGGCCATTGTTGTGGTTTGCTCTAGGACATGGGGAAGGGGCACTCCATCCCTCTTCAGGGCTGGCAAGGCACCACCTGGGATGCATTTGGACCAGAAGATCAGGGAGTGCCTCCTGGAGGCTACTACATTGATATTTTCACACTACCATGCTCTGAGAGGGCTCGGGGGGGGGGTCTGTGGTTGTGTAGAAAAAGGGAAGAAAAGTGACAAAAAATGGAATGTGAGTGCATATTCAACAACTGGATGGCAGGGTATTCTGTCTATATGAGGGTGTTCGCTTTTGCCTCCCCAGAAAGGGGATGGAACCTCATCTTCCACCAGATAAACTTACTGAAGGCCTGATCCCTGGTGGTCAATTATGATGAATTCCAGAAGGCGGCATTCAACTGCGAGCAGACAAGGTGGCATCAGATTGACGACAAAGTCTGGTTGGTGATGGTCAATACGCCAGGTTGCTTTGTTTTTCACCTTCCTCTTGGCATCAGGGGCTGAGGGGACCACCTGGGGGGGGGGGCTTCAAATTAACTACAGCTGTTAGAATATTTTTGGGAGTCAGGATTTGGGGGCCTCCTTTCATGGCAGTTTTGAGGCATCGGACAAGATCAATTGGCATGAGTTTTGCTGACTGGGCAGCTCACTCTATCCTTATTTGGGGTCCCCTTAAACTATCTACAGGGAAACCAAAGGGTACATGCCTGGGCTGGCTGTTGCAGGCTTCACCCAGTGGTAGGGACCATCTGGCAGTATATCACCTGCCATCCTGCAGTACCCAGCGGGCATGCTGAGGAAGCAACCATTGTGCGCTCATTGCCCTAAGCCTTGCCAATGCTCCAATGGCTGTAATCAATAAAGTTGTAGCTTTTGTCATCCCAATGCTGTGTGTATTGTGTATTCTTTGCCTGGGGCACTAGCCTCACCATCGCCCATATGGATGCAAAGAAGCTATGCACAGTGCTAATAGGCTAATGCCTCTCACGTCCTAACTCTGCTTCCTTTCTATTTCTGAGAAAAGAGAACAAAACTTGGTTCCTTAGAACAATAAAGCACCTAATGAACTTTATAGACATAGAAGCCCAAGCAATACTTTAAACAACTTAAAAGATGAATAGCCTGCATGCAAATGATGAAAAAGAGCAAACTGAAAACTAAATCAAGGGTTGGTTACAAGGATCATCTCACCCCTGTGCTGAAGGATCTGCACTGGCTTTGCAGCTGTTTCTGGGAACAATTGAAAAAGCTGGTTCTTACCTCTAAGGTCATAAATGGCCTCTCATGTTCTGCTCTTTGTGCCCCAACTTCAGAGGTGAAGCAGGTAATGACTAGAGATTTTCTGTAGTGGCACCTCACCTTTGGAATGCCCTCCCCTTTGAGGCTCTGCTTATGACAAGTGAATTGTTTTTTACTGTGGCTTTTAATTGTAAGCTGTGTTGAGTAGAACTCTGAAGAGGCAGCATATAATTATTTGAAATAAATACATGAATAGTATTTGAATTGATGCTGAGAGAGTCTGACAATTTCAGTGCATGGGGAGGTTTGTGGAGACTGCATTCAATCAGTAAGGGCAAAGGCACCCTGACACTGTAAACCATTGGACTATCAAGGACAGTATTGTCTATTATGGTGGGTGGTGGCTCTTCAGGGTCTCAGGTAAAGACCTTTGAAAACATTGAAGATGCCAGGGATTGAACCTGGGACTATCTGTCACAGCCTGTCTCACAAATTTAAAAGAAAGCATTAGGGAAATGTGTTAAATTTACCAAAGAAATAACAAAGTATTTCATTATCAGAAGTTTCTTTCCATCTGAGAGTATGAAAAGTTACAAAAAATAAATGACTCATTGGTAGATATTCCTTACTGTGGAGCCATAAGAGATATTTGCTCAGTGCAACAGCTTGACAAAAAAGTCTTATTCATAACAAGAACCGGCTTATAGAACTCAGTGGTATCATGTAATTGGAGTGGCTAATAACCTGAAATTAAAATTGACGTCTAAAAGAAAAATGAGGATAATAAGCATGAAAAAAGGCACGCGTTTGGAGACATCATTGATTGTCCTGCACACTTGAAGCCAATTATTCAGCAGTAATCCCACTGAAGCCCATCATGACATATGATGTATTTGGACCCCCTGTGCATTCAGATACACATAGAGAGCACTTTCACTCAGGAGCTAACTAATTTGTTTCCAAGAAGGGAGTTGATCTTCATATTGATGGCATGCCACCTTGACCCCAACACAGGACGCCCCAGAATGTGCTGCATGTTTATTTCTTGATTTGATGTCTCCCAAGGTTTGAAATAAAGTGCATAGCAAATTAATTACAAGATTCCAGGGGACAGCCAGTGATCTGAGGCACTGCCTATATAACAAAAGGAAAGACATCCTTTATACTAAAAGATCACATCAATCCCTCAACCTCACCTCCCTAAACCTATATCACTCTCTCAATAATTTGGCCTAATAATGGTTTTAATGCACAGAAGTATCCATCAGACAAATCACCCTTATCATAAACCCATCAGTATCGCCAGACATAAGTATTAGGCACTCCTGATCTTTTGATACCTCCAGAGCACCTGGCTCTAGTTGTCATTCCAGAAACTCGTCATTTTATTGACTCCAACTATGAAACTTTCCAATCTATCAGTCAGAACCCAAACTCACCAATATAATTCAAATTTTTTGGCCTTGATACAATCCTGGTCCAGGATACCCAAATCCTTGCTTTCTCAGGATTTACTGTATATAAAATAGACCCAGGAACCTGGGTATTTTCAGCAAATTTCCCTGAATTTTCCAACTACTGCCCCGTGACTTCATTCAGGAACCTTTCCCGGAGATGTAAAGCAGGCCTAAATCTTCAAGCTGCTTTTCCTTTTCACTCTGCACCCAATTGCCACCTGGGATCACCTGGAGCACAAATGTTGCTGTGTACACTTCTACTCCCTTCTTCAGAGCATCCAGGATTTCTTCTTTCTTCTGGACAGTGTGTTTTATTTACCCCCATTTTATTGCCCTTTTATACTGGCCATTTCCACATGTCCTTATAGGTACAGCTCACTCACAGAACACTGTGGCTTTCCCCCAAGATTGCAGGCATCTTCATTTACAAAATGGTTGCAGGTTGTTTGGTTTATGGTTTTTTTGGCACCTTTTTGGATTGCACTTTCCTGCAGTCCCAGAAAAGGCGCCAAAAAATGGAAACCGAACAGACTGCAACCATTTTGCAAACAGATACATCTGCAATCCTGGGGGAAAGCCGCCAGCATTCCATGAGTGGGCTATCCCTTTAAGGATGTGTGGAAACAGTTATTGTTTATAGTCTAAATGTTAGGTCTGATTGTGTATAAGTGTGTGTGTTTCAGTGTGTGCTTAGTTCTTAGCATCTCTTTTCCTAATAAAGATTTTAATTGTTCTATTTTCTGACAGTTCATTTCTAAGAAAATAACCAGTCAGATGACGCTCTGGCCAGACCAAGGACACCAGTATACACTAGGCAGTGATTCCTTTTTGTAAAAGTATACCCGGATGCACAAGGGGCAAACTTGTGTAAGCTATTTGGGTAACAATATGCAAATAAATGCTTACATGGATTTCTCTGAAAGAAATGGGGAAATGTTTCTAGGAGGTGGAGGAATGTTGTACACAGGACTTTCTACGCCAATAAGCAATTTTTGGATCCTTCCTTAGTACACATATACACAGAAAGCTGCCTTGTACTGAATCAGACCATTGGTCCACCAAGATCAATATTATTTACTCAAACTGGAAGCAGCTCTTCAGAAGCTCAGAACAAAGGTCATTCACATCATCAACTAGGATGTGCGATTCGGGTTTCTAGTTTGGGATATAATACCCGAATCAGACCCAATTGGTAAAGATTTGGGATTTCCAAATCGGGCCCAGCATGCTGGCTGCAATTCAAAAATGCCTAATCAAAGCTTCCTGAAGTGATCTGGGTCGCTTTGGGGTGCTTTCCAAACCCACAGCTGGCTCCAGCTGACTGGTGTGTGTGGGGGGGGGGGTTAAAGGGCCAACAGCACAGACAGGGTCCTTCCCATGCTTCAGCAGGCCCACGGGAAAGGGAAGAGCTCTTTCCAGCACAAGCGACATGGAAAGAGCTCTTTAAACTTAAGCTGGCCCGTGGGGGAAATCCCCCCACGGGCCAGCTGAAGCACAGGAAGTCCCGCTTCTGCTTATTTCACTCAATGGGAGGGGGGGAGGGAACCCCTCCCATTGGGTGAAATAAGCAATGGGGCGGGAAGTTTCGGTGTGCTCCAAATCTTCATGGAGCATACCGAAGCAAGGCAACAAGCAGTTTTCGAAGTGGCTTGCTGCTTCGGCTTGCTGCTTTGGCTATCCTTCAGAAATCACTTATTCCTGGTTCTTTTTCCTGCTTCAGAAATTCCAAAGCAGGAAAACTGTCCCTTCACACTCCTATCATCAACTACTCAATTTTTTTAACTGACGATGCCAGGGATTGAACCTGGAACCTTCTGCATGCCAAACAGATGTTCTACCACTGAGTCACAGCGATTCCTTTAGTCAATTGAAGTTATTTATGGAAACATGATTGAAGGATGAGGCAACATTCTTTCCATTGAGACCATTTATCTGGAAACATAACCAACAACATGATTATTTTCTTTTTTTTATTAAATAGGATTTCTTTAGTGTTTTTTAAAGTTCAAAGCATTTTGTGCCCATTAATTCAGTAACCCTTAAAAGAGCCCTTTAAGGTAGGCCAGTTTATTGCCTCTGTATTTGAGATAGCAGTGAGGGATTTTAGACTGGTTGATGAGTTGCTTAACTCACTGAAGAACGTAGGTAAAAGCTATGTTCTTTTGGCTATTCCTCCTTCAAATAGATTCTGAGCTCTGGGGGAGTCCCTCATTGCTGATTCCCTGTTACTGTCTATGTCCAACATATATTTGGCTAACTGCTTAATGACTTTATTCTTCTGCCAATTTCTCTGCATTTTATCAAACCCTCTTTGAACTAACATAAGGGCCATTCTGATGCATAGAAGGCAAATATTAATATTCCTATAATCTTTTTAGATTGCTGAAGTTGTTGTAGGGAAGACTCAGCATGCTAGCCCAACCACTCAGCTTTACTGTTCTTTGTTTATTTCCCCCAAACAAGTAATTCTTTAACATATCTTCAAGGACTCTAGTTAAAATACAACCTTCTAGAAATGCTTGTGGAATTTTTGATTTTTTTTAAATTTCTAGAACTGAATAAAATGAAAGAAAGAAAACAGAACAAAATATAAATAATATGTTAGTAGTATGATAGTTCCTGCTAAATATAGTTTTAAATCAAAATCCATCCGTCACTATGACAGAATGCAGCAGGCAAACTCAAATGTAGTCTACTATTCTATTGAATATAATAGCTATGAAATCACTTGCTAAATCATTATAGTGAGATGGAACAATAGGTAGAATGTTGGATATCATCTTCTGGGAACAGAATTTAATATTTGTCTTTAATTTAGTTGTGGACTTGGTACAATTTCATGCATGAGGGATAGTTCTTCCATGCAGGAAAAATAAATTAGGGATAAGCAGACTTTAAAGGGTATGGTTTGAAGGAACATGATACAGAAACCTTAGTGAATCTAAGGAGGTTTAGGTCTGGTAAATGGCTGCAAGGAGACCTCCTCAGATGTGAAGTCCCTTTCAAGGAGCCCTCCAAAGCTCCCCTCCTCCCTCTTCAGCTAGGTTTCCCAATTGCCTGAGCTTGATGTGGAATTCCTTGTCCCAGTTCCCATCTTTCATCCACAAGAAATGAGAATGGGAAAAGTGTTGGAAATGTCAGAACACAAATGCAATTTTACCACATGTGGTGGACATACAAAAAAGCAAGAACATATTGGACAGAGATACATGAAGAAATGCAAAAGATATCAAAAGTTAAATTTGTGATGGATTCGAAAAACATGCTATTAAATATCTTACCAAGCATATTACAAAAATACACAGTGAATTATTTAAGTATATGGTGATGATAGCAAGATGATGATTCACAGCAAAATAGAAGGCAGTGAAATGTCCAGATTTGGAATGGAATAATAAACTGAACAACTGTGCAAATTTCCCCTAGTCTCTATGGCATTTACTGTAGTGATCAGGAGAAAGTGACTTTACATCCTCCCCAAATTCCACCCTCTGCCAGCACTGCCCTTCAGACTTCCTGGTATTTGCTTAGGCAGTGTTGGGAACTCTACATTCACCCACTTAGGCAGTGTTGGGAACCCTGCATTCACCCACTCTCCAACTGCCTGCCTATTCACAACTCTTGGGAGTAGAAAGGATTGTTTCATTCTTCACATAAAGCAACACTTTTAAATGGATTAAAAGAGAGATCTTAAAACAGACAGCGGGAGGGGGCGAAGAATGTTTAAAAACAAGCATCCACATCATACTAGAATAATCCAAATTTGGTTGTTTGGAAAAAGAACTCAGAGAGGGATGAAGTAGCATTTCCATAAAAATAAAATTAATGAACATCTGAAGAATAAAAAATTGTATAGCATACACAGAAAAATAGAAGTGTACATTTATCACACAGGATGGCTGCAGTTCTTCTATTCAGAAGTGACAAGCATCTCAAAAAATCATCATGCCTCAAGTGGCCTTTTCTGGGATGTCTTAATAATCATTGACTCTATTCAAACTATCTGCCAAATTGTAATTTAGAGAATCAGAAATGCGTTGCAAGTTTGCGTACACCCTCCTCCTTCTCTCTTTCCCATGCCTTTGCTTTCATTTGTAGTTTAACACTAACACTACTTTACCATGATGACTGAATCAGAAAACTATGGTTAGCACTACCCTTCCTAGGCAGAAACACTCTTCAAATCATCTAGTCTGAAAGGAAAGGACTAACAATCATTTGACAATGAGCATGATTTGGAAGTTAATTTGAATTGAACCACTGTCTCTCAGTCTCATCAAAGTGTGAATAGTATGAATACAAAAAATATCTTAATTATGAAAATAAACAGAAAATATAACAATCTGTATGTGAGCAGTTGACCCCGGCCTCTGCCATGTTTAATAGCAGCCTGTGATATAAACATTACAGACCCCTGAATTAATGCAGCTTGATCTGTATTAGGGAAATTCTAGCCGGTTGAGCAAAGCATTGCCGAGTCCCACCCAGGAGAATAATCAAAAGTGGGATGTGAATGCAAATGCTAAGGACTGGGCTTGATTAGTTCCTACCTGTCCAAGCTGCGGATGTGCACTTGTGACAACAAACGTTCTCACTGCATCATCACCCCCACATTCCGATCCCCTTTCTTTCCATGATGAGATCCCACCCTAAACTCATAAGACTATCAATCAGCTCTGCAAGGTATACTCCTGAGAACATCTAATCAAGACCTAAATTCATCAGTCCAGCTCCAGGAACATTAATTCGAAACCGTTTCTTTGACAAGCACCGGGAGAACCCAAGCTTACTCTTGTCACACCCTGGTAGCACCAATCAAAGGTAATCAAACCTTTGATTTGGTTTCGTTTTCTCCGCCATGTCGGACGCTCCTCTTCGCTGGCTCGAGAGGAAGCGGCTGAGCACCCTGTCCGGGCGGCTGACCTGCGAAGATTAGCCCCCAAAACTCCCAGTGAGGGAGGCTGGGTCCAGGACGCTGCGGGAAGAGCCCGCTGGAATCAATGCGGGGGGTTAATTGCCCGTTTGTCCCTACGGAGGCCGGCGGACGTGCGCGGCGCCTCGAGTGCTGCCGGGCCATGAGAAACGGCAAAGAGCAGAACTAGGCGAGAGCCTACAAGTAAGCGAATTCCTTCTGTTATTACAAGCGTACGTGAAGGAGAGGTGAGATCTGAAGCTAAGAAGGCTCACTCTTCCCCTTTGCTGAGTCTCAAAATTTGGTTGGCGCCCCCCCCCAATGGCAACAAAAAAACAAAGTCCTGCCCTTGGCAAGTCAGTTTCGGCTGCCTTAAAGGGAGAATCGCTGGAGGAAATTGTATGGAGGGCGGTTGGTGAAGCTATAAAACCCTTTGTTGACAAGCTGAATGAAACAGATCAAAGGGTGGGCTTAATTGAGAGCGAAGTGAAAACCATCAAGGAAGCAGCGGGGGGGGGGCAGAGAAGTCTGCTCGGGAAAGTGCGTCACTCGTGAAGGCTACGAATAAAGAGCTTAAACTGGTGGAGAATCAGTTGATCGGGCTACAAGTGGAACGAACACAGACAATTTTGCGCCTCCAGAATGTGAAAGAGGAGAAAAACGAGGACTTACGGGGTCTTGTCTCGGAACTATTGGCGACACCCGCGAGGGCAACTAAAGAAGAAGTTAAAAGCGCCATTTTGGAAGCCCGTCGGGCTACTTCAAAGTATGCAATGAAGCGTCAGTTGCCGCGCGAGATCATCATCGATTTTTCATCTAAGAGGATCCGGGACACTATCCTATACAATTCATACAATGCGGATTTGGACTTCTTGGGCAACAAAATTAAGATATTGAAAGACGTCCCATTTCTAGTCCGGAAAAGACGTTTTAAGTATAAAAAGTTCGCAGCTCTTCTGAGAGAACGTGGAATAAAGTACAAATGGTTATTTCCGGAAGGAATCTGGTTCACCCATAAAGATCAAGCCTTTAAGATATTATCAGAAGATCAACTAAGGGATTTTGAGGACAGGAACCCAGAATTCCAGTGCACCAAGCAAGACGAAAAGGAGAAGTCTGAGGGGGAGGGGGAGGAAACGAGCACTGCGGCTGCAGTTGCGCAGAGAGAACTCCGTCCGGGACCCAGGAGGGGAAGAAAAATTTAACTTGAAATTAAATTGTAATTTGCATTTAGTAAGGTCAACCACTCCATCAATATAATATAAAGCTTTAACTTTTGAATAATGGCAGTATGAAGGGAAAACAGAAATGTAGTGTTTAGTGTTTAGTGTTTGTAGGGTACCTTCCACTTTTTTCCACCCCTCCCTCCCTCTCTCTTTTTTTTCTCCTCTTTCCTATCCCTTGTGTTATTGTAGTCTTTTGTAGTTACTGTTCTGTAGGGTATGTATGTATGTAGTAGTTGTATGTTAGATATTGAAAATAAAAATTATATATTAAAAAAAAAAGGTAATCAAACCTTTGTCATTCCCAGGAGCTGACCTTTATGGTCTTTGTCCCAATGGCCGAAGGGGCTCCCCAGCCTCAGGACACGTTTTACCCTGTAAGAACAAGGGCTTTGTCCCATTCAAATTCTACACGCTTATTGGGACCCAAGCATAGTGCCCTCAGAGTCTCTCTCTCTCTGAACCCTCTTCCCTGTCTGAAAATGCAGGACATTTGAAGCTCTTTTCCTCCACGGACTGCCCTCAGTTCTTGGATAGGTAATTATACTCCAAATCCCTCAATCTACTCCAGCCTCTGGCTAATTTCCTAGGACTCTGTATACTTGTGCAAACCATTTATTACTTCTTGTGTGTGTGTACTTTCTCCTTTTAATAAAAATTACTCTTTTTTGAAGAACATCCATCTCGTCAGTTTCCTTGGGGAGGGGACCCCATAAAATTGGTGGAGTATCTCACTTTGTTACCCCTCTTGCAAAGCCTCCTCCTTGCCACTAATTCCCCCCTCTTACTTGCAAGGAGTCCCATTGAGGTAATATGTACACTGAAAGTGTCTGAACTCGAATTTCTTTATAGAGGGGACAGTGCAAAAAAACATGTCCCATGGTTTCTACCTCAGCCAGGGGGCAGGGACAGATCCTCTCAGAGTATGGAATCTTTTTATATCTCCCCTCCAAGATCATTGAAGGCATGACACCACATCTGGCCAATGTAAAAGCCCTCCTATGGGAGGGAAAATCTAGGAGCTTGAGATATTGGGCCATTTTCATACTAAATTTGGTCGCCTCAGGAGCCCTAAATCCAGGAGATCTCATTAGGTCTTGTTGGCATTCTATGTCACAAATTCTTTGTTTAATTGTGAGCTTTGCCTGGTCAATAGTTTGTATTAGAAGGGTACCGATAGAGAGGCCCACTCTTTCCAGACTTCCCTCAATGATATGCAGCCATCTCAGCTGGTAGGAGTCTTGCATTGAGAGAGGAAGGAGGCCCTTTGGGTTCCTGCGAATTTTAATCCATTGGTTCAATCCTTGGTTTGTATATTCCCTATGTTGGATTTTTAATGGAGGGAAATATAGCCTGCGTACTTAATGGTAGGTGATCACCATCTAAACAGGGTATCACCTGGAATCTTTTAATTTGGGGAAGTAAGGAGTCACAAACCATCATATAATCAATGGTACTTGATCTATTACCTACCAGGAAAGTGTATTCGCCTGGATAATCCCCATAAAATGTGCCATTTAGGATATGAAGCTCCCATCTACGTGCCAATTTGGCTAGGCACAGACCAGCAAAATTGGCTGTGCAGTCCCTAGCAGATCGAGTGAAAGGTAATCCCATTAATTCCTGCTCCAGATCGCATAGAGGAGAATTAAGTTTCATTGCTAAATAATTATCATTTGGGCCCATTCTGGCATTTGGGTCACCTGCCAGTAGAATTTGTGCTTCAGGGTGGTCACATACCAATTTGGTTATATAGCTGTCCAGCTTAAGCCAATTTCCCTCAATGTCAGACTTTTTGGTTGCCAGTGGGAGGTATACATTTATAATTATAAGACAACCTTCCTTCCAATGCAGCAATAATGCCATAGCTAAGTGAGACAATGGTTCTTTTAGCATGCATTGCACATCCAAAGAGGTAGAAATGAGAATACCCAACCCCCCACCATCAGTCTTCCTGGACCTTTCCCAGGAACCGCCTCTAAAGTATATGAATAAAATCCATCTAAATCAAGGGACTCCGCTGTCCATGTTTCCTGCAATAGAATGATCTCATAGTTGTGCTGTAAGAAGGGTACATCCGTATACGAGAAGAAGCAACGGGGCCATCCAGCAATGTTCCAGGACAAAATTTCAATAGGCTCGTAGTTCCCATGGCAATGGGGGAGGGATAGTCAATCAGACTTTTCTTTTAAGCCTCGGCTTACCGGCACAGGGGTCTCAATCAAGTTGTTAGGTTCCAGCTCTGCAGCTTGTTTCTGGTTTTTACTGAGGTTGTAACCGGGGTCCACATCAATGCTTCTGTTTCTTAGGTCTACCGAGGGACCGAGGTTGTCATCCTGACAGGTCAAAATATTAAACAGGATGGTTTGTCTCAAATTTAAGGATAAATCTTCATAGTCCCTCAATACATTACTTGGCACATTGTTTATAAACGACGTATCAGGAGGTGACAGTTCCCTGTGTTGGCCTTCGTCTGATACCTTTTCAGCATCTGTAGGCCCCTGTCCATTGAGTGGTAAATGCTGATTCCAAGCCACAGGGCAACTGGAAGATAAATAAAGTATGATAAGAAGAGTGAGTGAATAACAATGAAAAGTGTATTTTATCTTGCCCAGTGGCAATCATATCACAGAGCAGGTTGTGAAATAGTTGAAACAATGAGATATTTTAATTTCCTTAGCAATACTATGGCAAATCATTAGTTTGCCACAGTTCTATTTTAACCCCTTGTGTCTTTGACAAGTTTCCTGAAAAATTGTGATATGCCTTCCTGTCTTTCAGGTTTTACTGTCACTGCTGTAGTGTCTCAATGTTAGTCAATGAGAAAATGTTAAATTTGCAGGAATTATGTTAGGCAAATGACTTCATTCTTCCACATTTGGAAAGAGATGGCAATACTGGTGACATCACCAGAATACTGCCTGTTCTCCTGAAGAAAGCAATCAAATGTCAGTGAATGGCTCTAAAGTAGAACTAAACAAACAGTAGTGAACAGTTATGAAGTTTTGAATTACTTTACTGTGTCCCTTAAGATAATGCAGCTTCAAAATTAAGTATGCTAGGGTAGCCAGGTACTTTGCTTAACTGATGAGTTCACAATATAGTCCAAGTATGTGAATATATTTTTTTAAAATAATATTTTGTGTAGGTTTCAGTTTAATTTTCTCACTGGTTTATGATTTGAATTATATTGTCAGTATGGATAAAATATGGTTATACTGATCATGTTTACACTGTAAGCCACTGATAAAGGCATTACAGGAAAACATGTTTGGCATTTCTTTTTTCTCATTGCATGTGCACAACTACATTTTGTTCTTGAATCATTTATATCTTATATGATTATGAGCATGTTTTGTGCATACTTGTAAACCAGTTTTAATTATATATTGTACCACACAGTATTTTTCTTTTGTGTTTTCTCAATCTTTTTGGTTTATATTCTGGGTGCAAACCACCCAAATGGACCTATTTTTAAGCCTGATTGAGAAGGGAGAGAAACACAGGCATAATTTTTTTCCATTGGTATCAATGAGATGGGACAATGCTTAACTTTCATGGGATTGTGCCTTATTTATAATTCAAAATATTAGAACTCATCTATTTTTTTAGATCTTGGGTAGATTCCAGCAGGCCTCAAAAAGAGAGGTCACACCTGTCACAGTTTCTTGTTAATTAAAAACACTTTCAATCTTTTCACATAGTAAGGCCAATACCGATAAAAAGACTTGCAAGGAGAATTGAAGTCTCGGGAGTATTAGAGCAATGCCACATTTATAGATTCATTTATTAAGAAATGTTATAGGAAAGAAGAGAAAGATTATAAGCTTGTCCTTTACTGGCCAATCACAATTGCTGTGTATTTATAATAGAACAAGCTGGAGACCCACAAAAACTTGTGGGGGTATCTCATTTGCTCTCTGCCACTATTTCTTCTTTTCTTCTGGCAGCCCTCATATCTTCTTTCTTCCCTGCTCCCTTCTTTTCTGCTTATCCACCAATGTACCTTTTTATCTTCCCATCCACCAACCTATCTTTTATCGCCCCTCCCATCTTCAGCTATATTTATTATTTATTTACTTCATTTATAGACTGTATTTCTCCACAGTGGGGACTCATAGTAGGTTATATCATTCTCCTTGCCTCTGTTTTTTCCTCCTGCAGTCCTGTAAGATAGGTTATGCTGAGAGTACGTGACTGGCCCAAAGTTACCCAATGAGCCGAGTTGGGATTTGAACCTGGGTCTTCCAGATTCTAGTCTGAAACTCTAAGCATTACATTGGCTTTTGTGGGGTGGCTGCTATTAAACAGTAGTAAGCAGCTGGGCCTGGATGAGTCATGCAGGTTATGTGGTATCAAGTCACCTGGTGGTTGCTGCTGGGTATGGCTCCAATGAGTCCTCTCTCAAAGGACAAAACTACTCTGAAAAGAGCCCATCACCACCACCCCTGCCTTTTCCTGATAGAAATAAAACTTGAATACTGTTGTTGACTAACAACAGCAACTGAAGGCATATGTTTCTTAAAGCTTCAGGTGATTCTTTTATCACATGAGAGCCCCCATGTTTTTGTTTTTAGATTTCAGGTTTTTCTGAAACCTGCAGCTTTCCTCAGATTTGAAGAAAAATCTGTCTTGGCTGTCCATAGCCCCAGTCTCTGGATGTAAGTATCCATAGATAAGGCCATTTTGAGAATTAGATATATTCATAATTTATAATTTTAGATTAAAACTGATAATTTGTGGAACAGAGGCTGGGTCACTGACATGTATCTGTGTAAAAATTACAACTTTGTAATCTGTTTAATATGTGCTAAACTGATGCTCAGAGGGAAATCTAAAACCACTTTAAAAATTGTAGAGGAAGTCTTTCTATTTTGCTTTCAGTCTATCAGGATAGGAGGATGTCAATTCATATGTTGATGTTGGGTAGTCAACTGAACAAAATAGCTTTTCCTGTTGTATCAGGACCTCCACATTGTTACCTGAAATGGTCTCCTTGCATTAAAATATGATTTATGGGGGGGAGGGTGGTTAGCTCGCAAGGAAGACAGCTATATGAGAGGCAGTAACTGTCCAGGGTCTGGGTCACATCCCCTGGACTTACCAGGAGATGGGGATGGGAGACAGCCGCCCAGTCACCCCAGCAGGCACCCTCAGCCAGAACTTACCTGCACAGGAGGAAGGGAAAATAGCACCCAAGCCTCAGAGGATTAGAAGGGGCAGGTGGAGGCCAGCTAGTCCCACCCTTTAGTGGGAGTCCAGGGTGCCAGGAAGGGAGAGTGAGTGCAAAGACAGTGGGGACAAACAACCAGCAGCTGGGCAAACTGAAGCCTTACCAGCCAGGGAACAGAAGCAGCCTCAGCAACTCAGAGCCACGCCCCAGTCTGCAGCCCAGCTTGAAAGCAATAACCTAGCCCAGGGATGCCAGGATCTAAGCAACACGAGGTGGAGCTGCCTGAGGCAATCTGGGGGAGGAGATGGGCAGCCAGCCAAGGAGGCTTAGCTGGACCTGCCTTCAGCTGTCAGCTCAGCCAGAGAGGCTGGATAGCCAGCCAATGAGGCACAGGTGGACCGGCCCAGTGCTTTCAGCCAAACGAGCACAGGTGCAGCTGTCCAGGCCAGCCAGAGCCATGGTTAAAAGGCAGCAGGAGGGCATGGTTGACAGGTGGAGCAGGGCAAGGATGAGGGGATAAAAGGGAAGCCCTCCCACAGGGCAGGCTGGGTTGTGTAGGAGTGATGGAGTGGAGAGGAGCAAGAGAGTGAGAGGAGACGAGGAGGGAAGTCAACGGGGGAAGAGATGGAGGAGATCAAGGGGGAAGCCGGGAGCAGGTTGGGCAGGCCAGTGAGAGGGAGTCTGGGTGAGGTATACCACCCCTCCTTCTACAGAGCAGGGTCCTGCAGCATCCCTGCCACCCCTTTGACGTCAGGGCCAGGCATGGCAGCACCCTGCCCAGTGATGCCCGCAGCAAGCCCTGACAGTAACTGGAATCAAATCACCTGTGTCTACGGGGTCCCAATCCCAATAAGCCAAGCAAGTCTGGTGCTTCAAATCAATCAGTAACTTTTATTAAAGAACAGAACTTCATGCACATACACACCAATTACTGGGGGGAAATAACCATACACACACACAGAGAGAGAGTCCTAGGAAATAATAGCTAGAAGTATGGGAATAGAGCAAGAGGGAGTAATTATATCTACCTATCCTGGAGAAGAGGTCCAGTCTGTAGGAGAGAAGCTTCAAACGTCCCACATCATCAGCCCAGAGAGAGAGGTGTGGAACAGCGCTTGTGGATCCAGGAAAGCAGGCAAGCATGAACAGAAAGAGACTCAGGGAAGTGACCCTAAGGAAGAAGCCAGGAAGCTTGCACAATTTGAATGGGGCCAGAGCTCTACCTTTATAGGTAAAATGTGCCCTGAGGTGGAGGAGAGTCCTCCTGGCAGGTAGGATAAAGAGTCCAATGGTCAATTCCTGGGTGTAACAAAGGATTCGAGTACTTTGATGGCTGCCAGGGTGTGTGAAAGCAGATGCAAAACTAGTTCCAGCACTGCACAAAAGGGACAGTTTTCCTGATGAAGTACACCGGAGCTAGGTTAAGTGTTTTTAGGGAGGGGATACAATGTGCCAGGAACAACTGTACATGCATGCTATTTGATTAACTCCTCGATCATGGGCAGGGATCTCATCACGGAAGGAGAGACAGGAATGTGCTAAGTGGGGATGACTCAGCAAGACCTTTATTGCTCTGGGCCTGGAGCTTGGGTGGATAGCGAGGCCAGTTGCATCACAATACCTCTGCATTCCAGTGTGGCATTCCTTACATGCCTGGTTCTCCAGGGCAAGATCTGGCAACAGCAGGGGCTCTCTGGTGGCTGTGCTACAGCCATTTTAAACTCCAGAGGCGTGTACACTTTTAATGTCATGAGCAGTCATATAAAAATGGCTATTAAAATGGCAGAGGCCGGGCTGACTGCTCACAATGTAATTAATGGAGTCTCAGAGTACCTCCTAGAAAGTTGATATTTTTTCATCAAGTAGAGTGTGAATTGTTTGATGGTGTTTAAAGGAAAATCTCTGTCCTTTGTTTAAGGGACAGAGATTTGAAGCATGGATCTCACAGTCAATCTCCCCAGTGCCCTCCCCCTCAGGAACAGCATGAGGAAGAGGGAAAGGTTTGCAATGGGACTGGGAAATTAGTGAAAATTGCCCCATTCCATTAGCAAAAATTTCCTGCAGTATCTAACTTGAGCCTTAAAAGACAAAAACAGAATCTAAATTCAAATGGCTAGACAAATATATCTCTAATTCATCACCTAATAGTAGAGGTGAAAGTGAATCTTATTTGTGTTACCATTGTGATGGAATTAGTCTTAAATAGTGAACTCATTAAGGCCTAATGGATTTGGACCAAGACCAAGTGAGCAAATTCCACATCCTCATGATAGAACAATGTTCCTGTAGGGTCTGTTTCATAATAGGGACATACAAACAATACTACAATTCTTCATCTTCACACATCTTATCAGTTCCAAATTACATCTGGTTTTGGAAAAAAACTGAATTCATTCTAATTATGGAGATACAGTATTATATAAATATTTGTGTCCTCCTGAACAGCTAGAATAATTAACTACAGACTTCTGTGCTTTGGACTACCAGCTGTTCCTTCTACACTATATTCCCACCATCAGAACATAAGAAAAGAGTTTGCTTTCCTTGGCATTCTTTTATGGCAAACATAGAGAGAACAATATTATTTACTTATCCATTGCAGAGTTAATCTAGTTTAAGCACATTTAGAGCAATTATTTTCGGACAGAACTCAGTTTAATATTGCACTATGATTACTGGAATTTCTGGCTTGGATCCACCCGCATGTTTCTGCAGATAGAACAATTTTCACCCATCATGCATTACTTTCTCACCTCTGGCTCATTTTGCAGTCCAAAATGCTGATAGGGGGATTTTCTGTCCCAGAGGAGCAGTATTTCAGGGAGCATTTTAGGCAGCAGAGGAAGGAGAAAATGAG
Source organism: Eublepharis macularius (assembly GCF_028583425.1). Taxonomy (NCBI): domain Eukaryota; kingdom Metazoa; phylum Chordata; class Lepidosauria; order Squamata; family Eublepharidae; genus Eublepharis; species Eublepharis macularius. Next base: position 75,474,330 of record NC_072795.1, read on the forward strand.
AAAGTTGTACTCTGTAAGCTGAAATCCTTCTGTCTCTGGAAAAGCTCCACTGGATCTGAGACTCTTGTTTCTCATCTTCATGTCCAGACTCCTTCTCCACCCTAGAAAATGTAATATCTTCTCCAGAGATGGCAATAGCAAATAGTGATGACAAATTCTACATCCAACCATAATTACCACCTGGAGAAGATCTTGGAAGTATTACATCCTAGAATAAAGAGGAAAGTAGTAAGGGATCAGAACTTCCTGACTTTCCTGGAACAGTATATCTTTATTGACTGACTTTCCTGGGACTCTGTCTCTTTATTTCAAAGGTCAAACAAATCTATGGCTGGTATGACTGATCTAAGGCTGTTATGACTGTTCAAATGCAGGGTGCTCCACTAGCTATAGTTAGTTAGGGTCCATCAAACCAGGATCTGAATGAAGTTTATTACCTTATGCTAGTCTTACTACAGTTTTGCATGATGTACAAAGAGGACATCCTGTCCTAACACTGGTTTGATACCTTATATTTTGCTTGGGCATGTCCTGGTTACATTCTCTCTAGCTAGCTAAAGTAAGGAAACCAGCATTAGTCAAGGCAAACCATGATTTGAGTAGTCACCTTCAAATGGAATCCTAGTTTCATACACTAACCATAGTTAAAATAAACTATTTTTGTGATGTCAATGCTAAGCCAAGCTCATATGCATATTTTATCTTAGCTGCTATGAGGATTAATGAAATGAAAATGTTGTTGATAAAAAATGGTAGAGAAATTAACTGTAACTATACAATGGTACTTCAATAAGCAAATAGATGGATTGTCTAATCAACGTGCCTACAACTCCTAGTAATGGTTGTTGTGGATTTTCCAGGCTGCATTGCCGTGGTCTTGGCATTGTAGTTCCTGACGTTTCACCAGCAGCTGTGACTGGCATCTTCAGAGGTGTGGCACCAAAAGACAGGGATCTCTCAGTGTCAAACTGTGGAGGAGATGTTTGCAGGTGATTTATATCTACTCAGAAAGGTGGGTTGGGTTGTGTCATCCTGTAAGGGTTTCCCAGGGTGTGGAATGCTAATGGAGTGCTAATGCTTCACTGTATCCTGAGGAGATTCTTTTGCATATGGATTGGTGCTTGATATGCTAATCTTCTCTGCAGGGCTATTGTGGGTTGTAGAGTCTTTTGTTAGCCTGGTGTTTTTCAGAACTGGAAACCATGCTCTATTCATTCTTAAAGTCTCTTCTTTCCTGTTGAAGTTTTGCTTATGCTTGTGAATTTCAATGGCTTCCCTGTGCAATCTGACAAAGTAGTTGGACATTTTGTCCAGTATTTTGGTGTCCTGGAATAAGATACTGTGCCCTGTTTGAGGTAGGCTATGTTCAGCCACTGCTGATTTTTCAGGTTGTCCAAGTCTGCAGTGTCTTTCATGTTCTTTTATTCTTGTCTGGATGCTGCGCTGTGTGGTCCCAATGTAAACTTGTCCACAGCTGCAGGGTATGCGGTATACTCCTGCAGAGGTGAGAGGGTCTCTACTGTCTTTTGCTGATCATAGCATCTGTTATATTTTTCTGGTGGGTCAGAATACAGTTTGTAGGTTGTGCTTTTTCATAAGCTTTCCCATCTGATCTGTGGTTCCTTTGATATATGGCAAAAACACTTTTCCTGTAGGAGACTGTTTTTCCTTAGTACTTTGATTTATCCTGGGTTTAATTGCTCTTCTGATTTCATTTCTGGAGTAGCCGTTTGCTTGAAGTGCATGGTTTAGATGATTAATTTCCTCATTGAGAAAGTGCGGCTCACATATCCGTCTTGCATGGTCTACTAATGTTTTCATTGTGCCTCTTTTCTGTCAAGGGTGGTGATTGGAGTTTTTGTGTAAGTACCAATCGGTGTGAGTTGGTTTCCTGTAGACCTTGTGACCTAACCAAAAGTTTGCTTTGTGGATGACCAAGGTATCCAGAAATGGGAGTTTACCCTCGATTTCTTTCTCCATTATGAATTGTATGTTCAGGTGGATGTTGTTGAGGTGGTTTCAAAACTGCTAGTAACTTTTCGAAAAACTCTTACATAACTTTCCAAGTAAAGATGAGAGAGATTGTAAAATCATTATAGACCTATGGGGCCATTATTCCTAAATTGCATGTTTTTTTGCTAGGCATTTCACCTCCAGGGATTCAGTGTGTTGATACATAGCAGAAAAGATTTCTTTTTCCTGCAGTAGAAACAAACAGTTGGAGTATAACTGCAGAATAAGGTATAGCAGGAATGTGAAAGCCAGAAATAAATTCTCTGTTGAATTCCTCTATGGTGCTTCCCATGAAGGACTGGTAATGGGGGGCATATTTTTGTTACAGACTAAGTGGCATGCATCATAATTGGAAGGTTCACTTGACTATCTGACTTTGACATTCAAGTATAAAGAGTAAGATCCTGATATGTCTAAAATCTGTAAATCATGACAGATAAGAGCAATATGTGAGAAAGGTGACTTTCAACAGGTGCTAAAGAAACAGGTTGTTGTGGTGATTCTGGGCAGTATAAAATATTTCATCAGGCAGAACTATTTTTTAAAAAATGTAACTGGCAAATAAAAGTCTTTTATTTGCCATTAGTAAGTTTTAACTTGGTATATAACGCAATACTGAAGTTTAAGACTAACACATTGCTCCGGATAATGATTTGTTGTAGTATAATTGCATAGTACTCAAGCTTCACAAAGGTGTTTGAATAAAGCAAAGTGTGTTGATGCTGAAAACTGATGAAGTGAATTTCAAAATGTAACATTCATTGAAGAGATTTTAAAAGGAAAAGATTGTAGTGCAATGAAGAAAGTGAAAAACATGTACAACTGGTTTTTCTCTACTGAAGGACCTTTTTGCAGACCACATTGGTGGTTTTCCCCTCAGGTGCTAGGATCACCAGGCTGCTGGGTGAGCTCACTCTGCAGCAAACCATATAGAACTGCCCATGTGAGAAGCAGTCCTCCCTCAAGTCAATTCCTGCCAACTTCAATGTCTGCCCCTGGGACTTGTTGATTGTCATAGCAAAGCAGACCTTGAGGGGGAACTGCAGTCTCTTGAACTAGAAGAGCTTATCTGATGGTATGAGTGGTATGCATGGTATGAACACCGCCCCCCCCCTCCCCGAGCACTGCCAGTGAACAATGTGGCCTTGATGATGTTCCTGTGGAGGGCTTTCACTTGCAGTCTGGTGCCATTGCACAGTTTGGGTGGGCTGAGGTTCTGGAGCAGCATCACTAGAGCCCCCACTTTGAGGAGAAGCTTGTTGGCTGGGAAGCCAGGAGGGTTGAGCATGTTGAGGAACTCCACGGGGTAGTAGATCGTGTCATCCATTTGCACCACTGAGTCCACAGATTTGTACTCCATTTCTGCCCATTCGAGGGAGTTCAGTTGTGTTTAATGATGGCAGCCTTGTTGTTCTTGAGGGTCAGAATGGCATGTTTGCACAGCCAGTCCATGCACTTCTCCATGATATTGGCGATATCAGGGTATATCGTGGCTGTTAGGTCTGCTAGGGTTGTCTCCACTGTGCCCAGGCCTGCAGGGATGGTCACCTTTCCCTTGGATTTGGGACTTTCTGTTACCTGGCCACTGCTACTCAGTGCACTGCAGGAGTAAGATGTGCTTATTTCTTTGCCGCCTCTCTAAGTTGCTTCCTCCTTTTAGCATCGGTATATCTTGCACAACGTCTTCCAGGAGGCTTCTTGGGAGTAGTAAGACATGAAGGCTACAAGAGGTGTGAGGTGGAGTTGGACTGAGGGAGGGGTGGTGTGGTGAGCACTTTGGCAGGTTCATGTGAGAGGTTTGCATTGAAATGGTCCCTAGAAAGGTCATGTACCATCTCCCCATGAACATTTAAAAATTCAGCTGCCATACTGACTTTTATATAAAATCCCTATTCAGGAGTCTTGTACTGTCTTTCTTCAACTTTCTGCAGTTTCTTTTACTTGATTTTTACCTCAGAACACAGAGTTCCACAGCTGACCCATCAGCCTGCCAGCCACACAGGAAACCAAGATGCCAATTTTGTTCCCATATTCACTCTGACTTAAAAAACACCAGCTATACCATCTCAGGTTCATTCATTTGTTCATCTTCCAGCGTTATGTATGCTATCAAGTGTCAGCAATTCCCTCCCACTCTCTGCATTGGACAAACAAATCAGTCCCTATGGAAAGGAATAAATTGACATAAATTTGACGTTAAAAATCACAACTAGACATGGGCACGATCCAAAAATAAATCCCGATTAAGCCGATCGTGGATCTGGGCTGCCGCTGAATGCAGGTTCCCGATTCTAACCGATCAAGTCTCGTTTCCGGTCCAAAATTGGGAATCGGGGAGGCCAGCGCCCAGGGCAACTGTAGTCAGGCTGTTGCACATGCACTTGCTCCTGAGTCGCCCCTTCCCACGCAGCAAGCCGGCTGTCCCAGTGCTCTCCAGAGCTGGCAGCAGTGCGAGTGGCTCGGAGGCTGCCCACGCCGTTCACCTGCCCTGCAAGACAAGGGGTGGCCGGCTTGTCCGTGTGCCCCTTGTCCTGGGGAAAGGCGAATAGTGCAGGTGGCCTCCCAGCCTCCCACACTGCCTTTTGCCTTTCCCCAGCACAAGGGGCGGCTGGCTTGCCCACATGCCCCTTGTCCTGGGGAAAGGCGAACAGTGCGGGCAGCATCCCAGCCTCCCATGTTGCCTTTTGCCAATCCCCGTCCCTCTGCCACTACTCACTTGGCTGGTGGAAGAGAAAGTGAGGGGAACGGGCCCAGAAGCTCCAGAGCACAGCTTTAGGTTACACAGCAGGGGGGCACACCAAAGGGCATGGCAGCAGTATCTTACACAAAAATAACACAACTCAATTCACATTAAAGAATCACCCCCAAAAAATGCTGTCAAAAGCCCTTTATTTCTTTATTTGCTTTAGGTTACACAGTAGGAAGGCACAACAGGTCATGAAAGCAGTGTACTACACAAAATAATACAACCCACTTCACCGTTTTTGACAGCAATTGTGTTTTTGTGATTCTCTGATGTGAAGTGAGTTGTGTTATTTTTGTGTAGTACACTGCTTTCATGCCCTGTTGTGCCTTCCTACCATGTAACCTAAAGCAGTTAAAGAAATAAAGTGCTTTTGACTGCAATTTTTTGGGGGTGATTCTTTAATGTGAAGTGAGTTGTGTTATTTTTGTGTAAGATACTGCTGCCATGCACTTTCGTGTGCCCCCCTGCTGTGTAACCTAAAGCTGTTCAAGAAATAAAGTGTTTTTGACAGGAATTCTGTTTTTGTGATTCTCTGATGTTAAGTGAGTTGTGTTATTTTTGTGAGGTGGAATGCTGGAACGCCCTTTGGTGTGCCCCCGCTGCTGTGTAACCTAAAGCTGTTCAAGAAATAAAGTGTTTTTGACAGGAATTGTGTTTTTGTGATTCTCTGATGTTAAGTGAGTTGTGTTAATTTTTCTGTGTGGGGGATTGCTGGTGTAATGTGTCATAATGCTTTGCCTACTTGTACTTTGAAAGGGAGAAAATAATTTTTAAAAAACGTTATTTTGTGTTGTTCGTGTTTTATTCTTTGTTGTGCAGTTGGTTCCCATCATAGGGAACAATGGGGCTGGCTGGCCAGCCATCTCTGTAGGTGGTGGGGGAATTTGAGGGAGGGTGTCTGTGGTTCAGGTGCTCTTTCACAGGGACCAGCTGGCACTCAGAAGTGTGCCCACCATTGTGGCACCCCTGGGCTGTGTAGAATTGCCCAGGGAAAGAGAGTTTAGAAGTTCCCAGCATAGGGAACAAAGGGAGAGGGCTGGCCTTTGCCAGCCTGTTCCTGGGGTTATGGGTGTGGGGCTGCTGGGGGTGGATTTGGGTCTGTGAGGGGCTAATGTGGGGATTTGGGTCTGTGTGTGGCAGCTGGGGGGGAATTGGGTTTGTGTGGGGCTGTAGGGGGTGGACTTTGGGGGCTGAGAGCACCTACTTGGGGAGGCCATGAAATGCCCCCCCAAGTGGGAGCTGGCTGAGCCTTGGTGGGGGGTGGGAGGAAGGGTGGGAGAAGGGCCCCAGAGGGCTGGGGGGCATTTTGCATGCAAAATGCCACCCCTGGCAACACAAGCCTGCCTCTTCATTTTTTCCCCATAAGAAATTATGAAGAAGATTAGCAGCAGCAAGCTAAAAAGATGCTCACTTTTCCCTTTCTTAGGCGAGGATAGGGGGACCTGGTTTGGGGGGCCATAACGTGGCCCCCCAAAGTCCAATCGGTCTGAAACCTGGTAGGTTGTTATAGAGGAGTTAGAGGAAGGTCCCCACCAATTTTGGGTTGATTCAGTTGGAAAATGCCTCCCCCAGGCGTCCGGGAAGACGGAGGCATTTTCCCATTGAAAAACCCGAAACAACCCGAAACGTTTCGAAAATCACTGTTTCGGATTACCTGAAACGTTTCGGGTTTTCTGAAACGTTTCGGGAAAACCCGAAACAACCCGAAACAGGTTGTTTCGGGTTTTTTTCGGGTATCATATACCCCAATTGCACACCCCTATTCAGGACAATGCCCCCCCCCCGATCTGAATAAGAACACAGGATTCTTATTTTATTGTAGATGCAAATTTTCTGCATTAATCCAGCACAAATTATTCTCATATGTCCTTGCTCTAATTAAGTCAATTACATTTTACATTTTACTTCTGCCTCATGTCTTGAACATGTCCTTTGTAACACCTCTTCCACCTTCTGACCTGGATATAAGAGTTAATGGATCTTCATTCTCTTTCTTATATGTCATGAAATCTTATACACTCAAATATACTGTTGATCTGTAAGGTGCTACTGTACTCAAATTTTGTTTTAATTTTTTTGAATTTCAATCAATGTAACTGTACCACCCAGTAAAATTCAGATGGGTATAATTCTTTGTTTGGTTGCAATTATCTACAACAGATGAGAAATTTACCTACATGTCTATTAAAGGAAGGAAGGAAGAATAATCGAGTACAAATTATTCTCAATTTTCAGAGACTGTAGGGAATCGGAGCAATTAGCTTCCTAACGACAGCTGTTCCTGTGATTCAATGTAATGAATAACTAAGGACATTTTAAAAGTCAAAAGTTACAAAATTAAGGATGGTGAGAAAAAGAGAACAAAAAGGACTGGAAGAAAAAGAGATTGTACATGCGTACATAACTGAATTAGAATTATACCATGTCACATACAAACAAGGTTTTCAGTGATTTCTTGGAAATATGAATTGATCCTGTTCTAAAGGATGAGATAACATCATACATCCTATCTCCTGCCTTCAGGAAAATCCATGCGCTGAGCCAAACCCATAATAATCACATAACTCAAATGTTCATAATCAGTGTGGTAAACTTCCTCATCAGTAGACTTTCCAAATATGAGGTATCATTTCAACTATTCCAGCTAGTACCATTATTCTTACAACGTATACTTGCTTTTATTTGAACCACAAATGTCTACTACATGCCAGAGACAATCTGCATCTAACAACTTTTGGTTAGGGCCAGGTCATACAACCTTTTTTATCATCACAGGACGTAATAGCACTCAGTTCATTCAGAAATAAATGAATGCTTTTTCGTATGTCCAGATAAGGAGTCACCAGACCACCCTTCATTTTACTTATGCCACACATGTAAACATAATGAACCATCATATGACGGTTTTAGTGATTATTAAATGGCTGTCCTTAAGATCTTCGACACTGGGTTTATACTCACAAAAAGCAGGCTTGAATCATCTTCCAGAATGGCACGGTGCTGTCACAGCAGCTGAGTTTTGAGCTCAGTGCCGTGATCTTCCCGACTCCTTGGGACTTGAGGATTCGGGCCCCCAAGACCCCCCCACGGAGAGGAGGGGCAGGCCAGAGCAAGGTGGAAGAGCTCAAGGGGACTGGCAACCCCCTGTGCAGCCCCCACACTGGCTCAAAAGGCAAGGACCAAGGAAGAAGCCTTGGAGTTCGCAGTTTGGTCTCAAACTGCAAAATCCAGGATTTTGAATAAGCAAAAATAAAGCGAAGATTTCTGACAATATGGAAGTAAAGACAACTGAAAGACTGAAAAAGAGTGATTCTACTTGACATCTCTCCAGTAAGAGAATTGTTTATGGCTTTATGAGGGCTATCCAGCTTGAGGAGGGGGGTTTCATTATCCTCCAGAGAAGCGGCTGCTTTATGATCCAGGGGACTGTTATTGAAGAGTGATTGCAAAAAGTGTTTTCCTGGGAGATAGCTGGGGAGCAAAAATCTTCTGAACTATAAACAGCAAGAGCAAAGTAGCTTTTTACCTGTTTTAAGAGATCTTTGAGTGACCATCTGAAAGTGAGTCAATAAAATGGTGCTCTCTGAAGAGATATTTTCAAAGCTGCAGCAAATCTCTAAGCTGTTGGATGACATATTAAGAAAAGCAGACGAGACACTTGGATTGAAATCAGATAAGGGCAATGTGATAGATGCCAAATTAGAAGAAAACCTTGATGGGACAGATTTGTTTGAAAGAAAATTGGAGGAGAAACAACAACAAAATTGATTAGAAAACCAGTCTTTTTCTGTGGAAGTATGAAAGCTGGAGAAGAAGGGGGAGGAGCATGGAAGGAAAGCCGTGAAGAAGAGATCTAGTGTATTGCCTCTGTACGAAGCAAAAAGCACGCAACGGACTTCAATTAAGAAATACACCACAAAGAGGAAGAAAGACAATCAGAGACATAGTAAGACTGACATGGAACGTATCATGCACATGGCGCAGGTTCTTGGGCAAAGTTACAGCAACAGTCACTTTATTTATTATCTTGCGCACAGGAAAAGGTCCTAGGAATTTCAGAGCGAGTTTGCGGCTTGTCTGAGCGAGTTTTAGATTTTTTGTGGAAATATACACATGATCTCCGGGTTGTAATTCCCATTCGGCCACACGATGGCGGTCTGCGTATTTTTTGTAATCCAGTTTGGCTTTTTCAAGGTGTTTCTTAATAAGAGTCCATTGCTGCGCCGCCTCCCCCCACCACGAAGATACATCTGGCAATTTAGAGGAATGGAGAGGGGGTGCATCCAACGGGAAGGGATTGAAGTGAGTTCCGTAGACAATTTTGAAGGGGGCCTCCCCCGTCGAAGCGTGTACACTGTTGTTATATGAGAACTCGGCTAGAGGGAGAAGGTCCACCCAATTATCTTGTTGAAAATTGATGTAGCAACGAAGAAACTGTTCTAATATTTGGTTTGTTTTTTCGGATTGCCCGTCGGTTTGTGGGTGGTGGCTTGAACTGACGCCTTGTTCAATATTCAACATTTTCAAAAGCTCCCGCCAGAAGTTGGCAACGAACTGTCCGCCGCGATCCGAAATCACCTTGGACGGAAAAGAATGTAATTTTACGATGTGTTTTAGAAACAAATCTGCTAGTTTTCGAGCGGAGGGTATAGTAGTACAGGGGATAAAATGAGCTTGTTTGGAGAACAGATCTACCACAACTAAAATACAATTATGTCCTTTTGAGATAGGTAGATCAGTGATAAAGTCCATGGATATTACTTCCCAGGGTCTGTTTGGCGTTTCCAATGGTTGCAGGAGACCCGGAGGCTTCCCTTTCCTGGTTTTGGCGCTGAGGCAAACAGGACAGGAACTAACGTATTGGGAAATGTCTTTGCGCATGCCCGGCCACCAGAATTGTCTTTGGATTAGGTGCAAAGTTTTCAGATACCCATAGTGTCCAGCAGTGGGAGCATCATGACAGCGCTGCAAAACTTCCAGTCTGAGGCTGTCTGGGACATAAAACTTGCTCCCGGCTAACCAATCCCCTTGTGGGGATTGGGTCAGTTTGCTTCGCGGAGCCCTATCCCCCTCCTTCTCCACTTCAGTTTTAAGTTTCGATTTCCACTCTTGGTTGGCCGGGAGGGGCTGCTTGGCACGGCTGCGAGTAGTCACCACGCCCCCAAGTTGCGTAGGCGAGAAGACAGTGTCGACAGTCTCCTCCCGTTTGCTCTTATGTTGGGGCATGCGCGATAGGGCGTCTGCCAAAAAGTTAGTTTTGCCCGGGAGATAATTTAGAGTGAAGTTGAATTTGGAAAAGAATTCCGCCCATCGCAATTGCTTGGCATTCAGTCTGCGTGGGCTTCGGAGGGCCTCCAGATTTTTATGATCCGTCCAGACCTCGAAAGGGTATCGCGCCCCCTCCAGCCAATGCCTCCAGTTAGTAAGGGCCGCTTTTACTGCAAAGGCCTCCTTCTCCCACACATTCCAATTCCTTTCCGCCTCCGAAAATTTCCTAGACAAGAAAGCACAAGGCCGCAGCCTACCATCCTCCCCCTTCTGCAGTAAAACCCCCCCTATCGCCGTATCGCTGGCGTCGACCTGTACTATGAAAGGGGATTGTTCGTTGGGGTGGGAGAGGATGGGTTCTGTTACAAATTGCTTTTTTAGACAATCGAAGGCCGTTTGGCAATCGGGGGTCCATTGCAGTTTGGCAGAGGGTTTTTTAGCTTGGTCCCCTTTATCTTTGGTTTTCAGCAAGTCTGTTAAAGGGAGCGTGATTTGGGCGAAATTTGCCATGAAGTCTCTATAGAAGTTGGCAAAACCCAGGAAGGATTGTAGTTCTTTACGGGTGGTGGGTGTCTGCCAGTCCTGGATCGCTTGTATTTTGGCTGGATCCATTTTCAGACCTTCTTGGGAGATACAATACCCGAGGTAAGTGAGTTCGGTTTTATGGAATTCACATTTGGACAGTTTGATGGGTAGCTTATTCTTCATTAGGGTGGCTAAGACTTTTCGTACCGTTTGAATATGTTCTTCCTCGGTGTCCGAGTAAATTAACACATCATCAAGGTACACCACCACCCCTTTGTACAGAAATTCGTGTAGAACTTCGTTTATCATAGACATGAATACAGACGGGGCTCCCGTCAAACCAAAAGGCATAACTAAGTATTCATATTGTCCGAGGGGCGTATTGAAAGCGGTTTTCCACTCATCCCCTGCCTTGATACGAACGTGGAAGTAAGCATCTTTTAGATCTAATTTCGTAAAGATCTTACCTTGGGCCACGACGTTGAGAAGGTCTCGGATGAGCGGTATAGGATAGGCGTTGTTGGTGGACACTGCATTCAAGCCTCGGAAATCTGTGCACAGTCGAAGTCCCCCATCCTTCTTTTTCACGAAGAGGACTGGAGCGGCGTGGGGGCTAGCGGCTGGGCGGATGAACCCTCGTTGGAGGTTGGTGTCAATGAATTTCCGGAGCTCTTCGCGTTCATGGAGACTCATGGGATAAAGTCGTCCTTTGGGCAGTGAGGCTCCGGGTAAAATTTCTACCGCACAGTCCGTTCGTCGGTGCGGGGGTAGAGTATCTGCTTCCTCTTCAGAGAAAGCATTTAGAAAAGGCCAGTACGGTTCGGGTATTTGGTTGACTTCTTCTTGGGTGAGAAGGGCCTTTTCTTTATGAGTTGGATCTTCGCCCCAGTTTTGATTCCAACGGTGATTTTTGCAGTTGGTATGACTGAAGGTAATACATCCTTGTGCCCAGTCTATGTAGGGATTGTGATCACATAGCCATTTGCTGCCTAGAATTAACGGGTACTTGGCAGTAGAGCTGATGACAAAGGACCTCTTTTCCCAATGTTGTCCCATGCCTGTGATCACTGGGATGGTTTCAGTTGTTACAGGATTCATGTTGGTACCATCCATTTGCTCAAAGATTACTGGATTTTGTAGATCCCGAGTTGGTAGGACTAGTCCATTGACTAGAGCAGGGGCGATGATGTCTCTTGAGCAGCCCGAGTCAATAAGAGCTTGCACCCGAATGTGCATCTTCCTCTCTGGGTTGATTAGAGTCACTGGCATGAATAAGATGGACCCAGGCGGCCGGTTCCGTGCAGGGACGGGCTTAGGGCGGATCTGTCGTTTGGGTCCTTTCACGACAGATCCATTTCGTTTCCCGACTGGGGACTTTCTGGATTGGCTTCTGCGGTTGGGGAAGCGGGATCGTATTCCATGACTTCTTCCGCTTCCAGCCCTCTCTCCGAGGCTGGCCTTTGGGAAGCGCCGCGGCCTCTATTTGCTCGTGGTGCTGGAGTCGGGCGTTGGAGCGTAGGAAACGGAGCAAGGGTTGGACGCCGTAATTGGAGCGGAGGTCTTTGCACAGGCCGGTAAGGGCATTGTGCTGCAAAGTGACCAGCCTGTCCGCATTGCAAACACAGCCCTTGTTGCCATCTAGCATCTCTCGCTCCACGGGTGGCGTAGCTAGCTCCCCGTGTTCCCCTCTGTAAGGTCAATGGTCTTCTTTGTCCCGTTTGTTGTTGTTGTTCAACCAAACGGACTTCCAAAATGCGATTCTCTACTTCGCAAACAAGTTGGATCCACCCTAACAACGTGGGGGGATTGTCTTGCATGAGGGCTCTGTCCAAAAGTCTCGGGTTAAGGCCTTGTTTGAACAGAATAATCTTGGTGGACTCCTCACACCTAGGGCACTTGGCTGCTAATTGCCGGAATTTTGTGACATAGTCTCTGGCTGACATGCTGCCTTGTTTGATGGCTTGCAATTCTGTTCGGGCCCTGGTTTCTTCTAAGGGGTCTTCATATTGCGCTCGGATAGCATCCACTAACCCCTGGAGAGTATCGAGTTCTGGGGCCCCGACATTGTATAGTCCTACATACCAATCTGCTGCTTTGCCCTGTAAACGAGATCCAAGAGGTTCGATTTGACTGGCCTCACTGCCGAAAAGGTGCCCCCATCGGTTGAAAAACTGTACCACTTGTACTAAGAAAAATCCCAATTTGGAGGGATCCCCATCGAAGGTGGCTTCCAGCTTCACCCAGCCCATCGGGAGTTCTTGTCTCGGAGCAGGCGCTGGGTAAAAGTCCATCGGCAGTCTTAGTTGCGCCTGAGGTACAGGAGGAGGTAACTGGAGTCTCGGTCGGGGCAACGGTGCCGGTTGTACTGGCGGCGGTTGAACCGGCGGTGTTGGCTGGGGTTGGGCTGGCTGTGCGGGCGGAGGTTGGACCGGCGGTGCTGGCGGAGGTTGCCGTGGTTGCGCTGTCGGGGTTGGTCTTGGTTGGGCCGGAGGCTGCAGTGGCGGGCGAGCAGGAGGCGGCAGTCTCGGTCTGGCTGGTAACACGGGAGGCGTTGGCGGTAGCTGTCGAGGTGGAGGAGGTTGGTGTGGTTGAATGGAGATCGGCCGCTGAGGAGGGGGTTGGAGGTGTCGTAGCGGTGCAGGCCGTCCCGGTTGGTTCGGGGGTGGTAAGACAGGCTGGTCCTGGGGCTGCTGCAACGGTATGAGCTGCGGTCGAGGTGAGAGGGGCCGCAGCGGCGAGGGTTGAACAGGTGGAAGGCCGCGCGGGCTTGCCCCTCCGGGCGTTGTTAATCTGGGAAGCAGCGGCTGGCCTCTTGGCGCTGTTAGACCGTCCCCCGTAGGTTGCCCGACGGGGACAGTGTCTCGCGGTTGACGAGGGGCTCCCTCCTCGGATGGAGCCGCGTGTGCTCCCGCTTGGTCCGGCCGGACCGTTATAGGAGAAGTAAGAGGGGGTATCACCGGTGTATCACTTGGCTTTTCTTCCCCTTCCGTAGGCCTCTCAACGGGAGTCTCGTCTGGCGGCGCATCCCCTCCCTGGTTAGGAGATTCGGTGGGGGTCTCTCCGGGTGGCTCAACCGGGTCATCCCTTCTCGGTGGAATATCCTGCTGTGCGGGAAGTTCCTTGGGTTGCTCTCCCGATTCGCCAGGATAGGTGCCCCCTTCGCCGGTAGGTGACGGCCGCTGCTGGACATCCTCCACCGGATAGGAGATGACACTTTGGAGGGTAGCTATCTGTATCGCCATCTCTTCAGGAGACAGTCTTTCCCCTGCTCCCATTGCCGAAATTAAATGGATGGCATGAGCCAAACTTTCTTCCATATCCATCAGTTTAGCTTCTAACTGTTGCATTCGACTTGGCCCCGGTTGCTCGCTTATGGAACCTTCATTCGTTGCACTCACCGGGGAAAAGGGGCCCCAAGGAGGAGGGTCCCCTTGGACGACTCTCGATCTCGCGGCTAGAATTCCCTTGGCCATACCCGTCACGGCCGAGATGCTGGTATCCACCGCATAGGTGCGACCTTGTATCTGCTCCCAACTTTGTTCAGGGACCTCCGTTGGCTCTTTCCACGGAGCAAGTTCGGAATAATCCCAACTCAGGGCGCCGCGGCGAGACGTGTCCCCCTCCGTCTGCTCGAACGTCCTGTTCCAATATCGCCATGGTTGGCTGCTGTCTAGCTCCGGGACGGTTCCTAGGCTTCGGCGCCCTTCCATCGAAACTCGTGGATGGAGTCCACCTGCCCGACGCTCTCTGGTTTCTCGGGGTCTGGCTCCCCACTCCGACGGGGTGGGTACCGAAATCAAGGGGAGAGCGGTCGCTTTCGGCCTTGCCCCGAGGTTGGCTTCGGTCTCGTCCCGAGTACTGAGTTCGATGAGAGGCGGGGTGGAAGTGGAGGCTCCGGTTCCGTTCCCGGCTGCTCCCAGCTCCTGGGAGTCTTGGGCTTGCACGGGTTGCACAGGTTGATTGTCGGGAGACGCATACGGATCAAACAAAGGATCCCTGTCCGGGACAACCTTGGATTCCGCTGGGCCCGACTCAGACATGATTGGTAACAAAATGTCAGACTGTGGCTAAATAAGGCACTCACTACAGGGTTCCCTTTAGAAGCAAACACAAGTCCATTGTTTGGAAAAGGAAACGTTACTGCAGAAAAGGTCCATTATAGTCCCCTGTCCTGAATAGGAGAATCAGGATGGTACATGATCATTGTTACCAATGAAGAGCAAGCATAAGATACAGAGTAACAATACCCATCTGGATCAGCCTCCCCCCACAGTTCTCAAAACAACATCTCTCAGTCCTGGGAAGCTGCTCTCCTTCAAGGCCAATGCTTGGTGGAACGGTGTTAGACAAAACAGTCTCCTCCGGTGGGAATGCTGCCTGGGAACTGGTGCACCTGGGAAGAAAACACTCAAACACTAGAAGCATTAGAAAATGGAGTCAGTACAGTTTAGATATACACTGGACCTGACAGAACCAAGAATTAGATTAAAAGTGCTCCAAGGATTGAAAGAAAATGCAGGCTTTGTGCTACCAGACTGGGAAAAGTATTACCAAGCATGTGCTCTAGTGTGGATGAGAGATTGGATCTTATTGGAAAATTCAAGACTATTAGCCCTTGAAGGTCATGACTTACAGCAGGCATGGCATGCATTGGTATGGTATGGGAAGACAGCTGGACATAAATACTTTAAAAACCACCTGATAAGGAAATCCCTTATGACAATATGGGGAAAAAATTCCATCTCAAATATATGAGAAGACCCCTCAATGGGTCTCCCCATTAGAAGCATTCACTCAACCAAATGTATGTTTGGCAAGTAAAATTATTAGATATAAATAGTTGCTAGATGATAAAGGACTACTAAAAACTAAAGAAGAATTACAAAACCAAGATGTTAATTTAGACTGGTGGTCAAGAGTGCAGATTGAATCCAGATACAATAAAGATTAAAAAACGGGGGGCTTTTATCTAGAATAAAAAGAGTTTGAAAAACTGTTATGTGGCTCAGATGAAAAATTGATAAAGAAAATGTATATCTTCCTAATGGAAATGAAAGAAAATGATGGGGTGGAGAAATGTAAAAGACTATGGATACAGAATTTAGGCAATGATATTGACCAAGTACAGTGGGATAAAATATGGAAAGTAAATGTTAAAATAACTAAATCTGCTGTGTTTAAAGAGAATTTATATAAGATGTTCCATAGATGGTATCTAATGCCAGTTAGACTGGCTAAAATGTTTAAAAATATGTCAAATAAGTGTTGGAAATGTAAAGAAGGTATAGGGACATTTTCCATATGTGGTGGTCCTGCAAAGAAGTACATAGATATTGGGTAATGGTACATAAGTTATTACAAAATATCCTACAGATAACAATTCCTTTGAAACCAGAGATTTTTTAATTAAACTGTATGTTGGATATGAAGAGAGAGCAAGAACATTTAGTAATCCATATAGTAACAGGGGCTAGAATCTTATTAGCAACCTATTGGAAACAACAAAGCGTCTCCCAACAAGAAGAATTAATAACGAAGGTAATGGAGACGGCGGAAATAGATAAATTAACATTGTTAATGAAAGGGCAAATGGAAGAAGATTTTTCTGTACCATGGGAACCTTCTACGAATGGATGACAAACAACAATAGCCAATAAACATAAATATGATACTAAGATTAACTGTATAATGACATAATAGAGCTCACAATTGATGTAATAAGGTGGAATATAAGAGATAAAAGAAATAGATAATAGATATCGACAAGTAAAATGATAACTCTCTCATGTTTGTATATATGTGTTGGAAAACAACAAAAAATATTTTTTTAAAAAGTGGCGAATCCATCATTAGCTCAATCAGGGCACCAGTATTAGTTTAAAACTAATGAAGGGAGACTGTGATATTTCATACTATTGATCTACTTTTGTGTTTTTATTATTATTCATAAATGGCCTTGAGAACCTCCCTTGTGAATGTAGTGCAAAAATGCTTTAAATAATAAATAAATGTAAAATGTCCATAGTCCCTGTCAATTGCTCTTCACAGAAAAACTTCTTAGTTTGAGAACCAAAATGGTTTTTAAAAAATCTCAAAGTCAAGAGAAAAACAGTTTGAAACTTTCCAAGTGTTTCATCATATTTCTCCCCAATAAGCACGCGCTAGCCACAAATTATTCCTTGCATCTAGTTTTGATGGGCAGGGAGTACCTGGGACATTCATTCCTTTCCTGCATGATAGATAGGTGCCTAGAACAAGTTTTGCTATTGGAACAGCCATTTCAGTGAATGATAACTAACATGCTAGCAATCTTCCTGGTCTCATCAAGACACTCAAAAAAGAGCTGAAAAAAGGAGGGTGGACCATGCAACTGTGAAGCTTTTTCAAAAACAGAACTCCACTTCTCACTTTGAAAAAAGGTTTTAGCAATAAAGTAACTTCTGGCAAAGGACTGCCATTTTTTGTCCCTCATAATTAGTTGCTTATAATATTCATGTACAATATAAAAGTATTGAACTGTATGCTATCCATTAGGAAACGCAAACATTTTGAGCATCAGATATACTTATAGTGCCACCCAATAGACATTAATGGATAAGCAAATCTGATATCCCTTAAGTGCTTGCTGCTTTGTTCTTCATGTCAACAGGAGCTTTGAAGTCACAGATTTAGTTTAAAACAGTTCCTTAATTAGCATCTGACATCAGTCAGGAAACAAAACACTCAGGACTTCCGGTTTGGGATCATGGTGGTCTGACGCAGCTCTAAGAGCGGAGCTGTCCGAGCCGCTGTTTGTGAGGGCTAGCGGGGTGCTAGATCGCCTGGGGCCCCTGTACTCAGGCAGAGAACAGGTGTCATGGCCCAGTCTGAGAGTGAGGTCTCCTCTGGAGGAGAGGAGCCTCGTGTAGCCAGCCAGGACTCCTCAGGAGAAGAGGAGCCCTGTGTAGCCAGCCCTAGACATGATTCAGCAGAAGCCAGCAATCAGGAGCAACAGCTGCTGGCTGATCAGAGCTTGCAGCCAGCAGCTGAGACACCAGCACCCTCTAGCCCCTACACCACAGGGGAAGCTCAGCCAGGGACTTCTACAGGTGCAGCACAGCCAAGAGCCTCCACCCCCCCAGGTTCACCCACGCCCAAGGAACGCCGCAGGCAGCGCCAGAGACTGGAACTGCAGGAGAGACGGTGCAGTGCTCGCCTCTTGAGCCAACGCCAGCTGCTGGAGAGTGATGATGAGTAGTGTCAGGATGGAGCCCCAGCAGCTGGCTGAAAACCACACCTGGCTATAAGAGCCAGTCTGGAGGAACTGCTGGGCGTGGAAGCAACGTGTCTATTGCCTGCAACCACTCCGTGTTCTGTGAACCTTGCCCGTGCCTGTGCCTACTTTTGGACCTGACACTACTGGTAAATGACCTTGGATTGTACCTGACCTTGCTCTTGGACTCTGGACTCACTCCTGGCGTTATCTCGTGCTCTGACCACCGGTTTGACCTGGCTTTTGCTCTTGGAACTCCCCTCAGACTCTGCCATTAAGGTTTGGACTTGAACCACCCTGCTTGGGCTGGCCCAGCCCGTGACAACAGGCGTGAATGCTCAGGATCCAGAGGGTGCGTTGATCTCGGCTGTGGGGGGAGATCTGTGCAACGATCCCTCACCCAGCCTTGAGGTCCCGCCCGAAGAAGGATGGCAAAGATCTCTGCAGCAGCTTTGGAGTCATTGAATTGACATAGGATCACCATACCCAAGCTTCAGTAACTAATTCGGACTAATTTGGAATAATTTGAGTACCAAAACAGCAATTACAACCCGCAAATAGAACTATCAAGGTAAAGATTGCTATCTCTCTTTCTGAGAAGAAATTTGGTAAGAAGAACTGAATTAATTTGGAATATAAAGATTGCTAAGTTTTAAGGACATATTGGCTAAGCTCCAATAAAGTGACTGAGTTAAAAAGAATTTATTTAGAAGAATTAGAGAGAAAAAAGTAATTATTGTTTACATACCTGTGGTCTAAGAGAGATAGTGAACTGTGGGAAACTGGAAAAAAACGCGAGAACCGCTGTGCGGCTGTGACGGAGCAGGAAGTGCGTCAAAGCAATAGAGTAATAGGCTGGAAGCGGCGGTTAAAGGAAACCCGGATAAGGAAGAGCGCCGTTTTGGAAAAGGGAAAGGGCAAGACCTCAACTTAAGCAGAAGTGGGACATCTTGGAGAAGGATAAGGGCAGAAGCTTCGAGTTAAAACCATAGAGAAAAGATGCCCACCATTTTAGATACCGGAATTGTTTAATTGGAGAAGAAGTTGTTTTAAATAAAGGACTTAACTTTAAAAATAATAAATTACTTTCGCCACGGAGTTGCGAAAGAGAGTGGACTCATGGGAGCGAGGTAAAGCCAGCCCCACGATGTCGAAGAAGGAGTGGCAGTCGGCGTTGGAGAGCCTGGACAAGAAAGTGGTGGATGGAAATAAGGAGATTAAAGACATGATAAGGGATATGGTGAAAGACTTTAAAGAGACACTCAAATCGGAGGTGGCAGAAGTAACCAAGAGTATTGATGAGGTTAAGAAGGAGTTACAAATGACACAGTTGAAAGTGAAGGTAATGGAGGATGAAGTTTACAAATTGTCTGCTTCTTTTAAGATAGAAACTAAGGGTTTGCAAGGAAGAATGGCCGTGATGGAATGTAAATACATGGAAAGACAACTTAGATTTCGCGGAGTCCCAGAAGCAGAGGGAAAGTCAGCCCAAGAGCAAATATCAGAAATACTTGCAGAATTTTTGGATAAAGAATTGGAAGAAATTGCCGTTTTACTGGATGTGGCGTACAGAAACGAAAAGAACAAGAGAAGATATTGTGAGTAAACAGTTTCAAAACCCTCTGGAAATTGCTGGAAAAAGAGTACGAATAATGAAAGAGCTACCAAGGGGAGTTTTGTTGGAGAGGAAGAAATATAGAGAACTGGTTCAAATGCTGAAGGACTTGAATATCAGATACAGATGGGAAATACCAGAGGGTTTGAGTTTTGAATTTCAAACAGCCAAAAAAACAATTAGGTCTAGTCACGAGATGGAAAGGTTTTTTATGGACAATGAAAAAGACTTACCTAAAAGATCTAGAATTTGACCATGGAGTGCAAAATCATATCTTGGAATGTAAATGGACTTAATTCACCTTTTAAACGTAAAACTATTTTCCATTGGCTATCCAAACAGCACTGTAATATAATTTGTCTACAAGAGACCCATATTAAGAAACAAGATGTGAAATATTTTAAAAATGCTAAATTGGGAAGGGAATTTGCAGCTTCATCGAAGCAAAAAATAAGAGGAGTAGTTTTTTACATTAAAGATGAGCTGCAACCTAAAATGACATTTAATGATGTGGAAGGAAGATATATAGCCGTGGAAATTATTTGGAATACGGAAAAGATTTTGCTGATTGGAATTTATGCACCAAATGGAGCCAAAGATATTTTTTTTAAGGACTTACAGAAACAATTGGATGGACTAACTTACTCACAAATAATTTTGGCAGGTGATTTCAATGGAGTTATGGCTTTAGATGTTGACAAGAAAACAAAGGGTGCACAAAAGAAAAGTGGATTATTGCCAAAATCCTTCTTTGAAATGAAGGATCAGGAGAATTTGGAAGATACTTGGAGAAGGAATAATCCTAAAGTAAAGCAGTATACGTACTTTTCGCCGAGACATTTGACACTATCAAGAATTGATATGATCTGGGCCTCTAAGGACTTGGTTGTATGGACAAAAGATGTGGAGATAATGCCAAAAGTAGGCTCAGATCATAATCCAATCATGTGGAAGTTCGGAAAATGCACCAAAAGACGAGGATGGAGAATAAATGAGGATTTGCTGCAGCAAAAGGGCAATTTAGAATTGCTACAAAGGAAGACCAAATTGGTTGTTGTGGGTTTTCCGGGCTGTATTGCTGTGGTCTTGGCATTGTAGTTCCTGATGTTTCGCCAGCAGCTGTGGCTGGCATCTTCAGTGACACTGAGAGATCTCTGTCTTTTGGTGCTACACCTCTGAAGATGCCAGCCACAGCTGCTGGCGAAACGTCAGGAACTACAATGCCAAGACCACGGCAATATAGCCCGGAAAACCCACAACAACCATCGTTCTCCGGCCGTGAAAGCCTTCAACAATACATCGGAGACCAAATTCTTTATACAGTATAATTTGAACAATACCGTTCCAACTCACAAAGTCTGGGACACTTATAAGGCAGTTATCAGAGGAGTATTGATGGACTTAAATGCAAGGGATAAAAAGAGAAAAGAGGAGAAAAAGAAAGAAATTGTGGAGAATATAAGAATTAAGGAGATAAAACTGAAGAAAAGACCAGGGAAAAAGAAATTATATCAAGAAATTAAAATTTTGCAAGAACAATTGAAAGCAATGGAGAATAAAGAGTTGGAATGGGAACTGAAGAAATTGAATCAAAAGTCATTCAAAGGAGCAAATAAACCTGGGAAATATTTAGCGTGGCAGTTGAAAAAGAAAAAAGAAAAAAAGTAATAACTAAGATTCAAGAAAATGGAACGACATTGACCGATCAAACAGCGATTAGTAGAGCATTCTTTAAATTTTATGCAAAACTGTATCAAAGGAAAGAAATAAATTTGGATGCTATTGAGCAATATTTAGATAAAGTTAAATTACCATCGATATCAGAAAATTGGAAGGAAAAGTTGAATGCAGAAATTACGGAGACAGAGATAAGAGAAGCTATTCAGTCGACTAAATTAGGCAAGGCACCAGGTCCAGACGGAATCACAGCTAAATTTTATAAATCATTGGTAGATTAATTGGTACCTCTTTTGAAGGCGGTAATGAATGAAATTTTAAGAGGACAAAAGGTTCCATAGTCTTGGAATGAGGCCACTATATCATTGATACCAAAGGAAGATCAGGACCTATGTAATGTTAAAAACTATCGACCTATTTCGTTGCTGAACAATGACTATAAAATTTTTGCAAAAATACTGGCAGAAAGGCTGAAGGAAGGGCTTGTGGAATTTATTGCAGAAGAACAAGCAGGTTTCCTTCCAAACACACAAATCAAAGACAATTTGAGAACTGTTTTAAATGCAATAGAATATTATGACAAACACTGTGAAAAGGAAGTTGGTTTCTTTTTTGTGGATAGCGACAGTCAAGATGAATGTGTTACCACGGATTATGTTCTTGCTACAAACAATTCCAATTATTAGAGACAGTAAGCAATTTGAAAAGTGGCAGAAGATTTCCGATTTTGTATGGACAGGCAAGAAACCGCGAGTAAAAATGAAAGTTTTGTGTGATGCCAAGGAAAGAGGTGGACTGCAATTACCGAATATTAGATTATACTATGAAGCAGTTTGTTTGGTTTGGATCAAAGATTGGATGTCATTGGAGAACTGTAATCTACTAACTTTGGAAGGCTATAAAAAATTGTTTGGATGGCATGCCTACTTGTGGCACGATAAACTGAAAGCTGATTCTATGTTTTTGCATCATTATGTAAGAAGGAGTCTCTTCACAATCTGGAAAAAATATAAAAGTTATCTGGGCGAAGGTATCCCCTCGTGGGTGGTACCATATGAATCCATCGACCCGAGAGTTATTTATAACAGAGATCAATGTCTGTCCTATAAAAAGATTCTCATTCAGGAACAAAATATGATAAGAATTAAACAGAAGAAGAGCTAGCTTCATGTTATGGATGGTTTCAATATAGGCAGATAAAGGACTTATATAACTCAGATCGTTTAAAAGGTGGAATTAAGTGGAAAGATTTGGAACTGGAAGAAGCTATATTGCAAGAAAGTAAGAAGAAAATTTCAAAAATTTATAAAATTCTTTTGAAGTGTCACACAGAGGATGAAACTGTTAAAGTCCAGATGGTGAAGTGGGCTATAAACTGTCAAAGAGACATAACAATGGAGTCATGGGAGTATTTGTGGAAAAATACATTGAAGATCTCAACTTGTACCAGTATTAAGGAAAACGTTTTTAAGATGATATATAGGTGGTATTTGACGCCAAAAAAAATAGCTTATGGAAATGCTAAAATGTCTGATAAATGTTGGAAATGTAAAAGTCATGAAGGATCACTGTATCATATGTGGTGGACTTGTGAGGTAGCTAGGCAGTACTGGGGAGATATTTTAGAAATGATAAATGAGATTTTGCAGATTTCAATAATAAAGAACCCAGAACTCCTGCTACTGAACTTAAATATGGAAGATGTTCCTATACAACATAGAACATTGTTATTTTATATGACAACAGTGGCAAGAATACTATATGCACAGAAATGGAAAGTGCAAGAAATACCATCTATTGGAGATTGGATACAAAAGTTGCTGTACATGGCGGAAATGGACAAAATGACAAGAAGGCTGAGAGACCAGAATGCTGAAGAATTTTTCAAGGACTGGGGTAGACTGAAGGAGTATTTAGAAAAAAAGTGGGATGTGAGGGGGAAACTGTGGCAATTTGAAAGTTATGAGGGGAATTTAGTGGGGACAGTAATCTTTACCATTTAAAGAGAAGTTTTAATTATTGTAAAGTTTAAATTTTAAATAGATTTGAGTTTAATGGAAATTATTTAGTTTATTAATGTAATAAGAGTTAATTATATAGAGAGAGAATAGAAAAGTATGTTATAGAATAGGATATGGGTTGGAAAACTTTTGGAAGTCACCAGAAAAGGGGGGAGGGAAAGCGTGGGGGAAAATTGATATTTAGGTTTAATAATTGAAATAATGCTTGTAAATCTGCACTCACCTAATAAAAATTTCTTTAAAAAAAAAGGAAACAAAACACTCAGAAATTATTCTTTATATTTCCTCTTCTACCATAAACATGCATATGCAGAACAAAATACAAGAGAAGAGGGCCACACAAAACACAGAACAAATGAACAAAACAAAGAAGCAGTGGTTTAATAGGAAGAAAAATTATTTTATTCTGTCATACTGCCTAGGGGGTGTGCACCAGAGGGAAATTCGGGTTTCTCACTTCGGATTTACCCAAAGTGGGAAACTGTTCTGGAATAACCCGAACCCCAAAAACAAGCAGCGAGATTCGGAGCATATCGAAGTGGGGGGAGCATTGTTCCAGCCCCCTCCCTACCCCCACCCCACTTAGCCCCACCTACCCCCACCACACTTACCTCTTGGGATGGGAAGGAAACCCATCTGGGCAGCAGGAGGGCACGCTGCTGCCACCTCCACCACCACACCGGCCAGTTGGGAGGCAGGAAGGCCCAGAACTGGCCCCTCCACCACCCACGCCACCGCTGCCACCTCCACAGTGGCCAGCTGGACAGCAGGGAAGGCTGGAGCTGGCTCCTCCAATGCCTGCGCTGCTGCCACAGCAGCCAACTGGGTAGCAGGGAAGGCTGCAGCTGGTGCCTCCACTGCTACACCACTACCTCATCCTCCACCACTGGGAAGGCTCAGGTAAGTAGGGCGGTGGGAGGGAGCCTTTTTAAAAGGCCCCGAAGCTTCCCAATATGACCTGAATCGCTTCAGGAAGCTTTGATTTGGGGTTTCCGAATCGGGGCCAGCATGCTGGCTCCAATTTGGGAATCCTGAATCTTTACATATTGGGTCGAGTTCATGCATTTTTCATGAATTGGAAACCTGAAGTGCACACCCCTAATACTGCCCCTACATATTTTGCACATGTTTCTTCATGGGAATCTATAAGAAAGTAAATAAAACCAAGAAAAATAAAGTACTATTAAAAGCAGAATTAAGAAACTTGGTAAAAAGTCAGTAAACACTGAGCATATGAAAAGTGCAAAATGTATCCAGAACCGAAAATTCACAAGCATGTTCTAGAAATAGGGTTGCCAGGGCTGGGAAATTCCTGGAAATTTGGGGAAGGGAGACTGAGGAGGGCAAGATTTGGGAAGGAGAGGGACCTCAAGGTATAATACAATACCATCTACCTTTCAAGACAGCCATTTTCCTCAGATGAACTGATCTCTGTCACCTGGAGATCAGTTGTAATTACAGGAGGGCTTTAGCCACCATCTGAAGGTTAACAACCCTATCCAGATGTTGTACGGCTGTAATATATAAGTGGAACTATAGATCTTAACATGAAATTTATATAGAAATTTCAAAAATCACTCAAGTCAGAAAAATATATAACTAACCAGTAAAATTGTATCACCAAAGCAGTTCTCACAGCAACAGAACTTCAGAGAGAAAGGTGTGTGTGGGGGTCTGATTCAGTTTTTATTTCGTATAAGAGATAAAAATTCAAGGCTTTCATTTAACCCATGAGGGACCAGATCCATAAGTCTCAAAATCTACCCTGTTCTTTTTTTCAATAACATTTTATCACTATGGCATTCAAATCTAAAAATGTAGAATTCATTGGAACATGGTCGTACTCTAGAAAGTGCTAGACCAAAGGGATAACTGATTTTCAAGATAGATATTAGTTTTGTTTTCTCAATAAATATTCTGATTTTCTCAGTAAATATTTTCTCAGGAAATATTCTGACAATCCCAGGCAAGCCTGATCTTGTCAGTTTTTGGAAGCTAAGTAGGGTCAGTCTTAATTAGTAATTGGATGGGAGACCTCCAAAGAAGATCATGGTTGCAGAGGTAGGCAATGGCAAACTACCTCTGTTAGTCTCTTGCCTCGAAGGTCCCACAAGGGTCACCATAAGTCAGGTATGACTAGATGGCACTTTCCACCACTATTCAGTACATATATCTGATTTTCAAGATGGATATCAGTTTTGTTTTCTCAATGCATATTCTAAGTTTTTGCAAGGTTTTGCCAAAATATAACTTTTCACAAGGAAATTTAGTAATACACACTACTCAATCAGAGCTGCATATGGTGAAATTATTGATAGTGTATTGTTTCTTCTTAAATGGATAAATAAAATTTTTCATGCTGCTTCTAAGTTTGCAGAATGAGCAGTTTCCACAAGAAAAATGTCCTGTAGGTGGACTGGATCCCAAAAGGATTTGTTGTCAATTAACAGGTTATTATATATTACCATGTTCCAACAGATATTTCAAATTCGGTATTAAATGATCATACATAGGAATATCATATATTCCAATTCTATATATATGCTTTTATTAAGATTGACACTTATATGATTGAAAGTTAGGCTGCATATGTGTCTCCCAAGGTCATTTTTTCATTTACTTTGTAACAAACCCCTCCTGTTACAAGCAGTGGTCTTGGAATAAGCAGATTGTAACTAGAGGTGGGCACAAACAGCAATACAAACAACAAAAAGCCACGAACAGCCCGAACAGCTGGTCGTGAGCAAGCTGTTCATGAGGCTCCATTCCTGATGAACATGTGTTCGTTCCAAGCCCTGTTTGTGGTGTTCATCAGCCGTTCATCAAGCCAGACAGTCTGGCACATTTCAATCAATTCCCTTGGCAACAGTAGGCATGAATTTTCTGAACTCTGTCCAAACTCTTGTTGCCCTGGAAACCCCAATCTAAGCCCAGGGACACTTCACCTCCGACTCAGCCGCTTGTCAGGGAAAACCCTGACAAGGGCTGATTGCAGCCTGCTGGGGTTTCAATTTCCCTCTCCCTGCTGCTGCGCAGCACAGGAAGAGGGACATTAAATCCCACACTCAGTTGCTTGTCAGGGGAACCCCTGAGTGCAGCCTGCTGGGGTGAAATGCCCTTCTCCCTGCTGCTGCACAGCAGCAGGGAGAGGGGCACTTCACCCACAACTCAGCCGCTTGTCAGGAGTTTCTCTGCAGCCTGCTGAGGTTTAAATTTCCCTCTCCCTGCTGCTGTGCAGTGCAGGAACAGGGACATTTAATCCCCCACTCAGCTGCTTGTCAGGGAAACCCCTGACAACCCCTGCACTGCAGCAGGGAGAAGGGAACTTCACCCCTGACTCAGCCACTTGTCAGGGGTTTCCTGACAGTCTCCCCCCCCTCCCTCCAGCTGGCTGGAAGGAGGGAGACTTTGAAGGGAAGGAGGCTCCCCACGCCATTTGCAAATGGCATGGGGAACCTTCTTCCCTTCGGAGTCTCCCCTCCCTCCAGTTGGCTGGAAGGAGGGTGACTTTGAAGGGAAGGAGGTTCCCCACACCGTTTGCAAACAGCGCAAGGAACTTTCTTCCCTTCCAAGTCTCCCTCCCTCCCACAAACAGCCAACCATGAACATGTTCATGAACAGGGTCATGTTCATGATTGTTTGTGATTCCCTGTTCGTGGATGGCAACGAACAATGAACATCACGTTCATTTTTTTCCTGTTTGTGCCCACCTGTAATTGTAACACCTGACTCTAGTTACAAAATTCTATTAGAAAATAGTGGCCTCCTGTGGAAATCATTTATATTAGTGTAGTTCCTCCAGAACTAAGAATTGGTTGTACAGCAAAATATTCTTCAAGTGGAGTGGATGCTAGCCATCATACATTCATTTATCAGTGGGTTTTTGTGTAAACCAGTCAAAATCTTTCCTTGGTAACTATAACATTCAAAAACTTAAGTTGACTATAATTTGCATATAATTCAAATCTGATGTTCTCGTCTTGTATATCAAGCCAATTGTGGAATGTTAATAGTTGGTCCTCATTGCCTTTCCATAGCAAGTTATTGTAATCAATGAAATGTAATAATGAATTCCAGAAAAGGATTATTGGTGGAATGTATAAAATGTTCTTCAAAATGATGTTCAAAATGACCATATACAAGTTGGCTGCTTCTGGTGCTATGGAGGAACTTATGGCTATGTCTTTAATTTCTTTAATTCCTCAATAAAATTTCTCATTGAATGCCAAATAATTATTTTTCAATGCTATTTCCAATAATGCCATAAGGAAATATGTATGTGTGGGGGTTATCTATTGTGTTTTTTGTTTAAAGTGCTTTCTATAGCACCTAATGCCCCAATCTGAGAGATATTAGTATAAAGAAAGGACATCAGTGTTAATGTATGATATTTCACTCAATTTATTAATGAAAGCAATGGTATCCTTAATATCATTGGGACAAGTGGTCTAAGGGTTAATCCCTCACAGAATCAGAGAACGTTGAGTGGCAGGCTACTTTAAGGGATCTGATCGGGTAGCATAAGCTGAAAAGATGAGGGTCTGTTTTCAATCCTAGCAGACTGGAATCGAGTGTGAAGAGTTGGAAGACGGAGTTGTAACAGAGAAAGAGCAGTTTCAACACTGACAGGAGAACTGGGGAAAGTTTTAAGGGAATGTAGCAGTGCCATGATACGAAAATAAAACTCACACTTAGTTTGTCCCATCACTGATAACAACTAAAATAAGAATATATTTTATGAATTTGTGAGGAATTACCACAGAATTCCTGTCAGAAATGGCTCCACCACATAGACCAAGAGAGACACACACAGAGGTGTGTGAGAGAAAACATCTGCTGAGGAGAATCCTAGTTAAGAGGTAGAAATTATGAGAATTAAAACTGAACTGGCAAAAATAGAAGCAGATAAAGAAAAAGTTAGAATTGAAACAGAAAAAAGAACACCAGGTAGCCAAAATTCAGGAAGAGAAGTATAGAGCTTTGAGAATATATATTTTTGGGTGGAGTAATGAAACTACTTACTTTACATATTGGGAGGAGTGTTTGTAGGAGTGACTGAAAGAAAAAGAGAGAGAGAGAGAGAACTGTGAGGGAATGGAGTAAAGGGCCTAGTCCGTTTTGGTCTCTCCAAGGACTGGGGTACTGGAAGGCATCAGCTGAAGAAGCTTTGTCTGATGTGGGCTAGCCCTCAGACCATGTTTAAACTGGAGCTGATTTCTTCTCTCGGATGGTGAGGAGAGTGGCCCTGAGAACTTTGCTTTCCACTAGAGGCTAGTGCCAAAGCCCAGAGACAAGGAAGAGTTCCAGGGAGCTGAAGAAAACATACACATTTTACCTACCCCATTCCCTCAGCAGGGAAAATAGCCCCTTTTTTCTTTACAAGTAAAAAAGTAGATTATAGATTAAAAAGTAGATAACAACAACAACAACAACAACAATAATAGATCTCCATGTGCCTTGCAAAGTTAGGTCAATAGCCAGAGGTTCCTCTGCTCCAATTTCTGCAGCCCCATTATTGGAATATGATGCCTCTTGAATATTGTCCTGCTCCTTTGAATTATGATCACATACCAAGGCACACTAATTCGCTTCCCCTACAACTGAATTCTTTGGTATCTTCTACCATCTTTTCTCTTTTATGTAATTTGTAAACACTCTGAACAAGGACTACATCACTTCCATATTCTGTGACAGCCCTTAACACATTCTACCAAATGCTAGAATTCTTATTTGGTAGGTTCTATCTGTTGAAGACCAAAGCCCACTTTTTGCCTTTTGCTACACAGTATCAAAGATTAGCATGTACAAATTTAAGTTCCTTTTCATTTGAGTAGTTTCTGTTCTGAAACTTTTTGCTTTGCTTATTTTTTATTACGAGTTTTTGCATTAGATTCTTAGTGGGGTATTCTCTATACACCTTACCATCTGTTCAACCAAACTGACAGAGAGGGAAAAACCCTAGAGAAAAATATATTTTCATTGGTTTTCATGATACTGTTGGCTTGATAGGAAAGGGAGACCCTGCATGGCTCATCTTTCTAACATTCCCACCTTCCTCATGTTGCTGCCTGACCCTCAAAACTGTAAGTTCATTGAATGTATTGGATTCAAAAACATTGTCCACTGCTGCCTAGCAACTGTGGTTTATACAGTACATTTTGATCATGTACCAAAATCATGAACGCCACCAGCTACACAAGTTCAAAAGTAGCACTTACATCAAAATATAGCTGATTTCAATTGATTCATGGTCTGTCTAATTCCATTTGAGTGCGTTTGGTGCTTGATTAAAGAGAAAATAGGCACTGCAAGCAACGTTTTGAGAACATTTTTGTGGTGATTTCAACATTGTTGTGTATTTTTTGTTATTCTTTAGACATGCTGAAGATTTTTTTTAAAAAACTGAAAACAAATGTGAGTTCAGAGGTAGGAGTACCTTATGAAGAAGTTCTTGCTGTTGAGGAGGTGTAATTTGCATGTGAAAAACATGTAATTTCTTCCTTGCTTCCTTTGTTTCCCTCTCTAATGTCCGCATTGCTTCCTTTCCTTTTTACTGTCCAAGATGTTGGTATTGTAATCCAAGGAAACTGGTACAAATGTAGAAGTTTGTGTAAGAAAAATACAAAATAAGATTTCTTCCTGATGCTTAGCTAAACTGGTTTTCACAGTCCACAGCTTTTCTAAACCTCAGAAAGGTTTTCCAATGTCCTTCCATCTTCTTACTAACCAGCCTCATTGTGCTCTGTTTTAATAGCCCTAATCTCATGTTGCATCCTACCTATATGTGCATACATCCCTTGGAAGAAAGAGCCAAAAAGCATTCACTTTATGAATGAATCCGGGGATCAGTACCTTGTAGGGGTGTGCAAGGAAAAAACTTTCGGCTTTCTTGTTTCGGGATTACCCGAAACAAGATTCTCTACCGTCATTAGCCGAAAGCCGAAACAAGAATCTCTTTCGGGATTCGGGATTCGGCATTATTTCGGCATTCTTTCGGGATTCTTTCGGGTTTTTTTGTTGGGAAAATGCCTCCGTCTTTCAGGACGCCTGGAGGAGGCATTTTCCCACCAAATAAGCCCAGAATTGGTGGGGACCTTCCTCTAACCCTTCTCTAACAACTACCCAAGTTTCAGACAGATTGGACTTTGGGGGGCCATGTTATGGCTCCCCAAAGCAGGTCCCCCCATCCTCCCCATAAGAAAGCAAAGGAGCAGCATATTGTTAGCATGCTGCTGCTGATCTCTCTTCATTATTTCCTATGGGGAAAAAATGAAGAGGCAGGCTTCCTTTGCCAGGGGTGGCATTTTGCATGCAAAATGCCCCCCAGCCCTCAGGGGCCCTTCTCCCACCCCTCCTCCCACCCCCCACCAAGGCTCAGCCTGCTCCCACTTGGGGGGGCCATTTCATGGCCTCCCCAAGTAGGTGCTCTAATCTCTACCACTGACAGCTGGGGGAGGCTTGTGTTGCCAGGGGTGGCATTTTGCATGCAAAATGCCCCCCAACCCTCTGGGGCCCTTCTCCCACCCCTCCTCCCACCCCCCACCAAGGCTCAGCCTGCTCCCACTTGGGGGGGCCATTTCATGGCCTCCCCAAGTAGGTGCTCTCAGCCCCTAAAGTCCACCCCTCACAGCCCCACACAAACCCAGTTCCCCCACCCCAGCTGCCACACACAGACCCAAATCCCCCCAGTAGCCCCTCACAGACCCAAATCCACCCCCACCTGCCCCACACCCACCATAACCCCAGGAACAGGCTGGCCTGCCCTCCCCTTTTGGGAACCCCTAAACTCTCTTTCCCAGGGCAGTTCTGCACAGACAAGGGGTGCCACAATGGTGGCAGTGCCAAATCGTCTCACGGGCAGTTCCTCCAACATCCTCCGGGTTCCTGGGGTGAGCGGGAGCGCAGGGAAAGTCATGTGCTCCGCGCCCATCCCAGGAGACACCACATGCTGCCCCTCCTCCAGCAGCTGGCTCGCAACCACTGGAGGAGGAGGAGCCTCAGCAGCAGGCCCCTGCCCAGTGCCAGCCCCTGCCTCACGCACCCGGGTTGGGGGTGGTCCTCCAGCAGCTGCCTCAGGAAAGAGAGTCTTGCGAACCCTCTTCCTGTCACCAGAAGCCAGGCTGGTGAACGGCAGCAGCGCAGGGGAGGGCCTCCTCCGCTCAGATGGAGGGGCTGCCGCAGCAGTCCCCCTCCCCCTCCCCTCCTCCCCTCTAGATTTCTCCCTAGCCTTTCCCCCGGGGCCCCTCTCTGCTTTCCTCTCCGACATACTTTCCCCTCCCAAATTCAACCCTAACTAATCAGAAAAGATTTAGAAAACAAAGGTCAACTTTGTTTTCAAGACCTAACTAACCTGCTCTAAATCTGTGCTTCTAGTGGCTCTGTGACTTGGAGATGAACAATCAAGTGCCTTTTTAAGCAACCCTATTTATGTCAGGGAACCTGAGCCTGCCAATCAGCTGAATTCCTCTGGAATTGAGCTGGCCCTAAACCCCAATAACAGGTGACAAAGCCTTAAACACTCACACACTAGTATGCCCGGGCCGGCCTGGCACCACCACGGGTGCCAGAGATGGGCAGTGGAACCCTAGTTATGGGGGCACTAATGGGAAGCCTATTGACAGCTATTACAAATTTTTTTATATATATATATATATATATATATAGAATTCAAACCTAACACTCACTCACTAATGCTTTCCCTGCTGAGTCCCTATTTAGTTTTTTAAAAAAAACTAGGCTCGGTTTCCCTAATAATTATGTTGAGGGCAATTATCCACTGATCACCTACCAACTGGCCTACCTACCTAAGAGACACTATTTAGCGGGACCGATGTATCTGTGGTATGTCGGTGTGGGGTGTGGATGTGGTGTTTTGAAGATGAGCCTCCCCCCTCCCAAGCTAGCAAGAACCCACCCCCAAGGCCACCCAAATGTGAACCCGGACTCGCTCACAGTAACACCAGTCCTGCAGTCCAGCGATGTTCAGGCGGTCTTGCAGCTGGTCCTCCTCTCCTCCACGATGCTGTCAAGAAAATTGGAAATGTTAGCAGAGTCAACACCACACGCCGCACACGCAACCCCAAAATTCAAGGCCCCGTTGCACAAGCCAAGTCAGCCCCCCCCCTTAAAGGCTAGGGCCAACCAGCAGCAAAACAAAACACATCCACCCAGCAGAGCTTCTGGCCTGTGCAGGCCAGAAGCTGGCACACTCATTTTTTAGTCCTGTGAAACAGCAGTTCATGCCCACCCCACACTCAAACTTGAAAAATGAAACATGAAAGAAAGCAGGCACTGCGATCAATGCTGGCCCCCCTAACCCCCAAACAATATCCTCTTGCCCAACCAGAAAATGCCCCCCCCCCCGGCCCAAGCCATAAAGACAGAGCCAAAGCATATGCTCGCAGGTAGGCACAGCAGCAGACATAAGCTCAAAAACCAAATTTAACAACAACCCTACCAGTCCACCAGTGCAGATGTCCAGCAATGTTGATCCTCCACGCAGAGATCTGCAGGCCGATGTCCACCAAGTGCAGTCCAGTCCAGAAGAGGTCCACCAACGATAAACAACCTGAATGTGAAGCAAAACAGTGAGTGCCAGGCCAGCAAACGGGAAGGGTTACCAAAGCCGGAGCAGCAGGCCTGTGTGTGGGCCGAAGGCTGGCACAGTTGATCAGGACGGAGCCTGTTGGGAATCCTTGCAAGCAGGGGACCAGACACAGAAACGCAAGCCACACCATTCCAGATTGTGGAGCACAACTGTGAGTGCCAGGCCAGCAACCAAAAAGGGTTACCTTGGCCAAAGCAGCATACCTGTTTGTGGCCCACAGGCTGGCACAGTTGATCAGGATGGTTCCTGTTGGGAATCCTTGCAAGCAGGGGACCAGACACAGAAAAGCAAGCCACACCATTCCAGATTGTGAAGCACAACTGTGAGAGCCAGCCAGAAGAAAGGCTTCTGGCCTGTGTAGGCCCAAAGCTGGCACACTCTTGTTTTAATCTTAAAACAGTGGATCAAGCTTAAAGAAGGCAAGCACAACAACCAATGCTGAACCCCCCCCCCCCACCATCAAACATTGTCTGCCCAACCTGTCCCCCAGGCCATACCTGTGTGTGGCCCACAGGCTGGCACAGTTGATCAGGACGGAGCCTGTTGGGAATCCTTGCAAGCAGGGGACCAGACACAGAAAAGCAAGCCACACCATTCCAGATTGTGAAGCACAACTGTGAGAGCCAGCCAGAAGAAAGGCTTCTGGCCTGTGTAGGCCCAAAGCTGGCACACTCTGGTTTTAATCTTAAAACAGTGGATCAAGCTTAAAGAAGGCAAGCACAACAACCAATGCTGAACCCCCCCCCCCCACCATCAAACATTGTCTGCCCAACCTGTCCCCCAGGCCATACCTGTGTGTGGCCCACAGGCTGGCACAGTTGATCAGGACGGAGCCTGTTGGGAATCCTTGCAAGCAGGGGACCAGACACAGAAAAGCAAGCCACACCATTCCAGATTGTGAAGCACAACTGTGAGAGCCAGCCAGAAGAAAGGCTTCTGGCCTGTGTAGGCCCAAAGCTGGCACACTCTTGTTTTAATCTTAAAACAGTGGATCAAGCTTAAAGAAGGCAAGCACAACAACCAATGCTGAACCCCCCCCCCACCATCAAACATTGTCTGCCCAACCTGTCCCCCAGGCCATACCTGTGTGTGGCCCACAGGCTGGCACAGTTGATCAGGACGGAGCCTGTTGGGAATCCTTGCCAGCAGGGGACCAGACACAGAAAAGCAAGCCACACCATTCCAGATTGTGAAGCACAACTGTGAGAGCCAGCCAGAAGAAAGGCTTCTGGCCTGTGTAGGCCCAAAGCTGGCACACTCTGGTTTTAATCTTAAAACAGTGGATCAAGCTTAAAGAAGGCAAGCACAACAACCAATGCTGAACCCCCCCCCCCCCACCATCAAACATTGTCTGCCCAACCTGTCCCCCAGGCCATACCTGTGTGTGGCCCACAGGCTGGCACAGTTGATCAGGACGGAGCCTGTTGGGAATCCTTGCAAGCAGGGGACCAGACACAGAAAAGCAAGCCACACCATTCCAGATTGTGAAGCACAACTGTGAGAGCCAGCCAGAAGAAAGGCTTCTGGCCTGTGTAGGCCCAAAGCTGGCACACTCTGGTTTTAATCTTAAAACAGTGGATCAAGCTTAAAGAAGGCAAGCACAACAACCAATGCTGAACCCCCCCCCCACCATCAAACATTGTCTGCCCAACCTGTCCCCCAGGCCATACCTGTGTGTGGCCCACAGGCTGGCACAGTTGATCAGGACGGAGCCTGTTGGGAATCCTTGCAAGCAGGGGACCAGACACAGAAAAGCAAGCCACACCATTCCAGATTGTGAAGCACAACTGTGAGAGCCAGCCAGAAGAAAGGCTTCTGGCCTGTGTAGGCCCAAAGCTGGCACACTCTGGTTTTAATCTTAAAACAGTGGATCAAGCTTAAAGAAGGCAAGCACAACAACCAATGCTGAACCCCCCCCCCACCATCAAACATTGTCTGCCCAACCTGTCCCCCAGGCCATACCTGTGTGTGGCCCACAGGCTGGCACAGTTGATCAGGACGGAGCCTGTTGGGAATCCTTGCAAGCAGGGGACCAGACACAGAAAAGCAAGCCACACCATTCCAGATTGTGGAGCACAACTGTGAGAGCCAGCCAGAAGAAAGGCTTCTGGCCTGTGTAGGCCCAAAGCTGGCACACTCTTGTTTTAATCTTAAAACAGTGGATCAAGCTTAAAGAAGGCAAGCACAACAACCAATGCTGAAACCCCCACCCCACCATCAAACATTGTCTGCCCAACCTGTCCCCCAGGCCATGCCAAGAATAAACTGCAACACCTTTTTGCAGAGGCAGGCCACAGCAGCACATTGCCCAGCATCAAAAAAATTTACAAAAATTTTAAAAAGGCCTACCAGGTGTCCTCTCAGGATGTCCAGCACAGTTGATCCTCCAGGCAGATGTCCTCCAGGCTCCAGGTGCAGTCTCTCTTCTTCTCCTCTCTCGGTCACAGCTCAGCAGCAGCAGCAACAGAAGTGTTCCAGACAGTCTTGCTCCAAATTTAAATCCCCTGCTGCAGCCTCAGCCAAAGATTTAAATCTATTGGCTGGCATGAGAATGCAGCAGTGGGATTGGTGACTCCTAAAGTCCCCTGCCTTTCCCCACCCACACTCCAAGAGCCACCCTCCTCCTGCTCCCCCTCCCCTACCTGTTAGTTTTGGCGGGAATCTCTGCTGCTTTGCAAATGCAAAGTGCAATGCAATGCTTGCACCTTGCATTTGCAAGGCAAAGCAGGATTCCCTATCCTCCTTTGCAAGAGGGGTGGGGGGTGACAGAAGGAGTGAGTGATTCACTCCTTCTCCCCCCCTCCCCTCTTCTAAGAGCCTGCAGGAAGCCTTTGCTTCCAGCAGGATTTTGCTAGCCGCTTGCTAAGGCAAACGGCTAGCAAAATCAAAATGGCGATTCTTGAATGCCGAAAGAATGCCGAAAGAATCCCGAAACGTTTCGGGTTTTTCTTTCGGCAATCCCGAAACGTTTCGGCATTCCCCGAAACGTTTCGGGATTCTTGAAGAATGCCGAAACACTTTTGTTTCGGCATTCTTTCGGCATTCTGAATGCCGAAACGCACATCCCTAGTACCTTGGTAAAAGAGGGGTTTGTTTTCACCTGTTCAGTTGTACAAGTGTTGACTCTCTGCAGCATGATAATTACTTGATACCCACACAATGAACAATCAAGTGCAAATGGTAGATGGGTTGTGCCTGCATTCACTATAATTTGTGCACCACCTGAATGAGAAGCTTATTTGTCATCTGGGTTCATGAAGACATGTCACTATGGCAACTATGACTGCCCTCTAACAAGAAAGCACTTCTTTTATGCTATTTTATCACCTTATTGAAATTTTAGAATTTCATAAAATAAAGAGGAACTGCTCAGACTACTTCTGTAAGACTGTATCTATCAATCGTGTTTTAATCCCAGTCATCCTCCAAAAAGCTCAAGATAGCATACATGGTTCTTCCCTTCTTTATGGTAAGTTAGGAAAGGGTGACTGGTCTGAGGATGAGTGGGGATTTTAATGAGACATGGGCATGAACCAAAAAAAATTGACGAATCTGCGGTTTGTGGTTTGGTGCCGCCGATGATCCTGAGGTCAC
The DNA here is from genome assembly GCF_028583425.1 of Eublepharis macularius. NCBI lineage: Eukaryota > Metazoa > Chordata > Lepidosauria > Squamata > Eublepharidae > Eublepharis > Eublepharis macularius. The sequence continues at coordinate 75,510,648 of NC_072795.1, forward strand.
GAACTGCAATGAACATTTTCCATTGCCGAACCAGTTCGCGGTACGTGGGGCTCAGAACAGCCCCCATTGCACTTAGGGAGCCCATATTCCTAGGGAGTGTTTTGCAGGCTCTCCTACAGCCATCACCCAAGTTTGGACAAGATTGCAAAAGGGATCTTGGAGTTATACCCTCTCCAGGCCAAGGCCCCCAGGAAACTCCCACTCGATACAATTAGAGCCACCGGTTGATGTTGGCCCAGTGTACAGAAGGTGGGTGATGATGGCGGCTGCCAGGCCTGGAGGGCACAGAGAGGTGGAGACGTGCCACCTTCCCTCAGGGGGCGGAGGGTCTAGCAAACAAACAAAAAAATACAGCCTGTACACATTTTAATACAATTTACATCAAATGCATTTCTTTGTTATAAAGAGACTCCCATTTGAGAATGCTTGCAAAGTGAGGAGCTCTGATTAATGCCGTAAAGGAGGCTAAGGAAATGTATCCTAGAGACTATACAAAACAATGTGACAGCTTAGGTTTAGTCCAAAAGTGTGAATTTTTTTTTTTATGATTTTTCCATACATTAGATGAATCTATGGTCATCCCATTTTTCAAACACATTAATGAAATGTTTGATGAGCATGCATATTTCCAAATGATATTCAGATTTCTGATTGATCCTGAGGGGTCAAATAAGAGTACATAAGAGAAAAAAATTGCTGGGTTTATCAAGAATAGATGCTCTGACGAACAACAAAAAGAAAGAACAACAATAAGAAAAAGAAATAGATACATTCCAAAGTGCTATATTCTGCAGACAAAAGACCAATGGTACTCTGACCAAGTCCAATGTGCAGGCATTTTGAGTCTGTGATAATTCACCTCGCTCCTTTAAGTACATAACAGTTAGCCCTTTTGAACATTCATATCTTATGAGAACTTACCCATGATTGTAGATTTCATTGTTTGGAGTTGTAATATGTGTAACTACTGAAATATGTTTAATTACATTATGTTTGATTACCCATTGCTAATGCAGTGGGATTATTATGATTACAGCAGTTACATTTCCAAGGGATAATTATGCAGATAATAGCTAATATCTGCAGCTTGGTAATTTGTTTTCACCAACAGAAGTTTCTACCAAGTGACTTGTGCAGCCATAAAAATGCATGAGAAAACAAGCCATTTAGAAGATAAAATCAGCTGTGTGCTTACTAAGGTGGAAGACAGGTGTAATATAAAAAGGAAGCTCCCAGGACTGAAAATTTATTGTCTGCTCTCTTTTGGTATTAACATCTGTCTGTAACATTGGCCACCTTCCACTTCCCAAAATAAAGATGTCAACAAAAGCAAATGGGCTTAAATAGGCTTTCTTTATTATATAGCTGATCTAGGCCATATGACAGTGCCTCCCCGCCCCACCAACTCCAGTGCAGGCATCTTAGCTACTGAACTGCTAAAGTTATGGCACTCAGGTTACAAGCATGGAACAGCTTTGATCCACCCATAGCTTTTCTTTTCCTACAATGGTATGCCAAGAGGAACTGTTACTCCATCCCTCCCCCATGCTGATAAACACTACAGTTCAGACTGGTAAAACCTCAGCCTGAACAGGGCTTATTTCCAACCCTCCTGACCATTAAGCCTTGACAAGCCAGTTTGGGAAGCCTCCTTCAATCCAAAGAAGCACCAGAGTGTTCACCAAACATTCCTGACTTGATCAAAAGCCTGCAATTTGCGATGTAACCACCACAAAGAACAACACCAACACATATTAGAGTTGGTAGTTCACCCAGGGGTTAAGGTGGGGATGCAGGGGGCAGTGGGGTACTCACTTCCTGTGTTCATGCAAAGTACAGGCACTCCTGAGCTCCCGTCATGCCAGAAAATGTTATTTTCTGCAGCAATGGGAGAGCTGCAGGTTGAGCCAAAGCCCAGTTCATTAAAAACTGTCATTTGGAGGAGATTTTTAATAAACTGGGCTTCAGTGCAACCTGCAATTCCACCATTGTACCAGAAAAATCACCTTCAAGTGGATTATTTTTAATGAACTGGGCTTCAGCATGACCCACAGCTCCCCCCATTGCACCAGAATTATGTCATTTTCCCAGTGCAAAGGAGAAGTGAGGGAGCATGCACATGTGCTTCTAGCCCCAGGGCCTTCCCCCCTAGATAGTCAGGTGAGTGGGTCTGAGGGGCAGCAGATAGGGCAGGGGTTTTCCCATCCTGGGTAACAGGCTGGCAAGCCTAGCACTGATTAATACAAGAACTCAAAGATCAACATCTTCAGCTTCTTGTTTGGAGACAGATTCATCTCCTTTCATCACCAGAGGTATCTTAAGCACCTAAAAGAAAAAGAAAAAAAATTCAAGAGAAGACACATATGACATTTCCTTGTCCTTAATTTTTTTAAAAATATTTCATTTTACTGGATAAACAAACATAACACAGTCATTAATTCATATGATTAATAAAGCTAAAAATTACATATCAGATCGTGACAGAAATGGCACCAGAAGTGTTTTAAAATTTAAAAATAACTAAATAAAGGGAAAGGTCAGGTGAAACATTTCAGAGGTTAAACATTTTTGAAGTAATTCAACAAATGTATCTCTGAGGTAAAATCAGAACATGCACAGATTGTAGTTCTTGCAGGTTCTCTTGTAGCTCCTGAAGACAGGTGACAACATCTCTACTTTCAATGTTTTCTTGTCCCATCCATGCTTCTTTAAGGATGTTCATAGGCCCTTTGGACTGATGTTCGAACAACAGCTCAAAAGGACTAAAACCGGAACTTTCTTGTGGCACTTCACGATAACCAAACAAAAGATGTTGAAATTGCTGATCCCATTGTTAGGATGTTTCATAGCGTAGGTATTCAGCATGTAATTCAAGGTGTGATTTAGCCTTTCATTTAGTCCCTTTGCTTGTGGTGATATGGTGTTTGATTCCACAAGCCTGCAACAGCTCCTGTATCACATGAGACAGAAACGTGGTTCCCAAATCCATGACGATCTCCTGTGGAAAACCTAGCCTGGTGAACACTGTCAGTAAGACTTCTGCTACGGTTTTCACTTCAATATCCCTTAAAAATATTGTTTCTGGGAACTTTGTAGAATAGTCCACTGTGGTCAGAATGTATTTGTTCCCCCACTGGGTTGCTCTGGTGACTGGCCCAAATGTCAACTCTGATCTTAAAGAACAATTCAGAGACAAGCAGTACAGGTTGTAAGAGCCCCTTTGTTTTATCTTGTGCCTTGCCCACTAGTTGACATGCCTGACAAGACTTGCAAAATGACCTGATGTCCTTTTCCATATTGGGCCAATCTGGCTTGCAACCTATCTCTGGTTTTGTTGAGCCCTAGATGTCTTTCCATAGGTGTCTCTTGGGCCAGCTGTAAAAGTTGCATCCTGTACTCCCTGGGGATCACTAGCTGTTTGCACTTCTTCCAGACAGCAGCACATTTATGCCTCGTAGACAGTCTATACGGTCTCTTTTCTAAGTTCTTGAATAGACAAGGACTCTCAATAGTCACTTCCTGAGAGGTTTCTGTCATCTGCTACAAATCTTGCAACGTTTCATTTTGCCTTTGCTCTTTGAGGAATTCTGAAGCATGGATTTCCTGAAGCAAACTGCCTGTATCCCTCTAGGCTCAGTTTAGAAACCTTCTGCTAGCAACTCCATAAACCTCAAGCCTAGTCTGCTACTCTGAAGTCTGACTTTGAGGCCTACTCCTGGCTAGATATGGGCACAAACAGCATTACAAAGAGAAAAACCCCACAAACAGCCCAATCTGCTGTTCACGAGCAAGCTGTACGTGAGGCGCCATCCTAAATGAACAGGTGGTCATTAAAAGCCTTGTTTGTTGCCTTCGGCAGCCCTTCGGCAAGCCAGACAGTCTGGCGCCTGCTGCAATCAATCCCCTTGGCAACTGGAGGGAGGGACTGAACTCTGTCTGAACTCCTTCTGGCTTTCCTTCTGGCTTTAACCCTTCGAAGTACATCCAGCAGAGAGTCCCGTTTTTGCCACTGTGAAGACAAAATGACAGCCAACGGGGAGACCCGTGGATCATGCTTTTCCCAGGGTGCAATCTCTCTGAAACTTGGGGGTCTTCAGAGGACAGTGAGGACTATGGGCCAAGCTACACATGACGAATGACACTTGAACGGCAAGTGGATTGAGTGGAGGGCAAGTGAACAGGGAGAAATACACTTGCCATTCAAATGTCATTCGTCATGTGTAGCTTGGCCCTAAGTCCCCTGCAAATTTGGTGGGTATTGGACATTGGGAAGGTCATTTTGTGGGATGTTTAAAGGGCTCTGCTCCTTGCACGTGGCAGGAAAGGGGCCTTTAAACTATTATCTGGCAGGGGGGAATCAGAACGATAGCTGGCAGGCAGCAGGATGGCACCGAACGACGAACAGGGTGTTCGGGTTTTTTTCCCCATTCGTGCCCATGTCTACTCCTGGCTACTACTTTAACCACCCTAACCTGGGAACATCCAATTCTTTCTACACTCCCATAATCCATTTCTCCTAGAATCCTTTTTTTTTATATATAAATTTTTTTATTTTTCATAACTACAAAACACTACAGACTATCACAAGGAAAGGGGAGAGGGAAGGGACAAAGGGGGGTGGAAAAAGAAAAAGGGGGGGAATGAACTACAAACACTAAACACTACACTTCAATGTTTCCCTTCATACTGTCATAATACAAAAATAGCTCCATAGAATAATGATGGAGTGGTTAATCATACAGAGAATAAACAGTTCAAAATCTGATTAAACTTTCCTCCCCCTTCTAGGTCCCGGACGCAATTCTCTCTGTGCAACTGCTGTTGCGATGCTCTCCTCCTCCTCCCCCCCCCCTCCGGCTCCTCCTTTTCTTCTTTCTTGGTGCAGCAGAGTTCTGGGTTTTTATTCTCAAAATCCTTTAGTTGATCTTCTGATAATATCTTATAGGCCTGATCTTTATATCTGAACCATATTCCTTCCGGGAATAACCATTTGTACTTTATTCCGTGGTCCCTCAGAAGAGCTGCAAACTTTTTATATTTAAAACGCCGTTTCCGGACTAGAAATGGAACGTCCTTCAAAATCTTGACTTTCAAACCCATAAAGTCCAAATCCGCATTGTATGAGTTATATAGGATGGTGTCCCGAATCTTTTTAGATGAAAAGTCAATAATGATCTCACGAGGCAACTGTCGCTTTGTTGCATATTTTGAAGAAGCCCAACAGACCTCCAAAATGGCGCTTTTAACCTCTTCTTTAGTCGTCCTCGCGGGTGTCGCCAGTAGTTCCGAGACCAAATCCCACAGATCCTCATTTTCCTCCTCTTTCACGTTTTGGAGACGCAAAATTGTCTGCGTTCGTTCCACCTGTAGCCCGATCAGCTGGTTCTCCACCAACTTCAGCTCCTTTTTTGTAGCCTTCACAAGTGACGCACTTTCCAGAGCAGACTTTTCTACCCCCCCCCCGCTGCTGCCTTAATGGTTTTCACCTCGCTTTCAATTAAGCCCACCCTTTGATCAATTTCGTTCAGCTTGTCAACAAAGGGTTTTATAGCTTCCACCACCGCCCTGCGCACCAACTCTTCGAGCGACTCCCCCTTCAAGGTAGCCGAGATTGACTTACCGAGAGCGGGACTTTGCTTCTTTGCTGCCATTTTGGGGGGGGGGGGCGCCAACAAAATTCTGGAACTCAACGAAGGGGAAGAGCGAGTCTTCTTCAGATCAACCTCTCCTTCACAAACACTTGTAGAACAGAAGGGATTCGCTTGTTTACAGGCTTCCGCCTGTTTCTTTTACTTGCCGTTTCTCGTTGCCTGGCGGCACTCGAGGCGCCGCGCACATCTGCCGGCCTCCATAGGGACAAACCGGCAATTCCCCCCCGCATTGATTTCGGGGAGTTCTTCCCGCCGCGTCCCGGACCCTGGCTCCCTCCCTGGGAGTCCTGGGGGCTAATCCTTGCGGATCAGCCGCCCGGTCAGGGTGCCCGGTCGTTTCCTCCCGGACCAGCCGAGAGGAGCGTCCGGCATGGCTGAGAAAACGAAACCGAAAATCCATTTCTCCTAGAATCCTTTATACCTAATAAGGAGTGCTGTGAAGTTCACATCAAACTCTGGGCCCCTGATCTCCTTAATCCTGTATGTTTTTCTTGTTAAAGACTGTTCTTTCTTCACTAAGGGCCAAGCTACACATGACGAATGACACTTGAACGGCAAGTGTATTTCTCCCTGTTCACTTGCCCTCCACTCAATCCACTTGCCATTCAAGTGTCATTCGTCATGTGTAGCTTGGCCCTAAGTTAGGCTTTATTAAGGTAACTTCTGCCCCTGTATCTGTCCAGCCTATTACATCTTTGTCATTTATGTCTACAGACTCCAAATATTCCCTGTTTATATCCTCCTCACTTTTCAGACCTGTAAAACCCTATCTGGTTTCTCTGTTTGCACCTGTACTGTAGCAGGATCTGGGAGGAGTTCTGTGACTGCTTCTGAATTTTTAATTAGTCTGACAATCTTGGCTGAAGTTTGCTGTTTTTCTTTGTCTAACTTTGAACAATGGGCTTTTATGTGTTCCTCTTCCTGGCAGTTAAAGCACACTATCCCTCCCTTCTTATTTATCTCAGGAGTGTTCCATCTTGCAGGGTTGGTTTTAAATGGCTCAACTTTCTCTGAGATGCCCCAAACTTTAATTTTCTTGATGGAGGGTGGGAAAAAGATCCTCCTAAGTCCTTTTCAATCTCTTCCTATAAAATGATGGCCTCATCAACTTTTTATCCCTCAGAAACCATCTAAGTTGTGTGGGAACTTGTCTGTAAAACTATTCTAAGCCTATTAATTGCTTCATTTCCTCAAATGTCTGGAGTCAGACTATACTTCCCTCAACCCACCTATTTAAGGCTCCATCCAGCCTTGCTGTGCATATGTATCTCTCTGCTTCTTTTAATTTCCCTGAACATTTTTCTACTTTGTTCAGTGATCAGCCAAAATCTAGTCTGACCAGAGAGAATTACATAGAGGCTTTTCCTTGAAAATAGAAGTTGAATCTGGTTCTAGTTAGGTGAAACTAGAACCAGATTCAACTTCTATTTTCAAGGAAAAGCCTCTTTGGAATTCTGACCACTGAACTCTAAGTATTGGGTCTAGGTAGGTATGATGTCAGAGGTTTTATAAGAACAGGACCCCTGTCCTTTTCTGTTCCTGAAAGGGCTTCAGACACAATGAATATTGCTCAAACAGTGAACCTTTTTCCATGCAGGTGCTTAATTTCTGGTATCCTGAAGCTTAGATTGTGGATCTTTGGGAGACAAGTCTTGGACTTTCACTGCAAATATACACCAAAAGGAGGGCTGTATTGTAGGGAGGGGCTCTCAGATGATCCGCTAATGAGTTAGGAACCATAGACTTCACCACTATCTTATACTGGATTCCTGCTAATGCTTTGTTTTTGTGAACTTGTATCTATTTACCCTATGGCATTGTTTATGGAAATGTTCTTCATATTGACTGCACAAATCTCACACTGTGTAATCCACCCTGAGTCTCAGTGAGACAGGCGGACTATACATGATATAAGGAAGGAAGGAAGGAAGGAAGGAAGGAAGGAAGGGAGGGAGGAAGGAAGGAAGGAAGGAAGGAAGGAAGGAAGGAAGGAAGGAAGGAAGGAAGGAAGGAAGGAAGGAAGGAAGGAAAATTCTAGTTGCAGTAGCACTAGTAAGCCTAACTGCTGTTGGTTCTACAGAGTACTAATTAGAGGAGCTGTGAATTTCATGGTGAATGTATTCAGCAGATAAACGGTCATGATCATTTGTGATCCAAGCACTGGAATTCCTTGCCACCATTTGACTGCACTTGTGCAGTAGCTGTGGCAATGGAGTTTCTTTTCTTTCTGCTGTGTAAACCCCAGCCAAATTATTCCCTATGAGGACTAACTTCACACCAGAGAATCACAATAATAAAAATTTGATTAAAAATACATAACAAAACCATATGAAGCAAGTGAGTGAGCAACTATAAGTGATCTAATGAACAACCTGGTGCCTATGAAGGGTGAGAACACAAGGGCTGTGGGCTCCTGATCTATACTAGATCTATACTAGATCAGTGAGGCACAAAACTGCATGACTCTCCAAGATGTTACAAAAAGAGGAAATTGATCTGGCTTGCATAACAGAGACATGGTTAGAAGAAAATGATGTAGTGTGTCTGTCTGAACTAACTCTGCCTGGTTATGCAGTCCTCCACCAACCCCACACAGGTGGCTGGGCAGGAAAGGCTGTCATTATCCTCCTTGAGTCCTTCAACTTTTCCAGACTCCTGGTACAAACTGTAGGTGGCATTGACTGTATGCTTCTTTTGTTGGGGGCTAAGGATAGATTATGCCTTCTGCTTGTTTATTGGCCATCTAGTTCCTCATTGGGCACCCTCTAGTGACAGAGATGCTCTCGGATCCAATGCTGGAGACATGTAGACTGAGATTCTGCAGGGGCAACATTCATGCCCAGGATTTTATAGTCTCTGGGCCTCTCTCAAATAACAATCGGCCCAGCACATTAAAGAGGCTACACCTTAGAATTCATCTTTTCCACCAAGTCTTTGAAGGGGGAGCTTGTTTCAGGGATAGAGATTCAACTTGAACCATTATCTACTGAAGGCAAGGGTGAATTTGGCACTGACACCCCACAAAGGGGTGGGGAAGTTAAAATGATCTGCCCATTGAAAAGCATAGATCCTTGTGGATTCCAACACCAGACAATCACAATGAGAAAAAATTGATTAAATTTGATTAAAAATACACAACAAAACCATATGAAGCAAGTGAGTGAGCAACTAGAAGTGAACTAATGAACAACCTCCCTCAGTGTAGCCAAATTGATGAAATGGATCAACTTTACTCCAGAGAATCATCCATTGAATTTAACCCAAACCAAACTGAACCATGTGTTGAAAACTAGTGGGCTGTTCTAGGAGGCTGGGGGTGGCATTTTGCAAGGAAAATGCACCAAACCTGCAGGGGACCTACTCCTACTTGCCCTCTGGAGATCACCCAAGCATCAGGGAGATTGGACTTTGAGGGGCCGTGTAATGGTTTCCCAAAGAAGGTTGACCACCACCCTAACCACCCCACTTTCTATTGTGGGAAAATCCAGACTCCCACAATAGAAACACATGGAATGTGGCATCCATGGCCACAGGCAGAAACCCCTCAATAAACCCCCCAACAAGCCAACAAAACCAAAGACAAACTCCTCAAAATTTCCCAGCACCCCCAGACCTGACTGGCCAGCCACTCTCCATGCTTCCCTATGGGGCCAACCATCGCAACAGAGATTCACACACACACACAAATCAATTTTAAAAAATTATGTCTTGGTAACAGCAATAAATTATAAACATCACATCACTGTTAAATCACAACATACAGTCCTAGATTAAATCAACCCCCACCATCACATCAGAGAATCAAAAACACTCCAAAAACAACCAAAACCACACCAAAAATATTTTTTTTAAATTTCATTTCCTGAATTTCTGGGAACAGCATTAATAGCACATTCAAATCACAACATACAGTCCCCCACCTTGAAACAAATTCTAACATCACATCAGAGAATCACAAACCAAAAATATTTTTTAAAAAAATTCATTTCTTGGATTTCTGGGAACAACATTAATTGCACGTTCAAATCACAACATACAGCCCCCACCTTGAAACAAATTCTAACATCACACCACACACCAAAAATATATATTTTTTTTAAATTCATTTCTTGGATTTCTGGGAACAGCATTAATAGCACATTCAAATCACAGTCCCACCTTGAAACATTTTTTTTTAATGCTGTCCTCCCAGAGAATCCCCCAATCAGAAAGGGAAGAGCTGCTGGCTGCTGTAGTGACTGGCTCTTTCTCTCAGCCAATCTCCCTTCCCTGATCACCCCCCCTCTCCCCCTCCCTCTTCTGCCTCTCTCACTCCCCTCTTCCCCCTCCCATCAATCGAAAGCTGTGGGAAGAGAGCTCTTTGAAGCTTTTTCCCTCTTGCTGCGGCAAGGGAAAAAGGCTTCACAGAGCTTCCTGAAGCAACCCAAATCGCTTCAGGTTGCTCTGCTTTGGGTTTCCTGAATCAGGCCAGCTCTGCTGGGGCCGATTCAGGAATCACAGATCAACCTGAATTGGGGTTGATTTGAGTTTGCTTCAGGTTTCTGAAACCCAAAGCGCACATCCCTACATGATATTTATTTGTAATCAGTGGCTGCCAGTTTGATTTGCTTACTGTTGAGTGGCATGCAAAAAAGACAGGTGAGGGGAGTAAGCCTACCATTGGATATGTGACAATGCACAAGTGTGAAATACTGCTGATTACAATGTACTGTACTGCTTGATTACATGAAAAGTAACCCAATGATTAGTCATGAGCTGCTTGCAAAGAGCCAAACTAATCAATGAATAATAAGCTCCCTGCTCCCTGGCAAACTGAACAAAAGCCAAACTGGAAGGTGTTTGAGCCTCTCCAGTCCAAACCAGGAAAGAAGAATATGATGGGTGGGTACTTGCCTTGCACTATGTCCTCCTTTGGAACCAATTATTTTACATCATAAGCATTATTCAAAAAGGCACCAGGAAACACATACAGCCATCATTTTTTCCTTGTTTCCTCGCTATAGGAACCTATTGTCCTGGAAATGTGATCCATTCTGTATATACTGACTCTTTAAGAACAAAACAATGATGGCTTCTGCTATTACTTTTAATCAGTGCTTAATTGCCCCTGTTGCAAGGAGGTAACTACACTTAAACTTCAATTACAGGTGAATTTAAAAATCAATTGCAAATAAAATGTTCAGTGGATGATGCTAAAGAGATTAGAAAGGCTAGAATACATTCACACAAGGGGTGAAGCTTGTCAGTGCAATTGTTTCAAGAGCTACCATAATGTCAGTAATTCTGCAGTAATGTAATAGGAAGGCTATTATCTAATATGAGGCTGGTTGGTTAAGAGATGCCAACATGTAGGAGTCTCAAAAGGCAGGTGTTCTTTGCAGACAAGACATCCCTTTTTTTAGCTGAACAATGTGTGCATAAAGAGAATGACTTTTATTCTGGAAATGTCATCCACAGCTCTATTACTTTCCGTAACTCTGAATACTTACATGGTTGCAAAATGGTCCCGTGATTTCTTGCAGAAATGTGGGGGGAGGTTTTTTTAAAAAAAACTTTTTCCTTTTCATTAAAAAAAATTAATTTGGTTTTGTAAATAAAGAATTCCTAAAGCAATTCATATTATTTGTGTGTTTGTTTGCTTTAATTCATATCTGGTTTTTAACTTCTCCATAATCTAACTGGGACAAAATTCTCAGGGATATTTGTTTATTGATATCCCACCCAATGGGGATTCAAGGTGTCTTACATAATTCTCCTCTCCTCCCTTTTATCCCCACAACAACCCTGTGAGGTAAGTCAGGCTGAGAGGGTGTCCCAAGTTTACTCAGCAATCTTCCATGTCAGAGTGAGGATTCAAACCTGGTTATCCCAGATCCTCGTCTGAACCTCTAACCACTACACCATGCTGGCACCTCCCTGTTAAATTTTAGACCAGATAGGCTGTTATAAGATTTGCACTTGCATAAAGAACACAGGAAGGAGTTTGACAGTCAAAGAAGACAGAAAGAAGGGCGGAGAAGTTAACAAACACTTTCTGTAAGATAAAATATTTGATAGGGAAATGGTGACGCTTCCTCAGCTTCCAAAGAGCTCTCCCTGATAGCAGAAACAGTGAGCAGAAATCTATAAAGACATTCCGCTTTGGTGGCAACATCAAAAGAGTCTGCTGAAAAGCCACTGTGCCTGTCCCTTACATAATCAGCTGACTCAGGGCCAAGCTACACATGACGAATGACACTTGAACGGCAAGTGGATTGAGTAGAGGGCAAGTGAACAGGGAGAAATACACTTGCTGTTCAAGTGTCATTCGTCATGTGGGATTCGGTTTCGTTTTCTCAGCCATGCCGGACGCTCCTCTCGGCTGGTCCGGGAGGAAACGACCGGGCACCCTGACCGGGCGGCTGACCCGCAAGGATTAGCCCCCAGGACTCCCAGGGAGGGAGCCAGGGTCCGGGACGCGGCGGGAAGAACTCCCCGGAATCAATGCGGGGGGGAATTGCCCGTTTGTCCCTATGGAGGCCGGCAGATGTGCGCGGCGCCTCGAGTGCCGCCGGGCAACGAGAAACGGCAAATAAAAGAAACAGGCGGAAGCCTGTAAACAAGCGAATCCCTTCTGTTCTACAAGCGTTTGTGAAGGAGAGGTTGATCTGAAGAAGACTCGCTCTTCCCCTTCGTTGAGTTCCAGAATTTTGTTGGCGCCCCCCCCCCCAAAATGGCAGCAAAGAAGCAAAGTCCCGCTCTCGGTAAGTCAATCTCGGCTACCTTGCAGAAGGGGGAGTCGCTCGAAGAGTTGGTACGCAGGGCGGTGGTGGAAGCTATAAAACCCTTTGTTGACAAGCTGAACGAAACTGATCAAAGGGTGGGCTCAATTGAAAGCGAGGTGAAAACCATTAAGGCAGCAGCGGGGGGGGGCAGAAAAGTCTGCTCTGGAAAGTGCGTCACTTGTGAAGGCTACAAAAAAGGAGCTGAAGTTGGTGGAGAACCAGCTGATCGGGCTACAGGTGGAACGAACGCAGACAATTTTGCGTCTCCAAAACGTGAAAGAGGAGGAAAATGAGGATCTGTGGGATTTGGTCTCGGAACTACTGGCGACACCCGCGAGGACGACTAAAGAAGAGGTCAAAAGCGCCATTTTGGAGGTCCGTCGGGCTTCTTCAAAATATGCAACAAAGCGACAGTTGCCTCGTGAGATCATTATTGACTTTTCATCTAAAAAGATTCGGGACACCATCCTATATAACTCATACAATGTGGATTTGGACTTTATGGGTTTGAAAGTCAAGATTTTGAAGGACGTTCCATTTCTAGTCCGGAAACGGCGTTTTAAATATAAAAAGTTTGCAGCACTTCTGAGGGACCATGGAATAAAGTACAAATGGTTATTCCCGGAAGGAATATGGTTCAGATATAAAGATCAGGCCTATAAGATATTATCAGAAGATCAACTAAAGGATTTTGAGAATAAAAACCCAGAACTCTGCTGCACCAAGAACGAAGAAAAGGAGGAGCCGCAGGGGGGGGGAGGAGGAGAGCATCGCAACAGCAGTTGCACAGAGAGAATTGCGTCTGGGACCTAGAAGGGGGAGGAAAGTTTAATCAGAATTTGAAATGTTTATTCTCTGTATGATTAACCACTCCATCATTATTTTATGGAGCTATTTTTGTATTATGACAGTATGAAGGGAAACATTGAAGTGTAGTGTTTAGTGTTTGTAGTTCATTCCCCCCCTTTTCTTTTTCCACCCCCCCTTTGTCCCCTCCCTCTCCCTTTTCCTTGTGATAGTTTTGTGTAGTGTTTTGTAGCTATGAAAAATAAAAAATTTATTAAAAAAAAAAAGTGTCATTCGTCATGTGTAGCTTGGCCCTCACTCTTTCTTCCTTGCCAAAAAAATAGCAAGGTGCCAGAATAACAAGGATTAACAACCTTCCTGTGTCATTTTCTAAGGTCAGATTCAGCATGTTATCTACATTCAAGAATAGGATGCATGCAATTCAGATTTTGATTAGCAACTTCACACGTGTACTCTCTTTGACTTACATGTTGTGGCTTTCCATTTTTGAACATATAATAGTCTTGCTGCTGTTGTCATGTACATAGCATAAGAAGCTTCTGTTTGTCCATTAATCCACACAAAAATGTTTCCAGTTTCATTTGTATATTAATCTTTAAAATCTTCTGGATAATTGAGTGTATTTGTATCCAGATTTTTTTAGCTTTATTGCATGTCCACTATAGATGATTAAATGTTCCCTCCTGTTCACATTTTCAACATCTGTTCAAAACATTCTTATACATTTTTTGCTGTTTTTTCCATGACATATACCATCTATACATCATTTTATGCTCTGACCTGGATAGCCCAGGTGAGCCTGATATCTGACTTCAGAAGCTAAGCAAAATCGGCCTTGGTCAGTAGTTGGATGGGAGACCACCAATGAAGACCAGGGCCCTTTTTACACTGCTTATCTGCTGCTGCAACGACACGACATATCGCGCAAAAACCATGGAACATCGTGTTTTCTCACACAAGATTTGCACAACGTCGTGCAAATCTCGCATGAGAAAACTTGATGTTCCGTGGTTTTTGCACGATATTTCGCGCCGTTGCGGCAGCAGGTAAGCAGTGTGAAAAGGGTCCAGGGCTGCAGAGAGAGGCAATGGCAAATTACTTCTATTAGTCTCTTGCAATAAAAACCCCAGGGGTTGCGATAAGTCAACTCTGACTTGAGGGCACTCTCCACCACTACCACACATCATTTTATAAAAGTTTTCTTTCAAACCAGAGCTTAGTGTAAATTTAAGTCCCTTCAGCCATATACTCCCCCATTGTTCAATTTTTATGTTATATCCACATTTTTTTGCTCATTTTATCATTCATTCTTTCACCTCTCTTCTGTTGCCAATCTCAACAAAAGTGTATACATTTTAGCAATAACATGTTTATCATTCATACAAAATTCTGTTTCAAATACCCTTGTAGATTGATCAAATCTATTTATCCTTTTATTGACTTTAAATTGTTCTGTTAATTGCCATCCCAGACGGAAAGAAGGGACAGACTCAGGTATTGGGAACTAATGGGCCATATTTATTAGGCAACAACATATCATTGAACATATATACACAGCAGGGGCCTAACAAGCGATACAGGTCAGGCCCTGGGATCATGCTGGACCTCTGCCCTGACCTGTCTGGGTAAGCCCCACTGCCCTGGGTGTGAGCCATCCAAGCACATGGTTGGGACCCAGCCAGCCAGCCATCCAAGCACATGGTTGGGACCCAGCCAGCCTCCAAGCTTATAGAATCTCGCCATATAGCAGGAGGGCCTTACTTGTATAGGGGGAGCCATGCGGCAGTCTGCCCTCTCAGCTGGCAGCTATCAAGCAGTACCAGTGATCCTGACAGACCCTGAGTTCCCCCCAAATGGGGATAGGCCAAGGGTGCTCACCAGCCCACTCGTTTCTCCCCTTCTATTCCTGCCACTGCTAAGGTCAAGCCTCTACTTAGGCCCTTGCGCTCCACAGGTGGCCTATAGCCAATCAGAGCCCTTTCTGCAGTTCTTCTAAGAAAATACTGTTGCCCTCTATCTAAAAATGCACCCCATTCTCTTGGTAGAAGACAGCAAACATGGCCCATATTTTCAGGTGGGGCAAATAAGTCCCTAGCCCACCCTCTAATGCCTATTCCCTATAAAATAGTGCAACCATTCCTTAATTCCAAGCTTCTTATGCACCACAGGCAACAAGGAGTAATGGATTAACTTCAACCCAAGACCCAAGCTTCTTGTAGACCAGGCAGAAGAGCTTTGGGCCCAAAACAAAATTTCAAACTTTCTGCACTGCAGGCAGAGAAGCCTCAGAGCTCCAGCGCACCCAGGCAGAGGCCGTGGGCCCAAAACAAAACCACATTCCAAACTTCTTGCCTACACTCAGCAGGGAAGCCTTGAATCAGGTACACACAGGGATCCCAAGCTTCTTGCTCACACCCGGCAGGGGAGCTTTGGGCCCAAAACAAAACTATGATCCACTGCAGAGGACCCAAACCTGCAACAGAATAGAGCCTCAACAAAAGCTCATTAATCTCAATTAAATGACTTGGCAGGCTGCAACTCCCATGTTTACGAGTCCTTGCCAGTCCATCAACAACCGCACTTAAAGAAAAACACAACTATTAACTGTTTCTAACAACAAGGCAACCCAACATGTAGGTTAACCAGCCCAACCAGTCTTGTAGAAAAGCCCCTTTGCCATCCTGCTTCTGGGCAGCCCCTGCCCTGCCTGACCCACGGTTCGTGCCCCGTCTTTGTCACCTAAAGGCTGTAAAGGCATCAGGAGGACCCACACAAATTGGGCATGTGTGGTGGAACTTGCAAATCTCCCTGGAGCATACACCTGAGAGGCAAACTCCCAGCAAAGCATACTTGCCTGGTCAGACTGCTCAACAGACAGACGAGTGCCAGGTGATGTGGCTGTCTGATAGTGTCCACTATCGGAATGTTTGCCTGCACTGGGCCATGCTAGGGACATCACCTGCAGCCTAAGCTGCTTGTGAACCTGGTCCCAGGGCAGAGCAAGGTGCATTCAAAATTCTTCATCATATTGCAGCCAAGCTGCACCGGCAAAATCCGAATACCCCCTGCACACTATGTCCATGTACTGGAACACATGGCTGCACACAGACAATGACTCCCGCATAAATTAAGAATCCTGTAAACCAGTTAGCCCATGTGTGATCAACCTTGCAGCCCTTAAGCTGCTCCTTGTCCCACTCATCTAAGTTCTCTTTATCCATCTTCTCCAGTTCCCTGAAGAGAAGGGTAAAGATGTCCATGTATTCTCCTTTCAGAATCTTTTCCCTAGTTGCTGGCATAAGATGGTCCCCCAGGGACATTGCTGCATCCTCAAAGGGCAAGCGCCTAAGGGCACTGACCCATAATTTGCCCAGAGATGCCCATAAAATGAAGCCCATGGTGCCACTATACCCATTCCTGTCTAGGTCTGTGATGTGAAGGCCAGCCATCCAGCCACCCCTGGCAGCTGTCCCATGAATGATGGCTGACCCCATTGTGGCCATATGCCTCTAGCTCCTGTAGGTTGTGATGTGCTTGCATGTGCATATGATGTTTGAGGTGTGCATGGCGGCACGGAGGTAATGGCATGAGCCCAGGGCCTCCCAGGCCAAGCACAGCCCTGGTGGAGCCATAATGACTTATCATCCTTCCCTGGGGTTGCACAGCCACTGCTACTTGCCCGGAATCCAGTGATCAGTTACTGTCACCCACCATTGCACCAATATCTTCCCGATGCTGGAAGATACAGGGTCCGTCACCTTCATATGCTGTAGCAGGGCTTTCCAGGCTGGATGAACCTTCAAGGGCAGAAATACAATACCCCAGGTCATTAATAAAGGCCGCACTAGAAGCTGCCCTTACTGGCCTCTTGTGTTTAGCCCCTGGGATGGTACTGGGAATGCCCCGGGCCTGCTCCAATGCTGCAATCTGGTTGAGGAGCTCTTGCCAGCTGAATCTGATGTCCTCCTCATCCGAGGATGACAAGGCTATTGGAGGCCTCCATGAGGCAGGCCTTTTTGCAGGCTGTTTGCCTTTGGAGCAACCAGAGCCTTTCTTGGGAGGCATCCTAACACCAGCCTCAAAAAGCCCCTTCACCAGAAGTCGTGCTGCTTTTAACCACTGCACCAAAATGGCTGGCCCTACAAAGCACCATCCTCAAAGGACTTACTTCTGGGAGCCCGGAAAAGCCCCTGCACCTTAGGCCACTTAACAAAAACGCTGCCACAAGATGGCCACCAGTCCTCAGCCCACAAGATGGCCACCCACACTAAACCTGAAAATGGCCACCACTTAAATGCACTGAACCTCAAAATGGTCACCACTAACTGTACCCGGAGCATACAGGCCCAGCCCTGCCAGCCCTGGAGTCAGCAAACCAAAATGGGGTGGAGGGGGGAGTCAGTGGGCTGCATACCCCTCATTTAAATCCCTCACATACTGATTAGACTTGGGCTATAAGGCCAAGTTAGTACAGCCGTCTCCTTCTGCAAAGCAGAGCCGACCTCACCTACACTAGACTGCCCAAGGTCGTGCCGCCACTTTTCAGCCATGCTGTGCTGTGCCCTCTGCTACATGCACTATGCTGCTTCTCAGCAGCACTGTACTGGGCCTGGACGAAGTGCACCCTCAGCGCTGGCCGCTCAGGCTGCCCAAGCTGCTTGCTGCCCTAAAAGACACCACACTGCTTCTCAACAGCATCATACCCTCAAAGACACTGTGCTGCCTCTCAGCAGAGCCATGTTGGGCCCAGCCAAGGTGCACCTTCAGTGCTGGCCACTCGAGCGGCTTAAGCCACTCTTGTTCCCTTACTTGCTGCGGGGGGGGGGGAGAAAGTTAAAACAAAACCTCTCCTGGCCCAAGCTTAAGGCAACTGATGAGGAACAGGGGCAGAGCCATCTTATAAGGCACTTGGCCCCTCTTCTCCTGATCTCTGTATGCTGAGCTGTCTGTCAGCTCTTCTTCCGATGGGATGGCAAAAGGCAGCCCCCAGCCTTAAGCAGCTACACTGCTGGCTGAGCAGGCCGAATTGTGCATAGAAAAACCATTGACAAGAATATCCTTGTGCTATCAAGTCTTGTCTCTATTTCATTTTACATTCACCTTGTAAATAGTCTAATATATTGATATGTTAGCCTCTTATATTTGAATATCATTTCTCATCTAAAAAAGGCTTCTTGTGAAATCCAGAGCAGTATTTTTGGGCACAACTTAAATTTATATTTATTCCATACTTTCAGAATGGCACACCTAATACGATGATTTTTAAAATCCACATTAACTTTATCATACCCCTGTGGGACTTGTTTCCAAGTACAGAAACATAGAATTGGATTGTATGGTGGCTTTGGATACAACAATCAGATACCAGCCTGATGAGATACCATTTCCTCATGGCATCTGTTGTCTCATTCAAATGGATATTTTGCACAAGAAAGAAACTCTTTCCCACTAGTCTCATAGCCTGATATTCAATATAAGGGGAGAAAACTCTGGCAGAATGTTGAATAGTTTTGTTCTGAATGCTGCAGCTGAGAAAATTCCTTATTTCAGCAGTCAGAGGGGGGAAAGGAAATATACCATGCTGATGAGCTTAGTTGTTTGCATGCAAACTGGAAGACTTATAAAGGAGGTATGATGAAGTGCTCAAAACAAAATAATAACCACGCTTAGTCCAGATTCTGAAGGACATGAAAATAAGGTACAGATGGGAATTACCGGAAGGAATGTCCTTTGAATTTGGAGGAGTGAAAAAGCGCATCAGATCTGAATTAGAAATGGAAAAAAATTTGAGGGACAATGAAAAGGACTTACCAACAACAAGGTTATGAATATGGAGTGTAAAGTGTTATCTTGGAATGTAAATGGACTTAATTCACCGAATAAGAGAAAAAGTATTTTCCACTGGCTATTAAAACAAAAATGTGATATTGTGTGTTTGCAAGAGACGCATATTAGAAAGCAGGATGTAAAATATCTTAAACTGAACAAATTGGGCAATGAATTTGTAGCGGCCTCAAAAAAGAAAAAAGGGGAGTGGTATTGTATATAAAAGAGGAGCTACAGCCAAAATTAGTGATGAGAGATGTGGAAGCCAGATTTTTAGCAGTGGAATGTACATGGAATTTAAAGAGAGTGTTGGTGATTGGAATTTATGCACCTAACGGAGTAAAAGAAAGCTTCTTTGAGGATTTGAGGAAGCAATTAGATGAACTTTCTTACGACCAGATAATTCTTGCAGGAGACTTCAATGGAGTTACAAATTTGGAACAGGACAAAAAATCACCAACTGTACAAAAGAAAAGAGGATTACTACCAAAGACTTTTTTTGTATTAATGCAACAGGAAACTTTGGAAGATGTATGGAGAAGACAGAATCCCAAAGGCAGACAATATACGTTTTACTCTGCGAGACACTCTACGTTATCACGAATTGATATGATCTGGGCCTCAAAAGACTTAGCGCTCTGGACTAAGGATGTAGAAATAATGCCTATGGTAGGCTCAGATCACAATCCAATTATGTGGAAGTTTGGAAAAAGAACTAAAAGGAAAGGATGGAGAATAAATGAGGACTTGTTACAAGAGGGAGAAAATATGGAGATGTTGAGAAGGGAAACTAAGTTCTTCATACAATACAACATGAATAGAGAAGTACCAACCAATAAGGTATGGGATACCTATAAGGCAGTAATTAGAGGTATACTAATGGACTTAAATGGAAGAGCCAGGAAAAAAAGAGAGGAGAAGAGACAGGAGATTATGGAGAAAATAAAAGCCAAAGAAATACAACTAAAGACAAGACCAGGGAAAAAGAAAATATACCAGGATATTAAAATCCTTCAAGAGCAGTTTACGGCAATGAATAATAAAGAACTGGAATGGAATCTTAAGAGAAGGAACCAAAAGTCGTTTGAAGGTGCAAATAAACCTGGGAAATATTTGGCGTGGCAATTGAAGAAGAGAAAGGAGAAGAAGACAATAAATAAAATATGTGAGGATAATAAAGTATATCTGGAACAGACGGCTATTAGAGCCTTTTACAAATTTTATGCTAAACTGTACAACAAAAAAGAAGTGAATAAAGATTCAATAGCGACGTATTTGGGGAAAATGAGCTCCCAGTAATTTCGGAAGGATGGGGAGATAAACTGAATGGTGAAGTAACGGAGGAAGAGATAAGGAAGGCAATACAGTCAACAAATTTGGGAAAGGCGCCAGGACCTGATGGACTTACAGCCAAATTTTATAAGGTAATGGTCAATGAACTGGTGCCATTCCTAAAAGAAGTCATCAATGGTGTTTTGAGGGATCAAAGGATTCCAGATACTTGGAGTGAAGCTAACATATCATTGATCCCCAAAGAAGGACAAGATTTGACTAATGTTAAAAATTATAGACCTATTTCGTTACTCAATAATGACTATAAAATTTTTGCAAAGATATTGGCGGAAATAGTAAAGGGATGGCTATCCGAAGTTATTGAGGAGGAACAAGCTGGTTTTTTACCAAACAGACAAATCAAAGACAATTTAAGGACAGTTATAAATGCTATTGAATACTATGATAAGCGTTGTGACAAGGAGGTTGGTTTCTTCTTTGTGGACGCTGAAAAAGCATTTGATAATTTGAACTGGGATTTTATGTTTGCCACTATGGAACAGCTACAAATGGGGGATTCATAAGAGCAGTGAAAGAAATCTACAGAGACCAGAGTGCAGCAATTGTGGTGAATGACGAGGTGACTAAGAAACTGACTATAGGTAAAGGTACAAGACAAGGTTGCCTGTTGTCTCCACTGTTGTTTATTTTGGTCTTGGAAATATTGATGATACAGATTCGAGAAGATAATGCAATCCGTGGAATAAAAATAAAAGACTTTTCCTACAAGGTCAGAGCATTTGCGGATGACATAATGTTAATTGTGGAAGATCCAATTGAGAACATGCCAAAGGTAATAGAGAAAATTAAGGAATTTGGAGATCTGGCAGGATTTTTTGTAAACAAAAAGAAGTCAAAGATATTATGTAAAAATATGACCAAACAAAAACAACAGTTACTAACGGAAATAACAGATTGTGAAGTAACAAGTAAGGTGAAATATTTGGGAATTGAACTGACTGCAAAGAATATAGATCTATTCAAGAATAATTATGAGAAACTGTGGATTCAGATAGAGCAAGATTTGATTAAATGGAATAGATTGAATTTGTCATGGTTGGGAAGAATTGCAGTAGTTAAGATGAACGTGCTGCCAAGAGTGATGTTTTTGCTACAAACAATACCAATTATTCGGGACTCTAAGCAGTTTGAAAAATGGCAGAGGAAAATATCGGACTTTGTTTGGGCAGGCAAGAAGCCTCGAGTGAAAATGAAAGTATTACAGGACGCAAAAGAGACAGGGGGAATGCAACTGCCCAATCTAAGACTTTACTACGATGCAATCTGTTTGGTGTGGTTGAAAGACTGGATGACGCTCAAAAACCGCAAATTACTGGCCTTAGAGGGATATAAAAAAATATTTGGATGGCATGCATATCTGTGGTATGACAAAGTAAAAGCAGACTCTATGTTTTTACACCATTACATTCGGAGAAGCCTCTTCACAATTTGGAAGAAGTATAGAGATTACCTACAGGAAGGAATTCCCTCCTGGGTGGTTCCTTATGAAGTAATAGATCCGAGAACTGTCGATAATGAACAACAGTGTTTAACATACAAGGAGATAACACGAATAGAATTTTCTAAACTAAGAATAAAGACGCAAGATGAGTTGTCTCCAAGTTACGATTGGTTTCAATATAGGCAGATTAGAGATCTTTATAACTCGGACTGTGTGAAAGGAGGGGTAAGAATGGAGAATTCGGAATTAGAGGAGGTAATTCTACAAGAGGATAAAAAGGAAATCTCTAAGACTTATAAAGTGTTGTTAAAATGGTACACAGAAGATGAGACAGTTAAAGTGCAAATGGTGAAGTGGGCTATAAACTTTAATAAAGAAATAACAATGGAGGCGTGGGAATACTTGTGGAAAAATACATTGAAGATCACGACATGCACTAATATTAAAGAGAACATCTACAAAATGATTTATCGTTGGTATTTGACACCAAAGAAAATTGCGTTAGGGAATTTGAATATGTCTAATAAATGCTGGAAATGTAAAAAGCATGAAGGATCTTTGTACCACATGTGGTGGACTTGTGAGGTAGCTAGGCAGTACTGGGGGGAAATAATAAGAGTGATAAGTGAGATTTTACAATTTCAAGTTAATAAGAACCCAGAACTCCTGCTACTGACCTTGGGAATGGAGGATATTCCAGCACAATACAGGACATTGTTATTTTACATGACAGCAGCGGCTAGACTTTTGTATGCGCAAAAGTGGAAAGTACAAGAAGTGCAACTATCGAGGACTGGATTTACAAATTGCTGTACATGGCGGAAATGGACAAAATGACAAGGAAACTGAGAGACCTTGATCCAGGACAGTTTAACATGGATTGGGAAAAGATGAAGCAATATTTGGTGAAAAAATGGGAGGTGGGAGGAGAACTGTGGCAGTTTGAAAATTACTGAAATATAACAAAAGAAGAGGGAAGTGACTTTACCAAGGGGAGGAGAGTTAAATGAGAAATTCTAAGCAAATACTTTATTTGACTACTATATATAGTATTAAGTAATAGAGGTGTTATTATAAGAATTATAAGGATAGAAACTAACTAATTTTATTTCTGGCAGATAATTGTATAATGGAGAAATTATATAAATTATATAACTAAAATAGAATGAATATAAGACAGAAGGAAGTAAAGAGCAACATATAGAGTACAAGTTAAATTGATTGACTTATAGTGAATGTATACAATGCTTATAGAAGTACTTAAAGTTATGTAGAATAAGGGACAAATTGTTTGTCCCATATTGACGAGACAAGAATGAATAAGATAGAATATAGAATACAAAAATTAGACAAATGATTGTTATTATTAAAGAATATATGCCAGGAATGTAATAATATTTAGTTGATAAGTTAAGTGGGAAAGGGAATAGAGATAGCACTGTGTTATAATAGAGAAGCTTAGAAGAGAGTGAAAGTATATGTTTAATAGAATAAAATAAGTTTGAAATGAGTAGGGGGGAAAACGGATAAGGGGTTCGAAAACTGTTGGAAGTCAACAAAAGGGGGGGAAAGGGAGGGGGTTAGAACTGGAATATTTAAAGGAAATTGATTGTAATGGATATTATAGTGATTTCTAATCCAATAAAAAAATTTTAAAAAACAAAAAACAAAATAATAACCACGGATGCTGTAAACTTTGAAATAAACATGATCAGCGTTAGAACTTCCCATGATCAAATTGTTCGTTTACACGTGTCAGCCCTCCCACCAGATTTATTTTTTTACTTCATTTATGTCCTGCTTTTCTTCCCAATGGGAGCCCAAAATGGCTGAAATCATTCTCCTGTTTTCCATTTTATTCTTACAACAACCCTGTGAAGTAGGTTAGGCTGAGAGTGTGTGACTGGTCCAAGAACACCAAGCAAATGTCCATGGCAGAGTGGGGATTTGAACCTGGGTCTCCCAGATTCTCCTCTGACAGTTTGCTATACCACACTGGTTTAGTGACTGAATTAAATGTCATGTTGAACAGCTTTGTGCCAGTGTAGCAGCTGCTACTAAAGACTTTCCAACACACTTTGCTTATGGAACAGAGCAATGACCTTGTGAAGGAAGAAAATCAGAACAGTTCTTCGTCATGTTGTAGGACAAGAATCACGCGGTTGCCTAGAAAATTATAGGACTGCTCCTGAAAAATAATTTCAATTCCTATTAATGTTCATGTATGAATTATTACCATCAAAAAAGTTCACCTGCTTTACCTGTTAACACTGGATCATACATCATGAGGGCCAAGAATATAGAAAATAAAAAAGCCACATAGCCCCAAGACACTTCTTTGTCAGTAATTTTTAACAATTATTCAATCAATGCATGGAGAAATGTCAGAAAAAGCTCCCACAATTCCCTCAAGCCAGTATAGGAATAGGCTTGTGAGAAATGAGCCATATCCAGACAATTTGCCTGCTTCCATCATTAATGAACACTGAGAAAAACAACAATACTGGACACAGGAAGATAACTCACAACTTGTCAAGAATGATTGTTTTGTCTACTTAACAAATGAGGTGGTGCATGCAGTGGTGGTGGTGGACAGGAGAATCTATAGGAAGACAGTAACTTGTGAATGTGCCCGTGGAATCATCTCTTTTGCATAATCAAACATTTGCAAACTGTTCAAACACAGGCGAACTGTTACTGTCAAACATTCAACTGAGATAACTACAACAGATAGACAGACCATGAACTTAAGGTAACAGATAATTGATCATCCCCGATATTAACCAGAGACAAAACCCTATCGTATTTACCTTTCTACACTGCCTGGGGAATATCCTTTATCTAGCCTAAGGTGCGGAGGGGGGGGGGACTCACTACTC
This sequence comes from Eublepharis macularius, assembly GCF_028583425.1. Lineage (NCBI taxonomy): Eukaryota > Metazoa > Chordata > Lepidosauria > Squamata > Eublepharidae > Eublepharis > Eublepharis macularius. Next base: position 75,535,369 of record NC_072795.1, read on the forward strand.
TGAAGTTTTGCTAGTAAATCTACTACATAATATGTTAAAATATTTATTATAGAATCATGGCTGAGGTAAGAATTTGCTCCAAGCTTCATCTTTCCAATGAATTCGGTAGGTAGTCTTCTTAGGCAAGCAGACTTTCTTCCGTGGCACATCTGCTTTATGTGGACTATACTACAGGCCTGTTTTACAGGCCTCTAGTGAGAATTACTGAAACTGTTTGTGAAGTACTTTGAACATTGCTAAGTATTGTTACTAATGGGTGTTTATAATGGGCATAACAAGACTATGGGATATGGGGATGTTTTTGCCTCAATTTAAGCCATCAAAGGAGCACTCACTCATCTCAGATGTTGTTTTCCTTCCATATTCTTGAGACATTCATGGGGTAGCATTACTGGAAATCAAGTGGAAATAAAAGACATCCTTTCTATCCTGTCTTTCTTTAACACCACAGGATTTGAACACAACAGACACAAGCCCCAACTGCAAGATATCATATAGTGCAAAAAGACAGAGTGTAGTGGTAAAAATAAGAAAGCAATATTAAAATATATTGTAAAAAGCTTAGTACAAAGATGTTATGATTCAACATTATGTTGTTAAATGAACTGTAGAAATGAAAATGAGCCTGGGAAGGAGACAGAATAAAATAAATTATATCAGATCAATGACTAATAACTGACTTCCTTGCCAGTTCATTTTAGTCTAGAATGGGAAAGAAGAAGAAAACAGCTCCTGATCAATGCAGTTTTATTTTTTAAAAAGGTAAAAGTGAAAAGAGCTCTACCTTGTACTCTGAAAATGCAAGAACCTTCATTAGGAAGACTTCATGCTATTTTACAAACGTTCCTTTAATTAACCTGGAGGCAAGCAATTATTAACCTAGTTGTTATGACTTACTTTATGTGACTTGCTAAAAACTAAATGTATTTGATCATTTGAGTATTACATTTGAAAAACACAAGCAAGATTCTATTTGGGGCTTTTGAGTTGCCAACATAGTTCAGGGTTCCTGGAACATTACGTATCTATATAGTACATTTTTTTCTACTCCACCCTCCTAAGGGTTCAGGTGGCATATGTGATTTTCCCTTCCCCACAGTCTTTTGAGATAAGCTAAGCTGACAGAGTGTAACTGGCCTCTGAGCAGGGATCTGAACCCAGGATTCCCAGATCTTGTTCTGATCATGATTTTTTTTTAATGCCATCTTCTAGGCATGGAGCAGAGGTCATTGGGTTTGTGTATGTGGGAGAGGAGGTAGTTGTGAATTTCCTGCATTGTGCAGAGGGTTGGACTAGATGTCCCTTCCAACCCTATGATTCTATGATACCACACTGGCTTTCTCCACTCCTTAGCCAACAAATCCTCTCCATAGTCATGCCCTGCCTTAAACCACCTGTGCATGAAGAGCAATAGCTCTCTCATCAAGGCCCTTGTGCTGCCTTCACACCTTCTGAGCTTCCGCATAGCAGACTGCCACAGCTGCCCTGCTGCTGAGGCTATCCTGGGTGTACCCTCTAGTCCTTGGTCCCACCTTGCTCCACCCAGGTGAGTTTTGCTGCTGGGCACAGAGATGGGTTGCTGCCAGATAACCCAACACAATGTGGCTAAAAGATCATTGAAAGAGAAGCCTCTATTCTTTCTTTCATTTTTTTGCTTGGGCAAAACAGTTTGGTCACATGAAGGCACCAGTAATTAATTATGTTGCAAGTAGGGTGTGCACCTGAAAAAGATTTGAGTTTCTTGCTTTGGGTTTACCTGAAGCAGGAAAAAAATCCAGAAAAACCCTAAACCTGAAGCAGCAAGCCGCTTCGGGTTCAGGGATTTAAGCTGCTTCGGTATGTTCAGTAAATATTCAGAGCACACCGAAGAGCAAAGCAGCACTTCCTGCAGGCTTTTTCATCTGATGGGAGGGGGGAGGAGGAAGTTCCCTCTTCCCCCCTCCTATCGGATGAAAAAGCCTGCGTGGAGTTTTGAAAGTTCAAAGCAGTCTTGCAAAGAGCTGCTTTGAGCTTTTAAAACTTCCAGGCTGGTTTTTTCATCCAATGGGAGGGAGGAAGAGGGAACTCCATCTTCCCCCCTCCCATCAGGTGAAAAAGAGGGTGGGGAGCTTTGAAAGCCACAGCAGCACTTTTCTTGCCATTTGCAAATGGCAGGGAAAGTGCTGCTGCTGCTGCTGCTCTACACAAAGCTTCCCAAAGTGTTCCAAAATGCTTCGGAAAGCTTTGTTTCTGGATTTAAACTATCCCTGACTAGCATCTACTTCACAGAGGGGTAAATGATAAGCCCATTTGGGCATCATTGTGGCTGATATCCTATTCAGCTACCACAACAGCTGACCAGAGGAGACTTCATGTGATCTGACTGGAGGAAGAGGCAGAAGCAGGGTAGAGTAATGGCAGCCAGAGCAGCTCCTACTCTTGAGAGGAGGTAATCTTGTAAGAAGCTGGGAGCAGCAAGAGGGCATGTGTGGTTTGCCACACTATCTTCAAGTGCTAAGGAGGGGGGGCAATAAGGATTGTTCTGGCTAGCTGCCACAGGCTACGCAGAATGGGAGCCAGCAAAAGGAGGAGGAAGAAGGGACACAGGAACCCTCATCTCTTTCAATTAAAGCCATTGGGGTCTTGCCAGTAGAGACTTTGGGAGTTGAGTCCAATGAAGGAGGCAGGATTCCACTACCACCCCTTACAGCTACTGTGCAGAAATACCATCATGATCAGAATGCTGTCTAGTCTTTAACATGATTGTATGAGCAGCCAATTTGGGAAATTCAACCATATAGGCAGGTGATCTATGTAGAGCACATTGCAGTAGATATTATTAGGGCATGTACCACAGTGGCAAGAGCTTTCCTGCCCAGGAAAACCAGGAGTGGGCTCACCAGCCAAAGCTTGTAAAAGACACCCCTGGCTTCTTCTACTGCCATCTGTTTATCTGACAGGGAGTCTAAGTCCAGCAGCAGCTCCAGGCTACCAACCTGCTCATTTAGGGATAGTGCAACAACAAACAAAAGATATTACATTTCCTGGGCCAAATCGTCCCCTCATCTGTAGCATCTCCATTTTGTAAGATTTAAGTTTCAGTTGGTTAGCCCTCATCCATTCCAAAACTGCCTTCAGGCACATGTTCACAATTTCCAGTCTTTCTGTGATCTGTTGGACGTGCAAGACAGAGGTGAGTGTTATCTGCATATTTTAAAGCAATAGCAACATAGCACGAAGGTCTGAATATCAAAACTGAACCGTAGTTTCAGGTAGGTATGTATGTTGCTTTGTAGTAGAAGAGCAAGATTAAGGGCTAGTAGCACCTGGAAATCTAGTTGGTCTTTAAGGTTCTACTGAATCCCAGAACTGAATCATGTTTAGGTATGCCAGATTGCAACTGGAAATTTGTTTTATGCATTCAAAATCTCTAACATAAGCACATGATGTGACAGCAACAGTCACTCCTGTTGTTTCCCTCCTGTGCTTTCATTAACTCATCTGTTGTATCAAGCATACCTACTGCACAGAAGGAAGGGAAAAGCCAGCACTGAAAGGATAGGAGAAGCTGTGGCTCCCATATTGTCTTCAAGGGTTAACATAATATCTGCATAACATTTTCAGCATGAAAGGGATACTATCAGGAGGACTGAAGTGGTCTCCAAATCCTTTTGGTCACTTGTATCATTATTTACATGCTTTCCATTGCCTGACAGCTGCATCTACTCCACTTTTTCTTTTAAATGCCTCTTAATTCTTTGATACGTGATCCCAGCCAATAGATGATCACATTGCCAACATGATGACATAGTCAGCATGATCACATAGTCAAGTGACAGTGAAGGCAAGAATCACTGTTTCATTCTAAAAGGGCACTTTTGAACCAGGTTCATGTGCAGCTTTGAAAAAATCACCCAAAGGAAGGTGCTATTTGGAGAAAGTGTTTATTTCAGCTCAATAGCAAACTGGTTCACTTCCATTATTTTAATCTCACCAGAGAAAAAAAGAGTAGCAATAAATAAATATATAGTGGCCATTTCTCCTTCTATTTGCCAGAAAGTATAGCAGAACTCTTCTGCCATGCTCAGCAAAGTATGCATGAAGCTCAAAGAGTAGTTGTTTACAATTGTAATTGGGGCTGGGCTGAAAAGCACATTGTCCAAATGTGGCTCTCAGAGCAGGACCACAAGTGACGCCTGACACCGGTTGGACACTTGCCAGCTTCCCTCAAGTTTTGATGGGAAATGTAGGCAGCTTGGCGGAATGTTGGACAAGTGACAGTTGAAAAGTCCATTGGACAGCAGTCAGAGAGTCAAGCTGCAAGACTAGGATGCCTACATTTCCCATCAAAACTTGAGGGAAGCTGACTAGTGTCCAACCTGTGTCAGGCGTCACTTGTGGTCCCGCTCTCAGTGTTACTCTGTAAAGAGAAAGACATGAAGCATTTGCTGATGGTATTCCCTAAATTGGACTCCTTCAGCTCAGGGCCAAGCTACACATGACGAATGACACTTGAACGGCAAGTGGATTGAGTGGAGGGCAAGTGAACAGGGAGAAATACACTTGCTGTTCAAGTGTCATTCGTCATGTGTAGCTTGGCCCACAGAGACAATGTGTACATGAGTGTTTCAGTTGCATCTACAAATATAATCAGACTATGCCTACTGTAGGAAGGAAAATCTCTGTCTCTTATTTTCTGAAATAAGATCTCTACATAGCTTACTGATCATTCATTACAGCGTGTCCTTTAAATTAGTCTCTTCTAATTAAGCTAACACACAGTGAGCGATGTTATTGTTCTAACAACCATATAACTAGTGAAACATACTGATCATCCCAGTACAAGACTAGACGCTAATTCCAGACCAAGGGAAATTAGTGTAAGTCTTCCTGAAGCACCCTCTCAAATGCTTTTAATAAGAGGGTGTTCCAAGAAAAAAAATTGTTACGATTTGGGTTTCAGGGATAGGGGTGGGGGTAGTTTCATGACTGCTATTTACATTTCTGCTGAGAACGCTGCATTTGCCATCCTTCCATGTTGTGGTCTGTTGTTTAATTCCTTTTACAAATTGAGTAAGGAGGGATGGAAAGAAGCAGGACTACAGCTCTGCCATTATCCTCTATGAGGGACTATTTTGGGGGGGACCAGAGTGGCTGATTTTTAGCCAAATGACACCAAAATTACAAACTGCAGTCAAACTAGTCTGCCTGTACACTGCCTGAATCCCCAAAATTCAAGTGCATTGGACCAAAGGGTCCAATACTGTGGGCTCCTGAACAAAGTGCCCCCAGCCATCCAAAAAGGGCCCCACCTCCACAAAAGATGGAGGGAAGGAGAAAGAGCAAGCCAGAATTGCAGCTAGGTCCTGCTCCTGGCTTTCAACATCTGGGAACCACCTTTCCTGGGCCACTGCCTAGGGAATTTGGAGAATCAAAAAAAAAAACAAGACACTTGCTACTGGTGCTGTTGGTAAACACCCAAACACAGAAAACTACATGGATGTTTTGGGGTGTGTGTTTTTCTTAATGCCTAAGAATCCTGAATTTGTGTAACCGTTCCAGAAAATCATTATAACACCCCCCCACACACACACACACACCGAACAGTTATTTTCATGCATATTTTCAGTTAGAGAATTCTGGAATGTACACCCCTAATTTTTAATGGCCAAGAATTGAATAAGCTGAATAAGCTGAATAAGCAGTATTGTGGAAGTTACAAATTAACTGGATGATAATATGAATGTGAGCAGAATGCTGAGGAGTGGGGCCAGCCTCCCTTAAGACTCCAAGCAGCGGACCTGAGAGGGAACCCTGCCTCCCAGGTCCACTGGCCTTAGCCCGCTCCCAACTGCCCAGTCCAGCCAGCCCTGACTGACTGGCCTGAAATTTCAAAAGATGGCTGCGTGAGCTCCCTCTTGAAGGCCAAGCTACACGGTTGCAGACAACATTGCAACTTCCATGCATCTCGACCTTGATCCCCACTCACAGCCTGCAACTGGCTCTCCCCAGGTAAGTCTGGGTGTCAGTGTTTCTTAGGTTTTATGCTGTTATGTTTCCAGACCTGTCTTTTTCATGTGCAGGTTTGGATGTGGGAGTTATTTTTCAAGTGGCTCCTCCCAGATTAATACTACTGGGACAAATACATGTAGTAAAATTGCCAGATAATTCTAGGTCAGTAAGTCAGTCTTCGTCTCTCTCACACACATTAGTATAGATGGGGTAGAGAAAAGGGGGGAGGGGAAGTGTTTATAATATGCCACTATCAGAAGCCTAACTGTACAAGAAATCTCTCTCTTTAATTGAAACTTTGGCAAATAATCAGGGTAGGAGCACCCTAGAAATTGCCAGGCATCTTGCTGTCCCTCCACTTACTTTTTCTAAAAAAGAGTAATTTCTCCCCATCCTCTCCATGTTTTTCTTCTGAGTAAACATGAAGGAAAAGTGTTTTTTGTCGTGTGGATGTCGAGTGTGTCTATACAATGCAGGGTTGCCAGGTCCCCTTGCCCTCCCAGCAGGAGGTGAAGGACCTGGCACTCACCTTTTCTTTACTCCTCACGTGCATGCAAAACATGCATGCATTGACAGGGTGGATGCAGTATGAAACAAGCTGAACATCAAGCCGGCAGCTTGTAGGGCTTGGGGGAGCCCGGTTCGGGCTCACATCCCATTTTTGTGATCCACCTACTTACGAGGAAACCTACGGAAATTTCTATCTTCTTCCATCCTCCACAGCGCTTCTATTTTCGTCCTGTCAGGAGTCTGCCACTTCACCTGGTTTTTCTCCTGGTTTCTTTAGAATTTTCATCAATTCCATAGACTGGACTTAGTTGATTTTGTTTCCTACTTTCACCTGGGAGTCTGCAGTTTGCACAGGCAGAAACTGACACTGGAGAGGACTCACTTCTGCAGTACTTCCCTAAGGGATTGTGGAAGTCTGCAGTTTGCTTAATCAGAAACTGACTCTGGAGAGAACTCGCTTCTGTAGTACTTCCCTAAGGGACTGTGGTCATTATATTTATTGTATTCACCTTTGTATTTATTTGTTTAGGTGTAAGAAGTTTGTAATTTGTTTATGATATAAATAAGAAACAATTTTCATATTGAGCCTTTGGGCTGTTTAAATACACATAATTTTTGTATTTATTTATTTGTAACTGTTTCTCTTGCAGATGCTCTTATAGGTTACTGCATTGACAGGGTGGCATGACAACATCACTCCCAGGAAGTGACCTCATTGCTCAAGGCGTGGAAGCACTCTCGGCGTGGTGCAATGACATCAATCTCTGGAGTGATGTTGTCATGCTTCCCCAGGAGCGTGTCTGGAAGGCCTGTTCTCCTGCCGTTCCTCCCTGCCAGCCAGGTGAGGGGGGGCGGAGGGGGGAGCGGGGGATCCACTGCGCCCACTGGGATCCCTAATATAATATATTCCCAATAATGGTTTTCAAAGTGTGTAGTAAGCTGGGACTGGCTTAGAAATATTGGAAGCAGAGACTGTACAAAGCCTTCTGGTAGGAACTCAGTTTAATAATGTAACAACTCCAACAGTCTGGTATATCTTTTGCAGAGCAGATTAACCCTTAGGTTACCTCAAAGAGGGATCATGTGAATCTTTGGGTTATTCTGCATGGTCAAATTATATTAGTTCAGTTGTCAAATAGCATCCTTTAATCTTCCAAGTTCTGCATGGTGAAAGTCTACTTCTACTGAAGAGTTGATTCCCCCCGCCCCCCGCCCAAGTTTTTTGGCTGTTTTTTTTTCCTGCACAAATACCTGCTTGCTTTTTTTTTTTTTTTGCTGTGCAGAAGTTTTTCTTTGGTGCAAGACCTGGCCCAGTCTTTCACCCTCCCCTTTATTTTTCTATGCACTGATTGGCTAAATGCTGATGTCCAACCACTCCCTCCTTCTCCCTTCCCCCCACTCCTTCCCTTCAGTTTTCTTTACTGAAAAAAGGTAATACCATTATGCATTATATGTAATGTGTGCACACAAACCTCAAGAGTATGAAGTAATGTCTGCTAGACATTACACAAGCTGTGGAAGCTGCCATTTTGTACATTAATCTCCATTTTTTCTGTTTAAGTGTCCAATTTTTTCCCAATGCCCTTTTTAAAATTATATAACAATAACATTATAATGATATTAAATTGCAAACACTTCCCATTTTTATGTCTATTTGTTCAAAAAATAATTATCCAAATTAAAATTAACATCAAGGAAGATCGGTGCTAAACATGGCATTTATGGAGTGTGCCTGATTCTCTGGTGTAGTCACTTAATTTTTCCTGATAGGCTTAATATGAACACATGATGGGATCATCCAACCACAAAACTGAATCTCTGGTTGGTAAAAAACTAAAATATCTCAACTGGAATGGCATAACCCTTCTAATGTCCAAATGTTTTAATGTATGCACAAAATAGAGGAGATGCCTACACTGACAAAAATGCAGATGTTGTCAACATCCCCCAGAAAGCCCAAATCAAGAACATTTTTCTAAGTGCAGGGTGGGGGGGACCAGAGACCACTCCTGTTTCACAACCTCAAGTGTGGAATTAAGGAAGCCAAAACTGGATCAGATTCTTGAAGACTGAATACCCAGAAAACACACTGTAAGTTTAGCATGTAGAAAGCCCTCTGTGTTGCATCCTGAAAAAATGAGCTTTGGGCATCCAAATGCTCTTAATTCCTACTATATTGCATTGTCTACAAATGTAGTATGATTTTTTGTTCCCTCCACTAGATTGAAGTCAGTTGGGCTTACTTCTGAGTAAATATACGTAGGATTATTGTGTGGTCTGTACCCTATATGCACATCAAAGGCAGTTGTGGAATATTTGTTGTAAATGTGTATGAAAAGGTGCATCTGTGTATGCTGGGGAAAGTCAGCATGTGTTTCCCATAATATGTGGTTAAAGTTTTTAGAATATTGTTAATATGGATAGAGACAGTGCTTGGGCTGGGAGAAAAAGGGGACAGAAAGATTTCATTTATAATTAGTCCAGACTAGAGATGGGCACCAACTGAAGTACAAACCAAAGTTCGTCACGAACCAGGCTGTTTTTTGGTTCATGAATCGGTGGTTTGTTGGAGGGCATTTCTGACGACTCACGATGAACCACTATGATTTTTAGCACAGTTCATTTGGTTTGTTTTTCGGTTTGTCACTGCAGACAGTCTGGTGCCAATCAATCAGTTTCCTAGGCAATGAGGGGGTGGGAATGGGCTTTCTGCAGACCTTCTGCTGCCCTGGAAGTGACGTTTTCACAAGCCAAATAAACCAGTTTGCAAACCAGGCAATTTCATGCTGGTTCATGGTTCGTGAAATGCGATGAACTACAAGCCCCAACAAACCTCCATTTTCCCAGTTCATGCCTGTCTCTAGTCCAGACTCAATGTAGATTGTGGTCCATTTACCATCTTTAAAATTGTGTAACTTATTTGCTATTTGGTTACATTAATATCTTGACTTCATTTGTTTATGTATTGAATTTATATCCTGCTTTTCATAGTTCTCAAATCAGTTACCACACCACTTCAAAATTGCAATAGAGTAATAATTTGCTCTGTAAACAGCCTGGTATCTCAAAGAAGAGGAGCATATTGACAAGGAAGTTTTTGTTGATCATTTACTATTTGTTTCGGGGGGGGGCACTGAACAATAAATGGGGTGGTGGTGGAATGGAGAACAATTTCTGTGCTCTACATTTCCAGATAAAATAAGTTAATTATAGTGTGATGTCCACTACCTGTCTTATTAAATCTTACTCCTGAGCAGGTCTGTGCTTGTGAGTCTTCATGCTGCCAGGAAACAGCAAGGGTTGCAAAATGTCTGGATAAAAAAATGCCCTGTCTCTTTAATAGAGGCTCAATGGGACAAGACCTACCAGGTGGTGTTGCCTCCATGCAATGAAAAGCATCACTGCACATTTCCACGCATCAAGCTTCTACTAAAGGGGCAGATCATTTTCCTCCAAGCCTGTTGGCAACCCTAGTGTTATTTCTAATCACCCCACCTCTGCTTCTGAGCTGCTCCTCCTCAGGTAACCATTTTAATCTCCTTTCTCTTATGTGGGCTCAGGGCATAGTCTGGTATGAGAGAAAGCTATATATCTTACCCATAAATCTTATTACGACACCAATGTCTTAATAGTTTGATGGGGGGGGGGTTATTACATTATCTCGGTTTCTAGGGGCCTACTAGCCATTCAACTTTCCAGAGGGCCACTGTCCTGGTGGGTGGTTAGCAGCAAGAAGTCAGTTGATCCAATCCCTAATAGTTCTGCTTTGCACAGTAGTAGTTACATAGGCTGGCTTGTTCCAGGGCCATCTTCCCTTCTAAGTCCATGCCTGTGAGAAACTATCATATATAAGGAAATTATTGTTTCATCAGGAGGCAAAAGTATTGTTTTTGTCTTTCTTATATACATAAATGAAATTTGGGTTTGCCCTGCCGATAAGAACCATAAAGAAGAACTGACACAAGGCAGTACTGACGCAAACTGAGAACAGTATTATGAGAGGAAATGTACTCATATACTGCAACAAATATTCAGGTTAGCACAAAACCTTTCATACGGTTAAATGGGCAGAACGCTCCAAAGGAGGTAGGAACAATATGTACCAGAGGAAATGAATAATTAGTTTTGTGTTGCCATTGTAATAAAGCATTCCATGCACATTCTGTGGCTACTGGGTCCAGTAGCAAGCTGAGTATGCTAAGCCTCAGCCGTAGTAATTGTCACAGCTGAAATTTTTCACATTATAAAATGGCTTGGAAAAAACAAAAGTATTATGGAGTAAATTCTATCAAATCTTTTACTAAAGGAACAGAGCCCCAACAGATTCCCACCATCCTCAAATCAGTATGCTATGGTCAGTAATCCTAAACTATATAAGAGGGCTGTGAGCATAGATTGTACCGGCAATAAGTTGTATGACATACCCTTGTCCTTAGACAACAGAAATGGCACTGGAGGCATTTTTAAAATTACAAAAATAACTAATTTATTACTTTAGAAGGGAAAGGTCAGGTGAAATCAGGGGTTGAAAATTTTTGAGGAAATTCAATACACACACAAAAACACATCTGAGGTAAAATTAAATCATGCACAGACTTCAGTTCTAAGTTCTAATAACTAATTGCTTTAGTCAAAATGTTACTAAGGTTTTTGATGGTATGGACAGAGATTTCACAACCTTTGCTCAATTAATCAGGTGAAGTCTATTGCGGCATTTCAAAGAACTTGGATTGGAACCATTTATGCTGTCATGTTTTGTTTTGTTTTTTTATTAGAGCATTTTTTCAAATACAAATTCAAACTTTATACAAAAAAGATAATAAACATATACATCATATAGAAGAATTGTTGATATATTAATGTACATAGGTCAGATTAGATTATGGCCATTTCCACACACGTTGAATAATGCACTTTCAATGCGGTTTAGCAATCCTTTGGAAGCGGATTTTTTGTTCCACACATGGAAAAGCAGTTCCAAATGTTCACTAAAGAGTATTGAAAGTGGATTATCCAACGTGTGTGGAAGCAGCCAATGTATTTATATAACATATATTCATACTGGGTGTTGTGAATTAAGAGCGATATGGACCTTGAGATATATTTTTGTTCGGTACTAATTTGTTTCGTCTTTTCCACCTTAAAGATCTAATTCTAGAAAATTCTGGTACAGTGATGTTGTTGGTTGTGTCATTGATTAAAAGGTAATCTATAAATGGTTGCCACTTTTCTGCAAAGTTTGAGGATTTGAGGTAGTATAGTGACTGTTGTAGTCTGTCAGTTATTTTCTCCATTGCCATATGCTCCCATACTTTGTTGAACCATAAGTTCAGGCTAGGTGGATGTGAGGATTTCCAACAGGAGGCGATAGCTGTTTTAGCAGCGACTAGAAGTGATGTAATCAGGTCTTGCCTTATTTGTGGAACTGATGTGTTTTGCCATATGTCCAGGAAGATGAGTTCAGGTTTTAGGGGTATATCATATTTCATTGTGTATGCTATCTGTTGTAGTACCTTATCCCAGAATTCTGCAATGTGTGGGCATTGCCACCAACAGTGTGCAAATGTGCCTATTTTGCCACAACTTTTCCAACATTGTGGTGAATTCTTTGATGTTATCTTAGACAGTTTGTGTGGGGTGAGATACCAACAATGTAATATTTTATAGGTTTGGAGGTTTGTGTTAATAACCCGAGATTTGATTAATTTTGATGACCAGGTATTTTACCAATTTGTTGGTGAAAATACGACACTGCAATCTTCTTGTCATTTTTGTTGTAAGGATAGATTATTCATATTGTCAGATTGTATAAGTATATTATAAATTTTGGAAATAAGACCTTTTCCAGTGGGTTTCTGAGCACCTAATATTTCTTCAAAAGCTACTTTGGGTTTCTTCAATATTTCTTTGGCATTAATCTGGTTTGTGAAGTGTGTTAGTTGAAAGTAAGTGTACCAAGGAACTGTTTGGAATAGTTTATTTTCCAGTTCTATTTTTTCGATTAAACCTTTTTATGAGGTTATGTCATTCAATTGTGTATTTTCTAGTAATTTATATGAGAAAAATTGCTTAGGGAATTTTTCATGTGCCCTCATTAACAAATATCGTGATAAATTTGGTATTAACTTGTTTTTATATTTATCCCGTGCTTTAGTAATACTACTAAAAAGGATGTTATTTTTGCATTCTTTGGGTCTTAGCAAATGATTAGACCATATTACTTCTTGTATTGTATACAGAGAGCTTGAGGCTTGAAGCACATCTATCCAATCTAACTTTGTTTTGTAATATATGGACCACAATGGAGAGTCTTGTTGCTATATTATAAAAAGCAATATCAGGGTAGTTATATCCTCCATGTTGTTTCTTCTTTTTGATCATAGCAAACACTATTCTTGGTTGTTTGTAATGCCATAAAAAGCTATTAAGGATAGTGTGCCATTTTTTTAATAGTTCATTTGGGATATATATACGAAGGGTCCTGAAAATAAATATAAATTTGGGTAATATAAAGGATTTAATTATATTGTATCTGTCATACCAAGTTAGGTTTAATTTATTCCACCTGTCTACATCCTTTTTTATTTCTTTAATCTTTTATAGGTGGTTAATCTTGATTAATTTATCTAGATTGTGTGGAATAATTGTCCCTAGGTAGGGGATGTGAGATTTGGACCATTGGAATTTGAATTGTTGTTTAATTAGTTGCATTTCTTGGTTGTTGATATTTAAAGGAAGGATTTGCAATTTTGATTGATTTATTTTTAATCCTGATATTTCTCCAAATGCAGTTAATGTGTTTTGTAATTCTTGTAAGGAGTTTATGGGATCTGTTATATAAAGCAGCATGTCATCTGTGAATAAGCTCATTTTATAGGTGTTGTTGCCTATTGACACCCCTTGTATTTGATTATTCATCCTTATTGATTCTGCTAGTGGCTCCAGGGCTATTGCGAACAGGATCGGGGATAATGGGCACCCTTGTCATGAAGGTTAAAGATATCTGAAGTTACTCCATTGGTTTTGATTTTTGCCCATGGTTGTGAATTTATAGATTTTAGCTGCCATGTTTTGGTCATGTTTTATTTTGCAAGCTGCCTTGAACAGATTATCTGAAGAGGCAGCATAGAAATTGTCCAAATAAAAATAAGTGCTTTCAGGGAAGTTCTTTGCATAAAATTATCTTGTCATAATTCATATAACAACCCTGTTAGGCAATCCTTTTCATCCTTTTCAAAGTTGGTATCCATCTTGAGCCTTCAGGTTTTACCATGGGACCCTGTCAACTTCAGATATGTGCCAAGAAATTATGGTACTTCAGTGACATTGTGACAGAAAGGTAGCAACTGAGGTGGTTGCAGCATTGCAGGAGGATGGAGCTAGCAGCTTGGAGGCTTACAAGGGATGTCATGCTGTTGTATTCCTGTATAGTGAAGCCAACCTATCCTTTGACCAGATCCTGGAACCCATCTTAAGTACGGAAAGCACCAGAATATTATTTTTCAGGCACAAAGCTGTGTCTCATCTGGAAAGATTCCAAATGACATGTTCTCTGAACAAGGAAAGGACAAGTGATGTTTGCTTTTGCCGATGTTTGCATTAGCTTTTGTGGACTAAGACAAAATCAATAATTGGAGGGTCAGTGATTTTGACGACCGTCCAGGATTCGGTTATTCTCTAAAACAGTGTCACAAAGGCCCAAGGAGAGAGGGGGGGGGCTGACGGATTTTTAAAACGGACAACTTTTTTCCTTTTTCTGACTCTTAAGATTCAAGACGTTAAAACACAGTAATTCTTACATCTACTCTTATGTCTTAAGAAGGAGAACATTGTACACACATTTGCAGTTATGAGAACACAAAGAGAGGAAAATGAGTAAAATCCACAGCAAGAAAGATCCTTTTAAGACCCTCTGCTGTTTTCAAGAGAGGAAATTCTGACTGTCCATCTGCAGAAGCCAGTCCAGTACATTCAGAAATGCTAGTCCGAGTCACTTAGGAATGCTGCCTTGACAGAGAGTCATATCTCTGACACTAACCACATGATTGTTTTGCTGGAAACACATATACACATATGTGTTGTATCTATATATTCACAGCTCAATCAATCTCACTATAACTCTACATGAAATAACTCAGCAATTGCTATGCATATATCAATCACATTGTTCTTAATCATAAGGAACTCAGGATAGACTGAACCAAACAAAATGGAGTCAAAATGAACCTTTGGATGGATACATGGCAATAAGTTAAAATCTAGGGGATTTTTGCTGATGCATGTTATTCATATGAGTAATGATAGCAAATATTGAGGGATCAGAATGACCTGACCATTTTACAGATGTCATGATCTTAGTGCAAATTTTGCAAATGTTACAATTTTTAGGTGATTTCCAGTGCCAGGAATGACTCTGAGGAATCTCACTGGTGGAATTAAGTGGGAAGATGTAGGCCACAACCGTATAAGAATGAGCAGTAAAAACCATGGAGTCTAAGAAGCTAGGAGGAGAGAAAGTAAGGAATATCTCCTTGCTATCTCTCTCCTTTCCCTTTCAGATTGGCAAAACACTCTCCCACTCTCCATCAACGGGAACCTCTGGGACATCTCCAGGATTGGTAAGACAATTCACTATGCCTTATTCTTATGCTTTGCTGTACTAGGCTATTGCACTGCTAAGACCATGCTGTACCATGATTCTCAAAATCTCTGTAACCTATGCAAAATGATTTAAATAAAACTCACTGAAATTCATGTCCAGGCCTGTGTCATATCCTTGCTCTCTCTTCATTTGGAGAAAATCTGTTCAGTTAAAGATATGTTAAAGGTCCCCCCTTTTGCATAGTAAACTGCTAGCTAAAGGTAAACCTAACAATGCTGCTAGGGATGCCAACAGCCAGGTTGGGCAGGTAGAGGTGGAATTAACTGGCATCCAGGTGTGTTTGCCCTGGCAGAGCCTGCTCCATGTTGATCAGCTGACACAGGCCATACTATTGGCAAGAACTTTGCCAGTGAGGACTAGGCATGGGCATGAACAGCATTACAAACATAAAAAACCCACAAACAGCCCAATCTGCTGTTCATGAGCAAGTTGTTCGTGAGGCCCATCCTAAATGAACAGGTGATTGTTGCAAGCCTCATTTGTTGCCTTCGGCGGCCATTTGTCAAGCCAGACAGTCTGGCACTTTCAATCAATCCCCTTGGCAACCGGAGGCAGAGACTGAACTCTGAACTCCTTCTGGCTTTCCTTCTGGCTTTAACCCTTCAAAGTACTTCCAGCAGAGAGTCCCATTTTTTGCCACTGTGAAGAGAAAATGACAGCCAACAAGGAGACCCATGAATCATGCCTTTCCCTGGGTGCAATCTCTCTGAAACTTGGGGGGTCTTCAGAGGACAGTGCAGACTATGTCCCCTGCAAATTTGGTGGGTATTAGACATTGGGAAGGTCAGTTTGTAACCCCTCAAATTAGCTGTCAGCAGACACTGCTGTTTTTGCCAGGACAGGGCCCTTTAAACTATCAGCTGGCAGGCAGCAGGGGGGAATCCCTGCTGGTTCTGGCCCCCACAAATAACGAACATGTCCAGGAACAGTTCATGTTCATCCATGTTCGCTGTTTGTTATTTGTGGATGGCAATGAACAACAAACAGGATGTTTGGGGTTTTTTTTGTGTTCATGCCCATGTCTAGTGAGAACCAGCATCATTTTGCCACTACCAGCTTGGGCAAGATCAACTTGTCTGATCATCTTCACCCCCCACCCCCATATGAGCTTTAATGTAATCAGAATAGCCTGTTTGTTGGGATTTTTGCAAGTGTCCTATGTTCAGTCATGAAAGAGTTAAATTGTTACTCTGTTTAGTCAGATAGCTAGTTAGCATAGGACCACTTAGGCCTTGAGTAAATGTTCTTGTCATAAAAGGGGAGTCTTTAGTCTTAATGAAGGAATCTAGGATTGTCTATTAGATGAGCCAGTTTATGAGGGGGCAATTAGCTAGCAACATATACTAAGGTTTTATTGCTCTTTGTCCACTCTCAGTGCTCTCAATTCTATTTGTGTGTTCAAGGTATTCTTTATTTTCTTACCAAATGTACCAAATGTACCCTTTTTTCCCTGTTATGTAGTAAAGTATTTTTATAGAGCGAAAACCACAGTCTATTTTCTAATGCATTAATATCAAACTCTGCTACTTTATTTCCTTTATAATTCTCACCATCAACACTGTTCCCCCCTCCTTCTCCCTCTCCCATGTATTACTGGCAGAGGTGGGTTTTAGGGTTGCTGTCTGGGGGTGATGTTTTATGAAATGTTGTGATTTTACTGCAAATTATATGTTTTATTGCTGTAACCCACCCTGAGCCCACTCATGGGGAGGGCAGGATAGAGGCCCAATAAATAAATAAATAAATAAATCTCTTGCAAGGGATAGAAGTCAGCTACTAGAATTCACCAGCCCCATGCTATCTCAGCTCATAAGTAGTAAGAAGGGCGAGGAATTAGTGAAGGAATAGGGGACCGAGAAACTAAGAGCAAATCTGGGCCTAGTGAGTAGCGGTGAAGTCCTGGCCATAACAGGAAAGGGCTCAGTTGTCAGGCCTGGTGGATGCTATCTCTATGATGGTAAAGGAGCCAGATGCAGTTCCATGCATTCACTTGAGTAATCTCAATTAGTTCAGTACATAAAGTTACCGTCCTCAAGATTAGAGGTCTCTAGATTACAGGGACCAGCTCCCCTGGACAAAATGGCAGCTTCAGACAGAGGACTTTATGGCATCTAATCCTAGCTGAACTTCCTCCTCTGGTACTGCCCCCCTCTCAACCCAGGAATTTCACAATACTTGGAAACCCTACCAGGACAGGCCATGGAGGCTACCTTCAACTTGCTGCTGCCACCTAGCCCTGCTATAACCTAACATCTCACACATGACGGGAAGAGAAGAAGCCAGAATTATGGCCTCAGTGATTTCAAGTCTGTTCATGGGCAGCAGATAGAGAGATTCAGGGACACAAAACACAAGATGAGCACCAGGAGGTGTTCTGTAGTGGAGAACAAGCAAGGAAACTAAGTTCAGAGATGCCTTCCCTGCAAAAGCTCTTGTTCTCTTTTCACCCAGGACGGTCTGGACTGGCCACTTCTCATCTCTGCTTCATGCCTGTGTTTAGGGTATGGAGCCTTTATAACCACAAAAACTCAGTTTTCTAAAGGAAAGGGGGCTCCATGCAGCAAAAACATGCAAAGAATATTGGGGGCTGGCAAGGTGGGCAGTGACTAGACCAGGAGTCACGGAAGATCTTTTGTAAGGATGGGTATTCTTACCATAAGCATGTGTACAAAACATGCTGGTGATGGAGAAGGATGGCCAAGACAGACTGGACAAAGGAAAGAAAAATATGGTAATAGAGAGTTTTCATGAGGAAGGTGAAGCATTGGAGGACTAACCTATGAGTGCGGTGGATCGCTTTGCTTGGCTGTACTAGCTTTCACCATGCATATAAAACTGGATAGCAGATGTGGCATGGTACTCTTGCTTGCCACATGTACACTTTAGCGGCCTTCCAAAATCAACAAAATGTCAGCTTTGTAGTAGGTGCTTGTTACCTGGCCTACGTGGCTCCACGATCCACTTGAAGGTTGTGACCCATGGATTTAATACTAGCTCTCAGATTTTGTATAACAGTTTTTTATGTGGAGGCAACTCAAGAAGTTATAACACCTCTTTTCCAAGTTCAACATTCCGGTACTTTGTCTTAGTGGGTGAAATAACCAAATGAAAAAGTCTGGCCAGCATTCAATGTGATTGACTTAATTTTTTTCAGATAATATGATGTCACGTCATGTACTTTTCTTCCAGGCAGGTCCATTTTTAGCTTGCTTTCTGTTTGGAGCTTGTGGAGGTCAATTGTGCAGTGTAGTGGATGATTATTCCATGCATTAAAATAAGCACTAGAATATCATTGTATACCATTGTAATAATAGGTTATCAGAGTTTCTGAATTTCATTTCTCTCCCCCGACTCCATAATTCTCTAGCTACCACCAACCCAGGGCCAGGTTTTCAAGAACAAATATGCTCAGGAGGGGCAAGAGATCCTTGTACCCCAAGGTAGAACACTGCCACGAGTTTCCTCTAACAAACCCTTAGCCCAGAGACTGAGAAAGTCTGCAACCATCAAGAAGACAGCCCTGAAAGGTAGGCCAACTGCAGACTGGATTCCCTAAAAAAACAGTTAACTGGTAGTTGGGGCAAATAGGTCAGGGTCCTGGGTTTAGACTGGAGCCTCAAAACCCACTAACGCCACACAAGATAAGATTAATATATGTATTAAAAAGTTCAATATATTATATATGTAGAAATTACACAAAACACGAAAATTAAACAAGAAAATGTGAGTAACTAAAATCTAAAACCTAAGTTTATCTGCCTAATAGTCTAGATGTCACCTCATAAGTCAAGCCACAAGGTGCAAGCACAACTGAACTCCAAGACCAACAATCATCCCACTACCAGACTAAGATGACAAAAGATCTGTGGGCCAATACTCAGACCAGATCCACTCCCAGAGGAGGATGGCTAAAGGTAAAAAGGCCAAGGAAAAAAATGCTTCGAATTTCATTTTTATCCATATCAGCCTACAACATGGACTGATTCTAAGAACTAATCAAGGTGTTATTAAAACACCTAAACATGACTCTCTGCAGTTGAGAAGTGTTGCTTGATCAGTGCTGATTTTTTTTTAAAAAGCCCCTGGTGATGTGGGGAGGAGGAAATGACTGCCTCAGGGATGTCATGTTCAGAATACTTTCAGGTATGCTAGTGCCAAAGAGACTCCATTTTAATCCTTTCAGTATTATGAGTGCTTTCTTCACAGGTGCCAGGATGTTCCCAGGCAGCTATCTCCCAGAGGAGGAATGTTTTGGCTATCGCTGTTCCAGCCTCGAAGGACTTTCGCTTTCCGAGCTTCAAAGGGATTGTTTTGAGAACTATGGGGGGAGGTTGGGCCTGCTGGGATCTGTTACTTTGTGCCTTATGCTTTGCCTGTCATTGGTAACAATTCACATGTACCATCCTGAATATTGTATTCAGGCTCGTGGACTATAATGCATTCTTTCTTCAGTAAACTTTTGAAAACAACAGGCTCTTGTCTGATTGCAGAAGGTAGTCTGGAGTAAGGACATTATCTAGCCACAGTTCTGACAAGGGACAGAGAAATGGCTGCCATGTGAGTGATAAAACCTGAATTTTCCCATCCACACAGCAGTTATTCATGTTTTACTATAATTATTTCAAAACGTCAGAGGAAAGCAGGTTTGAGAAAGCTGTGGAAACTCTGGGAGGTACACCAGGATGCTATGGGAAAGCAGGAAAAGAACCTACTTTCCAGGAGCATTGAACCTGGGGCAGATAGCTCATGCAAAAACAGCCAGCTACAAAGGTAAGGCACACCCCATGTAACAAAAGTATGCAACTTTGGATCTTAGCAGGTTTTACCGTAAAAAGAAGCTCTGTGTTGTGCTTGATGAAGTGCAGAGCTCTACATTAACACTCACATCTTCTTCCTGAAGGACAGACACTTTCTATTTGTGTATTGCTGTAATTTCCAGGACATATTACACGAAGTCACAAATCAAAACAAAGAAGGCCTTCCTGGGTTGGGGATGTTTTGGAGTAGTTTTCTAGGTTGTGTCTGGTCTGGTGTACTGCATCACCATAAGGCTACAATTTAAAAGAACTCTGCCAAACACTGGCTTCAGGTTCAGTGAATGAGGCAGCAGGTATTCCAATTATATTGTGGAACATACCCTAGGGCAGAATCATCTGTCCCAAAACAATAACATAATGGTCATCTCCAGGGTGAGACAAAGAACTGAAAAGGTTTGATTAAGCCTTCCTGGGTGAATCTGAAGTTATTAATGATGATTGATGACCCACAATGGCTGGATAGGTGAGACTATCAGAGCCCTGAATAGACTGGTATGGGAGAGAGAATAAGAGAATGATCGGCAGGGTGTGTTAAGGAGATTAATTCAGGAACTCCTGGAAGACCCTATTGTCTTAGGATCTTTGCACATCTCCAGGTCGTGTGGGGGCTGAAAGCTGGTCTCACCTGGTGATTCATACATCAGTAATTTTCCAGCTCCTGGCTTGGATCTGGCAGTCATTTCCTGCCTTGCTAGGCAGTGTTTTTGTGTTTAAAACCATACACAGAGGGGTTTATGTTATTGCCATATTCATAATCCTTCTATTAGTGTGAGGCCTGGTTTGACTGCTAACATTTGCCATTTCCAGTATGAGTTATTTATTTATATTTATTTATTTACTTCATTTCTAAGCTGCCAATTGACTCAAAGTGGGTTGTGATATTAATTTGAAAGTAAAAACATAATAAAAACACAACAGTAATTCTAAACCAGTGGAAAATACTGTTGCCTAATACAACTAAAACAATACGCAAAGAACAGCTTTCATAGAAATGCCACCTGAAAACTCTGCTTTACACAGCTTTCTAGACACTTGTAAAGAGAGAGCCATTCCACCAAGCAGCAGCCGTTTGGCTGTCGCTTGGGAGAATGGCTCTGTCATTGTGGGCAGTCAGTGATTGAAATTTCCTGCAAAATGGAATATTAAACAAGCTTTCTTTAGCTGAGTTAAATGATGCAGGAGAACATACTATGAAAGACAGGCCTTCGGGTATGTAGACCCTGCTGGAAATAGGGCCATGTTGAGAATTAGATATATTGACAAAAAGGAGACCTTTAATAATTTGCAGAGGGCATCTTATTTTCCTCTCCCCCAAGATTATTTCTTTCCTGAAAGCTTCCATAGTTCCTCCATGTTCTCTTTCCTTCTAATAATAATAATAACATTCAATTTATATACAGCCCTTTAGGGCAACAACTCCCAATCAGAGCAATTTACAAGGTATGTTATTATCCATACAACAATCACCCTGTGAGATGGGTGGGGCTGAGATGCTCCTAAAAGCTGTGACTGATCAAAAGTCACCCAGCTGGCTTCAAGTGGAGGAGTGGAGAATCAAACCCGGTTCTCCAGATTAGAGTCCTGCCGCTCTTAACCACTACACCAAACTGGCTCTCTTCCTTTACATCAGCCAGCAAACTTTTTGCTGTTGTCAGGTTTCCCTGCTTCCTACCCCCTGGCCCAGTTGTGTGGTACAAGCCCAAGCCACTAGGTTTGGCTAAGTTGCATGGTGCTGGCCAGGCTGTACCTAGTTGCATGATGGCGTAACCTGCAAGAATTTTTGTGGATCACCTTACTTACACCTATACCCCCTCCCCTCACCATTTCTCTCCTCTGGTAGCTCCCATATCATCAGTTTTCCCTGTTTTCTTCTCTCCTTCCTAACCAATCAACCTACCCTTTGTCTGCCAGCCATCTTCAATGATATTTATTATGTACTTCATTTATTTCCCAATGTTCTCCCCAATGGGGACCCAAAGTAGCTTGTACCATTCTTATCTTCTCCATTTCATTCTCACAACAATCCTGTGAGGTAGGTTTTGCTAAGAGAGTGTAACTAGCCCAAGATCTTCTACAGCAGAGTGTGGATTTAAACCTGGGTCTTCCAGATCCTAGTCTGAAACTAACCACTACACTGCACTGACTTTTGTGGAGTTGCTACTGTTGAAAAGTAGCAAGCAGCAAAACCTATGTGAGCAATGCAAGTTACATGAGCTTGCTGCCAGGTAAGTTCTCCTTCAAAGGCCAAAACAGCCCTGGAAAGGACCTTAACCCCTCCTCCTGCCTGTACTGACAGGAACCAAGGTATGAAGGCTGGAAATACTGTTGTGGTTGCCTAGCAACACTACTGAGGGTAGTCATTTCTTAAACTGCAGACACTGCTTCTATCAGTTTGAGGGGAGGTTAACCACCTAATGCTTTTTAAAAAAAAATCTGCCTTGTCTGTCCTTGATCCCAATCTCTCATTTAAGTATCCACAGATGTGGCCAGGTTGATAATTAGATATATTGATAGTTACAAATTAAACCTTTGCTGACCAGATACAAGAAAAAAACCCAAGGGGATAGCATTTAGGGGTATGCACCTAGAAAGTTTCCTTTGCAGTTTTGGTAACGGGGGTTCTGGAATCATGCCATTTCATTACTAGTTTGTTTCAGTTCAGCCAGTCTTGGCTCTGAAATGATTTGTTTTGTTTTTGTCTGTTGCATGCATATATGTACAAATGCACACTGTTCTTTTCAAGGAGTGGGTGGTAAATGAGGCTCCAGGGCAGCTGTTTTCTTGCTTAATCAAAAACAGCATCAACCATTAGTCCCCCTCCTAGTCTGAACCATTGATCCTCTGAGTTTTTCCTCAAGTACAATAACATACACACACACAAACACAACAATGGACCTGTAGAAGGTGAGTATTGACGGGTGAAGCTATGGGGCATTTCCAAATAGGAGAACGCTGCAACAAGTGCAAAAAAACATCCTGCTTCATGTTCACTTTTTCTTTTTCTATACAGCCAATAAAATTACCTTTGCCTTTGACTGTTACCTGTTGATTTAATATTTCCTTTGGCTTTGCTCCCAGAATGAGGGGCAAATCCAAATCTGCCCTCTTGATGCTCAGCATTCTGCTGTAAAATGAGGCATTCTCACTGCCTATCTTCTCTATGATGATGGGTGGACAGGCAAACTGACTAGCTGAATCCCCTCCCCACCCCCGCCATAAATTTTCCTCTTGCTGTGAGGGCAAGCAGGATTGTTTTTGAACAGGAGGAGTTACATGTTTGCCAATTAACTCAGAAAAACAGAGAGCACTGAAATACTATGGAAGCAATCCTATACAGGTCTTCTCAGATGTAAGTCCTATGTTACTCAATAGTACTTACTCTCAGGAAAGTGTCTTCTGAATTGTAGCTTATTCCTTCCAAATGTTTCCAAAGCTGATAGGAGGGGAGGGCGGATCTACCTTTGCGAGGACTGGATTGACAAGGAGAGAGACCCATTTCCCAGATAGCTACAGAGTGGGGAGATGCATTTACATCTATTGGTCTCATTCCCCCTTCTAGCCAACAGAGGTTTTAAATTTTTTTTTAATTTAACCTGTAAAATACAGATATTTTATTTTTATTTATTTATATTTCAATTTATATACCGCCCATCCCCAGGGGCTCTGGGTGGTGAACAGTTAAAATCGATAAAAACAAGAACTAAAATCAATATACAAACAATAAAACAAATTAACAAATTAACAAAGTGCAGTGGTGGGGAGATATAATAAAGTGGTGGGGATATAATAAATTCAGATAAACAAACATAATACAGTCATTAATCCATATGATTAATAAAGCTAAAAATTACCTATCAGATCATAAATATCTAAAACATCAATTGTACTATTAAGAATTACTGACCAATGAAGTTAATAATGTAAGGTCTCTCTCCCCTTGGGATTTGATTGGTGCTGTTCAGGAAAACAAACAAGCTCAGTGCCTTCCTGCTGCTGAAAGGCACAAACTGAAATGAAACACACAGACTTTTTGGTGGGAGAGACTCATTTCAATTTAGTTTTCTGGATTTGGTTCAGCGTTCCAGAAACTGCTTTAGCAAGTCGAACCAGTGAGTTCTGTGTGCAACTTCGACTCATTTTTTCCATCATGCACACCCCTAATGGCATTCTCCTTCATGTTTGAGGACTTTCATGGAACATCTATATAGCGCTTCCTTGGAAACATTTGGAAGGAATAAGGAAAGAGACAGCTGAGCAAGGTAGACCAGCAAGGTATGTCTTATGTTGTTGTGTAGCCATGTTCTGTGATGGGTGGCACTGTAACACCAGAAATGAAGCCTTCCGCATGCATCTATAATTGTATGGGGAGACAGCACCATTTACTTCAGAGTCCTGTTTCCAGTAATAGTAGCTAAGCTGATGCTTATAGGAAGGTTATATTGCAGCAGTTCCCCTTTCATGATATGTCTCCAGTGTGTAGTATTTGGAGGCATATTGTTTCTAACCATGGACATTTCATTTAGTTAACATGACTAGAAAATATTGATGGGAGGGGCAGTGGCTCAGTTAAAGCATCTACTTAGCATGCAGAAAGTTTAACATTCAGTCCCTGAGATGTCCAGTTAAAAGGATCAGGTGTGGTATGAATGACCTCTACCTGAGATCCTGGAAAGCTGATGAGAATAATGACCTTGATGGACCAATGGCCCAATTCAGCATAAGGCTTTAAATGAAAAAAAAAATCCTCCATCCATCTTCTGTATAACTTTCAAAACAATATTCCTAAGCAAGGCAGTGAAAGAAAACTGTATTGTGTGAAATACTAATTCCTTTTGTCCTACCTGAACCCTATCAGTTTCAAAAGATGGCCCTGAATTCTTCTATAATGAAAGAGGGAGAAAAATCTCTCTTTCTTCACTCCCTGTATATCACCCCCAATTTTAGAAGCTTCTATCATGTCCATCTCTTCTAACTGCCAGTTTCAACTAAAAAAATTCAAATGCTTTAGCTTTTCCACACAGGGAAAGTACTCCAAACTCTTAATCATTTTGGATGGTCTTTTCTATACCTTCTTCCAGATTTATCATACCTTTTTTGAAATGAATTCCCTAAAACTGCATATAGTATTCCAATCAGACCACACTTTATAAAAAGGATATAACAATTCTGGCAGTTTCATTTCCATTTCCTAATAATTTTGACCATTAAATGTCCCTCATTTGCTGCTACTGCATATTAAGCTTATGTCCTTTATGACCCCATCACTGCCCCTTTATGACCCCATTCATGAAGGTAGAAAATTTTTGCCTCCATGCATCACAGACTGTTGTTCGCAGTTTTTGTTGCCCATTCATCTATTTTTTAGAAGTTTTTCTAGAATTCTTCACAATTGGCTTTGGTATCTACTACTCTGAACAATTTGGTATCTTCCACAAACCTGACTGTCTTACTACTAATCTCTGCTTTAAGATAAATTACAAATACAATGTGTTTTCATACAGATCCTTGGAGGATCACACTATTACTACTTTCTATTGTGAAAATGTTCCTATTCCTCCCATTTTTAACTACTTAATGATACATAAGAGAACCTCTCCTCTTAACCCATGACTTTTTACTTTTGCTGAGCTACTTTATCATGCATTTTGATAAATCTAGGGAGCAATCCTAAGCTGGTCTTTTCAGAAGGGTGCTATTTTATTAAAAGGGGCTACTTCCACAAAAGTGGTTTAGGATTGCAGCCCTGGAGTATTATATATCTTTTTGGTGGATTATTACAAAATGATCACAAGAGAGTGAGTTATCTTTTTAACATAGCTTTCTAGTTGTAAAAGTAGAAAGTTTTTTAAAAGTTGCTGTATAGCAACCAAATCAGGAAATGAATGCTCCTGGATGAAGGGGTGGGGCAGTTTACATTATCCTCTGTGTGTGCCATGATGCAAGTTGAATTTGATTAACATTGCAATGAGTGCATGGTGAAGTAGGCATCTGATTGTTTCACCATGTGCTTGTTATGCAGTGAGGTGCATTCATTCATAGCATATACTTGAGAGAGAGCATATTATGATGGAATCAACAGCTGCAGGAGGCAAGGAATAGGATTCTATTTGCTTATTAGAAATTATTGAAGAAACCGTTTGTGGGGATCCTTTTTTTGCTGCTTTTGCCAATGACACTTTTCTCTTTCAGTCATACAGTAAAGTTACGCTCACAATGAACAGTATGAGCCAAAGAACTTCCCCGATGTGTGCTGGGAGACAGGCTCAGCAAAGCGTCATGAATCACACGATTTCCTGACTTGCCTGGCCGATAACTTCCTTTTTCAAAAGGTGGAGGAAGCTACAAGGGGCTCAGCCATACTAGACTTGATATTCACCAACAGGGAAGAATTGGTAGATGAGATGAAGGTGGTGGGGACCTTAGGGGGAAGTGACCATGTCCTCCTTGAATTCCAGTGCTGTGAGGGGCCAAGGAAGTTCGTAGCCAGACTCGTAGGTTAGATTTTCGTAGGGTCAACTTCGATGAACTCAGTGGCTTGATGAGAGTCATTCCGTGGGGGAGTGTGCTGGAAGGGAAAGGAGCGAGGGAAAGGACCTCAAGCCCTCACTATCCCAGCAAGACGGAAACATGGTAAGGGCTCCAAGAAACCAATGTTGATGTACAGAGAGCTCCAGAATAAGCTACGGGAGAAAAAGGAAATATTCAGGAAATGGAGAGAAGGACAGACCTCTAAAGAGGAGGATATGAGGGTTACTAGGTACTGCAGATCAGCCATCAGAGAAGCCAAAGCTCAGTACGAGCTGGGTCTGGCCAGGAGGGCTCACTACAAGAAAAACTTCTACAGATATGTGAGAAGCAAACGCAAAGTAAAAGAGGCAACTGGACCGCTGTTGGGAGTGGATGGAGAAACTCTGATGCAGGACAGAGAAAAAGCAGACAGGCTTAATGACTTTTTTGCCTCTGTTTTCTCCCTGAAGAACTCAGGCATATCTAGAGATAGTAGAAAATGTGGCAGGACACCTGAGTGGCTAATTGACATTGACAGAGAGGTTGTGGAGAGGCATCTGGCTGCACTGGATGAATACAAATCCCCTGGGCCGGATGGGGTGCACCCAAGAGTGCTGAAAGAACTTTCCAGAGAACTTGCAGAACCCCTGCCCATCATTTTCAAGGCCTCCTGGAGGACTGGGGATGTGCCACAAGATTGGAGAAGAGCGAATGTTATCCCAATCTTTAAGAAAGGGAGGAAGGATGACGCGGGAAACTACAGGCCAGTGAGTCTGACTTCTGTTGCTGGGAAGATATTAGAACAGATTTTAAAGGGATCAATCTGTAAGCATCTGAAGGACCACTCAGTGATCCGGGGAAGTCAGCATGGTTTTGTTCCTAACAGATCCTGCCAGACCAACCTGATTTCATTCTTTGATCGAGTGACCAGCTTGCTGGATTGGGGGAACTCTGTTGACGTGCTTTATCTGGATTTCAGTAAAGCTTTTGATAAGGTCCCCCATGACATTCTGATGGGCAAACTGGAAGACTGTGGAGTAGACTATAGGACAGTTCGGTGGATAGGGAACTGGTTGGAGGACTGCACTCAAAGAGTGGTGGTCAACGGTGTTTCATCAGATTGGAGGGAGGTGTCGAGTGGGGTGCCGCAGGGCTCGGTTTTGGGCCCGGTACTTTTCAATATTTTTATCAATGATCTGGATGAAGGAGTGGAAGGGCTGCTCATTAAATTTGCTGATGATACCAAATTGGGAGGGGTAGCAAACACCCAAGAAGATAGAATTAAAATTCAACAAGACCCGAATACTCTGGAGAAGTGGGCAGCTGTGAATAGGATGCAATTCAACAAAGACAAGTGCACAGTATTACATCTGGGCCACAAAAATGAGAAGCACAAATACTGGATGGGGGATACACTTCTGGGCAGTAGTATATGTGAAAGGGATCTTGGGGTAAGAGTGGACTGTAAACTGAATATGAGCAGTCAGTGTGATGCGGTGGCAAAAAAGGCTAATTCAATCCTGGGTTATATCAAAGGGGCCATAGCATCGAAATTGCAGGAGGTCATAGCCCCTCTCTATACTGCCCTGGTCAGGCCACACCTGGAGTACTGTGTGCAGTTCTGGAGGCCTCACTTCAAAAAGGATGTGGACAAAATCAAGAGGATGCAGAGGAGAGTGACGAGGATGATCAGGGGTCTGGAGACTGAGCCCTACGAGGAAAGGCTGAGGGCCTTGGGAATGTTTAGTTTGGAGAAGAGGAGGTTGAGGGGGGACATGATTGCTCTCTTTAAATATTTGAAAGGCTGTCATTTGGAGGAGAGCAGGGAGCTGTTCCAGTTGGCAGCAGAGGGTAGGACGCGAAGCAATGGGCTAAAACTACATGCACAAAGGTACCAACTGGATATTAGGAAAAACTTTTTCACCGTCAGAGTAGTTCAAAAGTGGAATCAGCTGCCAAGGGAGGTGGTGAGCTCCCCCTCACTGGCAGTTTTCAAGAAGAGGCTGGATGAATACTTGTCAGAGATGCTTTAGGCTGATCCTGCACTGGGCAGGGGGTTGGACTAGATGGTCTGTATGGCCCCTTCCAACTCTATGATTCTATGATTCTAAACCCTGTTGAATAACCTGAGCAGGATTCTGGGTAGACCTGCTTAGGATTGCTCTTAAAATCTATCTGTGAGGTCAGTCTGTTAATTTGCATAATGCCAATTAAGATATGATTAAAAATAATTAGCTCACAGTCACCAGTTTGCTTACATTGAGTTATTGGCAAACATACCCTTTCATACTGAATTTCCATGTGTACGGATGCTGGGATTAATTCATTCACTTTGAAGATAGTATGATTTATATGGTACTTGGAAGTATGGGGACTTTGGCCTATGCCAAGTGAAGACTAATCATCTTTGTATCTGTCTGTATGCTGGCAGCATTCTTAATGCTCCCATTGATCCTGGAGACCTTTAGATTTGCTGCTGCACAGACTTGTTTGCTTGGTAATTTGCAATGCTGTAAGTTGTTCCTTATTATTAACACCTTTGATAGAAGTGAAATTCTTCAGTTCACCAGATCTCTAGTGTCTGGCAAAGGGCTGAACTTCTGTTATAATAAATTCATAATTTCAGGTATTCTAATTTAATGTAACCTAAATGCAGAGTTTGGATTTTTAAAGAGCTTGGGTTCTTTCTGCATCATTGCAGCTATTGCATTTGTCATAGTGCAGCTGGGAGACTGAGTTGAAGTATTTTGACCTCAAAGGATCCATCAAAACTGTGTGGAGCAAGAATGGATGAAAAATCCATGTACAGAAAAAATTTCAGACCACTGCAGTCCCATATGATTCCTGAAATGATGCTCCAGGCAGGGAATAGCATTTCAGGAGACTTTTGGTGCTGTAGAGAGAGAATGGAGAAGGAAGAAAGTCATGCCCTATGGGCAGAAATTCTTTCTCCCACAGAAAAGCCAAGATGGATCAAAACCATCATGTGAAATTATGGGTGGACATGGAAATGTCTTAGGGATTTTTAGATATATCATGCTGAAGACCATATATTTATTTTATGCAAGATGCTCCTAAAGGCTGTTATTTACTGTAGTCCCCCTCATAAATAACTGTATGATTTCATTCCTGATCAGTTATGAAGTATTGAGACTGCATTTAAGATAATTCTATTTGACTTCAAACAGATATGGGAAAATAGAGTGGAAAGAAAAATAGACCCCTATTCCATTGAGGTGCAACTGCTCCTTAAAGGAAAAACACAGGAAAGATAAAAGGCAAGAAATTTTGTACATCAACACAACTGAATATGAATTTCTGTTAGGGTTTGTTTTTAACATCAAGAGGAAAAAATAACTTTCACAAAAGCATGTCAAGGTATCTCTGTCTCAAGACAACATATGTACTAAATTAATTGTAATACACTGATTCACAGCTGGTAAGGATTTGGTGGCTTTCAGGCTTCAATTTCTTTATCATGTAGATAGATTGGCTCACTGAACTTTGGATCTTTTTACGTAAGTGATCAGACATAAAACAGAACCACCTCTGTGAGGATGATGGGAGAACAAAGTCTATTTGGTAGGCACCCTGCCAAGCTCAACTAAAACATCATAAAGCGTTCAATAAAGCCATAAAATCTTTTTGTTTTCCTACTGAACTTTCATTGTCTTCATGAGGAAACATGCACAAATGATGAGGAAGTGGAAGGAACTTGGGGTAAGACAGAAAATAGCATCATGTTTTGTTTTGTGCTGCTTTTAAATAGGTTTAAAAGGTTTGTGCTGCTTTGTTGGGTTCTCTTCTCTTGGTTTGGTTTACATTTTTTAACTGTTTTGCATTTTCTATCTTTCTAAAAGATGTTTACTTTTTTAAAGGGTTTTTTTTTGGTACTGGGGGGGGGTAGATTTTCCAAGATATTGCTGTTTTAAAATATTTATCATTTTTTATTCTCTTGGTTCCAGTTTTACAGTTCTTCCAAAGTTTTTAAGAAATTTCTTTTGTTGTCTTTTTTTGGAGGGGGATTTGTTTTGTGGAGCTTTGAGGTATCCCGGCTGATTTTTTAAATTGCAAGTGTTGCAGAAGGTTCTGAAGAAAAAATATGATTAGGTTTTAATAACAGTTAACTGTAGGGGAGGGTTTAGATATTTTTTTAAGGGGACATTGATAAGGCTTCCAAAAATTAGGGATGGTAGTTTAAAATATAATTGAAACATAGGGTTTACTTTTTAAAAAGTATTCATCTGACCTGGGCTTCAGAATAGATATGGGCACGAACCAAAAAAAATTAATGAACCAGCGGTTCGCAGTTCGGTGCCGACGATGATCCTGAGATCGCGAACCACAATGAACATTTTCCATTGCTTAACTGGTTCGTGGTTTGTGGTTCGTTAGGTGCAGAATGGCCCCTGTGGCACTTAGAGAGCCCATATTCCCGGGGAGTCTTTTGCAAGCTCTCCTACAGCCATCACCTAAGTTTGTACAAGATTGCAAAAGGGATCTTGGAGTTATACCTTCTCCAATCCAAGGCCCCCAGGAAACTCCCACAAAAATCCAAGCTCAATTATACTCTCAGTCTCTCTCCCCAAAGGCTAGCAAGTGGCAAACAAGAGCTCTGTCCCACTCCACTGCTCACTGAAAGTGAAACCCAGCCTGGGAGCCCACAGCTATTTATAAGCACAGGTCCCATTGAGCAACACAGGAGGTCTGTGTTTGGCCGTCAGAGCTGCCTATCAGGGTCTGCAGGGATGAGATTGGAGTGCCCGTGGCTACAGAACACCCTCTTCCCACTCCCTCCCCTGGGTGTCTTCTCCCAACTTGTAACTGCTTTGCAGCTCCGTGGTTGGAAGGAAGACCTGCCGATCAAGGTAAGCTGGGCTTCCATTCGGGTTTCCAGGGCGACAGAAGGAGTGCAGACAGAGTTCAGGCATTCCTCTGGCTCCGTTGCCAGGGGAATTGATTGCTGGCACCTGACTGTCTGGCTTCCCGAACCATGGCCGAACACACCGAACCAGGCCTCTCCTGAATGCTGGTTCATTGGCCATGGACAATCATGAACCTCCGGTTCGTGATCGTGCGATCGCCAATTTTGTGGGGTTTTGAAGTTCGTAATGTGGTTCATGCCCATCTCTACTTCAGAACAATTCTTTGGAGGAGATAGAGGCTATTGGAGTGGTTCTGAGAGCCATGCAAGAAGTGACAAATTACACTTGAATGGAGCACAAGTGGAGCACAAGTGAACAGGGAGGAATACATTTGAGTCTGTTCACTTGCCATTCAAATGTAATTCATCACTTCTAGCTTGACCCTGGGGCTGCCAGTCAGCCAAGAAGTAAATTGCTCTGCAGCCCACTCAGGCACCTGGTTGTCCAGGTCTCCTGTAGAGAAAGGATGCCAAGCATCTCTGATGGGGTTGTTTAATGCAACTGGCACTAGTTGTTTAATGCAACTAGGGTGAAAAGGCATAGGCAAAAGCACAGGGGAAATGGCCACTCATTTCATAGGCAGGATGATCACTCCAAAAAGGCTGCCCTTTTCTATTGCTGAGGATGCCTATTTCTGCAGGCTGTTCCAAGATGCCCATTCTTAGTACACAATCCCTTCTGAGAAAGACCATGGTGGCCTCCAAGTTTAGGGCTGCCAGGGACCATGGAATAGGCACAGTTGTCTCAAGCTTGTGGGAGAGTTGTGCACTTCACATTCAACATTTGGACCTGCCATCACTTGCAGCATGCATACATCTCATGGAATGAGCAATGGTGGCATCCTTAGGATGGGGGTGGAGCAATCAGTGTTATGCAAGGTGAGAAGGGCCACTGGGCTCCTCATGGCACTCATGGCGGCCAACATCTCTGCTGTCATGATGGAGATAGTAGAGGCAATACAGAAACAAAACAATGGGAAAACCTCTTAACCAGATGGATTGCCAGCACAATATTATAAGGCTTTAGAAGATGTCATTATCATACCATATAAGAAGATGATTGCTACAGTATTAGAAGAAATATCTGTACCGGAGTCATGGACAGAAGCAACGATCTCCTTAATACACAAAGAGGGAACAGACACAAAAGAGATTAAAAATTATAGACCCATCTCCCTACTTAATTGTGATTATAAAATATTTGCTACAATATTAGCTATGAGTTTAAAAAAATATTACTGGACATAATACATCTAGACCAGACAGGCTTCCTTCCCAAAAGACAATTGAGATATAATATCATAGTGGATCTAAATTTATTAGAGTATTATGATGCTCACCTGGAAAAACAGATGGCAATGATATTCCTTGACACAGAGAAAGTGTTCGATAATGTAAATTGGCAATTCTTTACTGAGCAGATGAAAGAAATGGACTTTGGAACAGAATTTATAAAAGCTATTGAAGCGATATATAAGAAACAGAAAGCAAAAATAATTTTGAATGATGACTTTACAGAATCAATCCCAACAGACAAAGGGATGAAACAAGGCTGTCCACTGTCACCATTAATATTTATTCTGATGCAAGAAATATTAACAAGAGCAATAAGAAAGGACATTGCAATAAAAGGAACATCAGTGAGAGGACAGAGTTATAAGCTGCAACCATTTGCAGATGACCTGCTATTTATGCTAGAAGAACCAAGGGAATCAATAGAACATTTAATGAAACATCTAAAGGAATATGGAAGGATGGTGGGAATGAAGATCAACTATCAAAAAACAAAAGTGATAACTAAAAATATGACTATACAGCAAAAAATGGAATTGACTAGAATGACAGGATTTCAACTGGAAAAGAAAGTAAAATACCTTGGAATACAATTGACCTCGAGATGTAGCTCATTAATGAAAGAAAAATACATGAAGCTCCAAAAAAAATAAAAAGAGACCTAGAGAGATGGAAAGGATTACCACTCTTATTGATGGGAAGGATTGCAACTATTAAAATGAATATATTGCCACATATAATATTCCTTTTCCAAACTATTCCAATAAATATTAACGTCATTCTTCGAAGAACTAAATAAAAATATAAGCAAATTTATTTGGCAAGGAAAGAAACCAAGAATTAAGCTGAAAATGCTTCAAGGTCTAAAAGAGAATGCTGGCTTGGCTTTACCTGACTGGCAAGTGCGTTGCCTGGTTTGGATGAGAGAGTGGATTTCATTGGAAAATCGAAGACTTGCAAAAGTCTTTGAAAATCAAAGAAATGCAAAAGACTTAATAACTTACTGTGAATATTCCGGCAAAGTAACTGAGAAAAAAGAATTGTTTTAGAGAGCAGCTAACGCGGAAAAGAGATTATTGTTTACATACCTGCGGCTTGTGAGAGATAGCAAAGTGTGAGAAAGTTGAAACATCGTGAGAAACGCTGTGTCGAGAAGAGAAACCAGAAGTGCGTCAGTGCAATAGAAAGACTGGCTGGAAGCGGCCTCTGAGGAACCGGAAGAGGACATGCGCCATTTTGAAGAAGGGAAAGAGCTTGACCTCATATTGGGCGGAAGTAGGACATTTTGGATAAGGGAAAGGGCAGAAACTTCAAGTAAAAACCATAGAGAAAAGACACCCGACATTTTGGATGCTAAGATGGCAAATTTTTAAAAGACTTTGTTAAAATTTGACGCTTAAGGTGAGGAAAGTAAATCAGCCACGCCACGGAGTTAAGGAAAAGAGCGAACTCATGGGAGCGAGGTAAGGCAAGCCCCACGATGTCGAAGAAAGAATGGCAAACGGCGCTGGACAGTCTTGATAAAAAAGTTGCAGAGGGGAATAAGGAGATCAAAGATATGATGCAAGAGATTGTGAAAGACATTAAGGAGCTCAAAGAGACTTTTAAATCAGAGATGGTGGAGCTGGTTTAAAATATTGATGAGGTCAAGAAAGAATTACAATCGACACAGCAGAAAGTTAAAACAGTGGAAGAGGAAACTGACAAGTTGGCTGTATCACACAGGATAGAAACCAAGGGTTTGAAAGAGAGAATGGCTGTGGCAGAATGTAAGCATATGGAAAAACAACTTAGA
Organism: Eublepharis macularius; assembly: GCF_028583425.1. NCBI lineage: Eukaryota > Metazoa > Chordata > Lepidosauria > Squamata > Eublepharidae > Eublepharis > Eublepharis macularius. The sequence continues at coordinate 75,569,868 of NC_072795.1, forward strand.
TTTCGTGGAGTCCCGGAAGTGGAAGGGAAATCAACCCAAAAGCAGATTTCAGAAGTACTAGCAGAATTTTTGAATAAGGAACCGGAGGAAGTGGCAGCCTTTCTGGATGTGACATACAGAATCAACTCAAAATATGCAGCACAAAAAAACCTACCAAGGGATATAATAGTCCAATTTACAACAAAAAGAACAAGAGAAGAGATTGTGAGTAAGCAATTTCAAAACCCTCTGGAAATTGGTGGAAAAAGAGTGAGAATAATGAAGGAATTTCCTAGGGGGGTTTTGTTGGAGAGGAAGAAATACAGAGAACTAGTACAAATGTTGAAAGAATTGAACATCAGATATAGATGGGAAATACCAGAAGGATTGAGTTTTGAGTTTCGTGAGACCAGAAGAACACTCAGATCTGGACAGGAGATGGAAATGTTCATAAAGGACTATGAAAAAGACTTACCCAAAAGATCTAAAATTTGATAATGGAGTGCAAAATTATATCTTGGAACGTAAACGGATGTCCTGATGCAGACTCACACTGGCAGCAGGCAAGGGATAACTCCCAAGTTGTCTGAGCAGGGCAGCACCCAGTTCCAAGGTTCAGGCACCAACTGGGCACACTCACGGCTTCAAGTCCAAAGGGGGATTCCAAAAACACATCCACAGGAACAGGCCAAGGTCAGGGACAAGAGAATCCGTTCCAAACAGCAGCAAGGTCAGTAGTGAGCAGACTAATTGCTTCCATGCAGCCACTCCCTCTTCGGCTGCTTTTAAGCCTCACAGTGCTCAGCTGCTTGTGCTATAGCAAGCACCTGCCGGCTGTCTCAGTCCTGCTCCTGCGGGCACTCATCATCATTAATGATGCTGGGCCGGTGCTGTGCTGCTAGCCTGGCACCGCGCCTTCTGGCTTGGAAGGCTCTTCTAGCCCTCCTCTGGCAGCGCTTCCGAGGCTCTGGTGATGAAGGGGGAGAGCTGGCCTGCACCTGGCTTTCTGTTGCCAGCCCAGGGCTGGGAAGCTGAGGAACCGATGTGCTGGGACCTGGCTGTGGATCAGTATCTGAGCCTTCAGAGCCTGCCTCCTCCTGCAGTGTCTCTGCCACTGGCTGTGGATCTGGGTCAGGTTCACCAGCTGCCTCTTCCTCAGAAGAGTCCTCTGAGTCTCTCTGTTCCACTGGGCCAGGTTGGTCCATGACAACGGACTAAATTCACCTTCGAAACGTAAAACTACTTTCCACTGGCTAATTAAACAAAATTGTAATATAATTTGTTTGCAGGAGACACATATTAGGAAACAGGATTTGAAATATTTAAAATTTGCTAAATTGAGGAAAGAATTTGCAGCGGCATCAAAGCAGAAAAAAAGAGGAGTTGTTTTATATATTAAAGATGAGCTGCAACCGAAAGTGATTTTAAATGATCCGGAAGCTAGATATATAGCAGTGGAAATAATCTGGAACGCAAAGAAAATACTTTTGATTGGAATTTATGCACCGAATGGCGCTAAAGAGAACTTTTTAAAAGACTTACAGAACCAATTGGATGGACTGACATATGCTTAAATAATTCTGGCAGGTGATTTTAGTGGAGTAACAAATTTGGATGATGATAAAAAAACGAAAGGCGCTCATAAAAAAAGAGGACTTTTGCCAAAATCCTTTTTTGGAATTAAAGATCAGGAAAATGTGGAGGATGTTTGGAGAAGAAGTAACCCTAAAATAAAACAATATATGTTTTACTTGGCAAGGCACTCAACACTATCAAGAATTGATACGATCTGGGCCTCTAAAGATCTGGCGGTATGGACTAAGGAGGCAGAAGTAATGCCTAAGGTAGGCTCAGATCACAATCCAGTAATGTGGAAATTTGGGAAAGGCACCAAAAGACAAGGATGGAGGATAAATGAAGACCTGCTGCAATCAGAAGACAATATAATGCTACTACAAAGAGAGACCAAATTCTTTATACAATATAATCTAAATAAAGGTGTTTCGACTGACAAAGTATGGGATACCTACAAAGAAGTAATCAGAGGAACTTTAATAGATTTAAACGCAAGAGACAAAAGGAGAAAAGAAGAAAAAAGGCAAGAAATTATGGAAAAGATAAAGGCCAAGGAGTTACAATTAAAGAAAAGACCTGGGAAGAAGAAGTTGTATCAAGAAATAAAAATTCTGCAAGAACAGTTGAGAGTAATGAACAATAAAGAATTAGAGTGGGAATTGAAAAAATTGAATCAAAAATCATTTGAAGGTGCGAATAAACCTGGGAAATATTTACCATGGCAATTGAAAAAGAAAAGGCAGAAAAAAGTAATAACTAAGATTCAAGAAGATGGTAAGACGTTAATAGACCAACTGGCCGTAAGTAGAGCCTTCTTTAAGTATTATGCAAAGCTGTATCAAAGGAAAGAAGTGAATCTGGATACTATTGACCAATATCTGAATAAGATCAACTTACCAATACTATCAGAAAAATGGAAGGAAAAATTAAATGCAGAAATAATGGAAATGGAAATAAAAGAGGCTATCTGGTCAACTAAGTTAGGGAAGGCACCAGGTCCGGATGGAATTATGGCTAGATTCTACAAATTATCGGAAAACGAACTGGTACCTTTTCTGAAAGAGGTAATGAATGGAATTTTAAAAGGACAAAAGATACCAGAGTCTTGGAATGAGGCCAACATATCATTGATTCCAAAAGAAAATCAAGATTTGAGTAATGTCAAGAATTATCGACCTATTTCGTTGTTAAATAATGATTACAAAATTTTTGCAAAAATTTTGGTGGAGAGATTAAAGGACTGGTTAGTTGAGATTATTGCAGAAGAGCAAGCAGGGTTCCTTCCAAACAGGCAAATCAGAGACAATTTGAGAACTGTAGTAAATGCTATAGAATACTATGACAAACATTGTAAAAGGGAAGTTGGTTTCTTTTTTGTGGATGCAGAAAAAGCGTTTGACAATTTGAACTGGAATTTTATGTTTGCCACAATGGAAAGGTTGCAAATAGGAAAAGATTTTATTCAAGCAGTAAAAGCAATATATAGAGACCAATGTGCGGCAATTGTAGTAAATGATGAGCTAACAAAAAAATTGGAAATAAGAAAAGGTACAAGACAGGGGTGCCCATTATCTCCATTGTTGTTCATCTTGATTTTGGAATTGTTATTGATTCAAATAAGAGAAGATGTGGCTATAAGAGGCATAAGGATTAAAGAATTTACCTACAAGGTTAGAGCTTTTGCAGATGATGTGATGGTCATAGTGGAAGATCCAATACAAAATATGCCAAAGTTGCTTGATAAGATAAAAGAGTTCAGAGATCTGGCTGGATTTTATGTTAATAAGAAGAAATCAAAGATACTATGTAAGAATATGACAAAACAAAAGCAGCAAGAATTAATGGAAATTACCGATTGTGAAGTAATACATAAAGTTAAATATCTTGGAATTGAGTTAACTGCGAAGAATATTGATTTATTTAAGAATAATTATGAAAAGCTATGGCAACAGATTGATAGAGATATGATTAAATGGAATAAACTAAATCTAATCTATCGTGGCTGGGAAGAATAGCAGCAGTTAAAATGAATGTGTTACCACAGACCATGTTTCTATTACAAACAATTCCAATTATTAGAGACACTAAACAATTTGAAAAATGGCAGAGGAAGATCTCTGACTTTGTGTGGGCAGGCAAGAAACCACGAGTAAAAATGAAAGTTTTGTGTGACGCTAAAGAAAGAGGTGGACTGCAGTTGCCAAATATTAGACTATACCACGAAGCAATATGTTTAGTTTGGTTAAAAGAGTGGATGTCACTGAAAGATTGTAAGCTCTTAACATTGGAAGGTTATAAGAAGCTGTTCGGATGGCATGCCTACTTGTGGCAGGATAAAATAAAAGCTGATTCTATGTTTTTGCATCTTTATATCAGAAGGAGCCTCTTCACAATCTGGAAAAAATATAAAAAATATCTTGGTGAAGGCATCCCCTCTTGGGTGGTACCGTTTGAAGTGATTGATCCGAGAGCTATCTACAATGAAGAACAATGTTTACCATATAAAGAGATATTGATTATGGAACAGAAAATGATAAGAATTAAATCGGAGGAAGAATTATCTTCTTGTTACGGATGGTTCCAATATAGACAGATCAGAGACCTTTATAATTCGGATTGTTCAAAAGAAGGAATTAAATGGGAAAACTCAGAGTTGGAAGAGACTATACTACAAGAAAGCAAAAAGAAGATATCTAAGATTTATAAAATACTTTTGAAGTGGTATACAGAGGATGAGACAGTCAAAGTACAGATGGTGAAGTGGGCAATTAATTGTCATAAAGACATAACAATGGAATCATGGGAATATTTATGGAAAACTACATTGAAGATTTCAACTTGTACCACTATTAAAGAGAATGTTTATAAAATGATCTATAGATGGTATTTAACGCCAAAGAAGATTGCGCTTGGAAATGCTAACATGTCAGATAAATGCTGGAAATGTAAAAAGCATGAAGGATCATTGTACCATATGCGGTGGACATGTGAAATAGTCAGACAGTTCTGGGGAGATATTATAGAAGTAATAAATGAGATATTGCAGATTCAAATAAAGAAGAACCCAGAACTATTGCTATTGAACTTAAGCATGGAAGATGTTCCTACCCAATACCAAACATTACTATTTTATATGACAATGGCAGCAAGACTTTTATATGCGCAAAAATGGAAGGTGCAAGAAATACCAACTATTGAAGATTGGATGCATAAATTGCTGTACATGGCGGAAATGGATAAAATGACAAGGAAGCTGAGAGATCAGAATCCAGCGGAATTTTTTACGGACTGGGGAAGATTGAAAACATATTTAGAAAAGAAGTGGTACGTAAAGGGGGAATTATGGCAATTTGAAAATTATTAGAATGGATTTGTTATTAGAAGAGAGAAAGTCTTTACCATATGAAGTGAAGTATTAGCTAATTGTTAGCCCAAATGTAAGTGGACTTAGAGTTAATAGATATTGTTAGAATTACTAAAGTAGATATTTTATTCGACAGTTAGTTTAAATTTAAATATATGTGGAGCTAATATAAAGTAATAGATCATAGATTTAAAGTTTATAACAATATTTTTGCAGTTAATAGATAGGGCTTAGTTGAATAAAAGAGTAAGTAAACATGAGATAAGGAGTTACAGAAAAAGGGGACAGATTGGGAATAGATTAGGCTATAGGGTTGGAAAGCTGTTGGAAGTCTTGGGAAAGGGGGGAGGGAAAGGGTGGGGGAAAGGATAATGAGATGCTATTTGAAAGTTGTATATTAATATTCTCACCTAATAAAAATTTTCTAAAAAAAAAAAAAAATCAAAGACTTTTAGCTCTCAAAGGTCATGATTTACAGTTAGGATGGCATGCATTTATATTGTACGGAAAAGTAACTGGACACAAATACTTTAAAAACCACCTGATAAGAAAATCTCTTATAACGACATGGGAAAGAATTGTACCGCGAATATATGAGAAAATCCCGCAATGGGTATCCCCACTAGAAGCATTTACACAGCCAAATGTATTTTCTATGGATAAAGTTGTTAGGTATAAAGAACTTTTAGATGATAAAGGAGTATTAAAAACAAAAGAGGATTTACTAAATCAAGGTATTAATTTGGATTGGTGGTCAAGAGCACAAATTGAATCTAGATATAATAAAGACAAGAAATTGGGTGGTTTTTATCTAGAACAAAAAGACTGAAAAATTATTATGCGACTCAGATGAAAAATTTATTTTAAAAATGTATCTGTTTTTAATGCAAATGAAAAGGAATGAGGGGGTGGAAAAATGTAAAACTTTATGGATACAGAATCTAGGAAATAACATTGACTCAACATAATGGAGCAAAATATGGAAAGTGAATGTAAAAATAACTAAATTTGTTGCATTTAAAGAGAACTTATACAGGATGTTTTACAGGTGGTATCTAACACCAGATAGATTGGCCAAAATGTATAAAAATGTGTCAAATAAATGTTGGAAATGTGGGAAACATACAGGGACATTTTTTCATATGTGGTGGTCCTGTAAGGAGGTGCATAAGTATTGGATAATGGTGCATGCCTTGATACAAACTGTGTTACAAATTTCAATTGCTCTCAAACCAGAGAGTTTTTTGTTAAATTGTATGCCAGACATAGACAAAGAACAGATGCATTTTACTATTCATGTAGTAACTGCAGCTAGAATTTTATTTGCGTCCTACAGGAAACGACAAGCAATACCCAAACAGGAGGAACTAATAGAGAAGATAATGGAAACTGCAGAAATGGACAAATTTACTTCTATATTGAATGGACAAGTGGAAGGAGAATTTATATACTGCCCTTCAGAACAACTTAATGCCCACTCAGAGCGTTTTACAAACTATGCCATTATTCCCACAACAAAACACCCTGTGAGGTGGGTGGGGCTGAAAGAACTCCTAGAAGCTGAGACTGACCCAAGGTCACCCAGCTGGCTTCAAGTGGAGGAGCGGGGAATCTAACCCAGTTCTCCAGATTAGAGTCCCATGCTCTTAACCACTACACCAAACTGGCTTCTGTCTCTCAGGAGACACAAGATCTTGAAGTCTCAAAATCCTCCGACCTTTCTCTCACATGACAGCTGTAGCACCTTTTAGTTATAAAAAGGGGGGTAAGGTTGTTTTCCTAACACTACCTGGTAGTTATACCCAAGATGCAGAGAAGGCATGAGAACACATAAAAATACATGCTTTCAGATAGTCGTCATCGTTTTACTTTGCTTAAGATGATACATTTAAGCGATATGATGCCTTTATAATATTCACTTTATTTACAAATTCATAAACAGAATATAGATAAAAGCAAAAAGGAACTTCTGTAGCAGATCTCCAAAGAGCTACCTATCTACCCAGAAAAAACTGAATCCTAATTGTCAGCTAACACTTACTAGAAACAGTCTGCTTCTATCAAGTTCAAAAGTGTCAACAGCCGATTCTCAATGTATTGATATGAGATTTGCAGCATTTGTATTTGCGGGTGAAATATCCACAGGTCATATCCTCAGTAATTATGGAATATTAATAGGCTTTTTCAAAGTCTCACCCATATACTCATTCATAGTGATCAAGTCAGCAAATTTCAGAATACTATTAAACTTTATTTCAATAAACGACAGCCTTATTTCAAAAGGTGCATGGACCATGCAGAGCACAGAACAAACGTACATTTTTACTGAGAGTTTTATATTATTCAAGAACCATCCTAAAAACTACAATTACACAAAAAAGCTAATAAAAAGAACAACAGATAACTAAGCAACATACAAAAATAACACCACATACTAATAATATAAAGAAACAACAAAAAAGAAAAAAGAGAAAAACAGTAAACTATATAGACTAAAAGGGCTTCTGATTTTCTCCGCAACAAATATGGATATCATCTTCAAATCTACACTTACTCTAATTAATCATTAAAAACTCTCTTTTTTCCAAAGTCCAAATTGCTTAGTAGATAAATCCAGAAATCTTCAAGTCATTATTATCTATTGAATATACATAAAAAATCAATGTAGGGATTCCATTCATCGACAAACTAGCTTATTGACTTTTTTCCTAATCAGTACAGTAAGTTCATTGCCAATTCCAACACTTTTATCAGCCAATCCTCCATTGTATGCAGTATAAAGGTGGGCATGAACAGCAATACAAACCAAAAAAAAGCCACGAATACCCCAATCAGCTGTTTGTGAGCAAGCTGTTTGTGAGGCCCTGTTCCCGATGAACATGTGTTAATTCCAAGCCCTGTTTGTGGTGTTCATCAGCTGTTTGTCAAGCCCGACAGTCTGGTGCATTTGAATCAATTTCCTTGGCAACAGTAGGCACGGACTTTCTGAACTCTGTCTGAACTCCTGTTGCCCTGGAAACCCCAATCTAAGCCCAGGGGCACTTCACCCCTGAATCAGCCGCTTGTCAGGGAAAACCCTGACAAGGGCTGATTTCAGCCTGCGCAGCACAAGAAGAGGGTCATTTAAATTTCCCACTCAGCTACTTGTCAGGGAAACCCCTGACAAGTGGCTGAGTGCAGCCTGCTGGGGTGAAATGCCCTTCTCCCTGCTGCTGCACAGCAACAGCAAAAAGGGCACTTCACCCCCAACTCAGCCCCTTGTCAGGGGTTTCCCTGAAAAGCTGCTGAGTGCAGCAGGGAGAGGGGCACTTCACCCCCGACTCAGCCACTTGTCAGGAGTTTCCTAACAAAGTCTCCCCATTTGCAAACGGCATGGGGAAAATTCTTCCCTTCAGAAACTCCCTCCCTCCAGCTGGCTGGAAGGAAGGAGACTTTGAAAGGAAGGAGGTTCCCCATGCCCACTTGCAAATAGTGTGGGGAACCTTCTTCCCTTCAGAGTCTCCCCCCTCCCTCTAGCCAGCTGAAAGGAGGGAGACTGAAGGGAAGTTTCCCCATGCCGTTTGCAAATGGCGCCAGGAATCTTCTTCCCTTCAGAATCTCCTTTCCCTCCCTCCAGCTGGTTGGAAGGAGGGACACTTTGAAGGGAAGGAGGTTCTTCCCCGTCAGAGTCTCCCCCCTTTGCTCTAGCCAGCTGGAAGGAGGGAGACTTTGAATGGAAGGAGATTCTTCATGCAGTTTGCAAAAGGCATGGGGAACCTTCTTCCCTTCAGTGTCTCTCCCTCCCTCCCACGAACAGCCAACCACGAACATGTTCGTGAACAGGGTCATGTTCATGGTTGTTCATGATTCCCTGTTCGTGGATGGCAATGAACAACGAATGTCATGTTCATTTTTTTTCCTGTTCGTGCCCACCTCTAATGCAGTATCGCACTCTTCCACTTTTGTGTGTATAATAGTCTTGCAGCAGTAATCATATATAAAAAGGGAGTTATGACACACTTTTCCAACTGGCTATTCTATCATTCCCCTTAAAAAATCTCAGGCTTCAGTTGAACTTTAATCTTTTACATCTTCTGGATTTATAGTTCTATTTATTTCCCAAAGGTTTTTGCTTTCTTACGAATCCACCACATGTAGGAAAAAAAATACTTCATGTTGAGCACATTTCCAACATACAATTGGGACAGCTTTATACATTCCAGCCAGTTTATCAGGAGTTATATACCACTGATACATCATCTTTTAGGAATTCTCCTTCAGACTGGAACTTAATGTAAATTTTAACCTTTTAACCACATATTTTCCCACTGTTCCATTAATATATCATAACCAGAATTTTTAGCTGATTTAATCATGCATTCTTTGACTTGCTCTTCTTTCTCAAATTTTAACAACATTTTAGCAACAATGTTCATCATTTGTATATAATTACATTTTAGCAACAATGTTCATCATTTGTACATAATTATGTCTCGTATTCAGTCTTAAATTGATCCAAATCATGTTACCTCTTTTATGCTTTAAACCTCTGCATAATAGAACCATTGACAAGTATATCCCTCTGTTAATAAGTCATCTTTTGATTTTATTTTAACATCATTCTGTACAAATACTAACATGTCCTGATATGTTAACCAGCTAGCAGGGCTTTATGCAGAAGAGCACAGAACAAATGTTCTAATATTCCCCAAGCTTGGCATCTCTTATTTCTGCCTAATTCATTATGTAGTCATGGCTCACTTGACATAGTGAAAGGGCTATTTTGACAGCTTGAGTAAGTTAGGAGAGAAAGTGGTGTATTCTGCCAAACTAGTGGCAGCAAATTGGATGGGCCTCCTGCTTAGGAAGAGCCAGCACTATAAACTGACTTGAAGAGTGAGGGACTTTTCCCATCCAAGGTATATAACTATAGGATAAAACTTTAGTCTATACTATACCACACATATTCCTTCTTTTAAAAATCCTTGTAACAAAAAAAAGCATTTTTTTTACTATAATTATAGTACACTTGCAATATTGCTGGTGATACTGAATGTCTACCTTAGACTTCTTGTAGCTGCATAGGGTCTAGGTTTTAGCCCTACTGATAATCCAGCTCAGCTGGTGTCATACATATTGTCCCGTCTTGCAAGAGACTATGGAGATTAATCTATTTTCCCACTCAAATAAATTCATCTAACTTCATGTATTCATGGTTTTAAAAAATATAAGTAATATTGGACCTTTGGATATTCTTTAATTTATGCAGGTGACTTTTGCTTCTTCTAGAATATCTCATCATTGGGAAAATATTAATAAGGATTAAAAGAACACACTGAATTGAAAGTATTAAAAATATGCTCGGAGAAAGAGAGAAATGGAACCTAGAAAGGGGTCTATAATTTTTGTGTGCACCAGATTAAAGCATCAGTATGCTAAGGAAGCAGATGATTAAACCCTCAATTTGAGTAATACTTTGGCCATAATTTTTCATGCTAGGATGAGTGTTTGTAGAAGTGATGTTGATTTATAAGACAAAGCGTTAAGAGCATAAAATGGAAAATTCTCACTGAAGCTGTTGTATTTCACTCAGAACATCTATTTTATATCTCAGCTTCCTCTTTATTGATAGAGTCTCTCTAACCCTCTTCTCTGTTCAGAGGAATATGAGAATCACAGCTCAGTAACAAAACATTAACAAAAATGCTGAGGAGGCAGACGTGTGAATTCAGGTAAGGATATGGCAACAAAGTTCCTCCACTACAATAATCTCAACAAAACCTTTACTCTAACCTCACACTTATGTTAAATTTAATACATAGGTTTTTAATTTAAAGAATATATAACAGTAAAAAGTTGTTAATCAAGGAAAACAGTTATTAACCAAGGAAGCAAGCAGCGCTTTCCATCCAAGATGCCTGACCATGGAATAAAGCACATTAATACAAGTGAAACAGTATTTGGTTTTCACAAATAAACAATTTGAAAATCAGATTTAGTATGCTCACAATGCCCATTTTCTCTCATGTCAAGCAACATTGATGATTTGTTTACAATTTGAGATGAACAATATTTTGATTTTTTTTTTGTCTATCTGGTAGACTTTGTTCAACAAGGCAGCTAGTTACGAAGTGGTCTAGATAAAAATAAAACATGGGGAAGCATTTCGCAATGCCAGAAGTCCAGAGTTACCAAATAGGTGCACCTGGCACTCCAAGAAGGCTGGCACTAAATCACACTTCCTCACAAATAGTTTAGCAATTGCAAAAAATAGCAATGCAAAGTAAGCAACAGATCATTTGTCAATGCACATCTCTTAGTGGGACAGAAGTATTTGGCAAGGGCAGGGAAATTATCACTCTATGCTTCCAGGGGATCCAGCAAGCAGTTCACAGCCCAGCAATGACTAGCAGAAAAATAGTGTACAGGAAAGAAATATATCAGCACACTCTTATTTGATAGTGATATTCATGCTTTTTGGTCAATGTGCCTGTCTGTCATTTCCATTTTCTCCTGAATCACTCAGGTTTACAGTCTTGCTAGAATGTCAGGAAGGTAGAAGCCTCCCTCTTTCAGAAGGCTGTTCCGCAAGCACAGGGCTGCCTTTGAGCCTGACTCTGGGCCATTGTGGAATGTGCCATAGAAAAGGGAGCACTGACAATGGACATTGCTGCATGGAAATGTACAGGAAAAGTTGGAGTTTCATATTATGCCAACACTTTCAGCAAACAGGCAGCCTATGAAAAGACCTCTAAATAGGAGTAATATGACTCTCATGGCTGGCCTAATAACAAATGTGCTGCTGCATTTTTCAGCAAATGTTTCTATATTGTCTTCAAAGTGAAATAGGGAGCCAGCTTCTTAACTCAGTAAAGCTAGAAAACATTTTTTGTCACTGTCATATCCACCAGTTCTTCCAGCATGAGCTCCTAAAAGAGTATTTCAGCAAACATCACTTTCTAGGTGCCTCAGTAGAATAATATGGCCCACCTTACCAAAGACAGATCTAGTAACAATGTAAATGCATTCTTTATACATGTTTAAAAACAGAGATTGTCCAATAGCACCACAAATGCTTTCTCATTCCTGAGTCCAGGCTTGAAGCCAAATTGGAAAGAATCAAGAGCAGATGATTCATCCAAGTATTTCTGGAGTTGCTCTGCAGCCACCCTTTACCAAAAAGGGAAGGTTCAAATCAGCTCTGTAATTAGGTCAGACCTACTTATCTAAAGATGCTTTCTTGAGTAACGGTCTAATAACCACTTTACTAACAACACCCAAGATTTATAGATCCAATGCCACCTCTGCAGGATTTTATAAGTCAAGAGGGACATGGATTTAAATTTCAAGTAGTGGCCTTCTCTCACCCAAGAACTTGTCTCCATTTGCCAAGGAAACCAACTGAACTAATCTAAACTACTGTGACAGTATAGTGCTGCAGAGGCCTCTACCACTTGTGCATTGGTTGAATCAGCCTCTGAATTGCAGTGGATCTCAGATTTTATCAGCAAAGAACCATGCAAAAACATTGCAGCTAAATGTCAAATTACTAACAATTCTAGGAGTTGTCAGTTGCCTAATTACTTTAAAACATTGCCACCCCATATGTAAAGACACACACACAAGTGTTGGGAACTAATGAGCCATATTTATTTGGCAACAACATCTCATTGAATGTATATACATGGCAGGGGCCTAACCGCTAATGAACCTGACGAACTGGGGCTAAAAAGTCATGGGGTTTGTGGAAAACACGACCCCATGAACTGCGTTTTCCTGAACCATGAACCGGCCCAGGTTGTGTGTTTTTTGGGTTCATATTGGTAAACTTTCTGCACAATAGTCCTACTGCTGAACTAATGTCTGGTCGTGTCAGGGTTGAAATGTACAAGATCTTACTCAAGATTTCACGATATCTGTTCTCTTTGGGTAGCTCTTCAGATGCTTCATTTTGTTTGTTATAGTTAGGTTTCATTGGAATGTATTTGGGAGCACTGTCTTCCAATTTCAGGTCTCTCAATAAATCTCTGATCTTTTGTTCCTGGCTGAGAAGGAAGCTTCCATGAGCTTCTCTCTGTATTTGAATGCCTAAATAGTCACTTTCCCGAGCTGTTTGATTGTGACTTCCTTACTCAGATGATCTACAACTTCTTTGCCATCATTTGAGTTCTCATGGGCCAAGATTAGATAAACTAGAATGTAAGTCCATTGTTCATTTTTATGTCATGTGTATATGCATGGGTCAGACACATTTCTTTGGAAGCCTGCTGTGACGGACTCAGCTTCAGATGCTGAGATTTCCAGTCAGTGAGCTATGATTGATATGTTTCCTCCCCCCTCTCCATGTGGCTAGCCTGAAATGGCAGTTGGGGATGGAATGTTGGGGAAGCTGTCAGTTGGAGTTAGAGAGTAAACAAGAGAGTGGAAAGGAGAGTTGGAGCCTCGCTTTAGACCAGAGAGGATCAGCCAGATAATCTTCTGTGAGAGGAAATAGTGTTTGTGAAAAACTTTTAGTCCTAGGACTAAAGTGGGGAAAACCAGCATTAACTTCTAATTAGACTCAAGAGATCTGGGGATTATAGAGGGCCAAGAAAATGGGTAGAGAGGAGTCTCCCCTTCAGTGCTAGGAACAGAGTTATAGCTCATAACTATAACGCCTGCCCAGTATCTAGGAAGGGTTTGTCTCAGTGGAGCACCCTTAAGTCTGGAGAGGAGAGAAAGTCATGCTGCATTTGTGTATATAAAGTGTAACATCTGTGAAGCAGTGTCAGCCTCTGAAAGAAGTCAGCAACCTAGTGTTATTCCAAGTGTTTTGTGCCTCACACCAGTAAAGTTCCTGTACAAAAACCTTTCTGTTTCTTCAGTTCAAACACCTGCCTACCTACCTTTTGACTTTAACCTACTGTAAATAAACCTGTTACCTTTTGAACCTCCCCAAGCCTTGTGTGCCAGTTTCTGCTAAAGGGAAGCACAAACCCCTGATCTATCCCCTACTAAGACTTGGCTGGGTAACCATTTTTAATAGTTCTTAAGGGTGGGGCAAGAAGGAAAGCTGAAGCTTAACATCAACCACGCTACCAGATGCTTCCCAGCCCAGTATACAGCTTCATAGGCTTAAAGAGGAGAAGTTTTACCTCATGGTAGGGGAAGGTCAGCCTAAGCCTGAGTTGCACGTGGGTGTGTGATCCAAATAGCACACCCACAACAATTGATCCCACCGCTAACACTAATAAATATGCCACAAACCCCTCGACCCACTTTCTCCTCAGTCTCTTAGATACTATCTTGGAGAGGAATTACTTTAAGTATGATCATAAATATTATTATCAAGTAAAGGGAGTGGCAATGGGGTGTGCGGCTGCTCCCAGCATAGCCAACATGTTTATGGCACATCTGGAGTGTAATTTTATTTTGCATTCTGATATGAATCCATTCATAGACCAGGTCATATTTTATAGGCGGTACATAGATGATATCAGACACACAGGCAGAGGCATTGATGGACTGGATGAATGGAATTAATTCCAATATTAAGTTCATGTGGCAGGGGAGTGTGCAATGCATCAGTTACCTTGATGTTGTGATATATAAAAGGACGGGAGGCTCTTTGGGAGTCAGACCGTTTAGAAAAACTAATGATAGGTGTTCTTATTTACACTTTGATTCGTTTCATCCTGGCCATTTAAAAAGGAATATCCCAATAGGCTAGTACTTGCGGGTGAGACGCAACTCCACAGCCCAGGAGGATTTTGAACAAAGATCTAGATATTTGGACCATGCATTTACCTCTAGGGGCTACCCACAAAGAGTGATCAGGGACGCAAGGAGGAGAGCAGGAGAGACTATACAGAAAGACTTCCTCACAAAAAAGGTACACGAGGCCGATGGCAAGATCAAGAGGGCACTTGATTTCACGGAACTTGCCCTGCCCATCAGCAGGATTGTACACAAACACTGGCATCTTGTAGAAGGGATCCCTGGGTGCTCGAAACCTCCAGCAATAGGCTATTGCAGAACTAGCAACCAAAAAGATATGTTGGTCAGGTCAGAATTTAAGAGCTCTACTCCCTTAAGAGAATTCCCTCGGGAGCACCATCCATGTGATAATTGCAGTGTATGTGAATTAATGGTAAGGATTGAGGAAATGACTAACCTCCCGGAGGGACGTAGGAAATACCGAGGCATGTTTTCCACCTGTAAAACTGCCAACATTGTGTATATCATCCAAAGTAAATGTTCTCTGTCCTACATAGGCAGCACTAAGCAACCTCTGAAAGGTAGGGTGCAGGAACACCTTTCGCGTATTAGAAATGAGACCGTGGAAGCCCCATCGGTGGCTCATTTTGTACAACAACATAGGGCGAAAGAAATGAAAGTGTCTGTCATACATGTATTGGAATCTACACCTGGTATAGACCATTCAAGGAAGGTGTTACAGCTGGAAATGGAATGTATTTATGAATTTAACAGCCATACCCCCCATGGTCTAAATTATGACCTGGACTTTTCCTGTTTTTTATAGACTGTGTAATCTTTGTAAACCGTGCATTTTCTAAGTCAGATGTCATCCTTGATAGGTATAGGGGTTAATTACTGCATTTGAATTTGTGATGTTTCATGCAATGGGACACTGTATCTTTAATGCAACTGGATATATAAGTCAAGGTTAGTTGATAAGTAGCATGGCATTACTTTGTTGAATTTCTTCAACTGGTTTAATGGGATTGAGTATGGTGAGACCAGTGAGTATTGGCATAGATTATCTTCAACATTATATAAATCATTTCAATCCACAGTAGATTTATATTATACCTTTATTATAGTTTGTGATATCATGCCTGTGAGGAAGCTTGTTTGGTGAAATGGGAATTGATAATTGGCTGGCGCAAGACCCATAGGCTGTTGGGAAGACAACTTGCAGCTCTACTCCCATTTCTGGGAATGGTCCACACTGTGGAAAAGGAAGTGATATGATTACTGCACCAGTTGGACTGTCTACCTATTATGGTTATGAATTACCTGTTAAGGTCATGAATCAGTGTATTGAAGTTACAGATATTGTATAATTTGGTCATGTATTAGTACATTGAAGCTATTGATATGACTTACACTTCAGCACTGGCTGCACTTTATATATTTAAAATTTTTGATAAAATTTACTAAATACTTTAGAGGAATTTATTCCTATTTTGCCTCCTATAGCAGTTGGTCGGTTTATGATTCAGGCACCCCGGTTGTATTAATATTCTCTTTGGGAAAGGCTACCGTACTGCCTTGCATTCTAGACAAGAAATACAGCGTTGGTTGATTTTGCAATCATTAATACACATATTTCTGACAAAAATCGTAGGTGCCACAGGGTGGTACATTCTTTATGGTCACAGGTTGTAGTGAAATTTACTTGCTCTTCTCTATTTTTACAGTCAGTGGACTCTTGCTGCAACATATCAGTAAGGTCTTTCTCTTCATTATCTTCCTCTATGTCTGATTCTTCTTGATATTTGTCCAGGTAAAAATGATTTTAGACAGTCTCTGATATTTTGTGCAGTATATGAAGTCCACTTTTGGTACTGCCTGAGAGATACACCTTTCCATTCTTTGCAAGTACAATGTTCTCTTTATCAAAGTATCCCTCCAGGTTATGTTGTTCACAGATTTGCTTTATAGAAAGCACATTGCTTTGGAATTCAGCAGCATACAAAACATGTATTTCTAGCTGTTCTTTGGAAGTCTCATGGAAGAGGAAACATCTGATGGCAAGGATTTCATGTGAGTCAGCCAGTTTTAACTTGATGGGCTGTTCTAAGTCCTTTAATTCTTTGAAGAACTTTTTAGAGTGAAAGACTGATACAGATGCTCCACTGTCTAATACTATGGTATTTGTATTTGTAAGGCTGGTGTTGACTGAATTCAGACTAAACTTCTTTTGCTGATCTGTCTTGTGTTTAAAATTTTCATTTTCATTTTAGAAGAGGGAGAGGGAGCTCCCATTGCTCTGGGGGAAGAGCAGTCGATTTATTTATGGCATATACCCCTGCAATTGTAACATGTTAATTGTTTTGCCTTTGGAGTGATTGCAAATGAGTTTTGCCCTTTGTTTGCTTAAGGATTCTCTCTTTCTGGCCAACATAGTCCCTTTAGGATGCTTGCCAATTTGATAGTTTGAGAAATGTCTTTCTCCAGGGCTGAAGGTGGCAACTTGCATTTTTACTCTTAGGGAGACTTTATGAACAAACTGGTCAGGCAATTCTCGTAAATTTGAGTTTAAAACTTTAAGTCTTGCAACTTCCTTTTCAATTTGTATGACTGTTTTTCTCGAAAATTTAATTTCCCACTTATTTCAAGTTGGGAGATCACTGGCAGAAATGTGTGGTCTAGAGATTTAAACAAAGCTACAACCTTCGCAGAATCATCTTTTTCTTCACCTGTTTGGGCATACTGAAAGAACAGGTCCTGTAGTTTTCTCATGTGACTTGAATATCTTAATGCTTGCAATTGATCTTGCAAAAGTGACCTGGTTGCCCAATCATCTGTCATATGCTCTTTAAGTATAAGGTCATACATCTGCTTAGCTGTTTCACAGTCCTGAATCAATTCTAGATAATTGGTAGAGACAGAATTTACAATGACTGCTTGTGCTACATTGTCTTCCTGGTTCCACTTCACTCTCTCGTCTCCCTCAGCTGGTGGGTCTTTTGTGAGGTGTTTCTCCAGGTGCTTTTTCTTGAGATTAAACTTCAGCCTTATTTTCCATTCAGAAAAGTCAGAGCTCATTTCAAGGGGGACTGCACAGGAATGCAGTTCTGGCAGTTCCCCAAAGAGGTCACATGTCAGATGGCCCCGCTCACCTGACTCTCGGCCATTTTGGGCCCGTTCCAGCCTGGATTGGGGCCAAAACAGCCCGGATCGGGCCTCTGACAGATGGTGGATCACTCTCCCACTCAGCAGCAGCCTGATTCTGACCATTTTGTGCCCCTTTTCAGCCATTTTCAGCCCCTTTTTGCCATTTTGGGGCCAATTTCAGCCCTGAATGGCCAGGATTGGGTCCAAAACAGCCAGGATAGGTGATGTCAGGGGGTGTGGCATATGCAAATCAGTTATACTAATGACACACTCCTGTGATGGCAAGAGGCATGGCATATGCTAATGAGTTCCTCCAGCTCTTTTTCTATGACATGACCTCTGAGAAATGTTATTGTCCTCAAGAACAAAGACATGTGTGTCTTGATCCTTTTTAGTAGCAACCATTATGCCTTATACTTTCTTTTCCTCTCTTCATAGTTTTGAGGTTCTACTTAGTTAATCAGAACTTACATAGTATGTTCTGATAATTAATTTGGTGAGGCTGGGCCCATAACCATTATTGGGTTTTAGTTAAGGCATGTTAACTAAGCAAACTGCACACAGAAAGCTCTCATCCAAGTTAGAGAACCAATAACTATTTATCTAAAGAAATATATTTACATAAATTTTGCAGAGAGAAAGAACTAGTAACTGATCTACCTAGCTAGGATGGCTTTTGAAAGTAGGCCATCTCTCTCAGAAGGAGACACCATGCTGCCTCTCCTGGTGCATGCAGGGAAGAAGAGAGAGAGGGAGAGAAGGGAAGGAAGGAAGTTCCTCTGGCAGGAAGGAGACTGATAGCAGCCTATCTATCTAACTGACTCTATGGTTGTTGCCTTCCTTCTTCTCTGCTGGCAGTTCTAAAGGCCGAGTCAAACCTCCCTCAGCCACACCTTGCCGCTATTCAGCCTTGCAGCATTGTGCCTGCCCACACCACACCACCAGCAGACACGGCACGCTGCTTCTCCGCAACACCACTTTGTGTCTGGCAGCACTCACGATGCTCGGCCACTTGGGCTGGCCCTAGCTGCACTCATTGTCTGGCCAAGAGAGAGATAGAAAAATATCCTCTCCCAGCCTGAGCTCAAGGCAACTGTCGGGGAGCAGGGGTGGGGCTGCCTTATAAGGCACTTAGCCCTGCCCCCTCTTTAATCCCCGTATAATAAGCTATATGTCAGCTCTTCTTACTGCAGGGTGGCAAAAGGTGGGCCCCCGGCCTTAAGCAGTTATGTTGGATGTGATTCAGCTGACTTGGACCATTTTCATATGCCCTTAAAGGGACGGCTCACTCACTGAACAGTGTCAGCTTTTCCTCATGAATCCAGACATCTCCTTTTGAAAAACGGTTGTGGGATGTTTGGCTTCCATTTCTTTGGTGCTTTTTTGGGGAACACACTTTCTACTGTCCCAGAAAAGGTGCTGAAAAAATGGAAGGCAAACAGCCCGCATCCGTTTTGCAAACAGAGACATTGCTAGTGTTCCATTTGTATCCTGTCCCTTCAAGGGCATGTGGAAATGACCTAATTTCTTTGAACCAAACTTACACTAGTTCTTAAACCCTGTAGAGCTTGGGCATCTAACAATGAAATCCTAAACTGGAGTAAGTTTACTTAGGATTTAACTGTTAATCTTAGAATTCCAGCTGAGCTGCCTTGTGTCCATACTTGCTGCTCAGCTTATACTTACCAAGAACATGCAATCTTTTCTCAGCGTTGTTACTAACCTGGTGTTTAAATATTGTAGTGATTCTGTTTGAGAAAGCTTGTAACATTTTAAAGATACGGCAATAACTTGTGTCCCTGTGTCAGTTTTAAAAGTCACTATTTTGTGATCATTTAAGAGAAGATTTATGAACAGCTTCTATAGCTGAACAATTCAGATCAGAAATGAATATGTTATGAAGATTTTCATCTGCTTCTGTCAGTGTAACCTCTATCTCTGAAGGAAGATTTTAGCAAATTGATTTCACAAAATGATTCTTTGGGGACTAGACACAAACATTTTGGTAAATATAAATGAAGAACAAATTTAGGGGACAAGTTCTTTAAAGTTTTATTCTCTTAACAAAATGAACATAAAATAAGCAGATGATTTATCCATTTTGTTTAGATTTTTTTTTTTTTGAAAAATTTTTATTGGGTTAGAACATTTTTATTTTTACATTACAGTCAATTTTCCCCTAATTTTTCGTTTCTAACCCCCTCCCTTTCCCCCCCTTTTGTTGACTTCCAACAGCTTTCCCACCCTCTGTCCCTTTTCCCTTACTTCTATTAAGTTCCTCTGTCTAAAACAGATATACATTCTCCATTATATTAAGCAGTACATCTTTAACTCCTTTACTTATTATACACCCAAACTATACGTCTTTAGATAAACAATTTATCCCATTTTCCAGTTTTGAGTAATTCTATATAAACCTATATATCATAAACCATAAAAATTTCCCACATTTAAATCAAACAATTTGATTTGTTCTCTATATATTACTCATTTCAACTTTTTATGGTAATTCTATATAACTCCTCAGATACTCAATCAATTTAACTCTTCTATACATTCAGTTTGGTGCATATAAATCTTGTCAAAGAAAGAAAATATTGTTAGTTAGTCAATCCTCATGTTTAAACCTTATCATTAATTATTCTCTATCAGTTGACCTATACATATCTATATATATCTCAATCAATTAATCTAACTGCTTATAAATTCACATTTCTCTTCCTCCCCCGGTAAAGTCACCCCTCTCTTTTATACTTTTATTATATTTCAGTAGTTCTCAAACTGCCACAGTTTTCCTCCCACCTCCCATTTCTTCTCCAGGTATTGTTTCAGCTTCTCCCAGTCTGTGTTGAACTGCCCTGAGTCCAGATCTCTCAGTTTTCTTGTCATCTTGTCCATTTCAGCCATATACAGCAATTTGTAGATCCAATCTTCAATAGTTGGTACTTCTTGTACTTTCCATTTCTGCGCATACAAAAGTCTAGCTGCTGCAGTCATATAAAAAATCAACGTCCTATGATGGGCTGGAATTCCCTCCATTCCCAAGTTTAGCAGCAGGAGTTCTGGGTTCTTATTTATTTGAAACTGTAAAATTTCACTCATTTCTCTTATTATTTCCCCCCAGAACTGCCTAGCTACCTCACACGACCACCACATATGATAGAGGGAGCCCTCATGTTTCTTACATTTCCAGCATTTATTAGAAGTATTCAAGTTCCCTAGCGCAATCTTCTTTGGTGTCATGTACCAACGATAGATCATTTTGAAAATGTTCTCTTTAATATTGATACATGTCGTTGTCTTCATTGTAGTTTTCCACAAGTATTCCCATGCCTCCATTGTTATTTCTTTATTGAAATTTATAGCCCATTTCACCATCTGTGTTTTAACTATCTCATCCTCAGTATACCATTTCAGCAATACTTGGTATACCTTGGATATTCTTTTCTTGTCTTCTTTAAGAAGGGTCTGCTCTAGTTCCGAGTTCTCTGTTCGTATGCCCCCTTTTGCAAAGTCTGAGTTGTATAAGTCTCTAATCTGTCTATACTGGAACCAATCATAGTTAGGTGATAGTTCCTCTTGCGTCTTTATTCTAAGTTTAGATACTTCAATCTTAGTTATTTCTTTGTACGTTAAACATTGTTGTTCATTATCCACAGCTCTCGGATCTATCACCTCATATGGAACCACCCACAAGGGGGTTCCTTCTTGTAGGTAGGTTCTATACTTCTTCCAGATTGTAAATAGACTTCTCCTTACAAAATGATGCAGGAACATCGAGTTGACCTTTACTTTGTCATGCCATAGGTATGCGTGCCATCCAAAAAATTTTTTATATCCCTCTAGGGCTAATAGTTTCTTATTCTTTAATGTCATCCACTCTTTTAGCCAAACTAGGCAGATTGCATCATGGTAAAGTCTCAGATTGGGCAGTTGCATTCCGCCTCTCTCCTTTGCATCTTGTAAAACTTTTACTTTCACTCGAGGCTTCTTGCCTGCCCAAACAAAATCTGATATTTTCCTCTGCCATTTTTCAAATTGTTTAGAGTCTCTGATGATTGGTATTGTCTGTAACAAAAACATTACTCTTGGTAACACATTCATCTTAACTGCTGCAATCCTGCCCAACCATGACAGGTTCAATCTATTCCATTTGATCAAGTCTCTCTCTATCTGAGTCCATAATTTTTCATAATTATTCTTGAACAAATCTATATTTTTTGCAGTCAGCTCAACTCCCAGGTATTTCACCTTACTAGTTACTTCACAATCCGTTGTTTCCATTAACAATTGTTGTTTCTGCTTAGTCATGTTTTTGCATAATATCTTTGACTTCTTTTTGTTAATGAAGAAACCTGCCAAGTCTCCAAACTCCTTGATCTTGTCTATCACTTTTGGCATGTTCTCCAGTGGGTCTTCTACAATTAACATTATGTCGTCTGCAAATGCTCTGACCTTATATGAATAGTCCTTTATTTTTATTCCTCGTATTTCCTCATCTTGTCGGATTTGTATCATCAGAATCTCCAATACTAAAATGAACAACAATGGAGATAACGGGCAACCTTGTCTTGTTCCTTTACTAATCGTCAATTTCTTGGTCAGTTCATCATTCACTACAATTGCTGCAGTCTGGTCTCTATAGATTTCCTTGATTGCTCTGACGAATCTTTCTCCCAGTTGTAGCTTTTCCATAGTGGCAAACATAAAGTCCCAGTTTAAATTGTCAAACGCTTTTTCAGCGTCTACAAAGAAGAAACCAACCTCTTTGTCACAACGCTTGTCGTAGTATTCAATAGCATTGATCACTGTCCTTAAGTTGTCTCTTATTTGTCTGTCTGGCAAAAAGCCTGCTTGTTCCTCCTCTATGACTTCCGAGAGCCACCCCTTCAATCTCTCCGCCAATATCTTCGCAAAAATTTTATAGTCATTATTAAGTAGTGATATAGGTCTGTAATTTTTCACGTTGGTCAGGTCTTGGCCCTCCTTTGGGATCAATGATATATTCGCTTCACTCCAAGTATCTGGAATCCTTTGATCCCTAAAAACTCCATTCATCACCTCTTTTAGGAATGGTGCCAGTTCATTGGCCATTGTCTTATAAAATTTAGCCGTAAGTCCATCTGGCCCTGGCGCCTTTCCTAGATTTGCAGATTGTATTGCCTTGCTTATTTCCTCGTCAGTTACTTCACTGTTCAACTTACTTCTCCAAGCTTCCGAGATTTCTGGAAGTTTGGTTTTCTCCAGATATGATGCTATTGATTCTTTGTTTACTTCTTTTTTATTATACAGCTTAGCATAGAATTTATAGAAGGCTCTACTAATGGTAGTCTGCTCCAAGTACGTTTTATCTTCTTCACAGATTTTATTTATTATTTTCTTTTCCCTTTTCTTCTTCAATTGCCATGCCAAATATTTCCCAGGTTTATTAGCACCCTCAAACGCTTTTTGATTCAGTCTTTTAAGATTCCACTCCAATTCTTTATTACTCATTGCTGTTAGCTGTTCTTGAAGAATTTTGATTTCCTGGTATATTTTCTTTTTCCCTGGTCTCTTTTTTAACTGTACTTCTTTGGCTTTTATTTTCTCCTCAATCTCTTGTCTTTTCTCCTCTTTCTTTTTTCTTGCTCTGCCATTTAAGTCCATTAGTATGCCCCTTACAACCGCCTTGTACGCATCCCAAACTTTATTGGTTGGTACTTCTTTATTCACGTTGTATTGTATAAAAAACTTAGTCTCTCTTCTCAATGTTTCCATATTCTCACTTTCCTGTAACAAGTCCTCATTTATTCTCCAGGCTTTCCTTTTTCTCCTTTTTCCGAATTTCCACATAATTGGGTTGTGATCTGAGCCTACCATCGGCATTATTCCTACCTCCTTAGTCCATAACGCTAAGTCCTTTGAGGCCCAGATCATATCAATTCTTGATAATGTAAGATGCCTTGCAGAATAAAAAGTAAACTGTCTGGTTTTAGGATATTCTCTCCTCCATACGTCTTCGAGAGTCTCTTGTTGAATCAACTCAAAAAAAAGCTTTGGCAATAATCCTCTTTTCTTTTGTGCTTTTGTAGTCTTTTTGTCTAGTTCCAAATCTGTCACTCCATTGAAATCTCCAGCAAGAATTATCTGGTCATATACAAGATCGTCTAAGTGCTTCCTTAAGTCCTCAAAGAAGCTTTCCTTTGCACCGTTAGGTGCATAAAGTCCGACTACCAACACTCTCTTTAAGTTCCAGTTACATTCCACTGCTACAAATCTAGCTTCCACATCTCTCATAACAAATTTTGGCTGCAGCTCCTCTTTTATATACAACACCACTCCTCTTTTTTTCTTGTTGGAAGCCGCTACAAATTCTTTGCCCAATTTTCCAGATTTTAAATATTTTACATCCTGTTTTCTAATATGGGTCTCCTGCAAACAAACAATATCACATTTTTGTTTTAGTAGCCAATGAAAAATATTTTTTCTCTTATTCGGTGAGTTTAGTCCATTTACATTCCAAGATAATACTTTACTCTCCATATTCATGGTTTTGTTGGTAAGTCTTTTTCATTGTCCTTAATAAATCTCTCCATCTCCCGCTCAGATCTGATACGCTTTTTTGCCCCTCCAAACTCAAAGGACACTCCTTCCGGTAACTCCCATCTGTACCTAATGTTCATGTCCTTCAAAGTCTGAATTAACACTCTATATTTTTTCCTGTCCAGTAACACTGATCTGGGCAATTCCTTCATTATGATAATCGTCTTGCCATCAATCTCCAATGGGTCTTGAAATTGTTTTGTCACAATCCTCTCTTTCATATTTCTAGTTGTAAACTGCACGATCACATCCCTTGGTAGTTTCCTCTGGGTTGCAATTCTCGAGTTCACACGATACGCCACATCTAGGATAGCCACAATTTCCTCCTCCTCCTTCCCCAGGTATTCAGCCAACACCTCAGTCATCTGTTCTTGCGCTGACTTCCCTTCAACTTCTGGCAGACCACGAAAACGAAGCTGCTTCTCCATGTGTTTAGTTTCTGCAACTGACATCCTCCCCTTTACCGATCTCATCTCTGTTTGTTGCGTTTCTATTAAATTCTCCATCGCGTCTTCTACTGTTTTGACTCTCTGTTTCGTTCCTTGTAATTCACTGCTAATCGTTTCCACGCCTTTTTTCACTTCTGACAGCTCCGACTTTACTGTCTGTGTAACTTCTTTGACCTCTTTAATAAGCTCCAATTTCGTGTCCTTAAGTTCTTTCATCATGTCTATAAGTTTTTTGTCCAAATTTTCTATTGCCGATTGCCACTCTTTTTTCGACATCGTGGGGCTTGCTTTAGCTCGCTCCCACGAATCTGCTCTCTTCCTCAGCTCCGTGGCGTATAATTAAACGTTTTCCTTTTTTTTCCAAATGTCCCAATCTTTGCCAAAATTAATTTTTTATATCCAAAATGTCGGGCGTCTTTTCTCTATGGTTTCTCTATGTTATTATAATCCAAGATGGCCTACTTCCTCTTCCGCTGAAGCCACGACCCTTCCACTTTCAAAAATGGCGATTCCCCACTTCCTATCCCTTGGCAAGGGCCGCTTCCCTCCAGCCACTCTATTGTTATTACGCACTTCCTGTCTCCCGTCTTCCCACAGCAGGTCTCGCGATGGTGTCTTTTTCCCACAGCTCCAAGACCACAGGTATTCAAAACAATAGTCCGATTTTTGTAATAACTTCTTTAAACTTAGTCTCTTTTAAAATACAACTCCTGCCGCGTCTTCACCTCCTTTTCACTAGTCTGTTGCAGTTTAAAAATCTACTTTCTTTCCTCTCTGTTTTTGTCAATCTGTCCCGTTTCAAGAGATAGCGATCTTTACCTTCTCTTCAACTTTCTCGGGTTGTAATCGCTGTTTCGATCTTAAATTCTCCTCTCGACTTCCCTCCCCGATCGAAGCTTGGGTATGTAGGTCTTATGCCAGCCGAGTTGGCCCCAAAATTGCCGCAGAGATTATAGCCGACCCGTCGCAAGGTGGGACCTCAAGGATCGGGGGGGAGACTCCTTGTGTAGAGCCCCCCCTCGTCCGAGATCTAGCTCACCCTAGGGTCTTGAGCGTTCTTTGCCTGCTCCCCGCCTGAGAGCAGTCGGCCGCGGGTTATTTTCACCCCTCCGGCCGGTTAAAACGGCAATCCGGTCAGCTCCGCAAATGGAGCTGCGTTAGACCTCCATGAATCCCAAACCGGAAGTCCCATTTTGTTTAGATTTGTTTGGTTAGCCAGATAGAAAAAAAGATAAATTTATTAGCTGCTAATTAATGGGAAGGCACCTGGATTCCATTTAGTAAAAGCAGAGCAGTTTGGTGTGGTGGTTAAGAGTGCAGGACTCTAATCTGGAGAACCGGGTTTGATTCCCCACTCCTCCACTTGAAGCCAGCAAGGTGACCTTGGGTCAGCCACAGCTTCTAAGAGCTCTCTCAGCCCTGCCCACCTCACAGGGTGATTGTTGTTGTGGGGATAATAATAAAATACTTTGTAAACCTCTCCGAGTGGGTGTTAAGTCATCCTGAAGGGGGGTATATAAATCAAATGTTGTTGTTATTAAAATATCTCTTCTTAATATATTGTGATAGTTAAGTATGGGATGAACTTGTCTACCAGCTTCATTCCTCCTATCACTCTTTGCTTGTGGTCCCATCCCATAGGGTAGTATATTAATCAACAGCCCAGTTAGAATTCATTAGACATCATTTTGATAATTTACATTAGAATACAGAAGAGTTATTGGCAGTTTCCATTGGTAGGGTGATGATGTATTTGTGTAATTTTTTAAAAAGATTTGTAGTATGTAATCTAGCTTGGATCTCAGTAAGGAATAAATAACTATAAATATGCTATAAATAAACCACAATACTACTAATAATATGTATTTATATATTTTGTAGGCCACCTAAGACATATTTTCTTCCATGAAAAAAGACTACAAAGTTTAAATAAAAATAAAATAAGCCAAGATTTTTTTATGTTCTGAGTTATTAAATCAGAAAAACCTTAAAGGCCATTTTTCAGGGCATAAGCTTTTGTGAGTCAAAATTCCCTTTGTCAGATTTAAGTAAGAATGATCCATTAGCACTTATACCTAGGTCAGGTTATGGGAGGAATGTTAAGAAGAGCAGCCAGTTGGAGTCAGGATGTAGAGGTATAAGGATTAGAGATGGGCACAAACCTAAATATGAACCAAAAAACCCCATGAACCAGCCCAATTCGGGATTCGCGAACCAGGGTTTGTGGAAGCTCGTTTCCATGAACTTCCACGAACTGGACTACTAGTTCGTTTGGTTTGTATTAAAGGGCTAGTTTAAATGACCATTTCCCCAGGGATCCCCCTGCCAACTGCCAGCTGATAGTTTAAAGGGACCTGCTGCTTGCAAGTGGCAGGAAAAGTTTAAATGGCCCAACCCCCAGCTCCCAGCCCAAGCCTCAGCCCCTCACCCCCTTCCCAAGTTCCAGCCCCAGCCTCCCACTTACCTTCCATCTGATGCTGGGGTGGTGGAGGCCTTCTCTGTTGCCCTGCAGGTCTGCATGGCAACGGAAGAGGTGGAAAAGGGCCCTCCTGCCCCTCAAATGGCAGCTGCAGTTGCCATTTGAGAGGTGGAAAGGGCGTTTTTGGCCTTCTCCTCTGCTGCGCAGGCCTGCAGGGCAGCGAAGGAGGCCTCCACCACCCCAGCATCAGAGAGAAGGTAAGTGGGGGGCTGGGACTTGGGGGGCTGAGGGGCTGGGGGCTGGGGCTGGAGGCTCAGGTTTGGGCCGTTTAAAAGGCCTGCCTTGCAAGAGGCAGGTCCCTTTAAACTATCAGCTGGCAGGCGGCAAGGGGGGATTTCCCCACCTGCCAGCTGATAGTTTAAAGGGTCCTGCCCCTTGCAAGCAGCAGGAAAAGGCCCTTTAAATGATTAAATGCCCCTTTCCCTGTCAGAAAGGGGCATTTAAACCCCACAAACCACAAACTGGTTTGTAACTGGGGCAGTTCCGTGCCAGTTCGTGGTTCGTGGAAACCACATGAACCACGAACCCCATGGTTTGTTTTTTTTCTGGTTCATGCCCACGTCTAATAAGGATGTATGTATTCTTATTTGTATCCGACAAAGTGGTTTCTGATTCATAAAAGCTCATACCCTGAAAAATTATGCTAGTCTCTAGGGTGAAAATTATGCTAAAGTCTCTAGGGTGAAAATTATGCTAGTCTCTGCTACTGTACTTGAATGTTGTTTTGTTACTACAGACTAACATTGTCACCCACCTTAAACTATGAAATCAGAAAGTACACTCTTATCTTTACACAAGGATAGCACAACATAGGCTAAAATCCTGAACATACTTTCCAGGAACTATTGAACTTAGTAGAACTTAAGTTTTGGAACCATATTTAGGATGAGGCTATTAAAAAATTGGGTTGCTCTTTCTACAACGTAGATTGGAATAGTCTCATGACTTAATGATTGCAATCTTTGTTTTCTTCTGGTTGTACTCTAGTATGTTAATTTTTTTCACTGTCATCCTGGCACTTAATTGCAGAAATAGCATTCCAGTATACAGCCATGATTCTTAAAAGCACTCATAAATTACAATATTGGATTGAATGCCTCCTCATAATTAGGAACCCATATGCACAATCGCAACTCATATTCATTTCATCTCTGGAATAATTCATGAGGAATTTGTAAATGTTCTAATGTACTGTAATTGCTTTTGAAACCTGTTTGTTCCCCTGCCACAGAAATTGAGTTTTGTTTAATGTCTATTGGTTAGTAATTACTTCAGTACTTCTGTTGAACATCTATAAGAGCTAGATGGCATTGCGTCAAGCAGACCCATTATCTCTATTCTCATTCCTTTTTCAATGACAACTACCCTTGTGAAACTTTAAATAATTTGAAAAAAATAAAACTTCTAAAGTTTTGTGATAATTCAAGTCAAGCAAACTTTGATTCTTGAAAGTTTGTGTCATGGAAATCTAGTTGGGCTTTAAGGTGCTATTGGACCCAGATCTTGCTCCTATTCTTCTGGTGTTTTATTTTACCATTTTTTGTATTATGTTTATAATTGTATGTCCTCTGCTTCCTCCACTTGAGTACAGTATAAAAGAGCACATCAGTTTTCCGTGTTTTAGAAATCTTTCTTTCAAGAAAAACACACACACACATTTTGCAAGATTCATAATGATACCTAAAGCATCAGGTGTTGCCATCAGGCAAAGAGGTGGATCTTCAAAAGGCAATAGGAAGGAAGAGTTCTCAGGATTAACTGGGATAGGTAGTTACAGTATTGTATGCCCTTCAACTCAAAATGTAAAGCAGATCCACCTAAATACTTGGATTTGTGGCATTGCTCATAGTCCTGAGAATTGCAAAATCATGTGATCTCTATTGCTGTCTCTGAAAAGGGAAATATCCACAATCATTCTTCGGACTTTGTAACCCTTCCCATTTATAAACACCCAAAGTTGTATCAGAGCATTGGTCCATCAAGCCTCCTGTATATTTTGACTAGCAGCAGCATTCTGAGATTTGAGACAGAAGGTTTTTTCCCGACTCTTGCTCCTAAAATCATTTTTAAAAAGAAACTAGAGATGCTAGAGATTCTGTATACAAAGCATATCCCCTCCCCTTAATATGTTCTTTAAATGAAATATTGTTTTCTGTCATTATTCTAACCAAAGCACAGCTAAATTTCTTCCTGGCCATCTTTAAATCACTATGTTTTATAAAACTCAGTATAGCTGACCTTTCTTTTGAATAATTTTTACATTTAGTTTTCTTTCCTTCAAATGTGCCTACATTGATTTAATTTTTCAATCTGTGTACATGAAAGTCAAACAAGAACATCCCATAACACTTCTAATCTGAAATTGGTGTGTTTTGTTCAGACCAGAGCATTCAATTACAACTACTGAAGGTGCTAAATCTATATTTAAGATTTATTGTCGAAGGCTTTCACGGCCGGAGAACGATGGTTGTTGTGGGTTTTCCGGGCTATATTGCCGTGGTCTTGGCATTGTAGTTCCTGACGTTTCGCCAGCAGCTGTGGCTGGCATCTTCAGAGGTGTAGCACCAAAAGACAGAGATCTCTCAGTGTCAAAAGACTGAGAGATCTCTGTCTTTTGGTGCTACACCTCTGAAGATGCCAGCCACAGCTGCTGGCGAAACGTCAGGAACTACAATGCCAATACCACGGCAATACAGCCCGGAAAACCCACAACAACCATATATTTAAGATTGTTTATAAAAGATGGAGATTGCTGAAAAATTTTCAAAATAAATGGAAAAGGCTCTGTGCCATCCAGTACAGAAACATCACTGCCGTGTTGAGGTCCTCCTGAAGCATAGCAGAGCCTTGTAAAATGGTGAGCAATGTAGAGATATTCAGGACTCTCTATTTGGCCAAAATGAGCCCACTGCGGGGCATGGGAACACACCTTGGTGGGGCACGGGAGCGTGCCCTACCATCCGGAGGTGCACTGTACCACTGGGAGGTGCCCCTGGGGGGCACCCCCCCACTGGCCAGGTAAATGGTGGCAGGGGGAGGGGAGGTGGAAGCAGGGGATCCCCTGCCCCCAGCGGGGAAATGGCAAGCCTAGATAAAACAGGAAATATTATAATGCCCATGTATAAGAGCCACAATGCAGTCTTATTTTGAATACCATGTACAATTCTGGTTGTCAAATCTCAAAAAGGATATTGCAGAGCTGTAAAAGATACAGAAGAGGGTAACTAAGATTTATAAAAGTTTATAAAATGCATGAGATAGAGAAAGTGGAAAGAGGGAGCTTTTTCTCCCTCTCCTGTTTTATTAGAAGCTGAGGGCAACCAATGAATTTGATGGGTAGTACATAGAAAGCAGACAAAAGGAAATACTTCTTTATTCAATCAGTAAATAGATTGTAGAATTCACTGCCAGATGATGTAGTGACGGCCAGAAGCATAAATGGCTTTAAAAGGGAGTTAGACAGATTCAAGGAGAGGTCCATCAATGTCTACTTGAATAATGGGAAAAAAGAAAAACCAAAAGAACCTCCTCCAAACCCCACACAATATTCTTCTTACAATCAAATCTTTCAAGAACAGCTATTTAAATCCTGTCTTAAATAATAGCGACTAGACTTCTTAAAAATATTATCTGATATAAGTATTTCAGTTCTTTAAAAGAATTAAATATAATAATTTACCTTATTCACATCTCTAACAAACATAAAATTGGTGTAAGGTGACGGCATTCATGATTATTTTACCTTAGAAATACAACTTCTTGCAGTGATGGCCAATTAATATTGTTCTCTGAGAAATAAGAAAACACCAGAGAGAACAATTTGTGTTTGCAAAGGAAGCAGGCACAGTGCAAACACTGTTTGATCTCCAAAGCCACCCTAATGTGTTTTGTTAAGATTGAGATGGAAGGAAACTGCTATGGCTTTCCAGGCAAACATAATGAAATTCACTCTTGAAAAAGCTGTAGCTTCGATTTTCTCTAACATTAATATAAACGACGACTGCAGCCTTCTTTACTTTATATGCTGTCCTTCAATTGCCAGATGTTTGCCATGCAAGTGCTTGCTTTTAAGCAGCCAGTTTGGATGCTGTTGAATCTGCTTTTTGAAAAATGCTATTTACCATAGCTGCAGTTTGAATCAAAGTCAGCTTCAGGTGGCTTTGAACGTGTTGTTATAAATGCTGATTCTGCAGGGGCTTTTTATTATAATGCCTAGAACCACATATATAACATTGAATCAAAAGACAATTTTGGTATGCTAGAACATAATATCCTACCACAGGAAAGCAATGGCAAATTCAGCCATTACATTCACTCACCCTGTGCTCCTAGTAGGAGGGGACAATGGAGCTCGTTGCCCTATATATTCTGTTCTAATTTCTATATTAAAACATTTCGGTTACATTCTACATGTTGTGCTAGTAGTGGCATAAAACTTTTTATCTTTAGGGCAAATATGGCAGTAGTTAAAGATAAACTTTGAATGACTCTGTTAGTATAGGTAGAACACACCCAGTTCAAAATATTTGTCAATTAAAATCTACCTCCTGTAATCTAAGAAGAACATGTGAACTGTACACTAGGTGAAATGTTCCCATAACTAATCTCTGCCAATGTACCTTGCACTTTTGTGTTCAAATTTGACTTTGACAACCTTTTGCAACAGCTGCTTGTTCAGGTACTGTATTTACCTTTCTAGACTTCCGCTTTACTTTGCCAAGGTGTATTCACTGCTGCTCTGTGATCATTCTTCTGTGTTATCTGTGTTCCTAGTTGATAGCAATGTTTCAAAACGCTAAGGTCTCTAGATCGCTTTCATTCCTTCAGAGGTCATGGGAAACTTGTTGAGTGCTGCAGAGGCTTCACAACAAAATGTGTCATAATTTTTCATGGAAATTTTTTACATCCTCAGCTGGATCATATTAAAGGGCTATATCCAGCAAAGTTTTCTGAAATAGCTTTTAAATTATGCATAGTCTACATTTTAAGAAAATTCAGAAAGTTTTCTGGGACTATAATACAGGCAGTGGGAACTTGCACTTTATTTTTTAAAAAACCAGTGTTGGTAATTGGCAATGCTATACTCAATTCATAAAAACCACATTGCATTTAAGAAAACTTTAAACAAACTCTACTGAATAATAACTGAATTATTTTAAGATTCTGTGCACAGCATGCTGTGGGAGTATAGGATTCACAAGTGATTCCGAGTACTCACTTATCCAGGTGTCTAACCTCATACAATTCAATATAATAGAAGCTTAATTGGGTTTGCTAACATAGAACTTCTCAGGAAAGAAGAAATAAATTGTAGATAAATTGTGTAATTTCTCTCCCCCCCCCCACCACCATATTGTTTACCGGAACACTTTTTCCACAGAGCAGAAGTAACTAGTATGCAATGTTTCATGCTCTGAAGCAACTTCATGCCATTATTAACAATTTAGGTTTGCAGAAAAATGATCCACTTTCTAGGACCATGCAGGAATTTGCCTTACAATACAACCTTTTCTGGAAACCTAATAAGTGACACTAGGGCTTTCAGGCATCTCCTGCCCCTTGTTAATCATATTTGCCCCTCAGTTAACTCAGTCATCACATCCAGAAGATTCAATTATCCCATCTTCCCCATTGCCTCACCTGGCATCCATCATCTCCCCCTTCTTCCTTAAGATCATTTTTGGTCATTGTCATTTTGTGGTGGTGGATACTACCACCACCAAATGGCAATGATCAAAAAGCCCAGAAGAGAGTCTGGAGGGAGGTGAGAAACAAAGTAGTAGCACATTTCTATGGCCTTGTGTAGATTAGAAGAGTTGTCCAGCCCATATCAATAGATGCCCTGGCCCCCATGGACTCACCTAGGGCCATGTTTGCAGGACCCGGCAGCAACAAGCAGGGTGGTGGGGGCAACAAGCACTGTAGCACCATGTAGCTGGGGCAGCAGAGGCTCTCAGCCGCCCCTTTGGGTCTGTTGGGAGCCATTAGAATTCAAACTTCCTGCCCAGATGCTTGAGGATGGGCCTGGCTGGCTTTGAACCTGCAGTGGGTCATCTCCTGTCAGATATGGCAGCTGGGCCTGTAGTTGGGAGCCACACAGCCCTGTATGCAATCTGCCTCCATTTTGGCTGGAGAGTGGAGTGGCTACTCAGCCATGTTGGTTTCCACTTGGGCGTCTTGAAAGCAGCAAGGCATAGCGGTATTAGGGACTCAGGGCTGGATGAGGCTCCAGGAATGGAGGCAGCACTCTAGGGTCAGCAGTGGTAGCAGCAGCTTCGCAGGTAGGCTTTGTGCATCTTATGGGGATGTGGGCCTACACCACTTCCTGCCACTGGGGCAGCAGCAAAAGCCCGGAATAGCTGGTCACCCTACTCACAAGTAGACATGGGCACAACTGGGGGGGGGAACCCCCAAGCAGCCTGTTCAGTGTTCATTCCCAATGATGAACACGAACAGCGGACCGGAACCAAACATGTCCCGATACTAAATGTGTTCGGTGTTTGTCGGTGCCAGAGTGTCCCCCTTAGCACTTAGAGAGCTCACATTCACAGGGAATGTGCAGCAGGCTCCTCTCCAGCCATCATCCAAGTTTGGTCAAGATTGCAGTATGGATCTTGGAGCTATACATTCCCAAATTCGACACCCCCAGGAAACTCCCATTCAATACCAACGGAGCCACCCTCTCCAGTCCAGTTCACTTTGGCCCCTGCGGTGGACCTGAAGGTGGGCTGCCTCCCCACTCAGGGGAAGGAGGTCTGGCCGCTGGCTGGTGACACCCCCATGTGCCCGCCTGCCAGGCCTACGTATGGGCGGACACTTATCCACTTACGCAGCAAGGTGGTTAATGACAGCGGCCGCCGGGTCTGGCGGGTGCAGAGAGGTGGTGGCATGCTGCCTCCCCTCAAAGGGCACGGTGGCTGCATAAGCGGATAGTCTGTCTGCCTCCGACCCGGAGGCCTGGTGGGTGGGCACATGGGGGTTCCACCAGCGAGTGGCCAGACCCCCCATCCCCTGAGGGGAGGTGGTATGCCACTGCCTCCACACATCCATCAGGCCTGGCAGCCACAGTCATCAACCACCTTGCTTTGTGAGCGGATAATCTGTCTGCCTCTCACCTGGAGGCCTGGCAGGTGGGCACATGGGGGGTGCTGCTGGTGAGTGGCCAGACTCCCTGCCCCCTGAGGGGAGGTGGCACACCACCGCCTCCACACATCCACCAGGCCCGGCAGCCGTATTCATCAACCACCCTTTAGGCATCTGTTAAGCCATGCAGCTTGGTGTTGTGTGTGTGCAGGGAGTCAGGGTGGATGGGGTGCAAGGGAGCTTCTGCCACAGACGCAGCCTGCAAGGGTTGTACGGGGGCATTTCTTCTGAAATGATGTATCACCATGGTAGCCCATCAGTTGGGCCATCATGTTTCCCCATTTGTAGTGGCTGGGTCAGAAGAGAGTGATTGGCTATGACTGCATGTGCCACTCAGAGGCACATCATTGGGCTCCACTGGCTGGTTGATATGTGTCACCAGGGTTGTTATGGACTCTAGCACAACTGAGAGCCAGTTTGGTGTAGTGGTTAAGAGCGCAGGACGCTAATCTGGAGAACCGGGTTTGATTCCCCACTCCTCCACTTGAAGCCAGCTTGGTGACCTTGGTTCAGTCACAGCTTCTAGGAGCTCTCTCAGCCCCACCCATCTCACAGGGTGTTTTGTTGTGGGGATAATATTGGCATCCTTTGTAAATCACTCTGAGTGGGTGTTAAGTCATCCTGAAGGGTGGTATATAAATCAAATGTTGTTGTTGTTGTTATTTGCTATGCTTCATAGGAAGGCATTTGTTGTTATTTTCCCCTCAGGAATATTTATAGGGAATGGACCAGTGGCATCA